>NC_139354.1:125219544-125819544 GCF_055883805.1 Amblyomma maculatum | reverse complement strand
GCCAGCTCTATTGACAAGCTTTCGCCGATTGAGCGGACACATCTTCTTGGCCTGCTCGACCAGTTCTGTTGTTCCTTTGACTAGTTACATAATCATTTGGGTAGTCCAATAGAGTTTACCCATCGGTTCGACACCGGTATCCACTCGCTCCTGCGCCAACGGCAGTATCGAGTCTCCATCCCCGCGCTACTTTAGTGGTGCGGGCGGAGTCTGACTTTGGACTCCATCTTACCTTATGTCGGGTTTCGTCACCATAAATTATAAAGAAGGAGGGCATACACCAAGAACGCCTCTGACTACCTTTGATACCCTGCTGTTCCAACGACTGTCAATCTGCTAACATGGCGCTCAGTCTCCCTCGAGCGCACCACCCGCTCCAAAACCTTTTCTTCTTCCTTGTCGTTCTCCTTGCAGATTCTTGCCGATTCTTCAAAAGTGTCCACTAGCTTACGGTCGAGTGAAGCACAGTAGTCGCTTCTCCCTTGGGTCCGGCGCATACTCCTTGTTAATTTAAAGACGCTTTCTGTTGCGTCTATACACCCCACAATCTTCAGTTTTTACCACGAAGGCTATAGGAGCCGTAGTGGTTGCTTTGTATGACCATATCGTGTCCCTGAGCCTAACACTTGATCTCCCATCAGACGGTAGGAGCTTACCGCCACTTTTCTCATGGTTCTTCCTTAGTTCGGTTTTCGATTCCGTTTCAAAACTATGAATGTTAACTCTGGGACGCCGGCCCTGAAGAAGCTCTGCTCGCGATTGGCCATCCTCGATTTGCTTCAACCCCTGTACGACTTTGTTTGCCAATCCGTTGGATTTCGTATAATGAGGACTTGGTATGACGTGAGTGAAATCATTTTCAGGTGAATACAGCGAACTTGTGGCTTGCAAATTGTGCCCCATTTTCAGTGCCCATCTTACGCGGTACGCAGTATCGTTCGAACATGGCGCTAGTTTTAACATGGCACTTGTTGCGGTGTTTAAAGTTGTTCTACTTCTTGAAAGTTTGAAAGTGCATCATATGCCACAATGTATCAGGTTCGACAAAACAAAAAAATGTCCACACAAACTCGATATCATGCACACTCATAGACAGCACGCATGAGCAGCGGTTCTTGTAGTCGATTGTAAGAAGATCGACAGGAGGAACAGCTCTGGATTAGTGTAGTTATGTCACTGCTGGAGACTCGGCCTAAACACCAGGTTGCATGCCCTTTCTTTGCATTTCTGTAGCCCCATATGCCCCGAATGAATTCTTGTTAGAATTTCACAGCGCATGCTTTTTGGTATGTCCACATTTGTATCTTTAAACTGTGCGCTAAGCACCACAGAAAGCTCAGTGGAAAAGGGCTTTTGTTCCCATTGCCGCCTCTCATCGATTGACAATCTGTCAATGACTTCCCGGAGGTACTCGTATGCAGCTGCATCTACTATCTTTTGGAGTGTTGCGTCCGTGACTATTATTTCTAATACCGCTAGTACATTTACATGCACGCCATCCCGTGCATGAGAACGGTGCCTAGATCGAATAGAGATGATGCCAAGAAGATAAAGATGATGGTGACATACTGTCTGTCAAGATCAGATGCTTGCAAGGAACGTACTGCAATGTGACGTCCCACTTGAGGTTTTAAAAAAGATCTTTGAAGTCGAGGCGGCATGTCACAAATTCATTTTGCAGCTATGGACTGCAGGGAGGTATGACTGCAGGGAGGTATGACCATCTGACGCGATATGCCGAAACCACCGCGCTGCCAGCTGCAACCGCCCGAGATATGGCTGGATTCTTATTGAAGAACTCCATTCTCCATCATGGTGCTCCTCGTGAATTGCTCAGCGACCGAGCCCATGCTTTCTTATCTGACGTCGTTCAAGCCCTGCTCGTTCAGCGCAAAATCATTCACCGCACCTGCACCATCTACCATCCGCAAACAAACAGCCTTACTGAACGATTTAATCACACTCTCGGTGACATGCTCACGAATTACGTCGGATCCAACCACACAAACTGTGACATTGTCCTTCCTTGTATCACCTATGCGTACCACACTGCTACGCAATCCAAAACGTGTTTCTCTCCGTTCTTTTCGCTTTACGGTCGGCATTAATCTGTATCCATCGACATTTTTTCTGCCCTCTCCTTACTACTAATTCGTTGATAGACTTCTTTCTTATTATTATATTCATTTCCCTCTACAGATCTAGACTTAATCGAGAACTTACCACCCTACGTCCACTCTATCGCACTTTCTTGAACACCTCTACATTCTGCATAATGGCAGGGTTAGAAGACAGCATGAAGTGAATTTTATTTTTAACCTCACCGTTGGAGCTTTCTCATGTCCCCTGTCATTTCTTACGTTAGCCGAGAAACGTACCAATTTATTTATTTGTTTATTCAGGTTACCCCTAAAGGCCCTCCAAAGGAGGGTATTACGTCGGGGGGGGGGGGGGGGGGGGGGCATACAATTGTAAAACAACACAATGCAATTAGCAACAATTACAATAATAACCATTAAATATAACATCAAAAGAGGAAAGAAGACAACACCAAATATTCTACACCTTTCCGTCACAGCGAAGTAGGTCTTGGAATTATTTTATGTTAGTTTCTGTAGCAATGTGCGATTGCAAGTTATTCCATTCAATGATAGTGCGAGGTATGAATGAATTGGCAAAAGATGATAAATGTTTCATATGTTCTTGCGCTCTGCAATCTCAACTAATACCCCGCTCCTTCAATTCCTTGAAATACCATAGTCACCCACTGCCTGATCTGCTGCCTGCTTTTTCCCTACCTTGTCACTGAAGTCGACCATTATTAAAGTATATTGCGTCTTTCCTTTCCGAATTGCTGATCCTACATCCTCTTGGAAGCTCTTAACTGCCTGGTCATCATTACTGCATGTAGGTGCGTAGGCCTGCAAAACCTTCGGTTTATATCGCTTCTTAAGCTCAATTACGATGCCTCCCATACTCTCAATAACGCTATAAAATTACTGTATATTACGAGCTATATCTTTAGTGACAAGGAATGCTACACCTAGTTCTCTGCTCTCCGTTAAACCTCGAAAGCACAGAACATGCCCTTCCTTCAGTACATGCAGTATATGCCTTATTCGGCCTCCTAACCTCACTAAGCGGTATTATATGCCATTTTATTTATATAGTTTATAGCCTGTATTTCGTCTAACTGTACGGCTGAGCTAGCCTTACTTCCTAGGGTTCTAGCATTAAACTTTGCAGGTCAGTTTCCGATGGTGGCCTGTCCAACGGATCCAAGCATTCTTAACACCCCCCGCTGCGGCACAGGTCGGACTGCTGCTTTGATCAGTTGCTTCGCAGCCGCTGGTGACTGAGGGCCGAGGTTTTATGGAGCTTATCATAGGAGGTTGCGGTCAGTTACAGCACCAGGGGGGCCAATTCTTGTTCTTGTGCGATGAGTGCTTTGCCGGAGGTGTTGACCAGCATCAGGTTGCACCACGAACTTGTTTATTCATTTCCATCGACTCGCTGTTTTTTTTTATATTCCGGTGGAGAATTGCTGGGTACCGGGATTTGAACCGCAGCTCTCTTGCTTTCGGGGCGAATGTTCTACCTTTACATCACGTGCACTGAACCCACGACCTCGGATACATTGATCATAAAAAACGGCGCAGTTTCTGAACCGCTAAAAATTACTTCTGCTTTGAACGACTACTCTCATTCGCTGTTTACGAGGGTCAACTCAGGAAGTTCTAGCTTTTCCTTCTGTATCAAATTCATTCATAGGGCGATGTGGAAGTGTCCACTGAAGATGTGCTGAATATGATATTAAATTCCGGTCGTGTGTTCTTGACGTCACTCCTGTTGCATTTCGTCATCGTTAGTCTCTTTTGTCTATCAGCTGTTGACTTACAGTTATATTTAGGAAATCGGTAACAACCCATGTATCTCTTAAATGGGGAATGTAGCCAATGTTCTGCCTCTATTTAAATCTCGTGGTGTACATTATTATCTAACTACAGGCCTGTTTTCTCAAAAGCACATTCATGTAAACTGTTGGAGCACGTTATCTAAAAACACCATGAAATTTCTGAAATTTAATAATATACTAATGGTTTTCTGGCATGTCTTCCATCGTGGATTCAGTGCCGTAACGAAATTTACAGATTTCGTGCATAACACCAGCAGTTCTGTCGATATGGTGACCAGGTGAGTGCTATTATAGATTTTGTAAACATTTTCGACATAGCTGCGCATCCTAAACTAACGCTCAAACTCTCCGCAACAGTGCCACAACCCACACCCAGTTAGTATCAGACTTTATTTCCAAGCGCCCCCAGTACGCACATTTCAGCTCTACCAACTCATCTTTTGTTCATATCTCATCTGGGGTACCCGAAGGCTCTGTCCTTGGTCCTCTTTTGTTTCTGTTGCATATTGTAAACCTGCTGTTGCTGTTGTTTCTGTTGCATAATAAAAAAAGAAATTTTTTATTTCTTTTTTCTTTATTTCCAAACAAGCGGCATACATGCTCGAGGAACGAATGGGAGTGAGAAGCCGAATCAGGCGGCATGACAAGCTCCCATCACTTATGCATGTTTGTCATGGCAACTCCTGCATGATGAGATCACATAGATCGCATAGGCTACAAATTATGTTACAAAGAGAAAATTACAGTGATGATCAAAAGAAAACAACTTCAAAGAAAGACACTCAAAGAAAAAAAGGAAACATTGCGGGAGGATTTACGGTACGCCCGTACATCGGCCTGAACTCGGAAAAAAATGTTTAAAGTGCACACATTTTCTAAGGACTCTCCTCTTGACACATTGCGGAAACATGTTTTGTCGATGCTTAAATGATGATGAAAATAATTGGTTGGAGGAACCAAATTTTTGGGTGTCGAGGGTAGCGCATATGATAATCTTTAGATTCCATAGTTTGTGCACAGACGGTAACGTGCCAGTATTGATGATGTCGTGTCCTATGAGGTTGTGTATCTGTTGCTGAATAGGTTTAGAAACCAAACAGCTGTTACGGTGCACCTGGGACTTCTGTAAGGTTACAGTACGGTACTCTTATATGTCAGCGATATTCATGGTTTTATATCTGGAAAAGAAACGATTTGATGGGGATCTCATTTGGATACAATTATAGCTTTTATTGCGTCTTTCTGTAGTGTTAGACTCTTGTTTAAACTGGTAACTGCACTTCTCTAGACTAGGATGCAATAGATGAGTATTGACAGGACAAAGCTTGGTAAACGAGAAGCTTGGTTCGGATCGGTAAGGTACATTGGAATTTCCTAAGCATGCCAAGCACTGCTGTTAACTTATGATGTCTTCAGCTGACGGCACTTGTGGAGGTTTCCGCCCACTCGTGCGCTGCCACACGTTCGGCTGGTCGCCGCTCGTGCAGTGCCTACTTTCAACTGGAGCGAGCACGACACGAGTATACGGCACTGTGCCAGCGTGGGGACCGACGGTGGAGCGTTGTGCGAGTTCGTCGTGCAGCGGGCACTAGCAGTCGCGGCGCGTAGACGACGCTGTCATTGTATCTGTATTCGCCCTACAACGGATGATAGCCAGCTGCGGCGAAGAGAAAACAAGAGGTAGCATTTACGGTTAGCGTATAGAAGACAATGAACATGTCAGCAACTGCATTGCAAACTTCCATTACGCATTCACTAGCCGACGACCCGTGTGCAGCTGAATGTCTAAAACGTGCGCATTGTGCAATGTTGTACAGATAGAAACGGGTAAGTTGATAAGCTGGTAAGCTGGTAAAACTGTTGTAGTCCCTCACAAATCTACACCACCTCAATCGCAAAATTTCAGCAGCATGCGCTATCTTCGCTAGTTACACTAGCTATACACACTCTTTTTAGGAAGGTACCCTACTGAAAATATTGTGCGAGGCTCTGCGTGATTATCTGTGCGTGGTTATCGACCCGCACAGCGCGAGTTTGTGCGTGCGAGGATGTGCGATTCGAGAATGCGCGATTCGAGGATGTGCGAGCGAGAATGTGCGAGCGAGAATGTGCGATGTGTGCACGGTGGGAGAACGTGCAACGTGTTCACGGCGCGAAGGCGTGCACACTGTGAAGATTTTTGTACCCGTGTGTGTGTGGCAAAATTTGTGCATAGCTATCAACATTCAGAGTGCATGGATGTGGGCACTCACTTAAGGCCCCAATATAGTCCGACGTAACGCGCGCGCGCACGTCGCCCTCCGCGACGTTACGTCGGTGAAAAACCGAGGTCTATAGTCCAACGTCACGGCGTGATGGACGTAGCGAGCGCGAGCCGACGCGGCCCAACGTCGCTGACGCGCAAACAGAATCTCGCCTATTTCTCGCCGACCGCCTCAGCCGCGTCGGCCATCCATCCCAGCATTCCTCACGCGCAGTGAAGATGGCGGCTTGCATGTAGACAGAGACTGCGCTATAACCACGCGCGCATTTCAGACACTGTTGCGGAAAAGCTGCTAGAAGGAATTCGAGGGCAGCCCTGCGTTAATGATACCAAGCGGATTGACTATACACAGACGTTCAAAGGAAAGAAAAATGCCTGGGATGCAAACTGTCAGTAGTGCGGCTGGGCACAGCTGTGAGTTCTTCGCTGCGGTGTGTGTACCATGCTCGTTTTAATGCATTGCTCTAGAAGGTGTAACGATGGTGTTGTTTCACTTATCTGCAGTACATTCATTGGAAGAATACCAAAAACTGCGGAAGCGGCTTCGCATAGAGTTGTGACCGGTACACGCCGGAATCGAAGGCCGTACTCGATTTGGCCTCACGGAACGTCAGCGGCTCAACAACCAGGGAATTCGCGAAATTTATGGAATTCTACAGGAGCTGCAGCCAGCCGAGAATGTGATCCTCATTACTGTGTAATCTCCAACTCCTCTGTAATCGTACATACACTTAAATTTTGATTAGTTTTCAGTAAAACACGCACGTAGACAATCATCGTTCCGTCTGTAGCCGTCGTCGACGCGGGCTCAGGCCGTTGCTGGGCTGGACGTCTCCACGGCTGCCTGTAAATGCTTTGTGCCATTTGAACATTCGCAGTAAACACATCGCGTCATTGCCTTCATCACAATAGTAATTAGTGCCTTGATAGGCTGCAGCCAGGTCCCTGTAGGTGCCCTATCGTCTGCTCGAAAATGCACCCCAAAAATGTACCAGCCCTCGAGGGCGTCTTGTGCGCATGCGCGCCGCGGCATCGGGCACGCCAGCCGCGCCATCCTGTAGAAGCGGCAGTTTTTTGATGCGCCCGTCATGGCCGACATGCCGTGGCTGACGTCGCAGACTTAGCCAGTTGCGTCGAAAACGTCGGACTATATTAGGGCCTTTAGTGCAAGGAATGAGTGCACTCTGAAGGTGCAAGACATTAGTCTGATCTCAAACGATGAGACATTCGGCATGGAAATGCTACCATGCTATGGTGATACTCTGCATGGTTGCAAGGCTCCTACATCACACCTCATGTTTGTGTTGTGCATAATACTAATATGCCAGCTTTAGGCCTTGTGCAAGGCCTCAATCAGTTTCTGCTACAGTTATGACACAAAATGTTTTGCAGAAATGATGCTCTCCATGAGATGAGTCTCAAGTGCAAAGAATGCAAGCTTCCAAAAGATGCATGTGGTCACCTGGATTGGCTTTATTGGCTGATACAGTGTGGTCACAAAACATCTGCTTTCGGTCCACCAGGTTCGAGTTTGGATGCAGGTTTCCTTCTTCAGCTGCTCTTGGCCTGTTGGATTCGAGCTTGGATACAGGTTTTCGCTGTGCGACATCTGCAAAATGCAAAAAAAAAGCAGGACTATATTCCAAAATCCGAAAATTCAGCTGTCTTTACAAAACATTCTGAGAAAGGGGTAATTAGGTGCTCTATTTTTAATTGATAACAATTCAAAAAGTTTCGATTCTGAACTACAGAAATATGACGAACTGACACAAGAATACAGGCGTTCAGCATCAGTCCATCACAAAATCTAATACCTTAGTCGAACAGATATTTCAAGGGTCTTTGAACCATATCCTATCAATCAAAGACATCTGAGCACTGCTTCATGGAAAGCTACAATAACTAGAGTGAACAGAGCAGTCCAGAACTGGAGACTGGACTTTGAGAAATAGAAGTGTGCATTCTAGATATGGCTTAGCACACAGAGCTAGGAATAAAACCAAACCTGAAATGAAAGATTATGCAATTCTACATATATGGTCATAGAAGAAAAACAAAATTGCACACAGAACAGTACGGAAAGTATATCATCATTGCAACTTGTACAAAAACAGTTGATAACACATCTTCAAAAGTGCACGAGTATTACTTGAGCCCAGCAGCGAATTATCAATGGCAATAGCGGGGTACAAGAGCTTAGTGAGATGATGGAATCTTTCAATGGTGATCGAGAATGCCATGTAGAAGTGGCACAACTCTCCCCAAGTTTACTAAAAGCTTAGTTAGGATTCATGACAGCCCCTCAGCCTTCCTTCCAATAAGGTCGAGAAATACCCTAACCACCCGAGGCAGTGGAAACAGCGCATAGGGACCAGGTTAACTGATATTCACAAACATGCCTTGACTAAGACCTTTACTCCAAGCGGTCCTCGAGGCCCTTTTTTTTTTTGAAATGAAGCTCCACTTGAATTGCTCCTCGAGTGCATGAGAAAACAGAGCATCTATAAGTGGCAATGACACTACTATGGCGACACCTAGACTTCCACTTGCAAACATGGGGCATCGCAGCTTTCACACACTGTGCAGACTTCGTTCTACTGCATACCAAGCCTTTCATGAAAGTGGATACAATAAGGATTCACAGACCCACTCTCTGAAGCATTGGCTCCGAGAACCTCAATCTGACGCGAAAATACTGAAACATCGTTTCAAGTGCGACCAAGAAAAGCCTCCTAAGTTTCTGCGGCTGACGTTGAGCATGGATAACTATCGTCAGTTGCAGATTTCAATGCTGTAGTTGATCATCGCATTATGCTACTGTGGTGTAAACACATTTCAAGTCATCACCAGATACCTTAGCAACATTTCAGAGCACGCCGAGTGCCAAGTTGCAGAAAGCATTTGATGGCTAACAGCAAATGAAACATGTGCAGTGGTTTCTGTGAACCACTGTGGACAGTGGTGCAATCGTGGGGAATGTCATATTGTAAATAGGAAGACAGCGAGGTACCGGAGGTGCAGTTGTGCCATGGAACACCTGTGCTGCACACATCAATGGCTTTCTGATTGCCTCAAATATACTTGTATGTCTAGATGCAGTGCTGAAGGGGGGGGGGGGTCAATTCTGTCTTTTTAGCTGTGGAGAGATATTTGAAGTTGGTGGAAGGCATGGCTTTTCAAGTGCGCTTAAAATTAAAGCTCCTAGCTTGCTTGGAAACAGAAGCGGCATTTGCTTCTGGAAAGACAAATTTGTTGGCTTGGGTGCATGCGCTATAACATGCTTCTTTGAACCTCACATGTGCTCAACGCTCGCCGCTGAGCACTCAGAGGGCAAATATGCAACTAGGTCACTAGAGTTCACAGCAGTTCGAGCAGTTCTCAATGCCTAAATCCTGTTCTACATCAGCCATATGTCACTGGCAGTGAATGTTGATAGATGTGAATTGTTTTCAGCCATTTTTCACAGCTGACTCGTTCATGCAGTCTGCAAAACATATTTTACTAGGCTGTGACTTTTTTTTTAACGTCCAAAAGCGACTCAGGCTATGAGAAATGCTGTAGTGGAGGACTGCAGAAATTTCAACCACCTGGAGTTCTTTAACGTGCACTGATGTCGCACCGCACATGGGCGCCTTGCTTTTAGTCTCCATCGAAAAGCGGCCGCCACAGCCTACTAGCCTGTGACTCTTGAGGCAGCTTGTCGATGCTGTTCACAGGGACTTGGCATTAGAAAATGAGCATGTTACACGTAGTGGCATGCACTTTCCGGGCCAAATTTTGGCCTTATGGCCCATTCGGTTGGGGGGACGAGAGCAGAGGTGCCGAGCAGTACAGAGAAGTACAGGAGCACGCCGAGCGAGGGTGTAATTTTCCTCCCACGGGAACGCTCTCTGCGTGTCGAGAGCAGTACGCCACGACCATTGTGACCGCACTTCCCTCCCCAGCATTCTCCGCCTACCCGCAGTAGCAGCAGTTGCAACCCGAGAAGCAAACACTCCATGTAGAACTGCTTTGCATGCCTTTGTTCTCACAGCGCGGCGATCTGCCTCCTTTGGCCCTTTCGATGCCAGCAGTGACTCTCAAACCTGAGCAATGCTTTGCAGCCACCATTTAGAGCGTCACCGACTTGAGAAAAGAAAAAAGATGGTGCGGATACACCGCTTTATGTCATGTGACTTCCTCTACACTCGCTTTAGATGAGGGAGCAGCCGGGAGTGCATTCAGGTGCTCTCAGCAAAGGAAAAGACCTCCTCCTCTATCATTGGAAGCCAGTGATTCTACTCCTGCTCTACCACTGGAGGGCACCCACTTGTCTGAGAGCACTTTCGAAGTGCTCTCGAGGGCGCCTGCTATCCCGCTCGAATTCGCCATTAGTCTTGCCCCGTATGCCACTTGTGCTGTCTGGAGTGGAGAAATATTTCTGAAGGGTAAGTCGGAAGAAATGCTGAAAAGCATTCAAGAATTTGAACTGAACCTTAAGTAGAGAAAAGACTGTTTTCTGCACTTTATGGAGCTGAGGTAGCGTCGAGTGGAGACATGTTTTTGAATTTGGCCACAAGGGTAAAATTTGAATTAACTATTCCACACGCAAAACACTCATGTCCTAATGTCAAGTCCTCTGAACATTCAGAAGCAAACTCAATATTCACAGGCTGCATGAAAAGGCAGCTGTGAAAAACAGCTGAAAACGCTTAATGTTAGGCAAAATGCCGCTGCTGCTGTGATATTGTTCATGTAGAGCATGACATATGCATTGAGAAATGCTGTGAAATTTAGTGACCAAAATTGTTTATTAAGATTTGATTTGAAGTTGCTGCTACACTTGATCTTTAAGCTTGCAGGGCTCAGGGGAGAGGGAAGAAAATATGCGTACTTCTTCGCTACATATACACCCAAACCAACAAATTCAACTCGCTGATTTCAGTTTCCAAACAAAGCTTGGAGCCACAATGGTCACTGCACTTGAAAAGCCATGCCTTCTGCCTACCGTGAATATGTCTCCACAGAACAAGTGAACCAACCGCTTTGACAGCACCGTGTGTCCATAGAGTACATAGTACCCTGATGTGACAAGCAAGCCATTGATGCCTGTAGCACAGATATTGACATTGTTCACAAGGCTCAATCGCGCTACTAGTGGCCCCAGCTTCCTTTACACGTACTTCTTCATCATCATCATCAGCCTGATTATATCCACTGCAGGGCGAAGGCCTCTCCCATATTTCTCCACTTAACCCGGTTCTGTGCTAGCTGCGTCCACTTGACCCCTGCGAACTTCTTAATCTCATCCGCCCACCTAACTTTCTGCCGCCCCCTGCTACGCTTTCCTTCCCTTGGAATCCAGTTTGTTACCCTCAGCGACCATCAGTTATCCTCTCTTCGCACTACATGTCCTGCCCATGTCCATTTCTTCTTCTTAATTTCTACTAGAATGTCGGTAACTTGAGTTATTTCTCTGACCCACTCTGCACGCTTTCTATCTCTTAATGTTACCCCTACCATTTTTCGTTCCATAGCCCTCTGGGTTGTCCTCAACTTAAGTAGAACTCTCTTGGTTAGCCTCCACGTTTCAGCCCCATAGGTGAGTACAGGCAAGATGCAACTGTTGTATACTTTCCTCTTGAGCCATACCGGTAAGCTGCTAGTCATAATCTGAGAGTGCTTGTCAAATGCGCTCCATCCCAATCTTATTCTTCTTATTATTTCCTTTTCGTGGTCCGGATCTGCGGTTACTACCTGTCCTAAGTAGACATATTCGCCTACTACTTCCAGTATTTCGCTACCTAATGTAAACTGCTGTTCCTTCCCGAGGCTGTTGAACATTACCTTAGTCTTCTGCATACTGATTTTCAACACGTACTTGCTAAGACCAAAAATGGGAAGACTGCAAAAATGGGGGGGGGGGAGGCAGCATTTGTGTACAAAAGGGGGAGGCGGCTGCTACTTTCAGGCAGCGTCTGATGCGTCCTAATCTAAACATCCTAAGCATAAAAACATGCAGCAGCAAGCATGCAATGCATGTCTAAAGGTGTGCGTCCGTCGAGATATCTGCAGGCCGCCACCAAATGTTCTCACTACGTCTCTATAGCCAGCGCAAAACTGATCTGCATGCCACCAAATGTTCTCACTACGTCTCTATAGCCAGCGCAAAACTGATCTGCATGCCCACCACCAGTTTTCTCTCAGTACCATCGGAGCGCTGTTTAAATTTTTTAATGCAAAACCATAACTAGCCCATTTACACGTAATTTCATTCGTGACCGTCGTTGGCTGCGTTGGTTCCGAAAAAAAAGAGCAATCACGCCATTGCTGAGCATAGAGCAGCTTAGTAACATAAGGCATGCGGCTGAGCTCAATAAGAAGGATCAGATAACATGACATTTGGGCAAAGCCTTTAACCTCAAGTACACTGAGTGGCTGCCCTTAGCTGAGATCGAAAGCAAAGCCAGCACAGCATCTATATCTACTGTGGCTGCATTAGCTGTGCATCACTGCCTACAAGAAGCGCAGTACACCAACTGTTTTCGCAGCCAGCGACACCTACTCTTGCTCGGCTAAAGTCTGTTTTGATTGATTTCCTGCTTAGCCAATGATGCCGATGGTGCTAGTGTGGCCTCTGATGGAGATGCTTGAAATTATAATGCGGCTGCTGATTCCTCGGTGCTGGTTCCACAAAAGCCATTCTTTGCAGGCAGAAGCCTCTTATCGGAAGATTTAGGGCAGTGATCGTGCAATCAGAAAGTTTGGTCAAACATCTGAAGTCTTCTAAAAAGTCGGAAGGGTTGGCTGCAGGTATGTATGCAACATGCCTTCCCCACAAGTGTGTCCTTGTCTGTGGAAGCCACCAAGCAGAGCAAACTTACTATTAGTCCTCAAATTTGTACCGTAGCTCTGCACTAAGTAGGTTCTGAAACACTGCTCATATACAGCGACAACTTAAAATGTGCAGCACCACAGAAGTATGTGATGATCAACTACAGCACTGGAGTTAGTGATAGACCATGATTATGCCTACTTGGTGTCAGAAGCTGGGATGTCAGGAGGAATACCAAAGCCATACCCAGAAAAAATAATGTGCTAGAAGTTCTAAGTTAACCAGGTTTGACCTGGGCTGTCACTCAGCCAATGCTTCAGAGAACAGATCTGTGCATACTCACTGTATCCACTTTAGTAAAAAGCTTGTAAACCCGCAGAACAAAGCCCACAGAGAGAACAAATGATAAGATGTCAAGTGTTTACAAGTTGAGTGCCAGTCTATGAGCCCTCAAGGTCACATAACTGCCAATAAATGAAAAGCAGGCATTCAGGGCTACGTGGAGTTGAAGTCAATGTATTCTTATGAAGTCAAGATTTCCTGTCACTATACTCAATCTCACAAGCTGTCTGCTGCACCTGGCCCATTCGAGATCATATAGATTATAGTAGGTAATTGTGCTCTTAGGTGCCTCTCACCCCTTGAATTGGCCAGGGAGAAAGTAGGAGCACAATGACCTACTTGGACCCTTTGCAAAACTCAATGCGTCACCTATATTATATAGCAAAATCTTTGTGGGAGAATATTTTTGCACATCTTGGGTGCACAGTCACGTGATACATGGGTGATGTAGCCTATATGTCACATACACATATCTCCTAGATTTTTTTTTTTTTTTACAAAGGCATGCTGCTTAGTCAAAAGACGCGATGCGCGGGAGTGTAGTGCACACCGATTCTGTGCGTTTGCAATTTTTTGTTTTCGTTCTGTTTCTTCCGATAGTTTGGTGGAACGGCTGGTATGCAATGCGATGCGGGATTCTGGAGTCGTGAGTGTTTTTTCACAGCATGTCACCGGGATGGTGCGTTTGCTTTCTGCAGTCTAAAAAAAATGTGCAAGAGTACTTGCCGTGTGCGGGGCTGCATATATATTGAGTACCAGAGTGAGAGTTATTTGCACACACGCATGCCCATACGTGCCCATACACATGCAGTTTTGTAGTGGCGCAAAAAAAAAAGTAATTCTGTCAAGACAGAGCATCTTCTAAAGGGCACGTAAACTTTGACGTTTGGATTAAGCAATGAAATTATACAAGATGTTTCACATAAGGTTTGCTTTATGGGGTTTGACGCCCCAAAGCGACTCAGGCTTGTATCACATGGGGGGCTTAACTCAAGGTACAAAACCAGCCCATGTGCGGACACAGAAGCAGTCAAACCTTCGGTGCTACAAAAAAAAAAAGCAAGCATGCACACTGCTCTGTGCTTTGCCGAGGCAGCTCCAAGCCATCACTCACTTGAAACCGTGCTGCCTGCGTTGGCCAGCCTGCCCCCCCCCCCCCTTCGATTCATTCATTTTTTCCGCACTGCTAAATAAAAAAAAAGAAAGCATGCATACTGCTGTGCGTTTAGCTCGCAGGACAGCTAGACTCCCCTCCCATTACCTCCACTCCCCCTTCCCACCCGCCACTCATTTTAAAGGACCAACATCCCAGCACCCTTGGGTTCTTCCCGCACAGACCAGGCAACCCTTTTCTCACTCTCTCCCAGTAGAATGAAAAAAAAAGCCCAGGCAGGACATGCAGGAGTGACATAGCCACGTCACTTTTGTTTCAATGAGGTTTGGGTTGCTTTGACCTGAGCAGCAGTATAGGGAGCGCTCAAGATTTGATTGCTTCTGTGCGCAGCACGTTAGAGCACAGGGCTCGATCGGCCACCCTTGTACCTTAAGTTAAACCCGTTGTGTGAAACGATAGTGCCGGAAAATTGTTGGTTCATAAGCTAAGCCACATCTTTTATGAATTTACAACTTAACTTCAAACACCAACGTTTATGTGCCCTTAGAAGATGCTCTCAGTCTTGACAGTTATTTCTTTTCAACTGCAAAACAGCATGTGTGTGGCGTGCGTGTGTGCAAGTAACTCATGCACTAGCCTTGCATGTTTTCATTACAATGAGGAAAACAAATGCACATTTTCCTGCAGCACACTGTGAAGAAGAACACTCTTGACTCCGTGTCCTTGCATTGCTCGAATACCACCAACGCCACTAAACCACCGGAAGAAAAAGAATGAAAGCTAAGCAAAAGATAGCAAATGCACAGAATCGGCGCTCACTCCAAATTCCCTTGCATCATGCTTTTTGACTGAGCAGCGCTTCTCTCTCAAGGAAAAAAAAGAATACAAACTCCACAAGATATGTGTACGTAACACATAGGCTATGTCACTGATGTATCACATGATTCTGCACTGAAGACATGCAAAAATATCCTCCCAATTCCCTTTGGGGCAGAGGGTGCAATGCTGAATATTTCTGTATCAAACCTCATGTTATGCACGAATCTGACGAGAAGCATGCCTTCACTATTGAAAACCAGAAGGGCGGAAGTGGGGGGGGGGGGGGGGGGTTATGAATTTTGTTACTGAGTGGAGCAGGTAATGGATGTGGTCATTGTCACAAGAAATGTCTCCTGGCAGCCACCTATTTCTGCCCCCAAAACAGGTTTGGTCGCCACAGTGAAGGGGTTTGCGCTGAGCAGAGAAGCATTGCAGAAATATTCTGCCAGAAAAACCCCATACTTCATTCATGGTCTATGATTACATATGGCATAGTATTATCAATAACACTCCCCTGTTTTCTCTTTTCACTTTACATACAAATTATATTCGCACTCAGTTTAGCTACCAAAAAAGTGCAGGGGGGCCTTTTAGAGAGGAAATTTGTCAGAGCTGATTTATAAGAAAGCAGCCATCAACGGGTCTAGTTGAAGACAGGAAGACCAGAAAAATAACCCTCCAGAAAGGTCTTCAAGGAGTTCCAATTTGAGAAAAATTTATTCACAGTAGTTTTGCACAAATGTGTGAAATTTAGGAAAACAAAGACAAACATGCTGAAAAAAAAGAAAAATTAAATAGGGACAAGAGAGGTGGCAACTGCGAAAAAGAGAACCACCTGTAACCGTGGTCTAGACGCATGCCAAGCTGTCACTTTGGGTTTATATTATATAGGCTCATGCTCTCTTCGATTGTTCCCTCTGAAGTGCACTTTTAGTTTTCATGTAGGCTTGCTTTTAGAGAAAAACCATGCAATTTTTTTGAGAATTTTAAGCAGCAAATAATTTCAGGAGTTCCAAAGCTCCTTGAAATAGTTCCTGAAAACCAAGCGTACTCAATGATATCAAAGACCTGTGTAAACCACACTCCATGATCATCATATTGAAGGGAATGGCTTACCAGCCCAGCCTCTGGGGCCTGTGCCCAATAAAGTATGGATGCATCATGTAGAACTTATGAAATCAGCTGGTAATGACATCTGTTTCAAAACTTCTGGCTTTTCCTATCTTAAAGTAAGCTCGCATTTTCAGTAAGTAGCACTTTAGTGGATAGAATGCAGTAATTTATAATAAAAGACAGCTTCAGCTTGTCCTCAATGTCCTTTTATTACTCTAAAGCTGAACATGAGCTATGAGAGACATCAAGAAGGAGGGCTCTGGGTTAATTTCCAGAGCCCTCTTCCACAAAAGTTCTTCAAGCTATGCAGTGGCACCAAATGTGGGCAGGCAAATTTGCATTTTGCCTATATCAGCAGGCCACAGGCACCATTCCACTCCGCATTCTCAAACTCAACAGCCAAATGTCATAGCCAATAAGCAACGGCAGCAAGCAAAGAAAACACTGAAGAAACCTAAATGTCAAAATAAGCATGAGGGGTCACAAATGCAGTAGTGGGTTAGGCAAATAAAAAACTACACATACTGAAAGATGTCTTCAGTACTTACATCAATGTCCTGCTTCTTGCCCACCACAGCACAGCACAATTCCGGCAAAGGGTACAGAGCTTGAAGGAGCCATTGCTTACGAAGCCACATGGAACTTGCTGCAAGGTAAAAAGTACCATGACCCAAGAAATTAGTGAAAACGTAATATGGTGCAACACGTACATGCAGAGGCTTTGTGAGCAAGAAATAAAGGCACAGAGTAGGAACACCACAATACTGTTTTTTTTTTCTTGAAATGATGCACGACATGCTGGTGCAGGTCACTGCATAAAATTTGCCTCTGCCTGCTAAATAATCTTAAATTATTATTTTTTTAATTCAAAATTTCACTTTGGGATTCAATTAGTTGAAGGGCGATTGCCTACAATGCCAGAGAAGAAACAATGTTGACATCACCCGAGACATACCAACAGTGAAATAAAATAACTCCTTTCACTCCATCTCGTCGCCAGCCTGGCAAAAGAGCAAGTCAGGCATCACAGTGCCCCTAGTTACAAATAAAAAAGCATTTACTTGACCTTAACTGCAAGTGCATTTTAACAGCCTATCCATAATCCACCAGTTCCCACTAGGTTCGAGATCAGACAAGCCCTCCCTTTCTTTATGCTTTACATCGAGCGAGCACCTTAATTGGTACTGCAGGGCCTAATACATGCCTGCAACTACAATACTACTTTTCTAAGAGATGTGGAACTTCATTAAAATTCATTTTATGACCGAAGTAGCAAATATTGTATTTTATCTTGAAAGAAGCAGCAAGAAAAAACAAGGGTATGAAAGGAGACAATACGGGCACTAGCTTACAACTAATGTTTATTGAAGCACACATGAAATATATAGAGAAGACGAGCAACAACGCAAACCACTCAATCACTGATAAGCAAAAAGCAAGACATGAATCACTAAAATTTAAGAACAGTTCCCTATCTAGATAACCCAACTCACTGCATGGTAACATGATGGATGGCTCACTAACACATTCATTACCTAGTTGTAAAATATCATCATCATCAGCCTGATTATACCCACTGCAGGGCGAAGGCCTCTCCCATATTTCTCCACTTAACCCGGTTCTGTGCACGCTGCATCCACTTGACCCCTGCGAACTTCTTAATCTCATCCGCCCACCTAACTTTCTGCCGCCCCCTGCTACGCTTTCTTTCCCTTGGAATCCAGTTTGTTACCCTCAGCGACCATCGGTTATCCTCTCTTCGCCCTACATGTCCTGCCCATGTCCATTTCTTCTTCTTAATTTCCACTAGAATGTCGGTAACTTGAGTTATTTCTCTGACCCACTCTGCACGCTTTCTATCTCTTAATGTTACCCCTACCATTTTTCGTTCCATAGCCCTCGGGGTTGTCCTCAACTTAAGTAGAACTCTCTTGGTTAGCCTCCACGTTTCAGCCCCATAGATGAGTACAGGCAAGATGCAACTGTTGTATACTTTCCTCTTGAGCGATACCGGTAAGCTGCTAGTCATAATCTGCGAGTGCTTGCCAAATGCGCACCATCCCAATCTTATTCTTCTTGTTATTTCCTTTTCATGGTCCGGATCTGCGGTTACTACCTGTCCTAAGTAGACATATTCGCCTACTACTTCCAGTATTTCGCTACCTAATGTAAACTGCTGTTCCTTCCCGAGGCTGTTGAACATTACCTTAGTCTTCTGCATATTGATTTTCAAGCCTACCTTTCTACTTTTTCTGTCTAGGTCATCAATCATTATTTGCAGTTCATCCCCCGAGTTGCTTAGCAAGGCAATGTCATCAGCAAATCGCAGATTACTGAGGTATTCTCCATCTACCCTTATCCCTAACTGCTCCCATTCCAAGTCTCTGAATACTTCCTCTAAACAAGCTGTGAATAGTACTGGGGAGATTGTGTCTCCTTGCCTAACACCTTTCTTTATGGGAATTTTGTTACTTTCTTTATGCAGAACTATGGTTGCTGTGCAGCCACTATATATATCTTCCAGCACTTTCACGTACGGCTCGTCTACCCCCTGATTTCGCAATGCCTGCATCACCGCCGAGGTTTCAACTGAGTCAAATGCTTTTTCATAATCAATGAATGCTATGTATAAGGGCTGGTTATATTCCGAGCATTTTTCTATCACCTGGTTGATGGTATGGATATGATCGATAGTAGAGTACCGTTTCCGAAACCCTGCTTGATCCTTTGATTGATTGCAGTCTAAGGTTGTCCTGATTCTATTAGCGATTACCTTAGTAAATACCTTATACGTAACAGACAGTAAGCTGACTGGTCTGTAATTTTTAAGGTCCTTAGAGTCCCCTTTCTTGTGAATGAGGATAATGTTTGCATTCTTCCATGGTTCCGGTACCGTCGATGACACCAGGCACTGCGTATACAGGGTGGCCAGTTTTTCTAGCACGATATCCCCCCGTCCTTCAGCAAATCTGTAGTTATCTGATCCTCTCCAGCTGATTTCCCCCTTTTCATAGTTTCTAATGCTTTCTTGACCTCGTCTTTCGTCACTGGTGGAACGTCTGACTGTTTTTCCCTACCGCCAATCTCATTACGGTCCTGACTACTTTGGCTGCTGTAGAGATCTGTATAGAACTCCTCGGCTACTTTGACTATCTTGTCCATATTAGTGATGACGTTGCCCGCCTTGTCCCTTATCGCATACATCTGGTTTTTGCCTATGCCCAATTTCTTCTTTACCGCTTTAAGGCTTCCCCCGTTCTTTACAGCATGCTCAATTTTCTCCATGTTATACTTCCTTATATCGGCCACCTTGCGCTTATTGATTAGCTTTGATATCTCGGCCAATTCGATCTGGTCTGTTGGATTGGAAGCTTTCATACTCTGGCGTTTCTTAATCAAATCTTTCGTCTCCTTAGACAGCTTACCGGTATCCTCTCTAACTATCCTACCGCCTACTTCTACCGCGCACTCAGTAATGATATCTCTGAAATTATTGTTCCTTGCCTCTAGGGTAATGTCGCCATCCTCAGTTAGAGCTGAATACCTATTTTGTAGCGAGATCCCGAACTCTTCTGCCCTCCCCCTCACCGCTAATTCGTTGATGGGTTTCTTTCTTACTAATCTGTTGCGTTCCTTCTTCAGATTTAGGCTAATTCGGGACCTCACCATCCTGTGGTCACTGCATCGCACTTTCCCGATTACCTCTACGTCCTGCACAATGGCGGGGGTTGAACACACTATGAAGTCAATTTCATTTTTAGTCTCTCCGTTAGGACTTTTCCATGTCCATTTCCGGTTCTTCCGTTTGCTGAAGAAGGTATTCATGATTCGTAAGTTACTGCGCTCTGCAAACTCAACTAGTAACTCCCCCCTGCTATTCCTAGAACCAACGCCATAGTCACCTACTGCCTTGTCTCCTGCCTGTTTTTTCCCTACCTTGGCATTGAAGTCGCCCATTAGTACAGTATACTGCGTCTTTACTTTTCGCATGGCCGATTCTACATCTTCATAGAAGCTTTCAACTGCCTGGTCATCATAACTACTTGTAGGTGCATAGGCCTGTACAACCTTCAGTTTATACCGCTTATTAAGCCTAATTACGATGCCTGCA
The DNA here is from genome assembly GCF_055883805.1 of Amblyomma maculatum. Lineage (NCBI taxonomy): Eukaryota > Metazoa > Arthropoda > Arachnida > Ixodida > Ixodidae > Amblyomma > Amblyomma maculatum. Next base: position 125,799,052 of record NC_139354.1, on the reverse strand, counting down.
ACCCTCTCATTAATACTATAGAATTCATCTATATTACCCGCTATATACTTATTGACAAGGAAACCTACTCCTAGTTGTCGCCTCTCTGGTAAACCTCGATAACACAGTACATGCCCATCCTTCAGTACAGTATATGCCTCATTCGGCCTCCTAACCTCACTAAGCCCTATGACATCCCATTTCATGCCCTCTAGTTCCTCTAACAGCACTGCTAAACTAGCTTCACTAGCTAGGGTTCTAGCATTAAACGTTGCCAGGGTCAGTTTCCAATGGCGGCCTGTCCAGCGGAGCCAGGCTTTCTTAGCACCCCCTGCTGCGTCACAGGTCTGACCGCCACCGTGGTCAGTTGTTCCGCAGCCGCTGGTGACTGAGGGCCGGGGTTTTATGGAGCTTATCATAGGAGGTTGTGGCCAATTACTGCACCAGGGTGGCCAACTCCTGTTCTGGTGAGGGAGTGCGTTGCCGGAGGTGTTCACCGGCATCAGGTCGCACTTCAAACCTGTTTATGCAATTCCATCGACACTCGGATTTTTTTTTTTTTTATTCATCCGGTGGAGAATTGCGCGGCACCGGGATTTGAACCCCGGTCCTCTTGCATGCGAGGCGGATGTTCTACCGCTACGCCACCGCTGCACTAGTTGTAAAATATGTCTAGCTTCAATGATTTCTCAGCTGATTTGCAATGGATGACAGCCAGAATGTGCACAGCAGAAAGAAACTGAAAGCAACCAGTGCATTCTTACAATGCACAGCCAAGTTGACCTCTACCTATATCTACTCAAATGGAACCGTTCGGAAGTTTTAGTGATTCATGTTTTGCTGTCTGCTTATTGGTGACTGAGCGGTTTGCAGTGTTGCTTGGCATTATATATTTCTTATTTGCATCAATAAACATTAGTTGCGAGTTAGCATCTGCTTGCTTCTTTTCACGTCCTTGTTTTTTCGTGCTGCTACTTTCAAGATGACACCTTACCAACTCACCCAAATTACATCCTTATGATTGTATTTTAGTCAGTGAAATTTTACTTCATGTGACACTAATCAACACACATGACCACGTTTCATGGAATTTAAAGCCAATCAATGAGAGCCTCATCATAAAGCATGAAAGTTGGCTCAGATATGCAGCTCTCCATGCCAACACAGCTTGCACAGACATGATTTTCTGTGGTAAACAAAACACTGGGCTGCTGCAAGGGCGGTACAGAGCAAGCAGAGGGTGCTCTGACACTGAGAAGAAATGTGGCATTGAATCTTGCTGTACATGGAGGCAATGTTTTGGGGCTATGCAGCCGAGTCTAGGTACGAAAGAAAAGGAGAAACGTTTCTGTCCCCTTGCCGTGAAGAGTGGTTTGCTCACTATTTGGGCTAGGAGTGTACTGGGCTGAAGTGAAGGGAGGAAGTTGGAGAGTTAATGCAAGGTCACTAGGGCTGAAGTAACCCACTCTACATGGCAAGGGGAAAGAGGTATGTTGCCTCTTCCTTTCTGCCTAACTTCAGCTGCATAGCCACAGTTATCCCCGAGTATAGTGATGAGCTACCGTGATCAAGACTTGTAGAACTGAAAACTGAAAGTAACAAAGGGGTATGGCATGATTAAAATATCTATGGTGTCCAGGTGAATAGCACGCTGCACTCCAGGGTTGCTGACTGCGCATTTACTTATTTTATATTTAAAAAAAAACAGTAGTTAGTGAACCATAAATATAATACTTCTGCTATTATCAAGATTCCACAGCTCTGTAAACTGCATGAAGAAAGTGAAACTCAATAGCTTGCACTGACAACTCACCAGGCACCCACTGGTGAAATAAAAGTGGAGCAAAATGTCATCTGCATTCACCACATTCATCATGAAGGTATTGCAGACACTAAGCATAGCTCACCATCATAGCACTTCTGATATCATATCCAAGCCATCTATAAAGCTACCTAGCTTGTTACATGAACATATCAACAGATGACTTTTCAATGGTCATATGACTGACCAAATTCTCATGAAAAAAAAATGTTTATGACTAAATCAGCACTTTTCTCAGAGTTCACTGCATGGGAGTGAGTTCGTCAACTGCTAGTGTTTCAGAAAAAGGGATCATCAAACTGTAAGTAATCTGAGTTGAGTTGCAAACAACAAAATTTCGGAGAGTGGTGAGGAGCAGACTTTGTGGCATTACGAAGGTCATCTACTAACGCTAACAGTAGGCAACCTTGATTTGATGACAGGGTTCAACATGCCAAAGAAACTTAGACAATGAGGGTCAGCAATAGTAGGTAGCTCTGGATAATTTTGACTATCTGCACTTCTTCAATGTGCACTGACACTGTACAGCACATGGGGACTTAGCGTTTTGCTACCACCGAAATGTAACCACCCCGGCTCAGACCGAGCCCGCGTCACCCAGCTCACTAGTCAAATGCCCTAAACACTGAAACCACCACAGTGGGGTGCAGGCAGCCTTGAAGAGGGTTACATTTGCAGGCATGTTTTGTACAAGCCAAGCTTATATAAGCTGGGTATGGCCAAGCTGCGGCTAATGAGTAGCATGAGGCTCCTTGCAAAGTGCAGATACCGACAGCTTGGCACCTGTCCACCACCCACCATTTGCAGTATTTCTGCCTCTACAGCCAGCTTCTCTGTTCTTTCTCCTTTAAGTTCCAAACCACCTATTGTTTAGAATTATTTTGAACAATGAAACAATATGCCACCCTTATGGACATACATCTAACAGAGCTGCTCACGACTGTAACCATGCTCATTCGAGAATTTCAATATGCTTGCTTTACAAATGGGGCAGTAGAGGCATGAGTTCTTCGCTGTGACCACCAGCTTTGTTAAATGAAAAAAAAAAAAGTCATTATCATTTACTTTGCTCTTTGTAAAATGTTGCCTTTTTAGTCAAGAGTTCTCATTAAAGGTACGGCAGCAGTTGCGTAGGCCCATAGCTAAAGAGATCTCTGACATATGCCCGCATTGTATTAGCTTGCTCGTATATTGAACTGAGCCTTAGCAAGCTTCGCGGTGATGCAAAGAGATATTTGCCCATGCTAACATCTTGGCATTTCCATAATGGCGCAGATCAGTGTCTTCACTCTACTTGTGCTATGAGCATTCCTGTCATTAGCACATATTGAAAGTAAAAAAGGATGACAGCAGGCAATGCGACATATGCCAGCAGAGACACGTTCACCTGCTTTTCCTCTGCACATACAGTGAATTACAATCCCAGAAGTGAAGTGATCTGCCTGCTCCGCAAAAGAGCACCTGCATCCAGTACAGATTGTGTCCCCATTGCGTTTGGAACTCATGCCAGCGCAAGTAGGTGGTGCCCATGAACTGACAGAAGAATTGCCTGTTATTCTGTGTGCTAGCCCGTGCTTCGTCTACACGTGCCAGCTGTTTTTAAACCTGTAATAGGTCTGCATTTCTCCCGCTGCTTCTTGGGATGGCATTGACATCAACAGTTTATGCCATTCTTTCGTATAGCCGAGTGCGGGCAAGCAGGGTAAAATTTCTTTGGCACTATTCTCAAATAAAAGGAAGTCGCAGTTCACCATTTTCACTGTTTCAGAGTTCAGGAATGGCTTTAAGATCATGAATAGCACATAAAGATGATTTCCGCACAAAATCTTCTAGTCACACTCCGAGCTGAGGTCTTTAAAAAAGATTATTGCATAATACTGCTACTCTTAGACTTGCTGTCCTCAAGAGTAAGCACTAGTTCATGACAGCAATTTGCATTCATAGCAGTGGCAAGTAATAATCATCTATTATGGAGCACAGAGGGCACAGTCAGCACAGCAGAGCATGCTACTGGAAATAGAAGGTGCAGCTGAACAAATACTCAAGCAAACTTCTAGCCGGTTCTGTTGATTTCGGAAGAGCAATCCACTGCTCCAGGGACCGATCTTGGCTCAGCAATCGCTCCCCATCTGCATTGGGAAGATGGGACCTGTGTTCCGGATCTTCATTTGGAATACAGTTACTCCAAAAAGAGCAGAAAATAATGTTCTGTAAGTCACTAAACCCTGTGATTGGAATTGACTATTAGTAAAGTCTTGTCATCTATCACCTCGATCTGCTCATAATTTAAGTAGCATTATAAAATTCTGCGATTCTGCAGGAACCTCTGATCTCACACCAAGAATTCAGTGCCCATAGCAGGCACAACGCGCATCTAGAGATGCCAGGTAATGTAACTCGAAAGAAATGTTATGCTAACTCTTCTTTACCTACTAAGAGAGCAAACAGTATTTCTGTCATCGAACCTTCTTTTAAACACTATTTCATGGCAATGGCAAAAGGCATTTCGAGTCAACTGGAGGTCTAACCTAGTACAGTGGCGATGAACGAGCCCCTGAGCCTGCCATGTGCCAAGGCGTAAATGCACTTCACTGCAATGTACGAGTAAACAAGTGGAAGGCTGGAAGCTTGAACAATCTGTTTCCAGTAAACAGTGACATTTGGGTGGTTAGGTTGGAATACCAAGCAAGCACTCTGCCCATAGCTTTATCTACTAGATTTCCTCTCAAAGGTATAACCAGCAAACAATGTCTGCAACTTAAGCCAGGAGTACAATCCCAGCATGTTCTGAATGTTCTGAAGACTTCGATCATCACATTTACTTTTTAATCATGCCAGTCACCTCAACATCAAATCAAAGCAATATATGTGGCAGCTTATGGAACTCTCGCACATATAAAACACACCGAGAAATGCAAGCCAGTCAGTCTAAAGGCAGCCTATCATCAGCATATTGTTCATGGCCTTCACAGGGCCACCAAGTTTGCTCCCTGACCACCCTATGAACATGCAGTGTTTGCACCCCAAATCGGGTTACAGAAAATGTGGCGGCTCTTTAAATGAAATAGGAGCAGTGCACCAAGAAAGGCAAAAGTTCGTCCCTAGCTCCCATTATGTCAACTGAAGAATGTGCAGAGTCAGACAAGAAATATGGATTTCTGAAAACATGTATTCTGTATAGAAATATGAGTGATATCTAGGAATCTAGGAAGATAGTGGTACCAGTGCAGTAAGCAGTCTGCCCCTTGTGCATCATGAAGGGCCAATGCTCTCGAACTTCCAAACCTTTTATCATGCCAAAACATGCTCACCCGATCAATTATGAATTGTAAAAGGCTACACACTCTAAAGTGGAAACAGTTCCATGCAAAAAAAGTAAAAAGAAGCCAAATGCAGAATGTGATGTGACTGTTCAAACAATGTCTGGAAGTGCATGTGGCAACCAAGCAATTCATAAATGTGGTAGCCATTCATAATCTAGATCCAGACACAACACTAATTCCATATCAACATCTACCGTCGCTTCTACAAAACATGCATAAATTTAAACAAAAACACCACAACTGAATGATACTTTAAGCAAAGGCTTGCTTTGCTTGGAATTCTGCATGCACTCTTCATTTTGAAACTTGCATGAATTTCATATTCTCACATCTGTGATGAATCAGTGGTATACTGAGTACAGAAAAACTGCACATTTTGATTCACATTTCATATTAGAGAAGATGAAAATGGGGCATCTCAGCACTAAGATTTTTTTTCGCTTCATTTGTAAATAATTAAACAAGAAAATCAATACTATTGGTACTGTTGAATGCATAATTACCTTTACACCTTACTGACATTTCTGGACTGAAGGTCTGAGTTTGGTGTCTGTCATTTATATGCGCTTAGTAGTTTTTGGGGATTACTTCAGTCACGACCAAAGTATGAAAAAGAAAATATCAAGCCCAATACAGGCGAAAAAATTCAAAATAGCTCAAAACTTTTTTTTCCCCTTCTGCTACCCAAGGCTCGACAATGGAGTTTAAGTACGGTTGCTGCTGAATCATACTGCCGTCGCATGTTCGCCGGCTCCATATCTCGTCATCCGCAATATTTATGGAACATAAGAATAATGATCTAGCCCTGTTGTAACGCAGGTAGGTTTTACCACTTATTCAATCCGTGTAGTTGCAACTGCACAAGCGCCGGATCTTCAACTGCAGCGCAATATAGGGCCCGGGTCGAGGCACTTGGAACTGGCCCATTCTAAATTCTTGCCGAAGGCTGAATTGCAGTAGGCGCCAGCATCGTGCACCCCGCAATGGTCTTACGAGTGATGATTTGTACGGCATATTCTACTCTGAGCGTGCAGCCCCTGGCACTAACTGTCTCTTTTCCTAGACACTGCAAACGCATTCACCCTTCCCTCGTCAAAAGCAAACTACCGTATGTTATAATGACATGCGCGTCTTGATGTTTACGAACTAGCGCTGTGTTGGCATGCATCATCAGTTCTGCGCAAAGTTTTTAGGAGAATGTACAGGGAAGATGGAAATTAACTTACCTCCGAGATGTCAAATGTATGCCGAGTGGTGGCCGCCCTCCAATAGTCCCGTCGTCAGCGTAGTGTTTGCAGTGAGAGCGCACAAAGGAAACGCACTACCTGTCGGGCACGCGAGCACACTTTTTGCACAGGTATGCACACAACCTTACCACGCTTCTGCACATCGCACGAGCTATTTTGTTGCGCTCTGTGCCTCGTATATCTCGAAATAAAGAGCCGCCAGCAGCAAGGCCCCCAACAACACACAAGAGAAAAAGGCGCGACGCCACCAACTCATAATGGCTACGGCTAGCACTTCGATCCGCTTCGGCTGCCTCGTCTGGTTTCGACTTGTTTCGGTTTCGGAAGTCGCTGACCTAATGACTTTGCTGCTCGCCGAACAGTGGCAAGCACGATGTCGGGCGTCTACGCGCTAACGCTGCATGTTTGTCGTGTATACGCGCCTGTAGTTTGTACATTCAAAAATTAGCAGTGCTAGCGAAAGACCACCGTGAGTTTCGCTTCTTTTCTCGCGATGCTGGACAAACTGCGTGCTTTGCTTGTCATGGACGTTAGGTTGACCGCGGTCTGTGGTTCGGCGAATCGGAGCTTTGGCCCAAATTCATTGCCAAGTTCCTTGCGAAAACTCCTGTTCATAAACAGTTACAGTGGCAATTGTTTGTTTGTTAATATTGAAAGACTATACGGCGTTTTACAGATCAAGTGATTTGTTTGGAAACAGAAGATGCTGAATTAATTGTGCTCGCTCATAAAAAACAGTGGGCGAGCCCAATTCGGCTCGCCCGCTGTTCCTTTATGGGCGCCACATCTATGGCTGTCAGCTCGAACTGGTCATCTGAGAGCGATAATTTCTTGTGTGATATGTGCCTCACTACTTCAGTGTTTAACTCTTAAATGGTGACGAAATTTTTGAATGCCTGTAGCTTATAGCAAAAGCAAGGACAGTGGGGTGAAAGCCTGAACTCTCAATCAGGAAAGATATGCGATATGCAAAAATAGCTTACCGGTCAAGCTTCAAGTGAAGGCAGTGTGGGGTGTTTGCACGCTCTTTACTTCAATTAAGAAACTGACCATACAAATATTTCAACTTATCTCTGTGGCCTACAGCATACAGTAAAGAAGCTAAAGCAATCAAGCTGCTCTTTCCATGCAGCATAATGATTATGCACTGCTGGTGGAAACTGCACAACATATATTCGTGGAGTTGCACATGCAGCTTTCCTCAATGCCTCTCGCGTGACGCAGCCTACAGTTACACTGAAAAATATGCCAAATAAAATACATTTCCTTGCAATATGATGATTCAGCATATATGTGTATAGTGTGCATAGCTTCAAGATGCAACACATACTGTTGGTATCGCCTCTCATAAAGTACTAGGATTTGTGTATCTCTTCATTAGTCTAAGATCACCGATTCAATCCTTCCTTTTTTTTCTTTTTATTTGGCATTGAGACGGACAACATTTGCAAGTGTCATTACGCAGCAGAAAGCTTCAATTCAGAGTAGTGCAGTTCAGCAAATTTTTGCTATAGTCTCAGGAAACTTAAAAATGGTGTATATAGGTGTAGATGTGCAAGTCAAAACTCAAAAGGCTGTAGGAGCTGTTTTGCTCAGCCTATCCTTGTGCTGAAAAAGAGAGTCGGGCTGGTTGGTTATAATGAGTCGATTAAGTGAACAGTGCTCTAAGATAGTAAGGGAGATAAAGAAGCAGAATTGTTGTCATCTTCTCTCCCATCCCATCTGTTAGTGCTGTTCAGTCGTTTGAGAATTGTCTTTCTGTGGTCTTTACAAGTGAATATGAGCTCGTGAAGTTTAGTACTGGAGTTGGCTTTCACATTTCTGCTATCACATTTACTTTTCCTTCTACAGATGAAACTACAAGCCAGTTCTTCATACAAACTTGTGATGCCTAATGGTGGTAATAGTGTGCAGTTATAGTGAGTTGTCTCCATTCATATGCAAAACACAATGTAAGGGAGATTTTGATCGCCAGTTTGACCGTCATCTGCTTGGCAGGCAACACATCAATGTTGTGCACACAGCCTTTGTCGTGCATCTATGGCTGCGTCCAACTTTCAGAAACGAACGGTTGAAAGAGAAGCAAATGATGCTATTAGATCTAGTTGAAGTATCTCGCTTTTGACATTGCTTTACAGTAAGCTTGATATGTCGAGTAGTTGTTGCTCAGCGTGCATGTTGTCATATAAAGATTTCTTCATAATGAATGGAAGCAAGCACTTTTCTACTAATGTTGAAAATGTGCTGCAAGCCAAGACCAAAATTGTGAAATATGAAAAAGTGTACCTGTCGCAAATAATCATGAAGTAATCATTATATGAAAGCTCTAACTTTGACCTCTTTCATATTGGAAGGACCTACACAGTCTCAACGACTAATTTTTTAGCATGCAAGCATGTACATGGCCACGTAGTTTGCATGCTCTCTTAGAGCATCTGTTCACGCACTGGCTCCATGTGCTTCTACAAGCTCGCACAAATACGTGACCAGCTCATTCTCATTCAATCTTGCACAGTGGCTGTGCGTGCTTCTGTGAGCTCGCTCATGGGCTCATTCAAACTCACAAGAACTTGTACAATCTCATGCGTTCCTGCACAGTGGCTCTACGTGCTCTCATAAATCCACGTTTAATCTACCAAGAACTCGCATATTCTTATACATTCTCATTCGCTCTCACACTTTCTTGTACAGCTCACATACAATTTTTTCAGTAGGGTAGTATGGCCGCTGAGATAGTCAAGCATCTCGGAGGCTACGAAGAACAGACGACACAAAGAACGATGGCACTCACCGTGTATGTCACACGTTCGGTTGGAGCACACAGAGAAGGCCTACTCGTGCCGTGTTTGACGTCAGTTCCTGCGCAACGCGCGGAGGCAGTGCTCCTAAGCTGAAGACACCATTAGTTTCAAAATCAGCTACATTTTCTTCTGCATTATGCAATTAGCGTCAGTTCAAAAAACAAATAAACTGGGCCGGGTTATTTGGAGGAATATGGGAGAGACCTTTACCCTGCAGTGGGTATAGTCAGGCTGAGGAGGAGGATGATGGTGATGATGACGACCCCAGAGAACAAATGTGTCAACTAAACAACCAGGGTTTTCACTACATCTCTTTTACTACCTCGTTTACGCCTAGCGTTAAGCTCCCGTCCAAGATATATTTTTTAATTTTTACTCCGGAACATTACAGATTTAATTTTTGTCTGCATTAATCATTAAAGCGATTCTCCGGGACCGTGCGTGTAGTTTGAATAGCACATGTTTGCCTTCTGCATTATGCAATGAGCGTCAACTCCGAAAACGAATAAACTGGTGTCTTCTGCATATATGATATATTCTACTTGGTGGTCTATTTAGACCATCGTTGCAGACCTTAAATAAAAATGGCGCTAGTATACTTCCTACTCGTATACCATATCTGATTGATCGATATTCTGAGTGGTAACCTCTGTGGGAATTCAGCATTCTCCTCGCCCGCACAACGCGGCGAACGCCTTCTCCCTCTCTTACACGAGGAGCCCTCATCATTCTCGCTGGTCGAGGGCACGGCGAGCGCAGGGTGATAGTAACTGGTAGTAAGACGGTCGATAATAGACCGTAGCTCAGAATCCAACTGCTGTTCGTCAGCATTGTAGGAAACAGCCGATTAAGAAAGGACGCATGCGTCAATGTCACAATGCGGAAGCTACAAGGATCGACAAGGTGGCGGGACAAGCAGTCTGCATCTAGGTGAAGCCGACCAGACTGTTTCTTGGAATCGTAACGTCCAGGGCCCCAAACGACCAGTAGTGTCTTTGAGTGAAGAAAGACAGCACAAAGCATGGTGGTGTGCGATAATATTAAATGTTCGTCCAAAGAAATAAGGCAGAGATTTCGCAATAGCTTAAATTAGCTTCAGACGAGTAATTGTGATCGAATAATTTTGTTCACCTGTAGATGGTAGGTGGCTGGCGTACGCAATTACACTTGTGCGTTTGTTGTGTTGCTGAGCGAGGATATATCAAATGTCGTAGCTCCTTGCGTCAGTGGGGAGTTCGGTAGGGATGGAAGGGTTGAATGGGCCCAGACGGGTGCATTGGTGAGAGCAATAATAAGCTCCGGGAAAGCTGCAGCTTGGTTTATATCCTCAAGACAAAGTTGCATCTTTTTTTTTTATTAGGGCAGTGAAATGGCGGCCAAGGGCTGCGAAATTCTGGATGAAGCGTCGAAAGTAAGAACACAAGCCGATATACTTTCGAACATCACTACATGAACGTGGCGTGGGGAAAGCACTGACGGTGCGAATCTGAGCGGCGTCAGGCTGGATACCGGCAGCATTAACTAAGTGGCCAAAAACTTCGATTTTACCGTGGCCAGAGCTGCATTTTTGGAGCTACGTTGAAGGCGAGAGAGGTGGCTATGAAAAGTGGATGAGAAAATAATGACGTCATCTAAGTAACACAAACAAGCCGTTCACTTGAAGTCTCGTCGCAGAGTCCGTCATTCATTCGAAACTGGCAGGGGTGTAACAAAGGCCAAAATGCATAACTTTAAATTGGTAGAGGCCATCAGGAGTAATGAATGCTGTTTTCTCGTTTGGCGTTCATCGACGGAAATGTGCCAGTATCCAGAGCGAAGGTCCATGGAACAAAGGTAGCTGGTTCTATGTAAGCGATAAAATGCATAGCCAGAGTGATAAAAAGGGTACAAATCTTTTCTATTAAACGTTTTAAGATATCTATAGTCGACGCAGAGACTCCTGATGTTACCTTTCTTCGCTAGCATGACAGGTGACGCCCAGAGACTATTCGAAGGCTCAACAATGTTGTCGGGCAGGATCTTGCTGAATTCCTGTTGAATCAATTGAGACTCGGAAAGGCAGACACTGAATAGGAGTAGCATTGTCGCTGTCGATGCGGTGAGTTACAATAGAGGTTTGGTCTGGAAGTTGGGTTCCAAAGTCTAAAAAGTGGCTAAAGAAAGCAAAAGCTTGTAGAGTATTTCGACAGAATCGGGTTCCAGGTCGGCTGCAATCATGCTGGAAACAGGATCAGGATGGGAAGGGGAGGACTTAGGAGCGGCCGGCTCAGCAGAGGGCGCGGAGGGAGGACCGGGATTAAGAGCTGAAACTTCAGAGTTAGTCAGAAGGGACAGGCCAGCTGGAGAAATTCTGTTGGGGAGAGTTTACGACGACAAACTGAATTTGGGTACTGGGAGACTTGTGTGATTCTGAGAAACGTATACGATGAGGTGAGGGAGGGTGACGTGACGCTGCGGGACGACGTCTGTAATGGGACACGCCAGATTGTCTCCACCGGGCGCTGGCGGGAAAGGGCCCATAGGATTGTAAACAGCTTCATGAGGGAGGCGGGAAAATTATGCTGAGTGAAAGCGAGGTAGCGGTGTCTTGATGGCAGATGCGAAGGTCAAAGCAAAGAAGGCCAGTTGGCTAGTCAATAACGGCTGAATAGTGGTGAAGAAGTCAATCCCAAGGATCAGATCATGAGGGCATTCTTGAAGGACGGAGAATAACATTATTGTGTGACAGCCAGCAATCGTTACTCGAGTGGTAGAGATGCCAAGCATGGCAGCGGAGCTGCCATTAGCGACGCGAACTGTGGACGAAACTGCTGGCGCTAGGACATTTTTGAGGCCAGTAAGAAATGAGGAGCTGGGAAAGAAAAGTTAGGCACCGGTGTCAATAAGGGCTGAAACAGAAACACCATCCACAAGGACTTCGATGAGGTTAGACTGTGTAGCAGGGGTCAAGAGATGTTTTTTCGTCCGCGTCGCGAATACAGCGTCACCTCCGTGAGCTGCATCGGCTAGTTTTCCGAGAAGCAACCAGCATAGGACGGTGAAGAATTGCGGCGAAGAAGAGGAGAGTTGTAACGCCGCGCTTGCGGAGAAGGCGACCGGCTGGAAACATGAAAAGGAGTAGCAAAAGGTCAGCATGTAACGAAGAACGCCACGGTGCAAAGACTTCACTGCAATTGAGGTGTGAGACAGGGCGCAACGTCGAGTACCATCTGCTGCGGCAGTGACGGAAGACATGGCCAGCACAGGAACAAGTGAAGCAGATTAGGCAATCGTGAGGGATGTGCAGGTTATTTGGATTGTAGTAGCGGTATCGGGGCATGGAGCTGGTATTGGAGGAGGCAGCAGCGATCACATGAAGTGCTGGGTTGGAGTCCATGGTGTCCGGGACACGACCAGTAGCGATGCTCATCTTAGCAACCTATTGTCGAACAACAACCTCGATGAAGGATATGGTAGGCAGGGTGTTGTCCGTTACATGCGATTGGGAAGCAGCGGGAGCCATAACCTTAAGTTCATGACTGGCAAAACGGGTCAGGTTGTTGGAAGACTGGCGGAGAGTAATCGTGTCACCACAGGGCGCGCTAGCATCTGCGATCGGCAAGCGGTCGAAACAGTGTCATACGCGCTTTTGTTTCGCCTGCCGGAAGCGCTGGCACACCTGTAAAACAAAGTTCACAGTGTGGTCTTTACATAAGAGTAAACTGAAAGCATCGTCAGCGATACCCTCTAGCATGTGGGCAGCTTTGTTGGCCTCAGTCCTGGTCACGTAGATTTTCAACATTGGGACAGGACGTCAATATGTAAGAGATAATATGATTCGTACGAAGTTTAGGCGCGGGAAGGTCTGTATTGGCGGCAAAGCGGTGGCCAGCAGGTTTGCCGAAGAGGCTTTGGAGCTTTCGTTTGTATACAACCGAAGACGTTAGCTCGTCCTCCTGAGCCTTAAAGCAGACGGGCGCCGTCCCGGTCAAATAAAACATGAGATTCGCGACCAAGAGCTTCGCATCCTAGTGGTTGTGCTTGCTCGCTCATGAAGGTAAGCAAGTTGTACTTATCAACGTCGCAGGTCCCGCAGACGGCAACCGGGTCACGCGGTTGAGCCATCACAACAACTGGAACGGAGGCCGTAGAGGAGGAATTGTCTGCACACATGGGGACTGTACCGACGTGGCGGCCACTCCGGAGATCCAGCTTGATGAACGGGGGCGATTATTTCACCTACATCAAGTAATGAAAATGATGTCGTGTGTGCTCCAACACAGGAAATTTCAAACAACCCTTTTACGCCGAGGATTATAAGTTAGCCTCGGCTCCACTTTTACCATTATGGTGTTTGACGCCATATAAGCATTGTAACAACGGCTTATATGTGATGTGATAAAGCATTACCGTTGAAGATGTCGTTTTGCCCATTTTCATTGTTTACCGTGTCGGAGAAACGTTTCACGTAAAGTCATAAACTTATAATTGACATGCCAGCCAAGAAACCCTAGCAATAAACGCTTAGAGGTCTGGTTATTGAGTGTACCTTGTGATGAATGCTAGCGAATAAAATCTCCCTAATAGCCTGCTATAACTCCAGTGTTGAACACATGTTAAATATTTATTTAATATATAATAGAATTTAAATTAACGAAGTTGAAGTGACAATGTACCACTTCGTTAACTGGGATTTTTTTAATTAGAAGAAGCAGTTTTAGGGGCGTTAATCTCTTAAATTCACTCATGCAGTGTAGTACCATCTAGGAAACCATCGCGGCATCCATTTCCAAACCGAATTCGCTCCGTGAATATAATTTCGACGTGCGGAAGCAACTTGCTCAACTACCTTGTATGAAAAGGAATAAGAAAAACGGTTATCTCAACGAAACCCCAGAGGACTATATATTTTTCATAAAATAAGTCGGTGGTCTTTCCTTGCCTGCGCATTGTAAGCAATGACCTCGCGAATTTCTTTTAAGTTTGAAGTCTGTAGTACGTCTTTGCATGCATCGTGAGTTACAGCAAACTGCCAGCGTAGATAAAGTGCATCCACCACTTCACCGGCCGTCTTGTAAATGCAATTTTAGGTTATAAATCTGTATACGCACGCAGAAGTTTGGGGACAGCAGGAAGAAGGCGGTCCACGACTCGGGGGCGGTTCACTCGGAGTCAAAAAGCCTTATATTAACATACTTTCACCTATATTGTTTTGGAAAAAAAAAGGTTTGTTCAAACGGTACATATTATAAAATTGACCTCTGTATTACTAGACAGTCAAAGTATTTGACCCCATGAGAGTTTAATGGAAATGGGGCTATCTTACTTTAATCAGGAGCAGGTTAAATTGGGTTACGTGCGCGATTGAGCAATCCATTTGCGGTATGCCTTCTCGCGCCTAAGCCATCCGCAACTATCCGCTGCCACCTGCTTTAAATTATGCATGAAAATAATTACACCTTCGCAGTCAATAAAAAACGTCGTGAGCCTGCGGAAAGAGTTGACGATGCAGTAATCAAGGTTTTTTTGGTATTCCTCAAAGCAGCATAATCTGGCGTCCCTTTTAAGAAGAAGAAACTTTCATACTAGGTACGATTTGAAGGCTCGAGAACACTATCATGCAGCACCTCGTCACCTTTTCTTGCATATGTTTTTGGGTGTATATGATGCAGATGTGCAGGGTCATAGATGGGAACTCCACTGCTAATGACGAATAATTTCAGCGCTTTTGACAGGGAGGCGGAATAAGAATCAGAGTACCTCCCTTCTCCCTTAACGACCTTTTCCATGCATGGTTGTCATACTGGCGCACTTACAGCTTAGTTAAGAACTGAATGTGGTCATCTGACATGAGTGACAGAAATGTCTGCTGAAAAGTGTTGATTGTGCGCAATTCGCTCGGAAAGGTAAGCAAACTGAGTGAATTCAACGGATGTGAACCGGACAGGAGTCTAAAATGCCGGGCAACCTTGTCGTGGGTGAAATCTATCGGTAACGTGTGCCAAAAGATGCCTCTTCACAGCCAGGCGAGAGATGGACGCGCCAGGTGCGGAAGGGCGATAAGTGCAGAGGCATTGTTTGCGCAATTCGTGGAACCTCTGGAAAAGGCTGAAGACTAAGGACATTTTGTGGAGAAGGGGGGGGGGGGGGGGCAACAGCATCTGTAATCAATTCATCGTCATCAATGCCTTTCATGCTGTTCTTTACCTTTCCAGCCTCATTCATAGAGGTGTCGACACGCTGACACAAATTGGCATCTTCAATGTAACTCGTGAAGGTTTCGCCTTCATGCTGAGTTCGCATACGCATGCATAGTACAGCGCGTAGTTTGCGCACTATGGGAAGACTGAAAACGTCCACGAACGGTGTCTTGAAGATGGCCGAAGTTGATATGCCGGCCTCATGTTTTCGATACTATACGCTGACAAGCGTCGCACACTGCAGGTAGAAGGCGACAGTTTTGGTCATCATGCGGTCATCCAAGTTGTTATGATGACAGACCCGTTCGTACGAAGCAAATCATTATTCAACGTCCTAGACACTCTGCCAGCGAAAAACGGCTGGGTCTCTCAAGTGAAAAGCACTGGAGCATGATATGGACTGCGACTGGGTTGCGACTGGCAGTTTGTCGTTTGTCGCCATGCATCGTGCGGCTGAGGAGCTCCACGGTGATCGTGTAGAAGTCTGACCCAGCACTTCCCGCCAAATGAAGGTGGTTTTATCGGCGTCTCTGGAGGACTTGAGACGGGTGGCAGGCAGCTCAAAGCGATCATGTTGCAAAGCCCAATATCAGGCCCGAACAAGGCAATTGAAGCTTCCAGTGCGCTCGAGAGCTGGTGGCGAAGAATCCAGAAGTCTTTATGGTCATTTGTATCGGTGCAATCACATCTTCCTCTTTCCACACTGTTTGTCCATCTTTTTATTTGATCAGTACATTTAAAGAAGCGTAGCTTGCTGGGCCAGGTGGTGCATGCAACGTCGTCCTTGTGCACTCCTTCCTTGTTATCGCGTCCTGTTTACGCTGATTTTTCAGCTTCATTTATTTGATGTATTTTTAAAATTATAATCCATCTCTTAGTTTTCTTTTTCAAAACAAAATAATACTTGCCCATTGTCTAGATGAATAAGTGCGACTTTTCTAATTTGTTTTGAGCGCAATAGCCAAAGAGTTTTTGAGACAATTTTAGACTTTCTTAGGAAGCCGCTGAGACACTCAGTTTATTACTCTATATTTTATTGTGAAACTAATTGTACGCTAATAAATAAAAAACTCCTTTGAGAATCGTGGTTATAATTAGATTAAAAAAAAGTCCATCTATGCGTGCCTCAGCTCAGTAACCTCACTAGGAACACTATTTATTTATTATGTTACTAACACCAGAAATCCTGCCACATTTCGAGATATGATAAACACGATCCTCACCTAATGTCATGCTTTTATGTGCTCTTACGGAAAATCACTTTTACTACTGTCTAATATGAACAAAATTATGCTCTTTTTACACAGTGCCGGTGTTCCCTATTGCCACATTTTGAACGTTGTATAGTTATTCTACATTGTATAATAATAACCAATGTATAACTTGTGTTTTTATTTTAATGGGAGGGACAAAAAGCGGGGGAAAATTTTAAGTGTATTCTGTTCAGTACTTCTTGCTAACTATTGTATGACGATTCTCTCAAATCGTTTTTTTTTTAGCTCTGTTTATAACTTCATGTATGTACTGCCCCACTAACACAATGCTCCCATGTTGAAGGGGCCTGTGAATAATTGAATAAATAAATAAATATTTATTTATTTATTTCGGATACCTCAAGGGCCCTTGGGTGAGGGCTTTACATGCAGGGTGGGCAGACAACCTGGTGTTAATAAAACAATGTCTCTATGGCTTTCTTGAAATGGTACGGGCTTGCATGAAGGATGGCACTTGTTTGAAGATTGTTCCAGTCACCAGCTGTTTGAACAAAGAAGGAGTGAAGATGGCTGACGGTGCAAGCAGGTGGAGGGTAAACGGCCTTATGGTCTTATAGTGGCTTGTGCGGGCTGAAGAACGATGAGCAGGCTGAATAGGACAGTTATAAGGAAAGTTGTGAAACATTTTATAAAACAAACAGTCTTGCAACAATACGGCGTTGTTGGAGGTTAGGTAGGCATGCATTATTTTTTAGACAAGTAACACTGATGGAGTACAAGTAATTTGAGTAGATGAATCGTACGGCGCGGTTTTGAGCACGTTCAATGAATTTATTTAGGTTAAGTTGAGCGGGGTCCCAGATAGCAGATGCCCACTCAAAGTTTGCCGAAATAATGTTTTATAAGCCAGTAATTTAACCGCTGGTGAAGCTAGGCGTAAATTACGACGAAGATTGCCAAGAGTTCTATTAGCATTGTTAATTATGCACGCAATGTGTGTGGACCAATTAAGGGTACTCGAGATATCAACACCAAGATATTTATTGCAGTTGAGGGATGAGACACTGGAACCATCTTAAGATAATTTGGGGTAGGGTAATTTTGTCGTCTGTGGAAAGAAACAAGATCAGTTTTGTTAGTGTTTAAGACCATAAGCCATCTACGACACACTCATCCAAAATTTGTAAATCGGACTGAAGAATATCGTTATCTGCAGAGCTGTTAATAGAAAGGTAAATCACACAATCGTCAGCAAATAAGCGAATTTTTGATGAAATATTATGAGGTAAGTCATTGATGTAAATTAGGAAAAGGAGAGGGCCGAGGACTGTGCCTTGCGGCACACCAGAGAGTACGTTAGATAGCATAGAAGTTCTATGGTTGGCCTTCTACAAATTGCTGATGGTTAGTGAGAAAAGCCTGAGTCCAGTTGAAGACGAGCGGGTTGCGAAAGTTTCAGTAGTAGCAGTTTGTGAGAGAAGGGCGTAAACCGGTATGTTAAGGTCTACTTTAATACTTGTATCGTGAAGAAATAGAGCGAGTTGAGTTTCGCATTAAAGTCCTTTTTGAAATCCGTGCTGGTTAGGGCGAAACAACTTGACAGATGTAAAAAAAAAACGTGTGATATGCGAGTAAATAATGTGTTCCATGATTTTCGACCAGACGCTGGTTAGTGATAAGGGCTGGTAGTTAGTAAAACCTGGCCTAGGAACTGGAACAATCTTACCCACTTTCCAATCATGAGGGACGATGCCGGATGACAATGCTGAAAAGTGTGGGACAAAATAATACTGGTGATTTCCTTTGTGTTTTTTAGCGCTTTAACATTGATGCCGTCGATGCCAGCTGATGACGTTAATTTTAAAGATTCGATTAGTTTCAAGATTCCATGGGATGCAAATGTGATATCTGGCATGATGTGATGATTATACGAGGAAACAAGTGGAAGGCTATCGTCTGGCTCTCTTGTGAAAACGGAGGAAAAGGTTAGATTGAGTATTTCCGCTACCTTGTCACTGGGGAAAGGCTGTCCTTTCTTATCCATTAATGATAAAGGCTTATCGTTATCTTTGGGATTGATTGCATTCCAGAATTGCTTTGGATTAGTGCGAAGTAAGTTAGGCAGGGGGGATTCACAAAAAGAGCTTTTAGATTTAGTAACCTCTGAGGCATATAGTTTCGATGTATCTCGGTATTTCTGCCATGCTTGTGGACTGTTGGTGTGTTTGGCTGCACGGAATTGTCGATTCTTGTTTTTAGGACGCCGTCTGCCCACCCCTCATGTAAAGTCCTCACCGAAGGGCCCTTGAGGTATCCGAAATAAATAAATAAATATTTATGTATTCAAGTTACTCAGAGGAGGAACTACGCTCGGTAATGCTTATGGTTGGAATATAGGTATTGATTAGTTCACGCATTTTCGATTTAAACATTCAACAGTTTTGCTCTACAGATCGCACATAAAGATCAACAGATAGAAATTCCCAAAACCTTGTCAATTCTTCATTGAAATCTCGATAGTTACCTTCGTCGTATAATGCGAGTTTCTTGCTGGTTTTGGCTGTCTTGTTAAGTTTGGTTAGGAATATTTCATGGATTACATTAAGATCGCTAACTTTGCCTAGGTATGACAGAGGAGGAGTTCTATCGGGATGAGTTGTAAGCACGAGATCCAGGATGTTAGCTGATCGGAGGGAATGTCTAGTGTCTGAGTCAACGATCTGGGATAGCGAAAATGTTAGGCACGTGTAAGTAAAGTCGCCTTCAGTATTATCCTTCGAAATGGTGAGGGTGATGTCAGGCCACGTAATACCAGGGAAGTTAAAATCGCCTAATATAATGATTGGGGAATGCGGATACAAGGATCGTACAGAGTGAAGTGCGTCATGGAATTGGGACACGAACGAGATGTCGTGATCAGGTGGGCGATAGCAAGCGCCAAGGATGATATGGGGGTGTGCAGCTCTGCAGCAAACGAACACAATTTCTAAAGAATTTTGGATGGTTATTCGGTGGCAATTCAAATCAGGATGGGTAGCGATAAGAACACCGCCGCCGCGTCTGGTGTCGCGATCGGCACGAAAAACTTGGAAGTCAGGGTGGGAGGGAAAAATTTCTGAATCATCTGTAGATGAATGCAGCCATGTCTCAGTTTGTGCTATGACATTAGAATCTGATGAATAAATAAGTTTAGCAAGGATATCACGTTTCGGCAACACACTCCTTATGTTAGTGGAAAGGAAAGAGACGGATTTCATTTGGTCGTCATGGTTGGCATGCGCCAATTGCTATGGTGAACGAAGAAGTACTAGTCTGTTGTGGCGAAGAGTACTGCGAAAGCGTTGTTTCTTTCGGAATTCGATCACGTTTTTCCGGGCTAAGCGGATAGCTGGAGAAAAGTCTTGGGCTACATTAATATTAGGATGCTTGTTTTCTCTGCTAGTCGCAAGTAGCGTTTATTTGTCCTTAAAATGGGCAAACTTCACGAGAATTAGTCTGGTTTTATTTGGGGCAAGGCGCTTAAGCCTATGGGCACGCTCAATGTTCCTTGCTTCAATAGAAAGTTTCAAATGTTCTTTGGTGAAGGCAATTACGTTTTCCTCAGAACTCGACCAACTTTTATCGCACTCATCGTCCACCCCGTAAAACACCAGGTTGTTTCTCCGCGCCCTATCTTCGGTGTCGTTTGCTCGGCCAGTTAAAAGCACAATCTGACAAGCGTTTGCATTGCATCTGCGAGCGTCTGAACACTTTCTACATCTGCTTTAATTATGGTAAGGGATTGGTATTCTTCGTTTTTGGTTAATCTTTCTTTTATATTGTAGCGTTTTATCATTTTCCGATTGCTTTTCAGTGTTCACGAATATTTTGGACCTCATATAATAACTTTGCCTGCCCGGTTTTCAGTTCATTCAGGGCGGCTAGTAAAGCAGATTGCTCAGCGCTAGCAAAGGTACGAGTAATAGGGGGCCCTGGGTTTAGCTCAACAGCTCCGGTAAGTTGCAGAAGTGCTTGAATGACACGTGCACAGTTACCAACAATGACATACGCTGCATGTGGGCTCGGCAGCACTAAAATACCGCGGTAGCATGTGCGCTTAGATAATAATGAACAACAGTTTGTTACCTGCGCAAAAAACATCCGTGTGCTTTGAGGTGGTGCCTTCGCGCCCGTGTTGCCAAGCCCACTGAAAGCAGTGGCGATGTCGCGGTGATTTATGTAGGATTTGTGACGTAGAGACAGCCATCCGGAAGTGCATGGCCATGAACCGAGGATGCGCAGTTTGGAGGGGGCCGCAGGGATGTCAGCAACCGGGCATCGCTGTGGTAGAAGGAACCGGTGGGCGGATGCTGAAGCTTGCATGGGAGTCAAGGAATCCAGATGGCAGTGCCGTGGTCCAGCCAGGTTGTTCAGCAAGTAAGTGCCGAGTACAGGATCACCTCCGATAGATAGGTTGTCTGCTCTGCAAAAATAGTAGGCCAGTGCAAGTATCATCCAAAAAAAACAGCGCGAACAAACGGGGACGACAGGAAGAAACCACAGGAACAAGCGCTGACTCTCAACTAAAGTTTAATCGTAGAAAACACATTTATATAAGGTACAGAAACTATAAAACACCAAACCCAGACCGCACGTGTTACTATGTGATGTCGAGATATACAACTTCGCAGCCACGCAGGAGCAGGAAAGGTTTGCTGACACACAATCTTTATTTCTTAGCCATATTATACGCTTCGATGATTTCCCTGGTCAACTGGTCGGGGTGTTTGTACAAAATGTCAGTAAAATGCACAGACGGAAACCAGGATTGACACTCACGGCAATGATCAACTAGATTAGTGGAGGGATTAGACTCTAATGAGTTGAGATGTTCTCTGAGTCGTGTGTTAATACATCGTCCCGTTTGCCCAATGTATATCTGACCACAGGACAAGGGCATTTTATAAATTACCCCTTTGGAGTACGGCACAAATCCTTTATCGTGTTTAACAGCACATGGCGCTACAGATTTATTAGGATTACGATGTATCACCAACTCGCCTGCTTAACTATCCTGTTCAGGGCAAGTAGCTGCGCTAAAAACATCGGTGTGCGGTGAGGCGATATCATCGCGCCCGTGCTGCCAAGCCCACTAGTAGGCAACCTCATATTTTTCGGTGTATCCCATGAACCAGTGGGTTTACATAGCGCTTGTCGTCTCTGCAAAGTTCCTTTCGTGCGCAATCTATCTGTACGTACTAATATCCCAGATATCATTTTGCCTCCTTATGGTGCATTAAACCTCCCAAAATGTTATGATGTGCCGCCACAAAGATATGGGTAGCTGTTTTCGCAAATTTGTGTGGGAATCTTCAACTGAAACTGGAAAAAAAAATGGAAACAAAATCTGAGGTTCGTAATTTATATTTGTCCTACTTAAACACACCGCATTCTATTACTTTTATCATGTTGCATAAATGCTCCTAGAAATAAAATGAGGAGTTTTGTACTGAAGCAGTTCTTGGTTTGTCCTTGCATACGAACAATGCATTAAATCGTGTATGTATGCGCAATCGGTTACAAAAAGTTTCTTTCACATTCTGCACCTTATGTCCCAATGCAGAGTGCTTCCTAAAGAAAATTCCCAAGTTAGCCTATGACGCGATCACAGATCACCCGCTGCAGCTTGCTCAGTATCGACAAAAAAATGCTCCCGTGTGATATTATCTGTGGTTTATGGGGCGCTAAACCTGCTGAATACCCACAATAATTACTTCCACGTGAATTTGCCTAATTCTATTCTAACGGACGGTACCACTACAGAGAAGGGTGCTTTGTCGGCATTCTTACAGGGTGCGCAAGATGATGTAATAATGTCTCGTTGCTTTCAGGTTAATAAATGTTCGTGTCTGGAAATATTTCGGCCCTCAGGGAACAGTAAAAGCAGTATACTTATTTTCCTTTGCGTGGCAGTTAAATAATATAGGAGCCTGTAGGTGTATAGCAAAACAAGTGCAATAATGGCATAGTGCTACCGCATTTTGCCATTATTGTCACGTCTTGATAAAACGCCAAGGAGCGCTGAAAGATAAGGCGGTTTTTATAGTCGACTGAAACGCGTCTTGCGCTCAAGCTTCCTCTTTCTTCTTCCAGGCTCGCCCTTGTGGGGCCAGTCATCATCGTTAGCATCGTTTTCTATGTGGCATTTGCCCCACTAATCAGGAAGCATCGTCCCGATGAGCATAAAAGAAAGTAAGAGGTCAAGGTCAGTCCGAGTCTGAGGGCTTCATACGTACGACGTGGACAACGTCGGCTTGTTGCTGGCGTCGCTTTGAGGTCGACACCACGCCTGGCACCACCTCATATGTAACGTCAGTTAAACCTAGCTGAACAACATAGGGCTCGAAGTATCGCCGCAATAGTTTTTCGTAGAGCCCACGGCGGCGAATAGGTGTCCAGACCCACACTTTGTCACCAGCTTCGTACATGACATGTCGGTGTCTATGATTGTAGCGCAGTGCATCATGCTCTTGCTGATTTTTGATCCACACACACGCTAATTGGCGAGCTTCCTCTGCACGCTGAGCGAATTCCTCGGCGTCCTGATCGAAATCATCGGTGTCGGCATTCGGGAGCAACATTGCATCCAGCATAGTTGTTACCGGTCGCCCGTGAAGGAGGCTGAATGGTGTCATACGAATGGTGTCTTGGCGCACCTGTATTGTAGGCGAACATGACGTAGGGAAGAATTTCATCCCAATTTTTGTGGTTCACGTCGACGCACATGCAAAGCATGTCTGCGATGGTTTAATTGAGGCGTTTCGACAACCCGTTGGTTTGGGGGTGATAGGCTGTAGTTTTGCGGTGACTGGTAGCACTGAGGCGGACAATGGTCTCCAAAAGTTCAGCCGTAAATGCAGTTCCTCGGTTAGCTATAATGAGTGCCGGAACGCCATGCCTGAGGACAATATTCTCAATGAAGAACCGCGCTGCTTCGGCGACGGTACCCTTTGACAGAGCCTTGGTCTCCGCGTAGCAGGTTAGATAATCGGTGGCGACAATTATCCATTTATTCCCGGCTGTGCACATCGGAAATGCCCCAGGAGGTCCATGCCGATTTGCTTAAAAGTTGTCGTTGGCACTTGAAGAGGGTGCAGTAGGCCAGCTGGTTTTACAGAGGGTGATTTACGGCGCTGGCAGTCTATGCACGTACGCACATAGTGTTTCACCGTCGCCGGCAGTTTTGGCCAGTAGTATCCGTGCTGGACTCTAGCCAACGTGCGAGTGTAGCGTAGGTGACCGGCAGTTGGCTCGTCGTGACACGCTTGCAAAATTTCACTGCTGAGAGCAGATGACCGATTCCCCCAGGGCGGAAGTTCTTGTAAAGTACGTTGTTGTGAATAAAGAATCAAAAGATTACAAGGGCGAAAAATTTTCCAAGAAATCAATAAGAGGGAGCAATTCCTTGTCTTCTCGCTGCTGTCGGGAAAGGGTTGCATCATCTATGATACCTAAAAACGCAGTGTCTTCATCTGTCATACTGGAAGGTTCGACCGGCACTCGCGAAAGGCAGTCAGCATCCCTGTGCTTCTTTTCCAGATTTGTACATAACTGACATGTCGAATTCTTGTAATCGAAAGCTCCAACGTGCGAGCCTCCCTGAAGGATCCTTTAGGTTCGTAAGCTAACAGAGAGAGTGATGGTCGCTAACGACTTGAAAGGGGCGAGCGTACCAATAAGGGCGAAATTTCATAACCGCCCATACCACTGCAAGGCATTCTTTTTTGGTTGCCGAGTAGTTCGCTTCTGCTTTAGATAGGGTCCTGTTGGCGTAAGCACTTACGTTTTCCACACCATCCTGGTGCTGCACCAGCACAGCACCTAAGCCCACGCTGCTGGCATACGTATGAATAAGTGTAGGGGCGTCGTCATCAAATTGCGCCAGGACAGGTGGTGTCTGTAAACGCTTTCGCAATTCAATTAAAGCTTGTTGCTGTTCTTCACCCCAGCGAAAGACAGCGTTGTCACGCTTCAGTGAAGTTTATGGCCAGACAAATCGAGAGAATACAGCATTAAACCGGCGGTAATAGGCAGAGACCCAGGAAGCTCCGCAATGTCTTTTTTTACGTAGGTGTTGGGAACTTGGCGACTGCGGAGAGCTTCCCAGGATCAGGCCGGACACCTTCTCGGCTAATAACGTGACCAAAGAACTGCAGCTCCTCGTAACAGAAGTGGTCTTCTCGGGTTTTAGTGTGAGGCCCGAAAATACAATCACGTCGTCAAGATGCACCAGGCATGTTTGCCACTTAAGTCCCGAGAGCACAGTATCCATAAACCTTTGAAATGTTGCTGGGGCCGAGCATATAGAGAACGGAAACCCCTTAAACTCGTTCAATCCGTCGAGAGTGACGAATGCTGTCTTCCGATTTCTCTCGTCTACTTCTATCTGCCAATGTCCACTTTTGAAGTCCATTGATGAAAAGTAACATGCAGTTTGTAGGCGATCAAGGGAATCGTCGCTGCGAGGAAGAGGGTACACGTCTTTTTAGTTACTTGGTTGAGCTTGCGGTAATCTATGCAAAATCAAAGCTGCCGTCCTTCTTTTTAACAAGCACCACGGGGTAAGGCCAGCGACTCTGTGACGGCTGGATAACGTCGTCTCTAAGCATTTCGGCCACCTGGCGCTGTATGGCTTCACGTTCTTTCGGAGCTACACGGTAAAGATTTTGTCGAATCGGGCAAAACGAACCATCCGTAATGATTCGATGTTTTGTCAAAGACGTTTGGGAGATCCGCGATTCGGAAGCAAAGCACTCTCTAAATTTATCTATGAGATCCAAAAGACGGTCCCGTTCTGAAGAAGACAAATTTGGACTCGCATCGACGATGTTTACTGATCTTGCACATTTATCCGTCCTGTTGCAGTGAGAAGCAGTGCTGCGCATTGGGAGGATGTCGTTAAAGGCCACAGTTGTGGATTTCGGAATTTGCTGACGCTGGTCGCTGAAGTGTGTCAGCAGCACTTCGGTCTGCCCATTGGTCAAGTTCACTAGCCCTCGAGCTATGGAAACGCCTCGGCTTAGTACCAGGGTGACTGCCCTTTCGGCGATACCATCGCCGGTACGCGCCATGTCGCACTTAACTTCAACAAGAGGGCTTGATTGCGGAGGTAATGTCACCGTCTCTTTGGCGGCGCCTAACGGCATCAGTGGTACTACGGCATAACCAATGTCTTCATGATTCTTGGTGAAGGCAACGACGTTATCACGAATGCTGATTACAGCCCCATGAAGACACAGAAAGTTCATGCCCAAGATGAGGTCTTCGCAACAGTCAGGGAGAATAACGAAGCTGCGAACAAACACCGCGTTTCCTAATCCTATCCGGGCAGTGCACTTCCCTGTCGGTGCCAGCAGCTGACCCCCAGCTCTTCTAATTACTGGCCCAGTACATTCGGTTTTTACTTTGCGCAGCGTGTCAGGCAGTTTCTGGCTAATAACTGAAAAGTCCGCGCCGGTATCCACCAGAGCATGTACCTCCAGCCCATAAGTGAAAACGGCGAGGTCAGCGCTAACAACGTTATCCGGGTTGCTTTTATCTTTCGGCATTTACGGCGGAAGTGCGGCAAGGTCGACGGTGTCAGCTCCGTCGTCGGGGCTGCTCATCTGGTGCGGTATTTTCGGCGGTAATGTAGGCGGCGTTTTCGGTGGTAGTGCGGTAATGTCAATGCTAACGGCAGCGTAAGAAGCGCGGGTTATCGGCAGTTGCGGCGGTGGTGAGGGTTTTGATATTTTTCGACTGGTTGCAACCTCCCCCCGCGAGGTTGCGGCTGTTAATTTCCCCGGCAAGGGCTAGGGGACCGCCGTCCGCTAACGTCAGCAATGCTACGACGCATCGGCAAAGAATAACGCTGTGGCGATGGGGAGGAGTGGAGGCGGAAGCCCGGGGATTCAGTTTCCCTGCTGACTGGAAGGCCGTCCTCGGTTTGGGCAGTGTCAGCGTCGAAGCGGCGGCGAGCAGAAGCAGGTGGAAAGGCCTGCCCCTCTTCGCGGTAGCGGCAGTACGATATACATGGCTAGGTTGTCCGTAGTCGAAACAGAGCGGTCGGCTGCCATAACTGTGCCACCTGTCAGTTCGGCGGCGTTGAGAGCGCCTGGAAGGCGCCCACTGAGGCCCCTGGAAGAACCGCGTCTCCTGACGGTTCGGTGAGCTCGGTGAGACGTGGTCTAGAGGCGGGCGACGAAGGACTGCTGCATAGCTCTCGGGCTGCGACTCGTGGTAAGGTGCAGGAATGTCGGCCGTGTAGCTGACCGGTTGGCGAGCGTGGTAAGTTCGGAAAGGGCTGCCGCGTTATCGGCTGGACGAGACTCGTTGCTTGGTGCTGACGGTGATAGGGCGTACCGAATTTCATTCCTTACAGCTTCCATGAGGACCTCTTACGACTGTGCCTTCGCAGCCGTTATTCGCTGCAACTCCTGAAAGACAATTTCTCTGATGAGATCTCAAAGAGTGGTCTTATCTGTTGCAGTCAACGCCGCAGCAGTCGTCGTGGCACAGTTGACGGGTCGGTTGTATGACTGCACCGGTCTTGGAGGGCTCGCTCTATAGCCGTAGCGTCCTGAATAAACTCACTCACGGTTTTGGGTGGGTTGCGTCCTAAGCCGGCAAACACCTGTTCTTTTACACCGTGCATGAGATGCCGTAGCTCTCTTGGCTCAATCATATCAGGGTCGGCACGGGGAAAATGGCGAGCTATGTCTTCCGCAAAGGTAGCCACGCTCTTATTCGGCTGCTGGACGCGCACTTCAAGCCGGCGTAGCGCATTTTCTCGTCTATCACTTGCCACCAAAGTTTCTACCAGCTAGCGGCGGAAGTCATTCCATGTGGATAAGCTGGCCTCGTGGTTTTGAAACCACGTTCTCGCATTGTCCTGAAGGGCAAAATAAACATTAGAAAGCTTCTTGTCTGCGCTCCATTGATTGATCTTGGCCACTCGCTCAAACTGGTCAAGCCAGTCCTCCCCATCTTCAAACGCTTCCCCGCTAAAGCACTCTGGCACCTTGGTGTTCTGAAGAGCCACCGGCGTAGGGTTGGGATGCGCCATGGCTTGGGAGACCTGATGTAGTTGGGCGTTTGAAGAGTTATTCGGCAGATGGCGGAACTCCGGGCTAGGCCTAAAAGACGGCGGCTAGCGCGATGCACAGGCGTGTCGATGCTGGGATCAGCTGTGGATTGCCGGAAGGAATCTTATGCAGACTCCAGCGCGCTCCACCAGTGTCACGTCTCGATAGAACGCCAAGTAGGGCCGACAGATAAGGTGGTTTTAACAGTCGACTGGAACGAGTCTTGCGCTCAAGCTTCCTCTTTCTTTTTCCAGGCTCGCGCTTGTGGTGCCAGTCATCATCTTTGGCGTCGTCTTCTATGCGGCAATATAGGGGTCTGTGGAGGCTATGACGGGCTAGTAACAAATTTGAAACAAAGCAATAACCCAAGGTCAGAAGACCAGACAAGAAGCCGCAGGCAAGCCGAGATGCTATATTTGCGGCTTGGCTCTGTTTCGCGTACTTTTGGTTCCAACTTTGCGTGTTCCAGTCTTTCGCCGTATTTGTTTGCGTCGTCCTGGGAGGAAAACCAATTACATCTGTATCTTTTTAATATTTTAAATATCAGATCGAGATGACCAACCACTTAACAAAGTCTGTTTACTAATATAATTTAGTCACAACTATTTTTGGCGGTGAAAAATTGCTGTGTTCTCCTCACAATCTATTTCATACAGTCCGCGACTAGTTATTGATTTCGATCGTCTACTGTTGTTACTAACTGCACTTGGATTTGTTTTTTCATTTCTTTAGTATTTTTGACTATTGTCAAGTTGTGTGGCAATGCCAGAAAACGGTACTAGAGAAGCAGGCGCCGCCGGCACTGATAGGCCTCCTGGTCGCATGAGTATTCGACTTTATGTTCAGCAATTCATATTTCAGGAGCTGCACTTCTCCAGTCTCGCTTACTGCCGGACGTAATAAAGGTTCAGTGGAATACCTGAAATTATTTGCGTTTCGTGTTCCATGATTTAGAAACATATATTAGAGGCCTAATGAATATTGTGGAGCTGATATCATGCTTGCGTGAGAGGACATTAAACTGTGCTTTCTCTACGTTTCTGCGTCATTACCTTTAGGTGGATGTGAAATGAATATAACTTCATCGACCAAAGCATACAATTGCCCACCCAACGTGTCTTGTGCACACAATTAGAAAGCGAGGACACTGTCCTCAATGCCTGGCCAAATGCGACGCGATGACGCACTGAAAATACGAACACGATGCAATTTCCCGACAATGGGAGCATTGTTATTTCCTTCCGATGCCGCATCTCGCAGTTGCCGTCAGAATAATTCGCCGAAAAAAACAGAACTTAGCGGTTACCATTCACTGGCCTGATTCCTGCCGCTGTGATCAGTGCGGCCGCAATTCTTGTGCACTGGTAGGTCCACTTTTAATATGCAAGTAGCAACTGTGCGTTTCTTCATGAATGATCACACTGGTCGTCCCACAATGGGGTGACTGCTGGTCACTGCACTTTTTCTATTCTGCTCTCTTATTCTTTGCAGGTCACATTACTTATCCTACCATGACCGACGTTCTGGCTTACATAACGGCTACGGAGCGCCAGTCGGCTATCTGCTAAATATATATATCTGCTCTTTACTTCAGAAAAGCGACCACAAATAAAAAAATAGAAATAATCACTACATTTACATTTTACACAACCTACAATAATATAGACACCAAAAAAAAATGGCAAAATAATGGTACAAAAACTTTTCTAAAGCCGCATTTTCATGACAAAGCCTTAGCTACACCATTATGTTATTGCTCTAGTGCTTCCATGTCCAAGACAGAAGTCCTTAGTTCCGGGCTGGATGCAAGAAAATCAATTTTAGAAAATTGATTTAGCTTTGGTTAAACGCACACACACACACACAAACACGCACACACACACGCACGCACACACACGCATTTAACAGCACACATCCAAGTATTTCTTTCAAGCACACTTACTGTACTAATGAAATTAACTTTCCAGATGTTTTGATTCAAGTTGAAAGAGATACATTAATTACTAGCGTTCATAAAAAACCCATAGAGAAACAACATTACCTTCATTTCAATAGTTGTCACCCACGACACTGCAAAACATCAATCCCATACTCACACTCTACAAGATCGGAATGAATTGGCGCCCAATCGGCCGATTTTCACAAAAATTCAAATCGCATGCGAGAAGTCCTTACGAAACAGCGCTACCCGTCATCAAGGAAGCTATTAAAAGGGCGGAAATATACTGCTCAGTGTCACGTCTCTGAGAAATACCAGCCAAAGCCATACCGCTCTCATACTAGCATTCATAAAACAGCCTCCTTATATCCATAACATCCTAAAGAAGCACTTCAATATCATGAAACAAAAATCCCTACAAAATCTTCTCAAAGTCCCCCAAGTAACATACAGAAGACCAAAAAGACTTACACAATCTCCTGGTCCACTCGGCAGTCAACAAAGGGAAACCTGCGGGTTGCACACCATGCGGAAAAAACCGATGTCATATTTGCAAACACATGCAAGCCACAACACTCGTTAAGAATGCCCATTCAAATTTCAAACATCTTATGCAAGAAGACTTAAATTGTGATTCTGGCAACGCTGTTTATATGCTCGTGTGCGGCGATTTTCTAATGAAGTATATATACCAAAGAGGCAATTCCTTCCGACTCATGTTTAGCAACCACCGCTCACATGATCAATCTCTCTTTAACCTTTCTCTTTCAAGACACCAACGTGAGAAAGATCATGTGTTTGATAATATGAAGGTAACAATATAACATCGTGACTTCAAAAACACTCGTGAGCGCGAGCAACGGGACTCAATGTTTTTAAATTTGACACTGTACGTAATGACCTAAACGAAAGCCACGGCACGCTGCCCTTTCTCCCGAGTTCAGAGACGTACGAAAATTGAAACTCTGACACACAAATACCACAGTGCGCCGTCTGGGGTCCTACCCTTTCGCATGCCGAGTTCGGACAATTATCTCCACCTCCCGTTCAAATCACATTCTATTCTTGCAGGGAGTACAGTTGCCCCTCTATTGCTTTTTTGTGCGACTATAAGCTGTGGCCACACATGGCACTTCTTTAGTACTTCACTCCCTGCTTTTTTTATAGTTGGGTGAAGGTTCTTTCCCCATCCCCTCTGCTTTCCGAGCCGTCTGGAGGGACAACCCCCTGCATTCTTCCATGAATGTTGCTACGCGGGCGCGGACGCTGTCTACCGTCTCAGCACGACACGCTTGTCAATTAGCAAGCAGACTGTCCCGAAAAAAGCAGGAGTCGCACTGGAATACTCTACTCACCTACGGCTTGCAGGCTTCCATGTTATTCGCATTATGCAGCCTTCCTACAGCTCCTACACTCTTTCTACCTATCAATATTGAATTTTCACAATTAAGACTTTTCACTTCTATGTTTCGTTCGCTTGCCCAGACCTTATAAAAGGAGAAGCAGCAACGAAAATAAATTACTCTTCATAAAGGTTTGTCCCCCGATGTAAAAGCTGAGAACAATAAAATGTTTATTTCAATGAAGCATAAACTTGGCTATATATATATATATATATATATATATATATATATATATATATATATATATATATATATATATATATATATATATATATATATATATATATATATATATATATATATATATATATATATATGTGTGTGTGTGTGTGTGTGTGTGTGTGTCACGCACGACCTGGGGGTTTGTATGTATTGGCAAAAGATGAGGTTTTGGCGGAGTAAGTAGAAGAGGCAGAGGAAGCTCGGTCTGTCCGCTCTGGTGTGGTAATCATCAGCGCATCCTACCATCTGTGTAAATAAACCTCGTAACAAGCGTGGTGAAGGTGCTGGGTATAGATCACCACGGAACCTCTCCTACACCGCCGAAGAAGAATTGCTGGGCTACCCTCCACCCCTCCGGACGGAGATGGCGCAAGCAGATCTTTCAATACAGCCCATGCCAACAACTCAACCGACCAGCACACAGCCTCGTCGGGAACCCCGGCACTTCTATGGCAAGGCTGGGGAAGTCGTGGATGACTCACTCACCCACTACAATCGAGTGAGCAAGTACAACCGCTGGGATGCGAATACCAAGCTGTCCAATGCGGTATTCTTTCTTGAAGAAACTGCGCTAACATGGTTTGACAATCAGGTAGCATTCCTTACTACATGGGATCGCTTCATGGAAGAAATGTGAGCGGGATTTGGCGATTCCCATGTTCAAAACAAGAGCGCCGAACAGACTCTGGCTCAGCCAGCGCAAGTACCGGGGGAGAGCTGCACAACTTACATAGAAGTCCTCAAGCTGCGCCGAATAGTTGATGCTTGGATGAGTGAGGAAGACATAGTCGGCCTCCTCCTCAAAGAAATAGTGCAAGGCGTGTACAACTTTCTCATCTGCAAGGCCGATTTGAATACCATCCTGATGTAACACGACACTGCCGCACGTTTGAAGGTTTGAAGCGACGCCATATCATCCCGAAGTTTGGTCGGTTGCCTAATGTCACAACTGTCGCCAGTGTGGATGTGTCTGAAACGACGTTCATGGCAGAAACAATTCGACAGATTGTCCGCGAAGAGTTTCGGAGGCATCAAAATATTCGAGGCCACGTCAGACCCGTCTACAGTGGCACCTCTTCGGCAGACAATAGCTCGTCTTCTACCTTTTATGCTCCCTCTGCTACATCTCCTTCGGACATCCGATGCTCTGCTGCTTATCGATCTAACATCCAGCCTGCGACCATCAAGCCTACAACAGCGAGCACTCTCTTCCTCCTCGTAGACTACATCCAGAACATCAAGCGTTTAATTCAAGCGACGATGAGCCTTATTCATCGAATGAACGTGAGCCGCCAGTATGTTAAGCCTGTGGAATGATCAGCCACATTTCGCGTTTTTGCCGCAATCGCCGTCCATACTAGCAGCATCGCCGACAGTGGGTGAGCTCCGTACACGGTTTCCTGCTGACAATGATGCTCTCTATAGAAGAGCACTAGGCCGGAATGAGTACAGAGCAACAGCTAGGCGACAAGAACGCAGAATGGCGCTGAACCGAAACGAATCCCCGGCTCCGACCGTAGCCTGAAACCACCATCTCGGCGCCTACGACGCTCCCTTTCTCCCCGACGACGGTCGCCACCTCCAGGAAACTAGTGCGCGCGGCGGATGGAGGTGAGGTCGCAAATTATTCTAGCTTAGCTATGCTTCTGCCCGTTTCGATGTTAAAGAACCGAATGGAAGTTTTTGTGAACGGAGTACGTGCTATGGCGTTGTTGGACACAGTTGCAACCATTTCTATTATAAGTGTCGCTTTTAAAAACTGCCTTGGTCGTAAAATTATGTTTGCTTGGGATAGTGCGGCGACATTGTGTGGCATTGGTGGCGAACCGCTTAACCCTCTTAGAATCTATTCCTGAATCTTGTTCGCGCCGGCCACACATTCCGAACTGAATTCGCAGTACTTGCTCGATAAACGCATGACGTAATTCTGGGACTCGATTTTCTGGAACAATGTGGGGCCACTCTCGACTTTCGCAACGGAGACATTTCTATGAGCACTCGAATTGAATCTGCTTTGTGTGAACATTCGCGGACCAATCCTAACCCGCTGTCGGTTTCGAACGACATAATCATTCCCTCAATGTAAGCAGAGTTTATACAAGTTGTTAGTTCAAGCTGTGCCAGTGATGCGTTCGGCGCTGTGGTTGAACCACTCACCCTCAACTGCGCGAAGAAAAGTATTCTGATTCACGCTGCATTACCTGTCATGAATGGCCATTCTTCTTTATGGACGACTAATTGCTCTAACGAAGCTGTTGTACTACCCCGTGGTCATAAACTTGCCAGCTTTAAGAAGGCGCTTTTAAATCAGTGGCAGTGCTCAGAACCGACAATTCCGCCGTATGCTCAGAGCCTACCGCATGCTCAGAAGTTGATAAGAGAAAATTTCTTGCATTGATTAACAAATCTCTGCCAACAAGTGATCGTCACAGTTTAGTGGAACTTCTGTTCAAACATACTGCGGCTTTCAATTTCTCTCGGGACTCGCCACCATGGATTTCCATTTCCCGTACTCAGCACCGAATCAATACTGAGACTGCTGATCCAATCCGTAAGAAGCCTTATCGTGTATCCCCATCATAGGGCCAAACAATCGAAGCGCAGGTTCGTGGTGTGCTGCATAAGGGCATCATTCAGGAACCGCTTAGTCCATTGGCGGCCCCCGTGATACTAGTCAAAAAGAGAGATGGTACATGGCGATTTTGTGTTGATTATCAACGGCTGAATACTGTTACCAAGGAGGACGTGTATCCCCTGCCATAAATTGATGACGCATTGATTGTTTACATTCTGCCGCCTATTTTTCTTCAGTTGACCTGTGATCAGGCTATTGGCAGATTCCCATTCACCCAAAAGATAAAGAAAAGACGGCATTCATCATCCGAGACGGGCTGTATGAATTTATTGTGATGCCGTTTGGATTATGTAACGCTCCAGCCACTTTCGAACGATTCATGAATACAGTTTTGCGCAGACTGAAATGGCAAATTTGTATGTGTTATTTGGACGATGTATTAATATTTCGGACGACTTTTTGTTAATACAGCAGTCGGTTAGAGGTCGCCCTGAAGTGTATTGAGAAAGCTGGTTGGGTACTCTATTCCAAGAAATGTCATTTTGGAGAACGCCAGAGAGTGGTACTTGGACATCTAGTAGACAATGATGGGATCAGGGCCTGATCCGAAAAGGATTGAAGCTGTCACTAGTTTCAAACCGCCGAAATCGTTAAATCAGCTCAGGCCTTTTTGGGGGCTTTGCTCCTTTTTTCCGGCATTTTGTTCCGAAGTTTTCTGACCTAGCATACGTCCTTACTTGTCTTCTGTAAAAAGATGTGCCTTTCAAGTGGACTCCTGATTCTGACCCCGCCTTTCGTCAGTTAAAATTTATTTTGACATCAGGACCTGTACTACGCCACTTCTGTCCATCAGCTCC
This sequence comes from Amblyomma maculatum, assembly GCF_055883805.1. NCBI lineage: Eukaryota > Metazoa > Arthropoda > Arachnida > Ixodida > Ixodidae > Amblyomma > Amblyomma maculatum. Next base: position 125,764,389 of record NC_139354.1, on the reverse strand, counting down.
AACAGAACTTCACACTGACGCCAGCTCAGTTGGTGTTGGTGCTGTGCTCGTACAGGGCCGCAATGGCAATGAAGATGTCATTGCATATGCAAGCCGTTCTTAGAGCAAGGCTGAGTGTAATTACACTGTAACTGAACAGGAATGCTTAGCTGTTGTTTTCGGTGTGCAACGGTTTAGGTCATATCTTTATGGATGTGCACCTCAGCGCAGTAAACTTTGTAGTCTCACGCCTGACCACCCAAGGTCGTCGTTCTCGGAAGACTTAAGTAGTCCACGTGGCCGGCATGAAGACCTTCTATCAACGTGACGAACCTTGACACGCCCGGCGGGCATCGTCTGTGAAGGGGGCAGTGTCATGGACTTCGCGTGGTCCTGTATTGGAGGAAGATGAGGTTTTGGCGGGATAAGCAGAAAAGAAAGAGGACGCTGGGTCTGCTATGCTCTGGTATGCTACTTACCAGCGCATCTTACCATCTGCGTAAATAAACATCGTAAAAATATATATGTATATATATATATATATATATATATATATATATATATATATATATATATATATATATATATATATATATATATATATATATATGTATGTATATATATATTTATATGAAGGAAAGACGCCAACAGTCGGCGAGGCCAAGGAAAGCATTGGGGATTGTACTTCGCCTTTTTTTAATCTTTACTTCGGTAATCACACGAATTATTATTGCAATCTGTTTAGGGAAAATATAAATAAACACAAAGTAGAAGAAAAAACAACGTGCCGATGGTGGGAGCCAAACCGACGCACGATCTCCGAACATCGCGTCCGGTGCTCTTCCAACTAAGCTACATCGGCCGCTGTACCCCCTGCTACTTTCTTGGGTATTTATGTTGTCTGTATACGAAACTCGATATATATATATATATATATATATATATATATATATATATATATATATATATATATATATATATATATATATATATATATATATATATATATATATATATATATATATATATATATATATATATATATATATATATATATATATATATATATATATATATATATATATATATATATATATATATATAGTGAGCACTGTACAACGCTTCATCTTTCAAATGGGGGAACGTGCCGCGTCATTTTCATCACGGTCTCTTGTAAATGCCCAGCGTCATCGCTGAGTGCGGTTTGCTGCGGTGTGCCACCAGGGCTTCAGGTCTCCAATAAACCGTATCCGCTAAGCCCGACCATACAATATATATATATATATATATATATATATATATATATATAAGATGAGGTAGGGGCGCACGAACGAAAACAACGGTTCATTTCCGACGTTTCGGCCGGAAAGCCGGAAATAAATTGTGGTTTTCATTTGTGCGCTCATACCTCATCTTAAACATATTTCTGGATACTGGAAGACTTTTATAATATATATATATATATATATATATATATATATATATATATATATATTGTAGGCGGTGTGTTTATTCAGTCCACGCAGAGGGATTAAGCTGCTCAGGATGAATTCACAGCGGAGCGTCAGGCGTTGTTGTTGTTGTTGTTCTCCTCTAATGTGATGGCACATACCCACATAGGGGGATCGGCCAAGAATTGGGGTGCAGAGATATTAGATTTTGAGATGTATAACTACATCGGAAAAAAAATAATAATAAATGCTAGGGAATAGAAAAGGAAATGTAGATATGATAAACCAAAATATATAATAGTAAATACTAACGCACGCAGTAAGAGAATAGTAAGATTTATATGTACAGAATAAAACTTCAAAGCATATTAGTCAGGTAGACGTTTTGTTTCTATTAAGAAGTTTTGAATGGCGTTGAAAACATACCTGTGGCTGTACCCAAGCATGGTGGCACCGAACGATAATAAAATTTGGCTGCTCAAATTAAGACCCAGCTGTTGTAACGGCTTCTCTAAGTACCGTTTTCTCATCATGGTAAAACGGCGGCAAAATATCAAGAAATGGTCTATTGTTTCCGGTTCCCCGCAGAATGCGCAGACAGGAGAAAGCGCCAAACCAGACCTGTGCATATAGAAATTTAGGGGCGGAATACGACAGCGTAGCCTTGTTAGAGAGACCTCAGTCTGCCTTGATTGACATGATTTCCTATTCCACGAATACTTGAGGTGCAGGTAGTCATCCGAGGATAAAATAGATCCAGACTGCGTGCTTAATAAGGCACGCCGCCGAAATCTTGCTGCTGTTATGTACGCTGTTGCCGGGAGGATGGGCAATACAGGGCCGTTCAGAGAATCTTTGGCTAGTCTGTCTGCAATCTCATTGGCTGTCACATTGCTGTGTCCTGGTACCCACACTATATGTATGAGCCTCAAATGTGAGGGGAGCAATGAAAGAAAGGTGTTTAAAATTTGCGAATCCATATTCGAAGAAAGCGACAAGCACAAAGAATAAGAGTCTGTAATTACAGCCACTGTTGAGTATGTTGTGTCTAGTTTGCGCAGAGCAAGCACCACCGCCAGCAACTCCGCCTGGAAAATTGGAGTAAAATCCGGAAGACGGACTGAAAAAGCCCAGTCTAAAAGCGGACAGTATATTCCAACGCCGGCTTTTTCATTAAATTGAGAAGCATCCGTTGCTATTGTTATGCTAACTGGAAGACTTTGTAAATGATCTTCTAATAATCCATTTAAAATGTGAGGTGCTAAGTGTTTCGCATTATTTGGGAAAATGTCATCAAAGATAATTTGAACCGACGATGCACTTACTTTTGTTGGAAAGATGTTAGAAAGGACTACGTGCAAAGGTTGTAACAGATTTTGCACTAGAATTACCTGCGGGGTATGAAACCGAGGCCATACGACTCCAAAAAAGGAGTCTGGCTCGCAACAAAAAATTGATATGGAGCGGTGGAATTGTGATTCATATATTTTCAGATACGTCTGGACAGTCAAGAATTGTAATCTAGTTATTAACGGTGGTATTCGGGCTTCAAGGTATAGTACATTATTAGCCACGAATTTGGGGAGCCCAAGGCATAATCTAAGCGCTTCCCGCTCTAAAAGAACAAGCGGACGAATTTTGTAAGCAGGTGAACCAGAAAATAACACAGATCCAAATTCTATAATTGGGCGGACATACATAACATAAATCATTAATAGTGCGTCTCGCCGCATCCCAGACCTTGGACTGCTTAACCTGCGCAACATACCCACAGCACGTGCCCCCTTCGCTGCAACATGTTCAATGTGATCCCTCCATGCCAGATGGTCATCGTAAATCACCCCTAGATATTTCAAAGACTTAACTTGAGGAATCATTTCCTGCTTAAATGTTAGAGCAAGAGTTACCGGATCCTGAATTTGGAAAACAAGGAACGCGCACTTTTTAGCATTTAATTTAAATTTTAAGTCATCTAACCAATTTTGAAGGAAGCTTAGGTACGATTGCAGGCGCCTGTTGAGGGATTGAATGTCAGGTGCAGCCGTAAAGAATGCGATGTCATCCGCATAGACATACGTGCGGATCTCCTGATGAGTGGGAATTGAACTCATTAAAATGTTAAAGAGCACGGGCGAGAGAACTGCCCCTTGAGGGACACCTCTGGTTTGTTGATATTTGCTAGAATGAACTCCATTCAATGAACAGTAAAATTGTCTGTTTTGTAGGAATGTAGATATCCAATCAATTAAGTATTGTGGAAAGCATAGCGATTCTAATCTGTGCAATAAAATTCGGGGCTCTACACTATCATAAGCCTTCTCTATATCTAGAGTCACCAATGCAGCATGCATTTTTTTGCGCCGCGCAAGAAGAATTCGACTCTCAAGGTCGGTATGTGCATTCCATATTGAAACTTTTGCTCGAAATCCGATTTGACAGGGACTAAGAATATGTTTTTGTTCGACAAACTCGGTAACACGTTTGAGTACGACCCTTTCAATTAATTTTACCAAGTTTGATGTTAAAGATATTGGTCTGATATTTTCCAAAGTATAGCCGCCGCCATTGTGTTTCCGTAAAGGAATCACTTTGGCTAGTTTCCAGTCACCAGGTATCCAAGAATGAATAATTGAATAATTTACCAATTCTAACAAGGAATTTGGAGACACTTCAAAGAGGATTTTTAACATTTTTGACGTTACTCCGTCAGGGCCAGGCGCAGCAGTTGGCAACGTCATTATAATCGAAGAAAGCTGAGAAAAAGTAATTTTAGGAACATCCTTAACCGTATATACTGGGCCTACTAACGTAGGGTATTTGGGAAGTGTTGACAAAAAACGCTTTTCTAAACCTTTAGCGATGTTTTCTACTGTTCTAAGAGCTTCTTGAGGAGTCGAAACACATGAGGGTAAATTTTCTGAGACAGGAATCTTTTTCCGCGATTTTAAAAACCTGAAAAGTGCACGTCTGTTATTAGATTGTGAAAGGTAATTGAAATACTCATTATCATAATTATCTTTCGCTTGTGCGACTGTGCGTTTAAATGCAGCTGCAAAAAATTTATAATCATGCCAATTTTTGGGGCACTGGTTGTGAAGGAGCTTCTTCCATGCAGCCTTTCTTCTTCTATAATCGCGCGAACAATCTGCATTCCACCATTTTGGTGATGCATTGCCTTTAGATGTACGTACTAAAAATTCACACTTCTTACGACAGGATGCAATAGCCTGGCATAATGTTTGCGATTTTAACTCTTCCGTAGACTCAACCACAGACTCAAGAGACGAAATCAAAAATGAGTGAAACTGGTTATAATTTACGTATGATCTCAACTGAGATGTCGGCAGAGTTAAGCGGCAGTTAACCTCAAAAACAATAGGTATATGGTCGCTAGAGGTGCCACCGTCAATTGTCGACCAATTTAGTATAGAAACACTAGTGTTTGAAAAAGTTAAATCTATCACAGATTGACTGTGAGCACGTACAAAAGTTGGTAAGCCAGAATTCATGCAGTGAAGGTTATTGTCTGAAAGCCAATCCCACAGACGCTTGCCGCAGGGATCCGTCTTGTAACCCCACGATACATGGTGCGAATTAAAATCTCCAGCCAAAATAACCGAATTTTGACAATTAACTAGTAGGTGGTCTAGAGATCTGGTGTCGTGAACACCATGAGGGAAATAAATATTCGCTAATGTAAACGGACTGAACCCTGGAATTTCAAAATCTAGAGCCAATAATTCTGAATCTAAACTAGAATATTGAAAGGAAATCTTAGCCCTATGACAAAATTTTGAAGAAACTAGAATTAGTAACCCACCACCTCTTGACTGGCGATCTTGTCGAAATGATAGATAATTTTGTAAGTGAAAATGTTTTTCAGTTGTAAGCCAAGTTTCTTGTAAAACAATTATTTCTGGATTATGTTTTAAAGAAAGATAAACTAAATCTGTAGTAGCTGAAAGAAGAGATCTACAATTCCACTGAAGAACTTTTAACTTTCCTATGTTTATGTAATCCGGGCAGCAGCAACAGCCTGCCCCAAAATGTTTTCCTTTGGTTTAGATCCTAGCTGTTGCTTTTTTGATTTTGCTTGTGGGCGAGGTGATGACGGGTTTGACAACGGGGATCCACTGCGTTTTAGAATTCGCGTATCTGTCTCATCCATATCTGCATCGTGAGCCTCGTCCGACTTGTTGGAATTAAGCATAGGTAATGCGGAAAGAGACTCATTTTGCGAACAAGACATTGCAGCTAATGAGTGCTGCACTGATAGTGAATGTCCAGGTGCCGTAGAAGAAACCATAGCAGGTTGCACAGTCTGATAATTTTGAGCTGCTAGAATATTGGATATGCATTCTGTGACTGTTGTCACAATCCTATCCACCATTTTGGTCATGGTTGCTTCCACAGCAGTTATTATGGTTTTAGACATCGTGGAATCTGATGGTGCTCATGAACGGGCCGACACACCTGCATACCCATGAGCTCTGTCTTTAATTTCCTGAATTGCCTCACGCCTCGAGCAACGTTTACGGTCAATAATCTCCAGAATTTTCATTTCATGCGCTCTAGAGGGACATTCCAAAGAATTTGCTGAGTGAAGTTCGCCGCAAAGACAACATTTGAGAATTTGATCTGAGCATAAGTGTGTTTTATGTGCTTCACCGCATTTGCAACACCGCAAAGTGGATTTGCAACCGCCTGCAGTATGGCCATAACGCCAACAGTTGTTGCACTGCAGAGGCTTTGATGGTAGGTGATCAACTCTGAATATTAAAGGCCACGCTTTAATCTCCGATGGACAGACTGTGCCTGCAAATGTAGCAATAACCGATTCTGTCGGCACACGAACATTATTTAGCTCCCGGCTACAGCGATAGACCGCAACAACGCCTGCCGCGGAAAGAAGGTCAAGGGTTTCTTGTGGACTTAATGAGGAATCTACACCTCGGACTAAACCTCTTGTGCAAGCCAGGTGTGAAGGGATAAAACTGCTTACCTGATGAGAGGCGAAAAAGGAGCATTTTAGCAGGTCCTTTATGCATGATAGTTCTTGCGAACGGCAAAGAATCCCGCCGCGACCAAATTGGCGCACTTCGGCTATTCCTTTGTAGAAGGAAGTGATTTCCTGCAGGGCAGCTCGAACAGCTCCTGGGTTGTTCATTTTAATGGTGCCCCCATCCTTAGGTACGAGTGCCACAGGGATGTTACGGACACCGGAGCTCTGAAAAGCTTCCAAGGGCAGATCATCGGTCAGGATGGAAGCCGACCAAGGGGAGCGCCCTTGGCCGGGGGACTGCGTCGACATTACCTTAAATTGACAATGTCACCGCGTGCGTTAGTCAACAGAGAACAAAAGAAGCACAGGAGAAAGACAAAACCGGGACTAGCAACCCAATACTTAGCCGATCGTCAAGGAGCAAAGGGCGTCCGACGCACGCTGGCACGCAACACGACGCTCAAAATCGTATCGAATCACGAAGGCAACGACCAACTTCTTCGTCCTCGAGAGCGCCAGCAGGCGATGCATGTCAGTGGCAATAACAATGAAGATTACCACACTACAATGTGTATATATATATATATATATATATATATATATATTGTGAGCCTTCTGTGGACCTTCTTTCATTTGTACACATCTTCTTTTATTTGTACATACCGTCATCACCGTCCCGCGGCGCTGTCTCCGGCGCGCGCCTGTGTTTGCGATCGGATTAAAACGCTAGACAAAGCTTCGCTGTCCTTGCCGTCACGACCTCGCCGTCTCGACCTAGCCTTCTCTTACAATATGTATATATATATATAGCCTTCTCTTACAATATATATATTAATATATGTATATATATATTGTTACGGGAAATATTCACAGTACTGCAGTTGTCTACACCACTGAGGATGATCCGAGCACAGCACTCGCACAGCACAGCCCTCGTCTGCGTCTTCTTCTTCTGGGAGTCTGTCGCACTTCTTTTTCGTCAGCGCGGCCAGCGAATACCGCTCAGTAACACTACCCCCCCTCGGGAAAAGCACAGTCCCGGTGCATTCTACGTTTGTGAAACAGAACGTGCATAATAGGGCTTCAGGCGGGACACATGCACTATTTCAGAGGATGGCGCTCTGGATGAGGATTTCGGAGGCACAGATTCAACTTCGTATGTGACGTCTGTCACGGGGCGCAGAACTCGGTAAGGGCCTGTGTAACGGGGCAAAAGTTTTTCACATAAGCCCACGCGACGGCACGGGAGCCACAGCAAGACGAGTGACCCAGGAGTGTAGTGGACATCACGGTGGCGACTGTCGTACCGAAACTTTTGAGAGTCTTGGGATGCAGAGAGCCTGGCGTGAGCTATCCGGCGGGCATCATGAGCGCGGGCTACGGCATCACTGGCGTAAGTACTGGTGGCGTCTGCCGCGGGTAGGGAGGTGTCGAAGGGCAGTAACGGATGTCGGCCAAATAAAAGATAAAATGGGGAGTATCCAGCGGTATAATGTATAGATGAATTGTAGGCGAATGTCACAAAGGATAGATGAACGTCCCAATCTCGGTGGTCGTCAGACACATACATGGACAGCATGTCTGTGAGGGTACGGTTTAGGCGTTCCGTGAGGCCGTTGGTCTGGGGATGATAGGCTGTGGTGAATTTGTGGCGGACGGAGCACGAACGGAGAATTTCGTCAACCACTCGCGACAGAAAGCAACGGCCACGGTCAGTTAGCAGTTCACGAGGTGCACCATGATGTAGAATCACGTTTTCTAGGAGGAAGTCAGCGACGTCTGTGGCGCAGCTGGTCGGGATGGCTCTGGTAATAGCATACCGCGTGGCATAATCGGTGGCGACGGCGATCCATTTCTTCCCTGAGGCGGAAACTGGAAAGGGCCCAAGAAGATCAACACCTACACGGAAAAACGGGTCAGTGGGTATGGGGATCGGCTGCAAATGGCCCGAAAGCAAAATTGCGGGCTTCTTTCGACGCTGACACAATTCACATGCGGCAATGTATTGCTGGACGGAGCGGTAGAGTCCTGGCCAGTAGAAGCGTCGGCGCAGGCTGTCGTATGTGCGAGAGACACCCAGGTGGCCAGCCGTTGGAGCATCATGAAACTGGTCAAGGATGGTGGAATGCAGATGTTGAGGAACAACGAGCAAAAGGTCTGCGCCGTCTGGTCGCATATTGCGTCGGTATAGGGTGTTCTCGTGAAGTACATATAAGGCAAGAGATGGGTCAGGTCGGTTCTTCGTCTGCGTCTTCTTCTTCTGGGAGTCTGTCGCACTTCTTTTTCGTCAGCGCGGCTAGCGAATACCGCTCAGTAACAATATATATATATATATATATATATATATATATATATATATATATATATATATATATATATATATATATATATTTATTGTCCCAGAAGCCAGTGAAACTGGTTCAGCAGGTTTACTAGGACTAAGTAAAAGCACCGGCAAGATCAGGCACGGAACCGACTGGCGGGCGAGCACCGAGAGCGAAGCAGACGAGCGCGTGCCAGTCTCCCGAGCTCGCCACATGGCGGCGCCAGTATGATAACATTGCGGCATTGCCCCTCCCGGTGGAAAAGGCATCGTCTCGATGCCGAGTGGCGAGGTCGAGGATAACCGTAGTCGGCGAGGATGCGCGTTCACATCAAGTAGTTAAAGGAAGCAAAGAAAAAGAAACAATGTAGCTTGACCTAGCGGGAGTAGAAGGGCTTCATCCTGGCGACATGTACGACTTCCGATTGTGCTTGCCGTCGGGATGAGCGAACAGTTCCTTGCGGGGTCACTTCGTAGGTGACGTCGCTGAGATTGCGTTGTACTTCGTACGGGCCGAAGTAGCGGCGCAGAAGCTTCTCGGAGCGACCCCGCGCTGGCGAACAGGTGTCCACACCCAAACCTGATCGCCAGGGTTGTAAATTACCTCCCTGTGGCGAAGGTTATACCGTCGAGCATCTTTACCTTGCTGTGTCCGGACTCTCAGTCTAGCCAGCTGGCGAGCGGCCTCGGCATGCTGGACAAATTGGTCGGCACCGGCAATCGATGGGTGGGCAACATCTGGCAGTAGCATTGCATCCAGCATGGTGACAGCTTCGCGACCGTACACCAAACGAAACGGTGTAAAGCGGGTCGTTTTCTGGACTGCGGTGTTATACGCAAATGTTGCATACGGTAGTATCTGGTCCCAGTTCTTATGATCTTCATCGACGTACATAGAAAGCATATCGGCGATCGTCTTATTGAGTCGCTCAGTAAGGCCATTCGTCTGAGGGTGGTAAGCTGTTGTTCTGCGATGACAAGTGCCACTGAGCCGCATCACTTCCTGGGTTAGAGCTGAAGTAAATGCCGTGCCTCTGTCAGTTAAAACGATCGCAGGGGCACCGTGACGAAGGGCCAGATTAAAGATGAAAAAGTTCGCAATATCAGTAGACGTGCCGCTGGGAAGAGCTTTCGTCTCACAATAGCGGGTCAGATAATCTGTGGCAACTATAATGTACCTGTTGCCCAATGATGACGTAGGAAATGGCCCGAGCAAGTCCATACCGACTTGGTGAAAAAGTACTCGCGGAGGAACAATAGGCTGCAGCAGGCCGGCCGGCTTCACAGGTGGTATCTTCCGACGTTGGCAATCACGGCACGTCCTAACATAGCGCTGAACCATAGCGGTAAGCTTGGGCCAGTAGTACTTTTGTCGTACTCGTGCCAAGGGGCGCGAAAAACCGAGATGTCCGGCAGAAAGCTCGTCGTGGCATGCCTGCAAAACGTCGGTACGGAGCGGCGTTGGGACAACCAGCAGATACTGAATGTCTGTGGAAGCGTAGTTTTGCTTATAGAGGACGCCGTCACGCAAGCAGAACGACGACAGGCCACGCGTGAAAAGGCGAGGCGGCGATGTGGCGGTTCCTTCGAGGTAATCGTTGGCCAGCGAAAGGGCGCAATGGGCGGATGGCGCGCTGACTTCGTCAAAATAAGCGATAGCTGTACCTTGTGGTAAATGGCGGTATTCAGCACTAAAGTTCGTTAAAAGTAGTTCAGTTCATTTATTTCTCAAGGCAAAGATCCCCCGAGCGACGCAGACTTGTAGGCTCAACAGTAAATTCACGTTCGTTTCCGCGAGGCCTTGCAAAGCGGGGGGGGTTGTCGCACTGCACTGTAACAAACAAGGTGGAGGTAGAGTGACATGTTCGTCGCACACTCGGAAAATTGGCCTGTCTGTGTAGTCGTCGCTGTTCTGTCTGTACTCGTCGGAAATTGCGCGGTGAGTGGAGAAAGTCACCATGAAGTCACGGAGGTCGATGACTGCGTCGTTTTCTCTAAGAAAATCAAGGCCGGGAATCAGGTCCTTGGAGCACTCTGCTAGCACAACAAAGCAACACGAGAAAGTTACGTGGTGAATCTCGACGCGAGCGGTGCACACTCCGAGCGGCGTTCCCACATGCCCTCCGGCTGTCCTTATCGGGGCTCCGTGCCAAGGAGTCAGGACTTTTCGCAGAATGGTAGCAAGGCCATGACTCATAACGCAAAAATCAGCGCCGGTATCTACAAGGGCAGTCGTGTTGGGGTTATCAACGACGATCGGTATCTCGGCGGAATGCAGCTCACCGTCGACAAAGTGCGGCGTGTCAGGGATCGTCGGGCTGACGGGTCGTTCGTTGCGTCGAATTAAGGCGTCGAAGGTAAGCTTCTGTGATCGTCGGGAGGTCTTCGGACTCGTTGGGGTGCGGTGCGTCGATTGGGGGCGTCGGAGGAAAGCTTCGGCGATCGTCGAAAAGTGGTCGGATTGTTCGTCGGAGCGAAGGGTCGGAGGTCGGTCTGTGTGATCAAATCGGTGAGCGGAGGATGTTGGTCGTAGTGTCCATCGACGGCGGCCCTACCCCCGAGGGTCGCTGTCTTCAGTTTTCCCGGTGCGGACTTGGGGACTGCCTGAGGAAAGAACGGCGGCTGGTGGAAAACTGTCTCGGCGGTGGTGACCTGGACTGGCGTCGCTGGAGGGACGCAGGTAGGACGTGGTCGCTAAGGTATTGGTCGATGTCCCGAGGTCGTTCGCCATAGCACGGCCGAGGGGCATCAGGGGAAAATCCGCGCAAGCCCATCCGACGGTACGGGCAGTGCCGCAGAACGTGACCGGCTTCGCCGCAGTGAAAGCACAAAGGCAGATTGTTCGACGTGCGCCACGCTTGTGCTTTGCGAACGGGTCGTCGAGCTTCAGGCACACCAGTCGAAACTGGATATTGGGTGGAGGACGAGCGGGAGGAGCAGGGTTGCTGGGTGCCAATGGTTCAGGCGCAGGGGTACGCAACACGTCGCTGTACGACATGATCTGTGGCGCAGGCGGCTGGGGCGACGGTACTGATGATACTGCTTGGCGGAGCTCTTCGCGCACAATATCCGAGATGCCCCCAACACGTGGATGTTGTTCGAGAGAGGGCAGCTTTTGCAGCTCTTCACGCACGATGCTTCGGATAAGTTCGCGAAGGGCTTCCCTGTCGTTTCCGACCATTGACAAGCGGAAGTCTACGGCAGCGATGTTCCCAGAGCGATCAAAATGTACAAATCGCTGATTCAAGGCACGCTCGATGCTTATTGCTTCTTTCGTAAAATCAGCAACAGTACGTGGAGGGTCACGTACAAGGCCAACGAACAGCTGCTCCTTGACGCCTTGCATAAGGTAGCGCACCTTCTTTACCTCCGACATGGACGGATCCGCCCGGTTGAAAAGGCGAGTCATTTCTTCCACAAACATGGCGACACTTTCATTACCCAGTCGAAAAATACAACATAAATCTAGCCTGTCGTAAAATCGGACCCTGTTGTCTGTTGTACTATTTTGTGTTGTAAGTTGCAACCCTGTCGTCTGTAGTACTGTTCTGTCGTATGTAGTACTGTTGTCTGTTGTGTGTAGTACTGTTGTCTGTTGTTTGTAGTACTGTTGTTTGTTGTAAAATGGGACCGTTGTTTGTAGTACTGTTGTGTGTTGTATGTCGTAACATTGTGTCGTATAGTTATCTGTCGTACCTTGAGTATTATGTCGCGGCATTGTTTTTACATCATGCCTCCAGTGTTTTCCAAAGCATTTTACGTCCTAAATCTGTGGCATCTCGTCAATCAAAAAAATTGAGATTTTGCTTTCATTCACATATGATGCTAGAGCAGTGCACATGTGCCTCTACAAGGCATCACTCTTGTATGTCCTAAATCTGAGGCATCTGTCGTCAATCAAAAGTTGTGATTTTGCTTTTATTCACATATGATCCTAGAGCAGTGCACATGTGCCTCTACAAGGCATCGTGCTTAATTGTGAAATAAAAGCATGCCTTTATGTACGAAGTTTAAGAACTGGGACATATATGCAGGGCTACTTATCCACTTTATTATTGTCAGCTGGACCTGCTGCAGACCACGACCACCTGCATGGAAGCAAGGAACGCAAAACAAAAGAATCAATTTAAAGCCCATAAAGAAGTATAGCCTGCTTCCTGATTCTCAAAGCTAGTTAGCACTCATTTAGTCAGTATGCAGACAAAGCATATATCTTTTAATTGACATATGTTCCAAGGTCAAAGCTGCAAAATGCCGCCATTGCTGAAAGAAAAGCAAGAGGAGAAAACATTGGAGTAATATTCAACTGAGTAGGTTGAGAACTAAGCCCCATACCTCAAGTGTAGTGCTCATAAATGGCCCCTTCGTCTACCATAGACAGCAAGGTACTCTGCAATGTTACAATTATGACACAACCAATTACTGGATAAAATTCAAAAAATTGTTTGATTCCACCATGTTTGTTTCAAAAAGAGAATTTAATTTCTCCCAATTCTCATGGAGTATGTGTCAGCTACAGAATAACCAAATTTTTATTTTCATGGGGTGAAATAACTGGAGAGAAATTTTAAGTGCATCTTTACAATAGACATTCCTAGTAATTCCGCCACGCCATTGAGTGGCCACGCAAAGCGCCCTGGGAAAGCGAAGCGTCACACTCACGTCTCACTGACTGCCATTTCTCGGGCTAAGTTTTCTCTGCTATCTTGGCATTCTTGCTACGCTGCTGCTTCCCGCTGTTTTCTTTTTTGTGTCCACCAATCCTTTGCATCGTGTTACCCAGTTAAATGTTGCATTCTAAATCCATGGATCATCAGTCAACACGAAGTCTGGCATTCGCCCACTGAGGCTCTCCATAGTGGTTACACGCATGCACAGCGCGGAAACCCTTCCCCTCTCCGTGTCGTGCATATCTGGAGCGCAGCGGTGGAACACCTTGGAAGGGCGTAGATGGATGCCATGGTTACGACGCGTTCGATGTGGCGGCGTGAACCACACATGGCAATCTTGGCTTTACATGACATAGTGAAGCTTTCACTTCAAAAGTCGCGGAAAATTGCAGACTAGTAGCTAACTATCAAAGCAACCCGGTGCTTGCTGAATTTTGCAAGGAAGCACCACCAATGCACACGAGAAGACACATGACAACAGAAAGCAGCGGCACAACACGCCAACATTTGCCAGCAGCCGACACGAGAGGCGATTGCTTCGTTCTCCCATTGTGCTTTGCGCAGATCCACCAGAGCATGGCGCGGCCCTGAAATTTGTGGAACTGTGTTATGACGGGCCATTTCTGACAAGTGCGATTGGCTTAGCAAGATGGAGGAATTTGTAAAAACATTATCCAACTCTCTCCATTGGAGGGATGCTACATTTACAAGTCACTGACTGCTGACGAGGCAAGTCTTGGCAGGTTTGAGAAAATCCATGGTTAAGCTTTACTATACAGTTTTTGTTCATGGCAGAGATAATAAACCTGGCATCGTTTTCTGTTACTAGTTGCCCTGCACTCATATTAGTTTTTATAAAAACATGAGGCATGATATAAACTAAAAAATCGAAATGAATGTGAGCCAGAAAACTGAAAAGGTTTATTTTTCAAACTTCGGGGTCAGCGAAAATACAAAAAGCTAGAGAATATGCATTTCAGTTTTTTTTCTTCTACTGTGGTTTGACCTCAATCACGGGATCTTATCTCGCTCACAACACTCACAAAACTATGTTTTAATGTCTACGAAACCGTAGCTAGTGTTGTGCGATGGCAGCTCCGAAAGAGCTCAATTTAAAGCCGTGACTCCAATCAGATATGCCCAAAAAGACCAGAAATGAGCGCAGTACAAAAAAAATGTTGATTCAAAAGCAAATATGCAGCCAAGTTACAGTAAAACCTAGTTACAAGAGACACTCAAGGGACCCGAAAAAACATGTTTTTGTAAGCAAGGTCTCTTGTAACCAAAAAGTCTAAAAGCACTGTGTTGATCAGTTTACTGCACATCAGCATATAAATGCTGATGTGCACATTAACACATTAACAGGAAATTATTCAAGAAAGCTTAAAGAAGTTATTTATACTAGTATGTATTTTTGTGAGTGCAGAGTGTATTCCTTCCCAAATTCTGGAGGTAAAGCACTTCCCTTTGCAAGCCTTCCTTTTGCGTTATTACCTTTGAGGCACTCTTACATGCTCGTCGTGCACCCTGAGATGATTCACAAAGATGTCTCTTATAACCGAGTGTCTCTTGTAACGAGATTAACCTGTATTAGCAAAGAAAACTTGAGCGAGCGTATCTTAGGCCTGTGATTTATGCTTTCTATAGAAAGCATAAATCATTGCCAGTCCCTATCATTGCCTGTCATTGCCAGTCCCTATCATTTCTGTCATTGCCAGTCCCTATAGGGACTGGCAATGACAGCATATTAGATTATACATTTCATGCACAGTGCAGACATTATAGTATTTCAATGTTCTAGCATCTGTAAATGTTAATCTTGGCAGTCTTGGGCTCCAGTGTGGTGTTATGGAATTCAAAATCTAAGGTTGCTGCATGTTTCCTGACCTGCCGCGCCCCTCCCCCCCCCCAAAAAAAAAGAAAATTACCTCCTCCACCTCAAAATATATTCTCACAAACACAGAAGCCATAACTGATGACACCTCTGTCAGACGACGGGAAAGTGAGTCTATCGACGAGACAGCACAAAAACAACCCTGCTGACATGAATGGCCCAACTACAAAAAAACCTCCAAGAGCCGTACGAAAAACTAGATATATCCATTAGAAGCGTGCAGCGCTTGAAAATCAGCATAGAAGTACTGCTCCAAAATCACAAGCCCCATCACCACGGCCCTTTTCGCAGTTCAACGCAACAGAAGTGCTGCCTCATTATAAATGGCCACATAGCTTTAGAGGGATGCTTCACCGCATAGACCGTCGCCTGTACAGTGAAGCACTCCAAGCGCGGAAAAGCATGTCGATGCAAGAGAAAAATAACGGGTAGGCATTACAATGGCATGACGTCATCTCAAAATAAAATAAAAGGCCAGTGATGCATGCTGCAGTATATGAAACGTCGCAACTGGTCATATCAGAACAGAAAGCTTTCCCTGCGTATGGCCAGCTTTTGCGGCTAGTCGGGGCATTTGGGCGCAATGTGGCGCACATTTAACGAATTTCGCGCTTATGGCGCAGCAACCTGCAGCTGTATCAATAAGGCACAGTTGGCGCAGCTGTTGCACCACTGCTGTTGTGCCTCCACTGAGTAAAAGCGATGGGTGCCCTTCTGTCACCACTAAATCAGAAATTGGCACAATAAAATTGGTCCAGCATATTGCGATGCTGGCAATATGCATACAACAGTGGAGGCAAATGCAGATTCCAGAGAGAAAACAAGTGTGGCTACCGTATCACTGCAAGGTTTAGTAGGTACGAAGGAGCCAGCCCCAGAGGAGAAAGACGAGCATGTGAGTCCACAAGAAGGCTTAGAAAACGGCGAGGCCAGTAGCAATAAGATCCCAATGTCAAGACCCACTGAGTGTTTAGCAGAGGCAGAGCCTGCGGTGCTGTTCCCAACCATAGCTACCACCGCAAAGTTACATGTAGCTTTAGCAGAGGCAGGTATTGCCAATGTCACAAACACACAGGTGTCATTGCTATCCATCGCAGGGGATTACAAATCTGCATTGGCCCTGGGGTGGAGGAGCAGCTGTTTTCTCTACTCAGTGGAGTGGAGGTGGAGTGTTGAGTCGAGGTGCATTTGTGAATGCAGGTATTAGTAATGTCAAGTGATGCACGGTTACTTCATAAGGATCACTGCATTTTGCCTTTGTTTACTGTAGCAGTGCCATGCACATGACAATGGGCAACGTGGGCAGAAGCCATACATTCAGTACTTCCCTATCACACTGAACTGCTGAGTAAGCATTCTGATAACCTGTTTCCACTGCCTCTCCTTATCAAGACATCCATCAAGCCACGTCTGACGTTTTTACCACCGGAGCTGAGATACAGGCATGTGAAAGTACTGCTGTGATCGTTTTGGTGTGACTGGCCTAGTGTGCCTGAGCTGATGTCTGGACACAACTGGCCTCGTTAACACGTCATTTTGCTGAAAATGCTCAGGAGACGGCTATGAAAAATGCAGCACTTTAAAGACAAGGACAGCAGTCCGGAAGTGTGAACAGTCACATTTCTGAGAATGTCGGTTTAAAAATGATTGTTACAGTTCGAAATATTAGGAAGCAAAAAAACACTCACCTCTTCCTTTGGCTTTGAGCAATGCCTGCTGCTTTCAACCACTCCAGAGCTTTGAGCAGAAAGTGGGTCATGAAGTGAAAGCAAAAAAGAAAAAAAAATCTTCAGTATGTATTTATCAGCCTAGAACCAAGGAGTCTGTGGCCCGCAAAAGTAAAAGCAGCAGTACCAGGAAAAACTACAATACTGGGTAGGTGATTAGTCACCACTTAAGCGGGTTTGGTGCAGATATGCTTTACAAAGGGACAGGCTATGCGAAGGGCCCTGTTATGGCATGTATCTAGGGGGACAATTCTTAAAAGGTAGGGGGATTAAAGGGGAGTACAAAGTCACAGGATAATAACCGCACAGTGAACCACAACTGACAAAAAAAAATCTTAAGTATGTATCTCAACCTGGAACCAGATTCTGTGGCCTGCAAATGAAATAAAAGCGGCAGTACAAGGAAAAACCACAGTACAGGGTAGATGATTAGTCACCACAAATATTCCTGCTGGTTCCAATGTTCTAAATTTATGAATTAGGTATGCATTGGAACCAGCAGGAATAAATATAGCTAAGGGAACGTTAGAATCACTTAGGTATATTCCCTCTGCATCATAACTATTCGGGAAAACAATCCCACATAGTGTTAATTGTACAGTTTATTCACAACACATGAACACTCTATTCCCTTCCACAATAGCATAACCTTACATGTTTATCTAAACACATTTCCTCCTGATCACTTGATGCTTGAATTTGTCCTCAAACTTTTTTTATGATAATTTTTTTTATGTCAGTTGTGGTTCCCTGTGCAGTTATTATCCTGTGATTTTCTCCCCCCCCCCTCCACCTTTGCAGAAAGATTTAAGAATTGTCCCCCTTAGATATATGCCTTATCAGGGCCCTTCCCAAAGCCTGTCCCTTTGTAAGGTGTATTTGCACCAAACCCGCCTAAGTGGTGACTAATCATCTACCCGGTACTGTGGTTTTTCCTGGTACTGCCGTTTTTACTTCTTTTGCAGGCCACATGATCTCTGGTTCCAGGTTGAGATACATACTAAAAATTATTTTTTTTTCTTTCACTTCATAACCCACTTTCTTCTCACCCATCCTCTCCTCCCCACTTTTTCACACCTACTTTCATCGGACCCACTTTCCCCTCCCCAGCTTTTCTTCTTCGGAAGCAAAAGCGTATTTAAGCCCCTGCCAGTGATGATCGCTTTGCCCAGACGAAGACAAGTCCACTTGTCCAAACGTTGGCTCATCTGTGAACTGAGGCGTATCCTATTTACCCTTGTTTAGTTCTTCATACTGTGAAAACCCTCTTCTTCCTCTCATTTTATCTATAAAATAGTAAAGCTGTCAAATTCATGCACTCAAAATAAAGCTCTGCTTTGCTCCTTTTAAGACTCAGTCATCATCAGCGAATTGTTTTGAGCACTTCTGTAAAAGAATACAAGATCCAAGCCATTTCCTGCTTTGCATCCCATAATGCAATTACATCACAGAAACAATGCACACAGCTTTACTACTTTAGATGTTCGCTTTGAAGGGCAACATGCAAGCACAACTTCCTCTCGTTTGAAACATTCAGCAGTACTTAAGATATAGCTTCATGCAAACTATGACGACTTGTGAAAAACTGCTAGTTATTCGTCTGAAGCATTCAAGGGCGCCAAAAAGCACAGCACATATGAGAGGAATTGTAACAGAGTGCGAATAACAAATTACTCGTTTTGCAAAAAAGTATGCATTATATGCTTTTTGCCACCGCATGTGCAAAGAACGCATCAATGCATCAAGTGTGGCATAACAGTGAACTTTTAAAATGTGCTGAGCCTTTCACCATGGCAAATAAGTACTGCGGACACACAGGCTACCTTTCTTGCTAATATAGAAGGCTTCAATCAGTTTCTGCGATTCTGTATTTCTGCTCATAACAGTAGTACACATAACCACAGCATGCCTCATGGGACCTCACAGGACAAGATCCAATGTGCTGTGGTAAATTAGAGACCATTTTCTTTTGCTCAATATTTCACTGAAGTTCCCAGACTGCCTCATTTGCACAGTGCGTAGTTTGTCTTGGACAAGAATGGCTGCTTGAGAGTGAAACTCGTACACTACCATTTCTACATGTTTCGTGAATGACCATCAATTGTTGGTACCAAAACCTCTTTCGCCTTTTCCAATGTGACAGCAAAGACCACAGCTTCATTGGAGATAAAAAGAGAAGTGGACTGTCATGCATGCTCACAGCAATGTTCAAATTGTGGGACAGCTTAGGTAGATATTGCATAACTGCCAGTCTCGCCTTTTCTCAAGGATCCTGCGACGCAATGCTGGTGAGGGAAGCTGACGCAAGTATGCTGACAGCAATATTTGAACAGCAAGTCTAAGCAAACCACTGAGTGCTTAATGAATCAGGTATGCTGGTGTTTTGTTCCACATTAAAAAAGGGGCTCCTTCCAATTGATTTTCAAATAGATAAAATTTAGTGAAAGGAATGAGTGACTGTGAATCTGTGATCAGGAAGTCATGTGCCCCCAAGCTCCCTTCTAGTTTTGAAATTCAATTGGCTAGGCTGACTTCAGCTGGGGCCCATTGTTTGCTTTTGACAGGGGTTACAAAAGACACCCAGAAGTGACAGGCTGTAGAAGTTGGTGCAGATGAGCCTAGAGAAAAGGTGAGACCAGTAGTGACATACCCGCACATGCCATCCCACAATGTAAACAAGGTAGTGAGCAGGCATGACATTCTGCTAGTCTTTTTAGCCCCTCCAAAGCTTGGTTGTCTTTCCTCTGGCTTCATAAAAGGACAACTAAAAGAAAGAGGCTCTGGTAAAAAGCTTCGATGTCCATTCAAGAGATGCGCTGATTGGTTAGTATATGATTTCCCCTCTCGTCAGCTCATTCTTATATAGTAAAAACTGGGTGTCATGTCACTGAGAAAATCAAGGGACATGAACACATTGTTGAGCAACGTAAAGTGTAATGCAAGTTACAAAACCATTTCTGATCTTGACTTCATGCTCTATAATAGCATCAAGATAAATAGTCTGTCCGCAAAAGGTATCAAGCTATCTAACGACGAGCTGAAAACAGTATTGAGTGACTGGGTTGCAATAGAGAGCTGAAATGATTTTCTTTTCGAGGACATGTTCTATGCCATACAATATTGTGCATATGTCAAGCACAACAATTTAAAAGCAGACCACATGTAAAAGCCCAGTCAAAGCTTGCGAGTTGTAAAGGTATTGCAACAATATGGGCCTAAAAGGAACAGCTGCTGGCCAATTGCATGCTGCTCGATTCCTTGGAGCTGCTAAGAAATAAGCAGCGCTTCGGATGTAATGAATGCTTGTTCCACATCTAGCTTCTCATTACCTAACAGTCAAGACCAACTGCCCTTTTAGAAGACAAAGCATAACAAAAGGAAGCACATAAAAGGAATGATGGGATATGCATTTGATATACAAACATGCTGCCCTATCACATTTTTACTGTAATACTGGCAACTCTTGGGCATGACGATACCAAGAGTTGTGGGATGGTGACCAGTCAGTTACACTTATAATAACTCATAGGTACAGTTGCTAGTACGGCTATTTACAGCGCTCAACCGAGGCGCATTTGGCTGCACCGATGGCATCTAGTGGAAACAACTGGTTTCGAATAGCCTGCATATGAGTATGTGCTGACATACTGATGGGAGTGCCTTCACGTCTGTGCTTAGTCTGTATACAGCTTTTACCACTTGCGACTGCTCACAAAGGTGCCGCAGAAACACAAAACAAAGTGTAGCTAGAACACTCAGGCATGCATGTGCTGTATTAAATATTTGTGTGCAGCAACATTAATACACCGCATTCACTTTTGCTAACACTCGTCAAATGTATTATTATTCATAGTGCAGAGAGCGTTTCCTTTTGGTACAGAACAGCACAAAACTTGGTAACTCCCCAATATGGCTTAGCTTGATATTTAGATAACTGTCACCTACTGTGTCATAAACGTGATGATGACATTAATGGACAAGATAAAACAGCTCAAGGAAGCTCTATCAGTGTGGGGATGCATGATAAATGCACGCTATCATAAAAGAATTATTGACAGATGACATCCATGCAGCCCAAAGTACACTATCTGAGCACTCTACATTGCCATGCTGATGACTGCACAATCAAGTAAGTCGCTCCCTGGTTGCAAATGATAGCCAATTGCATGCCTTTTTGCTGTGTGAGACCTAAATGCTCAGAAAATCCCCCCAGACGCTGGCCATTTTGTGCTCAGAGTAAAAGCAAATACTTCTTGAAAACCCACATGTCATGACGTTATTCATGATTTGTATGTTTTAGAATACTTTCATCCGAACTGCTGTCCAGCAAACTGTCAGAACATATTAAAATACTCATTAAGCAGCACAAGAAGGGTTCTCCTTCAATCAGTTCATCCGTTCTGCAAAATTTTAAAATTTCATAGTGATTTTGTGATGTCAGCTGTCACGTATTGCTACTGTGAATTAAGCACGGCTGCTTCAATGTGCAAAAAAAAAATATCCGTACTTGCGTCTTTTCAAAACTGCCATGGACTGGTGATTGCATGGAAAGCCAACACAGCAGGGCTGTGAGAACTGCCGGTGCTGCTGCTGGCGAGGGCTCCTGCTTTGCCTGCATAATGACTTCGCGACAAAAAAAAAGAACATTAGAAGTAGAGCTCTTTGACTATGTTCGAAAACTTCCTTTGAGCCTTTCTGCATACGGCTGACGAAGGGCTTTTCACACTGATTTTGTGATGTCAACGGTTACGTACTGCTACTGTGAATTATGCACGGCCGCTTTTTTTGCGTAAAAAAACAATCTCAGTAAGTACCTTTCAAACGGACTGCGAACTGGTAATTGCATAGAAAGCGTCCTCGCAGCACGGCTGTGAGACATGCCGATGTTGCTGTTAGCGAGGGTTACTGCTTGGCCTGCATAATGTTACTTTGCGACAAAAAAAAATAGAAGTAAAGCTCTTTGTATGACTACATTCGGAAATTTCCTTTGAGCCTTTCTGCATACGGCTGACAAACAATGAAGGGTTTTCACATTGCTTTTGCGATGTCAACAATGCAAACATGGGAGCCAATTGGTTGATCATACCGGGGAATACTGCGCTACTTGCTAGACAGGGACACTTTCATTTGTGTGTTGTCCTTCACCTGTCCCCTGTCTAGCAAGCAGTGCAGTATTCTCCAGTTTGTGATGTCAACGGTCACATATTGCTACTGTGAATTAAGCACGGCTGCTTCATTGTGTAAAAAAGAAATCTGAGTACATAAGTCTTTTCAATCCCGCTATGAACTGGTAATTGCATGGAAAGCGGCCTCGCAGCAGGGCTGTGAGACTTGCCAATGTTGCTGCTGGCGAGGGCTCTTGCTTGGCCTGCATAATGTGACTTCGCAAAAAAAAAAAACATTAGCAGTAAAGCTCTTCGTATGACTGTTCGGAAACTTCCTTTGAGCCTTTCTGCGTATGGCTGACAAACAATGAAGGGCTTTTCACATTGATTTTGTAATGTCAACAATGAAAACATGGGGGCCAGTTGGTTGGTCATACTGGGGAATACTGCGCTACTTGATAGACCGGGGACAGGTTCATTCGTGTGTTGTCCTTCACCTGTACGCCATCTAGCAAGTAGCGCTGTATTCCCCAGTTTGTGATGTCAACGGTCCCTTAATGCTACTGTGAATTAAGCACAGCTGCTTCTCTCCCCACCCCCTCCATTGTGTAAAAAATAAATTCTGAGTACATATGTCTTTCAAATCAGCTATGAACTGGTAATTGCATGGAAAGTGGCCTCGCAGTAGGGCCATGAGACTCCTGCTTGGCCTGCATAATGTGACTTCGCAAAAAAAAATAGAAGTAAAGCTCTTTGTATGACTGTTCGCAAACTTCCTCTGAGCCTTTCTGCATATGGCTGACAAACAATGTTAAGGGCTTTTCACATTGATTTTGTAATGTCAACAATGAAAACACGGGGCCAGTTGGTTGATCATACTGGGGAATACTGCGCTACTTGATAGACCGGGGACAGGTTCATTCGTGTGTTGTCCTTCACCTGTCCCCCATCTAGCAAGTAGCGCTGCATTCCCCAGTTTCTGATGTCAACGGTCCCTTATTGCTACTGTGAATTAAGCACGGCTGCTTCTCCCCCCCCCCTCCATTGGTAAAAACAAAAATAGTCTGAGTACATATGTCTTTCCAAACCAGCTATGAACTGGTAATTTCATGGAAAGCGGCCTCGCACTAGGGCCATGAGACTCCTGCTTGGCCTGCATAATGTGACTTTGCAAAAAAAAAATAGAAGTAAAGCTCTTTGTATGACTGTTCGCAAACTTCCTCTGAGCCTTTCTGCATATGGCTGACAAAGGGCTTTTCACATTGATTTTGTAATGTCAACAATGAAAACACGGGGCCAGTTGGTTAATCATACTGGGGAATACTGCGCTACTTGATAGACCGGGGACAGGTTCATTCGTGTGTTGTCCTTCACCTGTCCCCCATCTAGCAAGTAGCGCTGCATTCCCCAGTTTGTGATGTCAACGGTCCCTTATTGCTACTGTGAATTAAGCACGGCTGCTTCTCCCCCCCCCTCCATTGGTAAAAACAAAAATAGTCTGAGTACATATGTCTTTCCAAACCAGCTATGAACTGGTAATTGCATGGAAAGCGGCCTCGCACTAGGGCCATGAGACTCCTGCTTGGCCTGCATAATGTGACTTTGCAAAAAAAAAAATAGAAGTAAAGCTCTTTGTATGACTGTTCGCAAACTTCCTCTGAGCCTTTCTGCATATGGCTGACAAACAATGTTAAGGGCTTTTCACATTGATTTTGTAATGTCAACAATGAAAACACGGGGCCAGTTGGTTGATCATACTGGGGAATACTGCGCTACTTGATAGACCGGGGACAGGTTCATTCGTGTGTTGTCCTTCACCTGTCCCCCATCTAGCAAGTAGCGCTGTATTCCCCAGTTTGTGATGTCAACGGTCCCTTATTGCTACTGTGAAATCAGCACGGCTGCTTCATTGTGTAAAAAAAAATCTGATTTCATATGTCTTTTCAAACCCGCTATGAACTGGTAATTTCATGGAAAGCGGCCTCGCACTAGGGCCATGAGACTCCTGCTTGGCCTGCATAATGTGACTTTGCAAAAAAAAATAGAAGTAAAGCTCTTTGTATGACTGTTCGCAAACTTCCTCTGAGCCTTTCTGCATATGGCTGACAAAGGGCTTTTCACATTGATTTTGTAATGTCAACAATGAAAACACGGGGCCAGTTGGTTGATCATACTGGGGAATACTGCGCTACTTGATAGACCGGGGACAGGTTCATTCGTGTGTTGTCCTTCACCTGTCCCCCATCTAGCAAGTAGCGCTGCATTCCCCAGTTTGTGATGTCAACGGTCCCTTATTGCTACTGTGAATTAAGCACGGCTGCTTCTCCCCCCCCCCCTCCATTGGTAAAAACAAAAATAGTCTGAGTACATATGTCTTTCCAAACCAGCTATGAACTGGTAATTGCATGGAAAGCGGCCTCGCACTAGGGCCATGAGACTCCTGCTTGGCCTGCATAATGTGACTTTGCAAAAAAAAATAGAAGTAAAGCTCTTTGTATGACTGTTCGCAAACTTCCTCTGAGCCTTTCTGCATATGGCTGACAAACAATGTTAAGGGCTTTTCACATTGATTTTGTAATGTCAACAATGAAAACACGGGGCCAGTTGGTTGATCATACTGGGGAATACTGCGCTACTTGATAGACCGGGGACAGGTTCATTCGTGTGTTGTCCTTCACCTGTCCCCCATCTAGCAAGTAGCGCTGCATTCCCCAGTTTGTGATGTCAACGGTCCCTTATTGCTACTGTGAATTAAGCACGGCTGCTTCTCCCCCCCCCCCCCTCCATTGGTAAAAACAAAAATAGTCTGAGTACATATGTCTTTCCAAACCAGCTATGAACTGGTAATTGCATGGAAAGCGGCCTCGCACTAGGGCCATGAGACTCCTGCTTGGCCTGAATAATGTGACTTTGCAAAAAAAAATAGAAGTAAAGCTCTTTGTATGACTGTTCGCAAACTTCCTCTGAGCCTTTCTGCATATGGCTGACAAACAATGTTAAGGGCTTTTCACATTGATTTTGTAATGTCAACAATGAAAACACGGGGCCAGTTGGTTGATCATACTGGGGAATACTGCGCTACTTGATAGACCGGGGACAGGTTCATTCGTGTGTTGTCCTTCACCTGTCCCCCATCTAGCAAGTAGCGCTGTATTCCCCAGTTTGTGATGTCAACGGTCCCTTATTGCTACTGTGAAATCAGCACGGCTGCTTCATTCTGTAAAAAAAAATCTGATTTCATATGTCTTTTCAAACCCACTATGAACTGGTAAGTGCATGGAAAGCGGCCTCGCAGTAGGGCCATGAGACTCCTGCTTGGCCTGCATAATGTGACTTGGCAACAAAAAAATAAAAAATAGAAGTAAAGCTCTTTGTATGACTATGTTTGGAAACTTCCTTTGAGCCTTTCTGCATGTCGCTGACAAACATTGAAGGGCTTCCAAATCACAAGAAAACGCAAGAAAACGCGACAAATTTTATGCAAACAGTAGTTCCTCACGTTTTACGAGTCCTACACTACAATCGATGTTTCCGGCATTACCTTGAAACGCGCATATTACATGCGCAAGAGAAAACTAAGCTCAGTTTCCTTGAACTGCTAGTAGAAGCACTTTATTAAAAGGAACTGCAAACTGCAAAGGTTCTACGAACACTGGGTTGTGCAAGGCGCACCGAAGAATATAACAAGGACCATCGCTGCGCTACGCAGTTAAATCTAAATGAAGTATCCAGCCACAGATGCTCTCGTACACAATAGTGCATCGCAAGCGTTGCAGCACAGGCAGAACAACTACTATAATGAATGCTTTACCTGCAAATAAAGAGTCGATGACTTGCCTCAAGAGCTTCTTTTCCGGTGCGGTTCGAACCCGGCAGACGCTTGCAGCGTTGAACGTGAACGCATTGGGGGGCTTCCGCGCTTCTCAAGCGTTTGACGTTACCGCTCGCTATATCAACCAACAACTCCAACTGACGAACGCAAACACCGGCTTTAGCGAAGTATTTCAACTTCAAAAACGAACAACTCGCATTACGACGCCGCCATGCCGCTCTTACTACGCGTCACGCATGGATCGTATTAGCAAAGTGAGTGCAGCAGACTACGTTTCAGCGGCTCCACTCCGCCACCGACGAACAACACGGGGGCGCTAAAGTCGCCTAGCAGAATTCGTCAGCAAATGCAGGTTGTAACTGCCAATTTGCAGCATGCCAGACCATGAAAGTACAAAAAACTATTTCCGATTTTGTATCCAGCTCGTGACAAGCAATTTAGGTACAGAATTGTTACAAAGTAGACTTTACACAAAAGAAAGCTGCGCGCATCTGGTGGCGCTTCAATCGAAAGTAGATGAAAGCGGGAGTTTCACTAGTTGTATTAGGCCACTGCAACATTGTGTCTTGACGAAGTTAATGAAATGATGCGATATCCTTGCAAAGGGTAGTATTGTTTTCCATTAAACAAAATTTAACATATTGTTAACTGTGACATAAAGCGCAGTGTTCTAGGTAAAATTGTTTGACTAAATTACATAAAAGCTATTTAGCTGAAATAACGAAACTGAAACCTTGGCTCCAACCGCCAAACATCTAAGGTGGTGCGAAGGTTGCAGTGCAGTTATCTAGCTGTATTCTGCAGTTTCTAGTGCTAAGACCGTTAAAAGGTCCTCGTTATTTTCTTTCTTCCGGCCTTGTTCAGCATTGCGAGCGTCGTTGCTCGAGATTTGTGCTTTTTGATACTTCCGCGTACCGTTACAACGATGTGCAGCCTTCGTTTTGAAGAACATTGTGTCACAGAGGGGTCATTGCCGCTCGAAATCTTCCGTGCATGTGCTATCTGAGTCGAAACAACCCATAAATCAGCGCCACGAGAGTGCCACTGAGGCCCAGCGCCCCTAGACGTGGCATACTAATACTGCATGGTACGCTGCCTTGGGCTCCGCTGGTTATTGGGGAAAATAGGCCCTGGCAAAAATGAGAAAAAGATAGATCATAAAGTATCAAAAATAGGCGGAGAAAAGGGCACGCCAAGTCAGAATTCGAGTCCACTCTCTGAATAACTTGACAGCCTGGGAGACAAAAGCAAATGGACGAAGAGCTATATTTTTTTTATGGCCAGCAGCACACTTCACATTCGTGGGTTCATGTCTCGAAGTGGATAGTCTGAGGCAGCCGCTATGTTAATTAAGATTACCACTGCTCGAACACTGAAGCTGGTTGCCGGCATTCTAGCTTGGACACTGATGTGAATCTCTAGGCGCCATGGAGAAAGGAATACTTCCTCCGTGCTAGGTGCTCAGAAGCATGGATTTCCAATTAGTTTACTCAGGCTGTTCTGGAGCTCCGGCGCGAAACCAAATTAAGATGGAATTCGTGACAATCAAAGCTTTAACCCTGTGCAGGGTCCAGAGACTACTTCGGTCTAAAAATTGATGTGTTATGTGATCGAGAAGTCAGATAGTTTATATGTTGCCTTTGGAAGAGGGAAAGAGCTAAAAAACAGGCAGGATGTGCTGTAGTACAAGTGCTGTGTGCTTTCTTTTCTTGCACACTAGTTAATATTACATGATTTCCTTTGTTTCATTCTTTTTGCATTGCTTTCCTAGAATGCACAGTTATATTCACTGCTTTGTCTACCTTGTTTAAAGCCTAAGATTATGCAAGCAGTGCCTATGACGGTGGTAATTATATCATGAAGACTTTACCAAATTTTTATAATAGCCTTTCTGATTCATTTCACCTTCCCTGTCTTATCCATTTTACTTGTTCACAGATGTGCTTTCTTAATATATTACTGTTTGGTTAATTTACATGTCCACAATGTAAAGTTTTGTACTGTATAATTAATAACTCATAATTTTGGTTTTTCCTCGCGCATTATTTTTTTTTTAATTAACATGCATTGTTCAATACTTTCCGTAAGTTCATGCTGGCAAAATTAAGTGCCCAGGATGACTGACTATATAAGAAGTTTGCAGCTTTGCTGTTAGCCATGCAGTGGTCTCAGATTGCTGTTGTTGAGCTGGAAGCTGAACTATTAACCTGTTGTGTGGTAATTTGCGAAACGAGGTGATTATGTGTACAAACAAGAACAGCCTAGATTGAATTCCACGTATAATATGAGAAGTTTTCTCCTCCATAACAGATGTTAGCCTTTGCTATATTTACTGTGTTTTGCTGCTGCTTTTACTTTATTTTTCCGCTGTCTGATTTCTTTAGACTGTTTACCTCAGTTTACTTTAATTTATCAATTTTCATTTTCTCATTCCTACCGAAGCGCTGGTAATTATGAGTGCCACACCTGGTGTTTAAGAAATTGAATGATGGTGGCAAGAGCCGCATCCACCTGCCGAATCTTTTAGCCTTTTGCTGCTTGGTGTTTGGTGCCATGCAAACTGTTCATTTAATGCCAATATGTGCTTTGCGCACAACATTGTATGACATTCACCAATAGAACTGCTTCGTGTTGCTGTATAATTTTGTTTTGGCAAGTTTTGTCTTATGTCATCTCATTCAGCTATGCAATAACCTTTGCCTTTAACGTTCCATGAATTGAGCCTATAAAAAAGGTACTCAACAATGAAGCGATTTGGGCACTACATCTTCAAAATAGACTCTCTGCTGATTAGTATAATTTCTCTACACATCTGCTTGTTTCTCTGAAGGCATCGCCTTCATTTGTAACAAATATTTTACTTACACATTACGAGGAATTTTGTTTAATTGTGCTGAAGGATGTGCATGTATGCAAAAAGCCACAACACCAATAGCTGGCTTGTGGTGAAAGAAACCATGACTTCGTACAAAAATATGTACAGTGAGTGTGGCGACTACCCTAGCTATTATGTACGTTCCTGATGTGCACCAATTATTATGGTTATCTAATATATTATAGTGCAAAGGTGCACACTTTGCAGCATTTTGCATCTCTGTAATATGTGAGTGGTGTTGAAGAGCAAGTTGGTTTGATAACGTCAACTGCTAGTTGCCTGAAATGCTGCATAGATTCTCGGCACCTTTTACACAGTCCTTGATAAATGCTGCATAATTTAATTCTCAACAAGTTTTTGTACTTTAGCTTTTCTGTTCAAAATACACAGCCTTTGTTCTTTCATGAAGTAATTGCTTGCTTTCTTTCTCACGAGTATCGCAGTTATAAAAGCTGCAGTCCTCACTGACACATTACCAGAAATAAAAAAATAAAAATCAATTCCGCTTTTTTACCATCTATGCCCTCCTTATAGATTTAAAAATTTCAACTCCTGGCAAACAACTGCTGTTGATAATTTTCTCAATTCGCTTGTTTTAGAGCATAACTAAATAAATGAAACTTGCGCCATTAATGCATGGCAGGTATGTGTTGCATGGATACCATTGCGCTTACTGACATGCAAAATCAGCAAGTGACAACTTCGAATTTGAATGAACGATACCTTAATATCAGTATAAAAAGCTATTTTGTTTTTAGTTAAATATGAGGCTCTGATTAATTTCTGAAGGTGGCATGATGCATTGCTCAGTCAAAGTCATTGATTACAAAAGTAGAAGATTGGTAGTAATGTCGACAAAAAATGTGTATACCGAAATTATTTGCAGTGGTTGTCCAGCTTATGTTGAGTACAATTTGTCTCAAATAGTTTAAGTTAAGTGTAATTGCAAGTGTCTAATTGTAGGTCTCACTGCTAGTTGGTTAAATGTGACTAAATTGAGTTTATTGCATTACTAAGTCAAATATCCCTGAATAGCTTATGTCAAGTATATTTGAATGAAACCAACTCTACACTGTAATTATAATTGTTATTGTTTATATATTGTGATTAGGTATGAACTAAATGCATGAAATGATAAATTGTTCGATAGCTTACATTATTCAGCTGTGTGTTTCATTATATATGGTTTACATTGGGTACCATTGTGCTTAGTTATCGCAGGTCAAAATTAATTTTCATAGTTAGATAGTAGTGTTTATTATTAAACATTACACTGCATCGAGTCATATATCTGGAGAGCTTATGTCGAGTGTATTTGCACTAGACTAATTGCAAGCCTTAATGAAGTGTCATTGGGTAAATGTGAATAAAAATGGAAGCTCAGGCCATGAAATCATCACGTATGAATGAGTAGCTTATCTCAATATTCACCGGAATTATTGCAGGCTCTATTTAAAAATAAATTTCATCAAATCAAATAGGAAGTCATATATCGTATCATTTAATAGCTTATGTTGAGAGGGCTAATTGTAGGTATTAATTATGATTTGTTAGCTATTTGGGAAAAACATTGTGCTTGTACATCATCAAGGTATATATCATTAGATAACTTATGCCATGTATATTTGTACTGAAATATTTGCTAGGTCTATTAACAGTACAGGTAATTGGTTTAATGATAAGAATAAAAATTGAAAATCCTGCTGTATATATCAAATCTTACATCTTTGGATAGCTTATATCGAATGCAAATGCACTACAATATTTGTTAGTATTAAATAGGAATCAATTAGCAAAGTGATGCAGTTAACAATTCAACTTTAGCCTCTCAAGTCACATACCATATAAAATTTCTCGAGAAGTACATAATCCATAATCAAACAATAAACTGGGCAAAAAACATGTACAAGTAAAATTTAGCATGTTCAACCTTGATCAGGTAAAGAAGCAGCAAAGGTCACAAAGTACTACTTAAAGCTATCGATTTACCACAACAAGCTTGGAGACCTAATTACAGCCCCCTGGTAGTGTTTTTCCCATGTTCATTGAAATATACGTATTTTAACCTTGCGAGATGAAATACATGTGCACGGCAAGAGCTCTCAAGTACCACACACACACACCTATAGAGATTGACCCACACATTTTGACATTTGAACTGATAATTCTCAACTGCATGCATATAATGAAATGTGCTGTTTTCGGGCAAGCTTCCATGTGTGCAAGGCCGAGGAAATCGCGGTTATTTAAAGCTGCTTAATTCAGTAATTATGACAAAGAGACATTTATTTTTTAGGTCGATCATTAGGACATACAACAATCATCATTAATTATTCAATGACCAAATAGACATATGTATGTCATTTTTCTGCTTTAAGTTGTCCCGCCCCCCAGAACAAGTGCATTGAAGTACTGATGGACCCTTTTAAGGGGTGTAAGGAAGCAGCATTGCACCCATAAAAGGTTGCATCTATATGTCAAACCACACATATAGATGATGCGAGTCAGACACAAAAATTTACTTTTTGAATATGCAATTCATAAGCAGTGCAGAACAGACCTGTTTGTTGTACAACTAAATTTGTAGTACAACAGAGTTGCGCTCTGTTGTACTGTGCTTTGTTGTACAACAGACCAGTCTGTTGTACAACACAGCAGTCATTAGTACAACAGAGCACTCTGTTGTACAACATACTTCCCTGTAGTACAACAAAACCGTGTTGTGTTGTACAACAAAAGTTTGTGTCGTACAACACAAAGTTATGTCGTACAACAGAAATTTCTGTTGTACAACAGAAAATTTCTGTAGTATTTTTCGACTGGGTAGGCCGCTGTGCTCGGGACTGTAGAGCGAGTTCGGCCATATCTTTTCTTGTATCGTTGCCGAATGTTGCGAGCAGCTGCCGCCGGAAATCCTGCCAGGTGGAAATGGTAGCCTCATGGTTTTCGAACCACATCTTGGCGGCGTCTTCGAGTGCGAAATAAACATTGTGCAATATTCGCTCCTCATCCCACGCATTAAACACAGCGACCCGGTCGTAGCTGGTCAGCCAGTCCTCAACGTCTTCGAACTTGTCGCCATGAAACGGCGTGGGCATACGTGGAGTATGGCAGATCAGCTGCTGGGCACTCACGGGAAGCTGAGTGGTGGTCTGATTTGCCGCTGTAGTCATCGTGGTTCGCGGTGGGGAAACAAGAGGACCACACTCGGGTGCTAAGCCTCTCAAGCGACGGCTCGCCTTGTGCACAGGTGTCGTGTCCACGGTGTGTAGATGGGCGTAGGGGGCAGCCAGAGGCTCTTCGTACATGGGATCTACCCAGCACCTCAACCAAAAATGTCACAGAAGCCAGTGAAACTGGTTCAGCAGGTTTACTAGGACTAAGTAAAAGCACCGGCAAGATCAGGCACGGAACCGACTGGCGGGCGAGCACCGAGAGCGAAGAAGACGAGCGCGTGTCAGTCTCCCGAGCTCGCCACATGGCGGCGCCAGTACGATAACATTGCGGCATTATATATATGTTGTAAAACAGGTATTGGGCTCTGATATGTTCAGCGCCTGTTGCTGAAGAGAACGACGAGAAGCATGTTCAACGCGCTTGACGGGCAGGAAAGAAAACGACAACGAAACTCGCTTCGACGCAAGTACGTATGCTCAAACGTCTCACGACTGATCGCAGAACGTTCTATTGACTGTTGACGACCGTATCGCCCTGTTCAAGGTCTTCTACGACAAGTGGTGGAGTTGCCAGCAATCCGCTCAACCTGGAGCTTCGCAGCCGAACTTTGCCTACCGCTTCCGCGATGCCTGAGACCGCCAGCCAACCGCCAACCCCATCGCCTGTCATCTGTCCCGGTGCAGCGCGCAACGCGATCCAGCCATCTTCAGCGGCACTGATGACACGGATGTGGAAGACTGGTTGGCGTCGTATGAACGCGTAAGTGCTTACAACGAGTGGGACGACACCGTGAAGCTCACAAACGTTATTTTCTATTTGAGCGACGTTGCCAATCTATGGTTTCGCAACCATGAGAGTGACATTTCGACCTGGACGGCTCTCGAAACCAGCCTGACCGAAGTTTTTGGCCGTCCCGCTGTACGTAAGCTTCGCGCCGAGCAATCCTTGCAAAGTCGGGCACAACAAAGCGGCGAAAACTTCACCCGTTTCATAGATGTTGTAGACCTCTGCAAATGCGTAAAGCCTGTCATAAGTGACGCCGAGAAGATCGGACACATTATGCAATGCATTGACGATGACGCCTTCCAGATGCTCGTCGCCAAAAACCCCCAAACTGTGTCCGACGTTATCAGCTTCTGCCAAAGCTTCGATGAGCTGCGCAAGAGCCGGCTTTCCACACGACGTGCTGGCCTCCAGCAGGCCACTCTTTCCAGCTTGGCTCTCTCCGGGGACGGTGCCCAGGACCAGCAGTCGCTAATTCAGCACATTCAACAGTTTGTTCGTGAGGAAGTCGCACGCCAGCTTTCCTTGTCCACCTTCACTTGCCCGCCAGCACCTGCGCCTGCGCCGCCGCTCACTCCCACTCTTCAGCGTGTCATACAAGAGCAGGTCGCTGAGGTTCTGCCTTCACCTCCTCAGCAGCCATTGGTGGCAGCTCCTGTCACGTACGTTGATGTTTTGGTGCGGCCACCACCCCCTGTCGCCCCTGTGTACAGCCGGCCTCCCCTCCTATACGAGCCTCAGGGACGTCAGCAAACTGAGCAACCTACAATCCCCCCTTATCGTCCGGTTCTCCGCCGTCGACCACAGCCACACCCTTCCAACCCCTGGCGCACACAAGACAACCGACCTATTTGCTACGCCTGTGGAGTCGCCGGCCATGTGGCTCGTTTGTGCCGCAATCGTGGCCCTCGTCCCTACGACTATGCACTTGAGCCGATGCACAATCTTCCTCCGTCCCATTCGCCTGTGCTCCCTGAGCCTCCTCCGCTGTCCTCTTCAAGTTACGATCGCCGCTCCCACCTCTCGCCTTCTCTTGGCCGTCGTTCCCGTTCTCCGATGCTCCGCCTCCAATCAGCCGTTAACACGGAAAACTAACGGCCGCAGCTCCGGAGGCAAGAACTGCGCCCACAGGGACCAACTCCAGACCTGTTCACGTACCAGCCAACATTATTGCCATATTCATCGAGGGAGTTCCTGTCGAAGCACTTGTAGACACTGGCGCAGCCGTTTCTGTTCTTAATTACGCCCTCTGTCGCAAACTCAAAAAGGTGATGACGCCGCTTCCTGCAATTTCTCTTCGCACAGCCAGCGTTCAGGACATTCGACCATTAGCCGCCTGCACCTCCCGCCTTGTCATCGACGACGTTCAATACACAATAGAATTCCTCGTCCTCGCCCGCTCATCACACGACGTTATCCTTGGTTGGGACTTCCTCCCCAATCATAACGCCATAATAGACTGCGTCCGTGCTCAAATTGAGTTAGCACCCCTCAGTGACACTTTTTTCGACACACCCGCTGCTGCTGCCGCTACCGTGCACGTCGCAGAGGACACCGACGTTCCGCCTTTCTAATCAGTGCTTGTGCCTCTTTGTTGTGCTGCTCTTTCCGAAGCCACTGTTATCTACACACCTTCGTTACGATGCGCTGACCAAACATCCGTGTTGCTGCCCCATGCTGTGCTGACAATTTTTCGCAAGTCAAGTGCTATTTTTGTTTGTAACTCGTGCCCCTGCCCTACCACTTTACTTCGTGGCCAGTCACTGGGTAGTGTTGCTTTGCTCGATTCCACGCCCACCTATCCCTTCGACGATACCGTCGCCGGCCTTCACATCAGCGCCATAACGCCTCTTCTTGTCGCCACTAAATCATCCCGCGAAGTTTTCCACCAGTCCATCGACGCTGGCCTGATGCCCTTACAACGAGCCCAGCTTGTCGCCATCCTACCACGTTTCGCGGCTTCGTTCGACTCCCAGCAACATTCGTTGGGGCGCACAACTACCGTTACTCACCGTATTGATACCGGCACTCATTCCCCTTTGCGCCAGCGTCCGCACCGTGTTTCAGCCGCCAGGCGCCGCATTATTGAGTAACAGGTGACCGACATGCTCCAGCGCAACGTGATCCAACCGTCGCACAGACCTTGGGCGTCTCCGGTCGTTCTGGTCGAGCAAAAAGACGGTTCCATCCGATTCTGTATAGATTACCGCCGACTGAACGAGATCACGCGCAAGGACGTTCATCCTCTCCCTCTTATCGACGACGCCCTTGACTGCCTGCAGGGAGCTGAGTTCTTTTCTTCAATAGACCTGCGTTCCGGCTACTGGCAATTGCCGATGGCAAAGGCCGATCGCCCAAAAACCGCTTTCGTCACACCTGATGGGCTCTATGAGTTTAATGTCATGCCATTCGGACTGTGCAATGCCCCTGCCACATTTGAACGCATGATGGACAACTTACTCAGGGGGCTCAAATGGCACACTTTCCTTTGTTACCTTGACGACGTTGTCATCTTTTCCCCAGATTTTCCATCTCACCTCCAGCGCCTTGAGACAGTTCGGCGATGCCTGACCGACGCTGGCCTCCAATTAAATTTAAAGAAGTGCCGTTTCGGAGCACGGCAGCTAACCATACTCGGACATGTCGTCTCCAAGGATGGCGTTCTTCCCGATCCGTCAAAATTACGCGCTGTGGCAGAATTTCCCAAGCCAACTAATGCGAAAGAACTCCGCAGCTTCGTCAGCCTCTGCTCGTACTTCCACCGCTTCGTTCGCAATTTCGCCACAAGCTTCTGTCCAACCACGATCTTTACACCTGGTCTCCGCAATGTGATGATGCCTTCGCGACACTCCGCCACCTTCTGACGACTCCGCCAATCCTGCGTCATTTCGACCCTTTTTCTCCCACGGAAATCCACACTGATTCCAGCGGCGTCGGCCTCGGCGCAGCACTCGCTCAGCGGAAGTCTGGCTTTGATGAGTACGTTGTCGCTTACGCAAGTCAACCGTAACAAACGCTGAAGCAAACGATTCCGTAACCCAGAAAGAGTGTCTCGCTATTCTCTGGGCATTTGCAAAATTTCACCCCTACTTGTATGGCCGTTCTTTTGATGTCGTCACCGATCATCACTGCCTCTGCTGGCTCTCTTCTTTGAAAGATCCTTCCGGTCGACTGTCCCGTTGGGCTCTGAGGCTCCAAGAATACGACAT
Organism: Amblyomma maculatum; assembly: GCF_055883805.1. Lineage (NCBI taxonomy): Eukaryota > Metazoa > Arthropoda > Arachnida > Ixodida > Ixodidae > Amblyomma > Amblyomma maculatum. The sequence goes on along the minus strand of NC_139354.1, from coordinate 125,728,362 downwards.
TACGTCATCTATCGCTCTAGCCGCAAACATGCCGATGCTGATGCTCTCTCACGTTCTCCCTTGCCGTCTGAAGCCACTCCTGCTATATCCGTTCTACATCCCACCGACATGCGCACCGATATGAATTCCGACCAACGCAAAGGCGCATGGATCGCTTCATTCCTGGATTTTTTATATGGCCGCGCTTCACGACCTCCTTGCCGAGATCTCCGTCGCCAGTCTCACTATTTCGCCATCAGAGACGAGCTCCTCTACCGTAGGATTTACCTTCCGGATGGTAGAAAGTGGCTGCTTGTAATTCCGACCCATCTACGCTCCGTAATTTGCTCCCATTACCACGACGATCCCCAGTGTGTCCACGCCGGCTTATTGAAAACATTCACTCGCCTGCGACAGCGGAACTAATGGCGTGGGATGTACCGTTGTGTTCGTCGGTTCGTCCAGTCCTGCCAAGAGTGTCAGCGCCGAAAACACCCACCTCGCCAACCCGTCGCTCCTTTGCAGCCGCTGACCTGCCCAGCTAGGCCCTTTGAGTGTGTTGGAATAGACCAATACGGCCCGCTTCCTAGCACATCAACAGGCAATCGCTGGATCATCGTTGCAATCGATCATCTCACACGCTACGCAGAAACGGCGCCTTTGACATCTGCTACAGCCCAAGACATTGCCTCTTTCATCCTCCATCACACAATTCTTCGCCACGGGGCTCCCAAAAAATTGCTGAGTGACAGAGGTCCCGCTTTCCTTTCTGAAGTTGTCGAAGCTGTTCTTAGAGAATGCAAAATCGTTCACCGCGCCACCTCCGCGTACCCTCCGCAAACAAATGGAATGGTTGCGCGTTTTAACCGCACCATGGGCGACATACTAGCAATGTATGCCGCTTCCGACCACTCCAACTGGGACCGCCTTCTTCCGTTCATCACACTCGCTTATAACTCTGCCACATAAGCAACCACCAGATTCTCGCCATTCTTCCTCCTGTACGGTCGTGAGCCCTCTTGTACCATGGACACCATTCTCGCTTACCTACCGGATTCTTCCGAATTCAGGACTGTTTCACAAGCTGCAACTTATGCCGAAGAATGCCGCCAGCTTGCCCGGTCCTTCACTTCTCACGCCCAGCAACAGCAGAAAACCACCCGAGATCAATTCGCACTTCTTCCTACTTACCGTACAGACTCTTTTGTCTGGGTAAGGGTGCCTTCCTCCAGTCCCGGCCTTTCATCCAAACTTCTGAGCAAGTATCAGGGCCCCTAACATATTGTCAAGCAAACAACCCCCGTCAACTACCTCATCGAACCCCTTACGCCATCCACTGACCACCGTCGCCGAAATTGTGAAATAGTACACAGTAACCGCCTGAAACCTTACTACGATCCGGCCATCGTCAAATCGCCATGTGCCGCCAGGATGGCGTCTTTTCGCCCAGTGGAAGTTGTAAAACAGGTATTGGGCTCTGATATGTTAAGCGCCTGTTGCTGAAGAGAACGACGACAAGCATGGTCAACGCGCGTGACGGGCAGGAAAGAGAACGACAACGAAGCTCGCTTCGACGCTCGTACGTGTGCTGACACGTCTCACGACTGATCGCAGAACGTTCCATTGACTGTTGACGACCGTATCGCTGCATTGGGGATTGTACTTTGTCTTTTTTATTTTTTTCTTCGATATTCACATAAATTAGTGATGTAGTCTGTTTATGGCAAAGATAATTAAACACAAAGTAGAAGGGAAAACAACGTGCAGATGGTGAAACCGAACTCACGACCTCCGAATATCGCGTCCGGTGCTCTTGAGGGTAGCGCTACTGAACACTCTCAAGGTTCGTATACAGACAACATTAATACCCAAGAAAGTAGCAGGTGGGACAACGGCTGATATAGCTCAGTCATTCTGCTTGCGACAGCCGAGCTGAACGGATCGCAGGGTCATGGGCTCCAACGGAGCGGCGATAGCCGCCGTTGACGACCGCGGAAACAGGATCGATGCAAGCGAAGATAAGGACTACCAGATTATTTTGCCTACACTGCCAACCGGTCGTGTTGTTTTAAACACGGGTTTTCTTCACGATGAGGTACGAGTGAGGCCTTTCAGGGTCGAAGATTTTCTTGACGCCATGGCCGAGTCAGGTGCGCTCCCCGACGTGGTTGTGTTGGGGGCGTACCTAATCAGCCATGTGTGGGCGGTTACCCTGCGGAGTTCGGAGGCAACAAAGAAGCTGCTCGCCTTCAAGGAGCTGCAAGTGAAGGAACGCCGCTGTCTGATCATCGACCCGGAAGACCAGCAGGTAAAGCTGCGGCTTCACTGGATGCTTCACGGACGACGACATCCGGCCGGCGTTCGCGGCGTTTGGCAAGGTGACGGAAGTCACGCGTGAGCGGTGGCGGATACAAGGCGTGAATGACAAGGGTTTTATGACAAGGACTGTCCTACTGAAGTTGAAGCCAGGCCTGAAAGTGGAAGACCTGCCACATCAGGTACGCGTCGCCGGAAAGTTGGCCCTTGTCGTGGCGCCTGGATGCCCGATGCAGTGCCTCCGCTGCCACGGCACCGGTCACGTGCGCCGGGAATGCAAAGTCCCTCGCTGTACGAAATCTCGGCGATACGGCCACGCAGACAACGATTGTGTACGCACTTACGCGGCAGCTACGGGAGCAGCGTCAAAAGACGACACGGTGGAGCTCCTGATGGACGTAGTGGAGGCCGAGGAATCCGCAAAAGGCATTGAGGAACAGGAAAAGAAAACCGACGCTACGGACTCTTCAGGACCTTCCAGCAGCGATGCCGGGCGGAAACCTGAAGCGGAAGAACCTGCGGGAAACCAGATGGAGGAGCCGACTGAAGCAGTAAGCGGGCCGGCACTGAAGGAAGGAGAACCAGCGTCTCTGTTTGAGCAGCACCATGACAAGAGCGCCGCCCGCTCCACCGGCGTGCCTGCCCCATCGAAGCGGCCCCACCCCCAGACCAGTGCTGAGGGAGATAAGGCGACAGCTACCAGCGTCGAGGAGTCGCCCGCAAAAACCAGCCAAGGACGGCGGTCCAGTTTGCGGCCGCGACCTAATGTGTCGGGGGAGAGGAGAGACCACGACAAGCCGCCACCGCAGTCAGGCCTGCCACCGGCACCGAATGGCTCCGGTGTCAAAGACGTCGTCTAGCCACGCGCTAGACGCGAGAGGTAAGCACCTTGTTACCGGCCTCTTTCTTCTGTATGAAAATGGCTTCTGCGTCTCCGATAAAAGTAGGTACACTTAATGTCAGGGGACTGGCAAGCAAGAGGAAGCAGGGCCAGGTGTACTGCCTTTTAACTGAGCGTGACATCGACGTCATGGCCGTGCAGGAAACGAAAGTTGATGGGGAAGAAGAGACCGGTAACATGGTGCGACGTTTCACGTCTAGGTATTTTGCAGTAGTGAGCCACGCAATTGGCACGTCTGCGGGCTGTGTCACTTTTGTTAAGAAATTACCCGGACTCGAAGTTCAGGCGCATATGGCATGTCCGTCGGGCAGATGTGTTTGTGTTGATTTTGTGTATAACAAAATGTATTCGCGCATTATTAGTGTGTACGCTCCAGATGTTGTGGATGAGAGGGTAGCCTTTTCTCAAAACGTACAAAAGTACATCAGTTGTGAGAAATCCCTGATTGTCATGGGCGACTTTATTTGCGTCTTGAGTGGCTGCGATAAATCCAGTACACGAGCGTTTAGGGACAGAAGTACTGAGGCTCTCTCAGAAATTATAGACACTAGCAACCTTGACGACGTGGCGGAATGTTTAGAATGATCGCGTTGTGTGAAGTTTACACATTTCCAGCGGTCAAGCCACGCGCGGCTGGGTCGCATTTATGTGTCTACGGACGTCATATCAAAATGCAGTAGTTACAATGTAGTACCATTTCATTTTCTGATCATTGTTTAGTGGAGTGCGGGACAGGGACAAAAATCGAGGCACTCAGTTTTCATGGGAGACGTAGAATATAAATCATAAGCTCATTACAGAGGATATCTTTAGTAGGAAAGTAAGCGAAGAAATTGACAAAATAGAGTCTAGGGGGGAGATGAAAATATGGCAGCAGTGGGAACTTTGCAAAGAGCAAATAAAGATAGCAGCAATCGAACGGTCAAGCTGTATACGGCAAGAAGAAAAGCGTGAGGCGGGAAATTTAAGATCCTTGCTGGCTAGACTACTTGAAAAAGAAAGCGAGGAGCCTGGTAAATGGATGGACGATATTAGGAAAATAAAAAACAGGATTGAACTGTTCGAAGAAGAACGCTATCGTGGTGTGCTTGTGCGGGCGAAGGTGCAAGATATAGCTGCTGGGGCGACACCGTCGAAACGATCACTAGGAATTGAGAAGACGCATGCTCAGAGAAACCACTTGAACTGGTCGAATGGGGCGGGACGTTATCTGGAGAAAGCGGTCATATCCAGCAGGCGTTTCTTGAATATTATCGAACGCTGTTTACAAAGCAAGACTTGGAAGTAAACGCATTCAAAGGAAAGTTTCTGGGTGCTTTACCGCGATTAGATGATGAGCAGAAAGATAGGCTGGAGCTGTCAGTAACCGCGTCGGAGGTCGAGCTTGCCATAGAAAAATTGAACCCGGGAAAATCTCCCGGCCCTGACGGGTTAAGCGCGGCGTTCTACAAAGCATATAAACATGAAATAGTGCCGGTACTGACAGCCGTGTACAACGAGTCCTACAAAGTAAATGTATTGGCCCCGTCGTATGGCAAATCCCACACAGTGTTGATTCTTAAATACAATAAAGCAGATAAGTTACAACAGGTTACAGCATATCGCCCTATCGTACTCACGAATGTATACTACAAAGTTTTTATGAAAATTCTAGCCCGTAGACTACAGTCCGTAATTCAACAGTTAGTTGGACCACACCAGACGTGTGGGATTAAGGGTCGATCTGTTGTTTCCATTATGCATAAAGTGAGGAGTGTGCTTGAGTGCTGTGATCCCACAAACAGTTGTGTAGCCATCCTTCAGTTGGATCTGGAGAAAGCATTTGATTGTGTCTCACATGAAATCCTGTTCTACATACTCGACCATGTGAATGTAGGGTCCGTCATTCCCGAGGGAATGGCCATGGCGTACCGAAGCTGCACAACAAGATTGATTGTAAATAAGAGTTTGGGGGCACCCATAAACGTGCAGCGATCGGTGCGCCAGGGTTGTCCCCTCAGCCCTCTGCTATTCTGCATTTACATCGAGACACTGTGTTTAAATATCATAGAAAACGAAAAAATTCGTGGCTTCCAATTGCAAGCAGCAGAGGTTAAGCTGCTGGCTTATGCGGACGATGTGGCTGTTTTCGCAGTGAATCGTGAAGGGGTAATCGACGCCGTGTCGTCTGTAAAAGAATTCACAAAGGTTTCCGGCAGTAAAGTTAATTGGTCAAAGTCCCTGGGGCTTTGGCACGGAGAATGGCCAACGATGCCCGAGAAGTTCGCAAACATGTCCTGGGTGACAACACCAGTAAAGTACCTGGGTGTTCGACTAGATAGTTATCGCGATAGCGAATCTTACTGGAGGGCACAGACTCAAGCTATGCGGGAAAAAGTGGAGGGGTGGAAAGGCAACAATTGTCAGTTTTCGCCAGGGCCACAGTGCGCAATATGTTTTTTATGTCGAAGCTGTGGTACGTGATGCAAGTATTGCATTGTTCAAGGATGAACGTATAGAGACTGCACCGGATACTTGCCATTTTTGTGTGGGCAGCAGAATGGGAACGATGTAGTCGGACCAGTTTGTTTAGGCGGGTGAAGGACGGTGGACTGGGTTTGGGGCATTCATTTCTACGACAGATTGTCAGCAGATTTCTTTTTGTTCGCGATGTAAAAGAGCCATTTTTGCGTACTGTGTGACAATTAAGGCTCGGTAATGCACTGCCGGAATTTGTTGTCTCGACCGAAAGTGTATAGGGACGCATTTTTGGTTATTTTAGAGAAATTGTCGCTAGTGTGCGATTCCTGTCTGTTCGATTTTCTTATGAATATTTATCTTGTGTTACCAGGAAGAAGCTGTACAAGGATTTGTGTGACGTAGTTCTTCCCATACCAATGTACAGGGCCTTATACAGGGGAGGACCAGGACGCGACGTAATTAAGTGGGTGAAGGCGATGCAGGTGCCGTCAAATGCAAAAACTTTTTTCTTTAAGTTACACACGGAAACACTGCCAGTAAAGATGTTCTTGGAAGGGAAAATTTATTTTTGCCTTGGGGTTCGCATTGCTTAATTTGTAAACAGCCACAAACTATAGACCACGTTTTCCTACATTGTTGGGAAGGGGTATATAGTTTTGGGATATTTTACAATGGACTTTAAAAAAGGAATTTTCATTAGACTCGCATGGTATTAGGTACTTGCCAGTAGAGAATCAGGATGGGGTGCCATTTGACCTTATTATGCTAATGGCCCTCCACTGTATTTGGCGCTCGAGAATGGCAGGATAACATTGCGATTCTGACGCACGGCCAGCACGGATCTATTTTCGGGAAGGCATGAATAGATATATTGAAATTCAGGCACTTGCTCCTGAAGCTACCGAGTGGCTCGGAAGATTGGAGCCATTAGTGACCCTAAGAGAAATTTAGCATGACGACGCCACAACCCACCTGGCTGATTGTTGTATTAATGAATGCTCATTGTGCCCTGTAAGTGGTTTTGTCTATTGTGCTGAAGTCAAACAATAAAGAAAAAAACTGATGTAGCTTAGTTGGAAGAGCACCGGACGCGATATCCGGAGGTCGTGGGTTCGATTCCCACCATCGGCATGTTGTTTTTCATTCTCCTTGTTACTTTCCCCTAAACAGATTACATCACTAATTTATGCAATTATCGAAGAAAAAATAAACAAAAAGAAAGTACAATCCCCAATGCTTTCCTTGGCCTCGCCGACTGTTGGCTTCTTTCGTTCACATTATAACGAGCACCCTCATTTCCCCTTAATTGATCTGCTTTTAGCTTACGGGGGTCTCGGTTCTGGCAGTCTTGAAGCCATAGGTAGCGTAAGAGGGTTCTTGCACAGCTTTCGCACTCGCTCTTGATCACGTTCTTCATGACGGTGGCGGTAACAAAGGACGTTCCACGTCCGCCGCTATGGTTGAGGGTGGCGCTGGTGAACACTCTCAAGGTTCGTATGCAGACAACATAAATACCCAAGCAAGTAGCAGGGGGGACAGCGGCCGATGTAGCTCAGTTGGAAGAGCACCGGACGCGATATTCGGAGGTCGTGGTTTCGGTTCCCACCATGGGCACATTTTTTTTTCTTCTACTTTGTGTTTTTTATCTTTCCCCTAAGCAGATCACATTACTAATTTCTGTGATTATCCAAGTAATCATTAACAAAAAAAAAGACGAAGTACCATCCCCAACGCTTTCCTTGGCCTCGCCGACTGTTGGCTTCTGTCCTTCATATATATATATATATATATGTGTGTGTGTGTGTGTGTGTGTGTGTGTGTGTGTGTGTGTGTGTGTGTGTGTGTGTGTGTGTGTGTGTGTGTGTGTGTGTGTGTGTGTGTGTGTGTGCGTGCGTGCGTGCGTGCGTGCGTGCGTGCGTGCGTGCGTGCGTGCGTGCGTGCGTGCGTGCGTGCGTGTGTGTGTGTGTGTGTGTGTGTGTGTGTGTGTGTGTGTGTGTGTGTGTGTGTGTGTGTGTGTGTGTGTGTGTGTGTGTACTAGCAAGGCATCAAATATATTTTGAATATTTATAGCTGTGAACGTTTGTTGCTATTTGCTACATATCAGCAGCAAGAAAATTATTTATGGACACGGCCAAATAAGACTCAATTTAATGTCCTCTCTAACATTATAAATGGGCATCGCTTCAAGTTGTTCCGTTTTATATTTTTTTTTTATTCTCAAAAGATTTCAATGATTAGTTGAAAAAGACTGTATGTATATGTTTCGAGCGCACTTGAAAACAGCGTCATCCTTACGAATTATGAGCAGTATATTTTGGCGAAGTACTAACATGTTTTTTTTTTTTTGAGATATTTAGTGGAATATAACTATTCCATACTGATTTTGGGACGTAACGAAAAAGTTAGCACTTGCCACCTGTATATGTTTTCACCAAATTGTATTAATTTTGTTTGTAGCTTTCAAACTTTTGTAATTATTTTCGCGTACGTGTCATATAAACTCCATCCAATTCTAGCCAGGGCCGAACATGCCTCATTTGGCGCCTTGTGCTTGCTTCTACCACGGCACTCACTGGCGGTCAATACTAATTTTTTTTATCATTACTTTTCCTCGATTCATTTTTTGGCGATGGCTGCTATTAAAAATTGTTTTAAGAGTTTATTAACTTGAGCTATGTATTTCCATGTCAGAAGCCAGAAAGGAGACCACGAATCAATCGAGCCACCCCAGAAATAGTCACCATGATTTTGTCCTAGGTTATAGATAGTTCCTAGCGGGTCACAGACCACTAGCATTACAAGGAACAGATGCGTTCTAAAACACGTACGGAACGAGGCTTTTCAGTGAAAAATAAATTGCTCTAGAGAATTTCAGTTATTCTTCGGGGAAGTTCCGCGAATGAACAAATAGCCGATATTAGCAGTCTGATTTAAACTTTTATAAGAAACTAGTCAGTGCTAGATGCATGAATATAGTGAACAACAAAGTGACACGCGCGATAGCTGCTACGAGATAAATAGCCGCAAATAGTTCCTCGTAATGATGGGACCAATAAATTGTCTATTTAGCAAAATAGCAAAAAATAATTGCATAATTCAATGTCTGTACTAATTGAGCGCAGCCGGTAGATTGTGTTGCTCCCATGACCTAGATATAACACGCTAGAAAAATCAACACGTACATGCCCGCACATGCATGGTATTTGTTGGCGCAGCATAAGGCAGTTTATGCCCGAGAAGTTTTGACTTTTTGCCGGTGTACAGCGGATTAGCCTTTCAGCACTTGCGACACTGCGACACAAGACCGGAATAGCGTAGCCAATCTTAAGATAAATTTCGGTCATTTGATGAACTTATCAGCCCGGGCGTCTTTATTGTATAATGCACGTAGTGCCATAAGCAACAAAACAAAATCTGACGACGCTTAAGGTTTGTCTTTAGAGGTTCCGTCCTATAGCATTATCGGGCCCAGCTCGCATCACCGAGCAGAAGACGTCGATGCACCATCGGCACTCTAGAGGATGACGACTCATACGTGCGCTCGGCACCAGACGAGGGCATCGCTATAGGGGCCTCGATGGGCACGCCCATCTCTTCCGCTCCTTGGAGGACGAAGGAGCCCTTTGAAATGATAAGTGCTGCCTCTGCGAGGGCGCAGGCCATATTTTCTCACACTCCGTGTTCCGCATGCATCAGGTGGACGTGCTGCTTCGTATTCTCTGTCAATACATACAGGGATTTCGCATGGCTGCGTGCGCGAGTGCATACACCACTCCCGAAATGGTTGGAGAATCCATTTCCTAGAGATCAAATTATCCTATAAACATGAAATGGGACAAGTGGCAGGCGACCTAGTGTTCTCGCCTATGCAGCGTGAATACAATATTGCTGGTTTCGTTTCTTTGCTTTTTCTCACAGTTATGTGTGCAGCTTCAAACTAATGCCTAACGTGTGTCTCAAAAACAACGTTAGTAATTTTGCAAGCTGTTATATACAGTTCACACATGATATTTGGTACTATCGTTTATGCCAGCACATATTGCAGAATCATGTGCTGCTGTAGTTGAAATGCTTAGCCGATCTACACTTCAGAAGCGCAGCTGCGGATGCGGACATGAATCACATATCTAGTTTAAAGGGAATAAATTGCAAGGCATAAAACACCTTACTCTGAACAGAAGTAACTACAAGCTGGCGTGGCAGCGGTTTAGGGGCCTTTATGATCTAGCTCTCTTCCGCTCGTAACTGTGTCTAGTGCTGCAAATTTCTCTGTTACTGATTTAAATGTATAAGAAAGCGACACCCATCAGATATTATTACTATACAACATTTAGTCGCACTACTCCTTCCCCCCCCCCAAAAAAAAAAATATACAAGTGCCATCAGGCTGCTTGAAAAATTAGTCTGGTTTAAGTTAATGATAACTTATGTGTAGGTAGTGGTGCAATGAAGAGATCAGTACAATTAAAGTGAACTCTTAGAACGTATAAGACTGTGAATGATGATTTTATCATTTACTAATGCTAAGGTATTAGTCAAAGAAATCCACATCGAATGAACTATTCAACGAAATAGACATTTTTTTAAGATTCCACACAAAAATTAGATTGGCTTAAAATAATACAGCAAAATTTAACGCTTACCAAAGAAACTAATCAAGAGAGCTTCCTCAGGAGCGTAAGTCCGATTTAAAATGGTTGAGCAGAACAGGTAACCACTCAAATAAGTAAGGAAAATTAGTTGTAAAGGTCTTTGTTACGGCATTTCTTTGTAGTAAAGTGCATTGGGAAATCGTACATTTCGGTACTTCCTCCTAATAAACCGCTCCCAAGTAGTCGTTTTGCCTATACTGCTCTTTTACCGGTTTCCTATGCAAGGACGACATACTGTCGACTTTCTTGGTTCATTTGTTTTTGCGACATACTTCAATACCGATTTGTTAGTATATTCGCCTCTAAGAGCAACAAGATAGGACAGCATAAAAGGTAAACGCTTCGAAATCGATTAAGTGCACTATGGCTATGTGTAAACTAAATGAAATATCAGAGTAGCCAGTTTCTTTCTGCAGTGATTACTCGACCACTGTGTACAAGTCACTTTTCCCTAAAACGAAAGCTGCTTAAAAGAAACGTTGTGTCAGCGATCTTTTAATTCAAACATAACTTTTGTGTTGTGGCATGTTTTTCAACAGTGAATGTACGTTGGAGTGCCTTCCTCTAATGCCAAGTTTCAGAATGTGGACGGTATGTAGTGCGCGTACTACATTATCCTAAATTTCTTTACATACATCACCATTCACGCAGCTTCAAGCTTCGGAAGCTTTTCACTGGTTCCAGAAAGATATTTATGCATTTTCTAATTATTCTGCTGCTTTGTTTCACAAGCGAAATTTTACAAAGAAGAGAAGCACATCTGTTCAACCATCTGCGCCGAACGCAGGGGAGCCCTAAGGAGAACCAGTCGTTTCTGCGAATTTAATGTGCCTTTCACCGGCACACTTAAATTTTTATGAAGTTGTGTGCCCTTTGTTCTAATGAGAAATATATATCAGTTACCGTGACACAAACTTTTTTTAGCAAAGTAAGATCAAAAGGCAGGAATCGTTAGTATGATAAGGAGTTTTAGTGTCGACATTTAGGGCCGCGATGCCAGAAAAAACTTATTCCAGATTAAAAATCGTGTTTAAAACCCACACGAAAACCCCGCCGGTCATCTGCTCTGGCGCCTTACGCCAGCGAGACCCTGCGCTCTTCGGTGGGACAGACGACACCGACTGTGACGACTGGCTTGATTCATACGAGCGAGTGAGTTCATACAATAAGCGGACGACACGACAAAGTTAACGAACATTATCGTTTATTTGACCGGAGTTGCCAACCTGTAGTATCATAACCACGAAACCAAAATACAAAATTGGGACTTGTTTAAGGCGAGCCTTACCACCGTGTTTAGTCGTCCTGCTGTATGCAAGCTCCACGCCGAACAACGCCTGCACGATCGAACACAGTGGCTCGGCGAGACGTTTACCAATTACATTGAGGATGTGCTCTACATATGCAGTCGCGTAAATGCTGAGATATCCGAGGCACAAAAAATCAAGCACATTCCGAAGGGCATCAAATATGACGCCTCTTAAATGTTAACATCCCGGGATTTGACAACTGTTGCACAAGTTATCAACCTTTGACAAAGCTACGATGAGTTGCGCAAGCAGCGAATCCTCCCTCCACAGCCTTCCGCGCCTCTGGAATCACTTTCTAGCCTCTCTGCTGCATCTGAGACCTCATCGCTGCTGCAGAAGCTAAAAGACTTCATCCGGGAGTAAGTTGCTTGCCTAATATCGCAACTGCCCACGAACTGCGAGCTTTCCCGCATTTTGGCGCCCCTTCAACAGGTCATTGCCGACAGCGTGGTTGAAACCCTCTCCTTTGTCCCTCCGCCAGCGCCCATTCCCGAACCAGCCGTTGAGACCCTCGCATACGCCGACATCCCTGTCGCGCTCCACCAATGACATGCGCCCCGCTCTTGTCGCACCACATACGTACGCTGCCGTCGGTGCCCGACCACGGCCACCTAGCTAGCTACCCTGTCGTGTACGGTACGCCTCCAGAGCCTGTACAGGAATTTCTTCAGGCGTCACAGCCTTTCGTTCAACCTCGTCAGCAGCGCCGCAATTTATGGCGAACAAGTGATAACCGTCCCATCTGTTATTGGATATGCTGGCCAAATTGCCCGGTACTGCCTAAATCGCACTCCCGATGTTTTTTTTTACCGCGCCGAAAATCAGCTTCCTGGCAGCCGACCCGAGATCAGTGTGCAGCCGCCGATCCATCTGCAGGTAGCATTGCGAATGACCGTACTACCTTTTCTCCTTGCCACTCAACCTCGCCGCGTCGCCGCTCCCTATCTCCTAGGCGATGGTGTACCAATCTTGCTCAAGACAAAAAACAGACAGCCAAAGTTCCTGATGCGAGAACTGCGCAAAAAGCGAACTTTAAAATGCCTCACGTATCTACTGCAAATCTTCTTGAAGTGTCTGTTCACGGCGTTGTAGTACTGGCTCTGGTCGACACCGGCGCTGCTGTTTCTGCCATGGCTGCAAGTCTTTTACGTTTATTGCGCAAAGTGAAGACACCTACATATATCAAGATTCTTGCATTGCAGGTCAAGTGCCCAGGCTGTAGAGCCTATAGCAGTGTCCAAAGCTCGAGTCATCATTTAAGAAATTGTGTACGCAATAGATTTCGTCGTTTTGCCTTCCTGCTCTCATGTTCTCATCTTGGGTTGGGGCTTTATGTCGCGTCATAACGCGGTGATCATCTGTGCTCGTTCCGAATTGGAGTATTTTGCGCTAGACGAACCATCTCCAGACGTTCTTTTTGCCGAAGTCGTCGTTGCCGAAGATACTGATCTCCCTGTGTGCTCTTTCGTTCTTGTACCCACCGCATGTGCTTTTATTGCGAAGGCAATACTACGCCAGGTTTCGAGCCTTCAGTGTAGCGTGGTTGGGTAGTTACGCTTTACACCACATGACTACTGACGTCATAACAGTGCTAGAGCTTGGCTACCAAGTCGGTTCTTCAGCGTAGCGTGGCTCGTAGCCACGCCGGGCGTTTCGCGATTTTCCCACTAGGTGCGGTGTGGTCTAACAGATAGTAGGGTGCCTCAGTGCGCTCGCCTCCCTCCGCGTGCGGCGCATCGAGGCACCCTAACAGGTGGTGTCGTTTTCCATTGAAGACACTTCGCCTGTCTTGCTTTCGCCATCTCATAGGGTTAACTACAGCTAAGCCAGTGTGAACTTTTTTCCCACCATACCGAGGTACTTTTCATCCCATCGGCTATCTTTCTAAACCGCAAAAATCTTATCCTGTCTTACGCCGTACTTTTTTATGTCAGCTGGTCTCACCGCGCCCTGAATTTGTAAACCGTTCCCATTTCCCCTATCCCTGCGTCGCGGTGAATGCCTCGGCACCATTCAGCTCATTGATTCTATTCTCACAGGTGACGCAGCACCCGCTTCACAGCCCGCTGACTTGGCTGCACTCACACCGCCTGTTATTGCGCTAGACCAAACTTCTGCCGATGTTTTCCTCAGATCCATCGATTCCAGTCTTCCTGAACCTCAACTGTGAACTTCTCGCCCTGCTTCATCAGTTTCGTTCTTCATTCGAACTCTCACCAGGCTGCTTTGAGCCGCACATCATCTTTTGCCCATCACATTGACACCGGATCCCATGCTTCTCTGCGTCAGCGCCCCTACTGAGAGCCCAGTTATTGAAAGCCAAATTCACACTATGCTTCAGAATGGAGTGACTGAGCCTTCTAACAGTCCCTGGTCCTCCCCTATTGTTCTGGTGCGGCAGAAAGACGTTACTATTCGCTTCTGCGTTGACTACCGTCGCCTAAACGAAGTCACGAGGAAAGACATCTACCCTCTTCCGCGTATAGATGTGGAGATCTGACTGCTTACAAGATGCTGAACTCCTTTCTTCGGTCGATTTACGATCTGGTTACTGGCTGGTGCCCATGGCTGCGGAAGATCGCCCTAAACCGCATTTGTCACTCCCGATGGCCTCTTATAATTTTCTGTCATGCCCTTCGGTCTCTGTAAGGCTCCTGCTACATTCGAGCGTATAATGGATACAATTTTGCGTGGCCTGATGTGGATGACGTTCCTCGGTTACCTTGAAACATCGTGGTCTTCTCGACGAATTTTCCGACCCACCGCTTGAAGCAGGTCTCGACATGTCTCGCGAACGTCGGTCTGCAGCTCAACTTGAAGAAATGTCGCTTCGCTGCTCGTGAGCTGATTATGTTGTACCACGTTGTGTCCACGGAAGGTATACGTCCTTATCCCGCCAAACTTCGAGCTGTATCTGCGTTTGCGAAACCTATTACCATCAAGTGCCATCAAGCAACTAAGGAGTTTTTTGGGCTTCTGCTCATAGTTTCGGCGTTTTATACGGAACCTTGCTTCCATTTTCGCGCCGCTGACTGAGCTCCTCGGCAATAACTAAGGCACTTCGTTGTAGTCATCAGCATGTGATGACGCCTACAACGTCTAGCGCCGCCTCCTCATAGCCCCACCCATTCTGCGCCACTTTGACCCTTAGGCGTCCATCGACGTGCACGCAGACGCCAGTGGTGTCGGCCTCGGCGCAGTGCTTGCTCAGCGCCCCTTTGGCTTCGGTGAATACATAGTCGCATACGCCAGCCGTACTCTCTCGAATATCGAAGCCAACTACTCTGTAACAGAAAAGGAGCGCTGAGCCATTGTCTGGGCGCTCCCAAAGTTCCGCCCTTACCTTTACGGCAGTTCGTTTGATGTCACGGACCATCATGCCCTATGCTGGCTTTCATCGCTAAAGGACCCCTCCGGCCGCTTGGCACGGTGTGCTCTTCATCGGCAAGAATACGATGTCCGCGTTATTTACCGATCTGGTCGCAAACATAAAGACGCCGACGTTTAGTCTCGCTTGCCGTTTCCAGCCAACCTTGCCAGCCTCTCCGTCTTAGACTCCGTGGCGTCTTCGGTCGACGTCAGAGACATGCCTGTCGAACAACGAAAGGATCCATGAATCGCATCTCTTATTAAGGCGAAAACTCTAACGGTTCATGCTGACATGGAAAAAGTTTGCCCCACTTTTGCGGCGTTCTGAGTGGCCAAGGCGGCATGCGCCCCTGCCATCTACATGCCACAGTGGAACGCGCCGAGGAACGCCAGCCCACAGGAGCGATGGTGTACCGTCAAAACACACTTCCCGGAGAAGGTGTGATAGATACTGCGCCTTTCCTTTGCCGTAAACCAATTATAATTACATGTAGCATTGCAACGAATGCCAATAAGAGGCTATGGATGGGAGGCAAATTATAGAAAAGGAAGGGTAGGCTTTCGCCATCCTCCTCTTAAGCGACATTTTAGAGACACTCTAATTTTTGACTACCTTTCCAACCATTCTGCGATTAACCCTTCACGCGCCCTTCGCCGTCAAGCTTCCCACTATGAGATTCGGGATAATCTCCTTTAACAGCGCACCTACAACTCAAGTGGACGGAAACGGCTCCTCGTGATTCCGCGCCGTTTACGGACTCAAATATGTGCAAGTTTTAATGCCGATCCGCAGTGCGGCCTCGTCCGCGTTTTCAAGACGTACATTCGAATCCGTCTTCGCTACTATTGGTACGGTATCTACAACTCGGTTCTCAGGTACGTTCGATCGTGCCTGACTTGCCAACGCCGCAACCCTGCCTCTCACCGCTCGGCTGGTTAGTTAAAGCCACTCATATGCCCGCTTAGACCCTTCGACTGCATTGGAATTGACCTCTACGGCCCTGTTTCGTACACACCTGATGGCAATCGCTAGGTCGTTGTCGCTGTCGAACACCTGACGCGATAGGCCAAAACCGCCGCGCTCACAGCTGCAACAGTCCGAGATGTGGCCGCTTCTTATTGAAGAACTTCATTTTCCATCACGGTGCTCCTCGTGAATTGCTCAGCGACAGAGGCCGTGCTTTTTTATCTGACGTCGTTCAAGCCCTACTCGCTCAGTACAAAATGATTCACCGGACACGCACCGGCTACCACCGGCAAACAAACGGCCTTACTGAGCGCTTTAATCGCACCCTCGGTTACATGCTAGCGGAGTACGTCGTATCCAACCACACGCACTGGTACATTGTCCTTACTGGTATCAACTACGCGTACAACATTGCTACGCAATTAGGGATGGGGTTCTCTCCGTTCTTTTTGCTTTATGGTCGGAATTCATCTGCTCCGCTTCATATGGTTCTCCCCTACATCCCTGACGCATCACAATGTACTGAAGTCACCGAGGCTGCACAGTACGCCGAAGAATGCCGCCAGATTTCCCGGACGTTCACGACCGA
The DNA here is from genome assembly GCF_055883805.1 of Amblyomma maculatum. Classification (NCBI taxonomy): domain Eukaryota; kingdom Metazoa; phylum Arthropoda; class Arachnida; order Ixodida; family Ixodidae; genus Amblyomma; species Amblyomma maculatum. The sequence goes on along the minus strand of NC_139354.1, from coordinate 125,711,819 downwards.
CTCTCAGTGGCGCCAAAACTATCGCCAAGACACCGATCAGCAGAATGCACCACACTTCGAGCTCGGCTCATTCGTGTGGCTATGGGCTCCATCCGGCGTCCCTGGCCTCTCAACAAAACTCATTCCAAGTATCATGGGCCCTACTCTGTCGTCGAGCGTAATTCACCAGCGATCTACATTGTTGACCCGCTTACGCCATCTTCTCATTTGCGGCGGTGTGGCCGCGAGACTGTACATGTGCAGCACCTCCGTTCTGCGATCCCATTGTATCTTCTTCCCCTTATGTCACCAGGATGCTTATTTTCATTATGAAGAAGATGGACCCATTTTGCTGGACGCTGACGAAGAGAAGCAGTCTGTGGATTTTTTATCGCTCAGATCATCGTGCTGGTCTGAATCACTCCGCTTCCTCGCCGACCTCGACGCCGTTTTCGACGTGTAGAATAAACCTTTATTTACAAAATATAATAAATACGATTTACTTACAATTACAGCAAATGTGTAAACAGGATCCCTGAAACGCCAGCTTAAAAGAATACAGAGAATCTAGGAATAAGCTAACAGCTATGTTGTGGATAGCAGAAAATAATACCTTAAAGAACAACTTAATACCCGTAAAAAAGATGGAAGAAAAACTTCGGATATTATCTACTCCGTAAGTGAAAAATAAAAAATTGGGTATTGATGAAATAATCGCTCATCAGTTTCCCTGTAGAAACCTAGAAGAGTTGGCCATGAAGTTAACTATTCGTTTGCCTATCTAGCAGAATCTCTTCGATGACGTGACATCCATACACAGAAGGCGCCTAGTTGCTCCTTCAACTTTTTTTTGCGAAGTGTATTGCCTCAGGGCATAAAAGGAATGTTATGATGGATGAAGGGTGTGGTCAAATAAATGAAAAAAGGCTGGCTGATGCAATGAAATCGAGAAGTGAACGATTATGCGGTCCCAGTGCCCAAACAGCATATGACTGCGGATTATTGGTGGAGAGGCCAGCTGCCACCAGGTGCCGGATCCGCGTTGGCTTCAACGCTGGACAATCCCACAGTAGGTGATGGATGTCAGCTTCTATATTTCTAGACTTGCAGATTGGGCACCCAGGGTGTGGATATAAATACCTTAATTGTGGCCACTTTCGGATCACTGCTGGTGTTAGGGCCACCCCAACTCTAATCCTCCGAAGCGCCACCTCCTCTGCACGGGTTAGACCGCGGGGGAGGCTTGCCGTACACGGAGGTATAAGAGCACGTGTACGGCGCCGGAGGTGCTCCTTTCTTGTTAAAAGCAGGGTGGCATTGTCCAATTTTATGAGGTTTGGCGATGTCGAGGTTGAGTTTGAAAGGTGGGTGGCAGAATCCACTTGGCTTTGAGCACTTAAAAGGTCACGCGGGGTCCATTCAATACGAATTGGATTTGGTATGCGAGCCGCTTGACTGTGTATGTTCTGGCAGATTTCCGGGCTACTACAAACGCGTCTGAGTAGCTTTGCCACCTGAGGGCATCTGTACGTATGATAATACGGGCCGTGGGAAGCATGGGAATGGCGGTCACAGAGCGAAGCGCCTCTTGCACTGCGAGCAGTTCCGCACAAAAAGAAGATGGAGGTTCCGGTAATTGAAATGTTGACGTCTTGTTTAATGAAGATTTGCTGGGACAGTAAACTGCTGTTATCACTTCACAGGCTTTGATGCTTGCGTCGACGTAAGTTATAATGGAACCATGTGGCAAGCGGGCATCTTGTTCCATAATTCAGTCGCGAAGTGACGACGCCGATTCCTGTGTTCTTGGTCGGCGTAAATCAGTTGGCTTGTTATCGCTCAGCTGTACAAAACGCCAAGGAGGAAGAACTGGCAGTGGCGGTGGTAGTAGTGAATGTGTCGATGCAAAAGCCTTCAGAGCGCACGTTGCGTGAGAGAGTGTGGCCTTAAGCATGCGTGCATCACGTCGTTGCGGCACCAGTTCATCTATTGTGTTTAGTTGTGCGTTTTCTTGGAGCGCCACGATTGGTGTAATTCGAGGGAGGCAGGTGATGGCCCTCATTGCCTCCCGATTTATAGCCTCAAGTCGATACCATTGTGCCCTTGTCAAATGCTGAAATTGGGCTTGATAAACAAGGCGCGGTTGCACAACTGCCCGTACCAACTGTCTCGCAACATCTGAGCGAGCGCCGCCCATTTTTGGAGCAATGCGTCTCATCAGACCCAGTGTCTGTAACGCCTGTTTTTTAGCGCCAGACAGCCATGTAGTTCCAGTTCCTGACTCATGAATTGTTGAGCCCAATATTTTTACTGTTGAACTTTTCTGAAGTGGGGTTCCAGATAGATGTAGACGAATAAGTGTTGTCGATAGTTTACGGCGGCCCCAGCGGTTGGCGATTGATATGAACGTAGTTTTACTGGCGGAAATTTCAAGGCCAATGGAAGATGCATATGTGCACGTAATATCTAAAGCTGATTGCAGGGACGATGATTGAGTCAGTAGGTTGCTGTGTGTGCTCCACACCGTGATGTCATCAGCGTATATTAAGAATTTAACATCAGAAATTTCATGTAACCGCCATGCAAGTGAGATAAACGCAATATTAAATAATGTTGGTGACAACACAGATCTCTGGGGTACGCCGCGAAGAGGGACAAATGATCCTATGGCCTCGCTACTGAATCGTATTGCAAATTGTCTACCTTCAAGGAAAGATTTTACGAAATTGTGTACTCTAAGTGGCAAATGAATCATGTCAATTGAATCCAGAATGGCAGCATGACTGATATTATCGCAAGCCTTTTCTACATCCATGGCGAGGAGGGTGCGTACATTTTGGCTATATTGTGGCGGTGATAATTAGAACATTATGACTGAGCTTATCAACTGAAAAATAAGGGAGGCTCTGTCTAAGCTATCTCTAACATGGCCAACAGGATATGATTGAATTCGGTTTAAAGAGGTAATCATCAATTATGATAAACATAAAGCTGTTAAATTGGACATACTATCAGATATCATACGTATTGGTAAAATCGCGATCGTTAAGAAGGCCTGCATACGAAGATGGTGATAAGCACCGGTGTCTAATTACAGACCTGCAGCCTGTTGTGTCTAGAATCAAAAAGTAATATATAAGCGAATGACTTCGCTTCGTAATAAGTACAACCAGTTGTCTGAGTCTCCGTATGGTCTTCTGCGTGGGAAGTGCACCACCACACTACATGATAATTTTGCAGAGTCTGAATACAGGCCTAGGCATAATGAATAATTTTTCGCGCAACGGGGACACAACACAAGAAAGAGGACAACACGGGCGCTTACTCGAATTGTTTAATCAGCTCTCAAAAATATATAGCTTTCCCAGCTGATGGGCACGCTTACAAGGGAACAATACGCACCAAGCATCAATCTTATCGCAGTAGTCGCGACAAAAATGTTCGCTTAGCTTCATATAGAAAAACATAAGTGTGACTAACACAGCTCGGACCCGCATGTTTGATATGAAAGGCTTCAAGAATTTCACGAGCAGTCCATTGTCTACCTCTTCCCAGAATCTTCACTTCGTAGAACCCTGGTTTAGAATTGCTGCAAACCCTTGAGTGCTCAACATGTCACTCATCATCATTACCTTCAATATCTCTTGTCTCTGCCCTAAGTCGTTCATTCAAACATCCTCCCGCCTGTTCAATATAGGATTTTCCGGAGGACAAAGGATTTTCGTAGACAACGTTGGTGGCACACTTAACGAAACACTGGCCATGCCTCTTCTGGGAGCCGATCTTTTGGCTTTCAGAAGTTATGCGACGGCTGAGCTGCGCGAGATTGCAGGCGCAGAGAATACAAACGCTACTTTAAACCGGTTTGCCACTTTCTTCAGGCCATGACTGACTTTGTGGATGTAAGGAACCACTACAAGAGTGGGATAGCGTGCGGCGGGCATGCGCGATCACCTTTTCGACGCCTGCTTTGTGTTGAACGCGTACAGCGCCGAGGCCGATATTGCTGGCATCGGTGTGAACTTCGGTGCCAGCGTCTTCATGAAAATGGTCAAGAACAGTGCTCGTTTGCAGTCGTCGGCGCAACTCCGAAAAAGCCTCTTGTTGTTCGGCGCCGCACACGAACTGTGTATCATTGCGCGTGAGGAGAGTCAGGGCGGCGGCAACCTTGGAAATATCGGCGGTGAAGCGGCGGTAGTACGCACAGAGACCCAGGAAGCATTACAAACTTCTCTTGGGTGCAGGAACGGGAAATTTTGCGACAGCAGAAGTCTTGTCGCGGTCTGACCTCACGCCCGCGGCGCTCACGATATGACCGAGAAACTTCAACTCTTTGTAGCCAAAATGAATTTCTCTGGCTTGAGTGTTAAGTCAGCTGACAGAAGGGCGTCTAAGACTGTGCGCAGGCATTGAAGGTGTTCGCCAAAGCTTTCAGAGAATACGAAGACATCATCAAGGTAAACTAAACAGATTGGCCATTTGAGGCCAGGGAGGATCGTGTACATCATTTGCTGAAAAGTAGCTGGCGCTGAACATAGGCCGAAAGGCAGCACTTTAAACTCGTACAGACTATATGGGGTGACAAAAGCCATTTTCGCGCGGTCCCGCTCATCAACCTCAATTTGCTGTACCCTCTTTTCAGGTCAATTGAGGAGAGGTACTAGGCGCAACGTAGTCTGGCGAACGAGTCGTCGATACGAGGCAGCGGGTAAACGTCTTTTTTAGTGATGTTCAATTTTCTATAATCAACACAGAAGCGAAGGGTACCATCCTTTTTCTTTACCAGCACGACCGGGGATGACCATGGGCTGTTTGGTGGTTGAGTGACACCATCACAAAGTATCTTCTGCACCTGTGTCTGAATCGCTTCACGTTCCGTCGTTGAGATGCGGTACGGCTGCTGGCGTATAGGCCGCGCATCGTCGGGCGTAATTATGCGGTGCTTACTAAGAGGCGTTTGCCGAATGTTTGATGGGGTCGAGAAAAACGCGCTGTATTCTAGGAGGAGAGAATGGAGTTCGCGTTGCTGTGTTTCTGAGAGATCTGTACAAACATCAAGACGGTCAATGGATGGGCACACATTTTCAACTGCACCGAATGTAAAACATTCAGAGACGTCCAATAAGCAGTCGCCAAATGTGATTGCTGTACCGCGTTGAAGATGACAGGGTTCTTTCGTGAAGTTAGTTACCAGGAGCTCAGATCGGCCCTTACGGAGGTGGATGAGACTCCGCACCGAGGTGATGCCGCGGGTGAGCAAAAGGGACGGATTGCACTCAGCGACCACCGTCCCTTCCCGTAGTTCGACGCAGGTGACAGTCACAAAAACGCTGGATTGTGGCGGAATAGAAACGCTCTCAGCGGCAATACGAAGGGCGGCGCGGCGGTGCTGGCGATTCTCTGTGTCAATATCAGCAGCTTTCACGGTCCAAAATGTCATGGTATGCTTCCAGAGATCGATAATGGCTCCATACTCCCGGAGAAACTCTACACCAAGGATACAGTCGCGGGAGCAGTCAGGTATCACGAGGCAGCTGACAACAAATGTGGAATGGCGAATTTGGACTCTCACCGTGCACTGACCGCTCAGAGTCAAGACATGTCCGCCAGCGGTGCAAATTTGCGTGCCAAACCATGGCGTCATTATTTTTATAAGCTGCGCCGCTGGCTTTCCACTTAAAATTGAAAAATCAGCGCCAGTGTCTACCAGTGCGCTAACCTTATTGCCATCGAGGACCACAGGTATATCCAGAGAGAATCTGTTTTCATGTGTACGAACTGTCGTCGGGGCCGTGAAGTTGCCGTCGATCACAAGTCGGTTTGTGGGGGCGTCTTCCTCGCGTCGATTGCAAGCGTCCTCGCCTCCGCAGGTCGCTGTCTTTAGCTTTCCCGACGCGGACTAGGTGACCGTCACTGCGCCATCAAAGAGGAGCTGAGCTGCGACGATGGTCGACGTGGAGACGGCGAGCGTGACTGTCGCCGGGACGTTGGCGCCATGCGTTGCTTGGATAAGTAGTCCTCAAACTCACGAGATCGTTGGCCGAGTGGAGTGTGACGCATGTTCATAGGAAATCCGTCCAGTCCCAGGTGCCGATAGGGGCACTGGCGATACAGTTGACCTGATTCTCCGCAATGGAAGCACATGCGCTGGCTATTTGGGGTTCGGCACAGGTCCGCTTTTCGCTGGGGTGGTCGTCGGTTGTCAATGTAGGACTCAGTTTGTGCAGAATAGAGTGAGCCTTGATCGGGGGGTTGTAATAGCGTTGTAGTAGGCGCAGGGCAATGCAACATATCTGCATACATTGGACGATGGTACTCCACGGGAGGAGGTGGCGGATAAGCAGATGATACCAACGGCCTCAGTGCTTGAAGCTCTTCGCGGACAATGCGAGCTATAGAGCCGACCATCGGCCGGGGGGCACCGAAAAGCGCCTGGAGCTCTTCACGTAAAACAGAGCGGATGATGTCCCGAAGGTTCTGGGTGGCCCCGAATGCCGAAAGCGGCTCCGCAACCGAAGCGGTGGGTACCAGTCTGTCGTAGGTGGTAGACCACTGCTGGAGCATCCGCTTGATTGTGACAGCTTCCGCAAGAAACCCAGCAACCGTGCTCGGTGGATTACGCACGAGACCAGCAAATTGTTCTTTAACACCGTGCATGAGGGGGCGCACCTCATTTTCTTCGGGCATGGCCGGGTCTGATCCTCGTAAGAGCTGGGTCATGTCCTCCACATATGTGCTTACAGTTATTCGGCATCTGCATACGACATTGTAAGGCCCTTTCTGCACGTTCTCGCCGATCCGCGCTGGTATAGGTCTCAAGGATGCGTCATCAGTACTCGCCCCATGATATTAGGGCGGATTCTCGGTTCTCGTACCCCGTGCGAGCGTCATCTTCAGGCTGAAGAAGACGTTTCTAAGCTTCCTGGCGCCATCCCATTGATTGAATGAGGGAACACGTTCGAACTGGATGAACCATTCTTAAATGTCTTCGGTTGGACTGCCGTGGAAGAGCTGAGGCTGCCGAGGGGTCTACAAAGTGTAGTAAACTGGAGCTTACATGGCACGTCGATGGGCGGTTGCAGTGCTGAACTCCAACAGCCCGTGCTCAGGGGGCAGGCCTTGATTCATCCGACTAGCACGGTGCACAGGGGTGTCGACGGGCACAGAAGTTGAGTGCTGGGTGCGCGGAGATCTGCGGGACATGCACTGGAATCGATACTCAGCACCTCCACCAAAACATGCCACGGGCAGTAGGGCTAGACGTGCCTAAAAAGATAGGGAGAGGCTGTACCAGAAGAACGCGTTTCGCACAGAGCGCGCGAGCAGATTTCAGCGTCGTTTTTTCCCAGGCGCCACATAAGAATGTCTGGAACACCAGGTGGCAATATATTGTCACGACTCAAGTGACAGGGAGCCGCGAAGGTACACGTAGCCGAGGACCCGAGAATAAGGTCGGCTTGTAGTTTCGATCACAGAGTCCAGCACCAGCGCGCCGCTCGTGCCAACAACCGCTTTGTCATCGTCGGCACCAAGCACGGCTGTCGCGCGGCGCTAGGCACGTGGCATTATCCCCCCCGTGAAAGAAAACATCGTCCCGATAACAAGGTGAGAGGAGAAAAAAATTAAGCGTCAGGTGAACTGTACAATAACGCAAGGTCTCACTTGCAGGAAGCGCTCAGTCACGCGAAAAGTACGGCTTTAAGCGCACCACATGCACAATTTCAGACCGCTGGCGTCGAACACTGACGGTCACAGTTCCATATGGAATGACTTCGTAATTAACGCTGTTTAAGCGGGGCAGGACTTTATAGGGTCCGAAATAGCGGTGGAGTAGGTTCTCGCTCAAGCCTTTGTGGCGCACGGGGGTCCACACCCACACTTGGTCCCCTGGTTCGTAGTGGACTTCCCTGTGCCGAAGGTTATAGTGTCGAGCGTCGGCGGCATGCTGCTCCTTTATGTGCAAGCGGGCCAGCTGACGGGCTTGGTCGGCATGTTCTGCGAAATGGGCGGCATCGGGTTCGACCGCTTCTTCCCCACACGGGAGCATCGCGTCCAACATCGTGCGGGCCTCTCTGCCATATACGAGATGGAACGAATTAAACTTCGTGGTTTCCTGCGACGCCGTGTTGTAGGCGAAGGCGGCATGTGACAGGATCTCGTCCCACATTTTATGTTCAACGTCGATGTACATTGATATCATGTCCGCCAAAGTTTTGTGTAGTCGTTCCGTTAATCCATTTGTCTGAGGGTGATACGCTATTGTGCGATGCTCGGTATGGCTGAGAGTTAAGGTGGCCCGCAGTAGCCAAGCTGTAAACGCCTTTCCTCGGTCAGTAATGATGGCCGACGGTGGACCGTGCCTGAGCAAAATGTCGTTCATAAAGAATCGAGTACCTTCGCCGGCAGTACCTCGGGCATGGGCCTTCGTTTCAGCATAGCGTGTTAAGTAGTCTGTGGCGACAACGATCCACTTGTGTCCGTTCGAGGATAAAGGAAATGGGCCTAGAAGGTTCATGCCACTTGCTGGAAGGGTGTGAGGGGTGGTTCAATAGATTGTAACATACCGGATGGCTTGAGCGTGGGTTTTTTTTCACCGCTGGCATTGTCGACAACTCTGTACGTAACGTCTAACGCTCGGAGAAAGATGTGGCCAGTAATAGTTCTGCCGGACTCGGTTTAGAGTGCGTGCAAAGCTAAGATGCCCTGAAGTTGGTTCATCGTGGCAGGCCAGGGGGATTTCGTGCCTTAGATCAGCCGGTATGACTAGCAGGTATGTTTTTGCACTCGACGTAGAATTCTTCTTATAAAGCACCCCATTGCGAAGGCAATACGACGACAACCCCCGAGCAAGATACCGGGGTATTGTAGGATGCCCACCTTCAAGATGGCCAATAATCAGACGCAGCTCGTCGTCGGCACGCTGTTTGGAAACGAGATTGGACGTAGTGACTGCTCCGAGGAAGCTATCGTCGTCGGTGGCATCTGACAAAGGAGGGCCGACGGGCGCGCGGGACAGGCTATCAGCATCGGTGTGCTTCCGGCCAGACATAAATAACATCGAAATCGAACTCCTGCAGGTGCAATGGCCAATGTGCTAAGCGGCCACAAGGATCCTTTAAGTTTTTCAGCCAACACAACGAGTGATGGTCAGTGATGACACGAAACGGTCGGCCATAAAGGTACGGGCGGAACTTGGCAGCGTCCCATACTACCGCCAAACATTCTTTTTCAGCGGTGGAACAGTTACACTCAGCACGGGAAAGGGCACGGCTGGCGTAGGCAATTACTTTCTCGACCCCGTCTTGGCGCTGAACTAGAACGGCGCCAAGGCCGACGTTGCTCGCATCCGTGTGTAACTCTGTGTCGGCATGATCGTCGAAATGTGCCAGAATCGAGGGTGACTGGAGCCGGCGTCGTAACTCGTCGAAAGCCATCTGCTGCTCGGCGCCCCAGGAAAATGATGCGTCATCTCGAGTCAGGAGTTTTAGAGGGCTGGCCACCTGTGCACTGCTTTTGATAAAACGACGATAATAGGAGCACAGCGCCAAAAACCGTCAGACTGCTTTTTTGTGGGCAGGGTGCGGGAAAGGCAGCAACGGCCGCAAGTTTCTCAGGGTCAGCTCGGATGCCATCAGCACTCACGATCTGCCCAAGAAACTGCAATTCGGTGAACCAAAAGTGGCACTTTTGAGGCTTAAGAGAAAGGTTGGCAGATCGGACGGCTTCGAGAACAGTTCTCAGGCCGCGCAGGTGTTCCGTGAACGTCGGTGAAAAGATTATCACGTCGTCGAGATAAACAAGGCATGTCTGCCACTTAAGACCTGTGAGCACAGTGTCCATCATCCGCTGGAAGGTGGCAGGAGCACAGCAGAGCCCGAATGGGAGGACGCGGAATTCATAGAGTCCATCTGCTGTTACGAAGGCAGTTTTTTCATGGTCCTTCTCATTAACTTCAATTTGCCAATAACCACCCCTGAGGTCAATGGAGGAGAAGTACCTGGCTCGGCGAAGTCGGTCGAGAGAGTCGTCAATCCGTGGCAGCGGATAGACGTCCTTCTTTGTCATACTGTTAAATTTCCGATAGTCAATGCAGAAACGAAGTGTTCCGTCTTTCTTTTTAACGAGGAGCACAGGCGACGACCATGGCCTGCTTGAAGGTTAATGACGCCATCGGCGAGCATCTCTTTGACTTGCTGTTAGATAGCGTCTCTCTCCCGAGGAGACACACGATAGGGCTGCTGATGGATGGGTCGGTGGCCTTCATGCGTGATAATCCGGTGTTTAATGACCGACGTTTGCTGCACTTTAGATGAAGACGTGAAGCACTCACGAAACTCCAGCATTAGATCTTGGAGTTGCCTCTTCTCAACGGAGGAAAGGCTAGAATTGATGTCGACAGCGTGTACGACATCATCCGGCTCAGTGCTAGGCGTAGCTTTCTCTGAAGCAAAACATTCGGTGACTTCGTGCAGATGGTTGACGTAAGCAATGACAGTGCCACGGAACAGATGTCGATGTTCATTGGAGAAATTGGTGACAAGCACCTCCGTCTCTCTTCCACGAAGGAAACAAAGACCTCTTGCCACAGAAACGCCCAAGGCGAGTGAGAGGGAGACATTAGGCTCAACAACCCGGAGGCCGTGATGTGGCTCGTCACAGGTAACTCTGGCAAGGATGCTGGCGCGTGATGGCACTGTCAGGCGATCATCGGCGACTCGCAGCGTTGAGTGGGACCCACGGTACTCATGCTTTTCAGTGGCCAGTTTGACGGAAAACGTCACCAAACGGTTCGGTAGGTCTATAGTGGCACCGTGCTCACGAAGGAAGTCGATGCCAAGAATAACATCACGAGAACATTCGCGTAGAACAAGAAAAGTCGCAACAAATGTGTAGCCTCGCACCGTAACCCGGGCTCTACACATACCCAGTGGTGCAACAACATGTCCGCCTGCCGACCGTATGTCTGGTTCGTTCCATGACATCATCACCGTTTTCAGTGTCCTTGTACGCCGCCCGCTAAGAATAGAATAATCAGCTCCCGTATCAACTAAAACGCTGACCTCCTTCGTGTCGACGATAACAGGGATGCCCAGGGAAACCCGGCCAAGACCAAGACCTGTCGACGTCGGTTCGGAGTGAAGTGAGCGGTGTGGCGGCGGAAGCTGGACGGCAGTTGGGTGGTCGGCGTCGGGACCATTCAATGTCGACGGCAGGTCGGAGTGAAGCAAGCAGCGCGACGGCGGAAGCTGGGCGGCAGTTGTGTGGTCTGCGTCGAGGTGATTTAAGCGACACGGCTATGATAACTGGTCGGCGATGCGGACGACGTCGGGGCGGTCTGGTCTGTGAGGCGAAAACTGGACAGGAATTCGGCGTTCGGCGTCGGGACGAATCGAGCGGTGCGGCGGTGGAAGCTTTGAGGCGAATCGGTGTGCGGCGGCCTCGCCCCCAAAGGTCGCCGGAGCTAGTTTTCCTGATGAGGGCTCATGGAACTATGGCGTCCAGCGGTATACTGTGGCCCAGAGGGCGAAGAGCGAGGAGGCGAAGGCGAGCGCGACTCTCGACGAGGAGAATGTGGCAGAGTTGCGCTGGCGGATGACGTACTCGGCGATGTCCTGAGGCAGCTGACCAGGCCGCGGACGAGTGCTGTCGGGGGAAAATCCTCTAAGGCCCATCTGACGATAAGGCACTGCCTGTAGAGGTGACCTGCCTCGCCACAGTGGTAGCAGAGAGGGCGGTTATCTGGAGGGCGCCAGAGATCAGTCTTCCGGGGCGCCTGGCGCCGATCTGCCCAAAGGGGCAGCGGTTCCGCAGCGTGCACAGCGACCTGAGGTGGCATGTAAGGCAAAGGGGTAGGTAGTAGGGCTGGGCGGCGTGTAACATCAGCATAAGTCATCCGCTGGGTGAGGTCCGGAGGTGGTGGTGGAACGACTGTACTTGTGGGTGGCGTGAGTGCGTTCTGGACCTCCTCACGGATGATCCTGGCCAGGGAAGCTACGCCAGGAGTAAATGATCCATGAAGATGCTGGAGCTCCTCGCGAACCACGGTGCGAATGAGGTCGCGAAGGGAGCTCATATCTGGCCCGGGATCGTAGTCGGTTCGGTCAGAGGGCGGTAGTGTGGAGATGGAATTCAGCGGCCAAGCGTACTGGCTGCACCGCTGCTGTAGCAGTTTCTCTATGATAACAGCTTCAGCCAGAAACGCCGCGAAGGTGATGGGCGGGCTCCGCAGGAGGCGGGAAAAAGCTGGTCTTTGACGGCGTGCATCAGGTGCCGCACCTTCTTCTCCTCACTCATGGACGGGTCGGCGCGATGGCAAAGGCGCATGACATCTTCAACGTACATTGCGACCCCTTCGTTCTGAAGCTGAACTCGTAAGGTCAGGGCACGCTCGGCGTTCTCTCGGCGGTCACTGTTGGCGTACGTACCGAGGAGCTGGCCTCAGAAGGCCGTCCACGTAGAGAATGGGGCCTCGCGGTTCTCGAACAATGTCCGAGCAGCGTCTTCAAGGCTGAAGTAGACGTTCCGCATTTTCGCAGCGTCGTACCAGCCGTTAAATTTCGCGACCCTTTCGTAGTGAGCTAGCCAGTCCTCGGCGTCTTCAAACTGCTCACCGTGAAATAGTTTAGGGGTACGTGGGGTCTGAAGGATGAGACAGGACGAAGGGGTTGAAGGAACAGTCATGGCACGGGTGGGCGGTGTCGTTGCCACGGCTAGGGTCTCTTCGTCAAGAGGGAAGGCCACGGGGGGCAAGCCTCGGAGCCGTCGGCTGGTACGGTGAACAGGAATGGTCACGAGAGGCGGCCGCGTAGGGTCGTCCGCAGGAGAAGGGATCTTCGATGGCACCTCCCCCAGTGTCACGACTCAAGTCACAGGGAGGCGTGAAGATACACGTAGCCGAGGACCCGACAATAAGGTCGGCTCGTAGTTCCGATCACATAGTCCAGCATCAGCGCGCCGCTCGTGCCAACAACCGTTTCGTCGGCGTCGGCACCAAGCATGGCTGTCGCGCGGCGCTAGGCAAGTGGCAATATATATATATATATATATATATATATATATATATATATATATAGTTCCATCAGGTTGGCAATCAATGCGTCAATATATATATATATATATATATATATATATATATATATATATATATATATATATATATATATATATATATATATATACACATGCATGTATGTATCCATTTATTTATATCGTAGGGATGTACTTATTCAGTCGACGCAGATGAATTTAGCTGTTCAGGATGAACTCGCAGCGGAGCGTCAGGCATACCGAATCACAAAGACAACGACCAAATTATTCGTTCTCGAGAGCGCCAGCACGCGACGCATGTCACTGGCTATGACGATAAAGGCTACCACACTACAGTTTCCCCCCGATAAGAGAAGTAGCCGATGAGTAGTAAGCTGTGTAGTAAAGTGCAGTAAACTGGAGCTTGCTTGGACAGTCGAGGGGCGCTTGCAGTGCAGAACTCCAATGACCCGTGCTCAGGGGGCAGGCCTTGATTCCTTCGGCTAGCACGGTGCACAGGGGTGTAGACTGGCACAGAAGTTGAGCCTTAGGCACGCGGAGGTTTACAGGACATGTACTGGAATCGATACTCAGCACCTCCACCAAAATATGTCACGGACAGTAGGGTTAGGCGAGCCTAAAAAGATAAGGAAAAGCTGTACCAGAAGCCAGCGTTCCGCACATAGCGCGCGATTAGACTTCAGCATCTTTTTGTCCCAGGCGCCACCGAAGAACCTCTAGAAAACCAAGTGGCAATATATATATATATATATATATATATATATATATATATATATATATATATATATATATATGTATATATATTGACGCATTTATTGACAGCCTGCTGGAACAATATATATATATATATATATATATATATATATATATATATATATATATATGCGTCAATATATATACATGCATGTATGTATATATATTTATATTGTAAGGGTGTATTTCTTCAGTCGACACAGAAGGATTCAACTGCTTAGGATGAACTCGTAGAGGAGCGTCAGGCATACCGAATCACAAAGTCAACGACCAACTTCGTTCTCGAGAACGCCAGCAAGCGACGCATGTCAGTGGCTATAATGATGATTACCACACTACAGTTTCCCCCCAGGAAGAGACGGAGCCATCCTTGCGACTCATGGAGCCTAAAGGACAGTCGGAGCGTAGTAGGACTTGATTCGGTCCACATGAATATTTCGCATCCACGGCGACACAAGTCCGCAGAGGCAGTAACGGGATCGACTGCGTAATTGACAGGAGATCATTTTTAAAAGACTCGGTATGGACCGTGACACCGAGCAAGAAGATTTTTTGAAAGGCCGGCGGTTGTGGCAGGAACCCAGACCCACGCACGGGATTTGGGTGGATATGAAGGAGCCTCGCCAGTGTCAGGGTGGTGTTTTTGCTGCCACTGGTTTGCCTTTGTAAGCGAACGAGCGAGCTAACGGCATTCTTCTGCGTACTTGGCAGCGTTCGAGATTGGCGCCGATTCAGAAACATCAGGGCGGTAGGCAAAAAGCGTGTTCATTGTGCAAGTTGGCTCGCGCCCGTAACGAAGAAAGAAGGGAGAAAATCCAATGGTGTTCTGTGTCGCAGTGTTGTACGCGCAGGTTACGAAGGGAAAAACGTGGTCCCAGTTGGGATGAGCGTCGTTCACGTACATGGCCAGCATATAACTCAGAGTAAGGTTGAAGCGTTCTGTCATGCCATTCGCCAGAGGGTGGCAAGAAGTAGCGGTGCGGTGAATGATGCGGAATTCTTTCTGGAGGGCCTGAAGAGCGTCGGATAAGAAAGCGCGTCCACGGTCGTTGAGTGTATTCTTGGGAGTCCCGTGGCGAAGAATTACGTTCCTGAGAAGAAGCAAAGCGACGTCTCATGCGGAGACAGAGAGTAACGGTGAGATTTTAGTGTAGCGAGTAAGATGGTCTTCTGCCACGAAAATCCACCGGTTTCCAGCGGGAGTAGTAGGAAGTGGGCTGGAAGGCTGGCGCCATCCATCTGCCTCTTGCCGTTTTAAACGGCGCCATACTAACCACCGAAATAGCCGCTCTACGCGCAGCGCGGGGGGGGGGGGGGGGGGGGGCGTCGGTGCCTTTTGTCCGGACGGCGCTCGTTGTTCTGCTAAAAGCTGGTCTCGGATTGCTGAAAGAAGGCATCCTCTGTGGCCGATTGCGGATCGCCCACACATCCAAGGCGTAAAGAAAGTAAAGCGACGTTCGCCCTTGCCGGCTTACTTTAAAGAGTTAAGTTTATGAAAGGCGCGCTTGCGGTTAGCGAAGACATCTCTTCTTCGAAAGGACGGTTTCCCGCGAAGTGGCGCGGTACGCATAATGCCCGATGTCGGCGCGCCCATTTTGCTAGCCGCATCTGGAAAGCGTAGCGGCACCTTGCCTACCACGATGGGGTGTCGCGGTCCATGTAGCGAGCTGCGGTTCATTGCCGCGTTTACAAGCTGTGTACGGCACTGGGGCTTTAGCGAGAGATGGAAACACATGTTGTGTACCTGCCTGGTTTCACGAGACTCCTGGTCGCGGCTTGGGAGCAATTAAACTTTTGTGCGTTTTTTTTCTTTTCGCGTCGTGAGAGAGGGCGGGGTGCGCGATGCTCCGCGCCATCACAGACAGGGAGATTCGGTCTCGACTGGAGCCAGGCACGCGGATCCTGTTCCAGAGTAGCCGTGGAGTGGGTTCACGGTGCGGCCGGTGAGACATCACGCCAAGTTGTATACAGACATTGTAAATATTCTTCCGTGTACATAAAACGTAATTGCCAGTGCTCGACAAAACTGCCCAGTCTTCATTACGAGTATCTTCCTATTGGCACAGTATTTCGTCGGAAGAAGGAAGAGAAGAGAACCACTTCTTACTAGGGCCATAGAGATCTATGCCAACGCGGTTAAACGGACGGGCTGGGCAAGGTAACGGCTGAAACGACACAGGGGACCTCTGAGAAGCTTTTCGACATTGACAAAAATCGCCAGCGCCTGCGAAATCTGAAACGCTGCACATTCCACGCCAGTAGAATCGCAGGAGGAGGCACCTTTAGGTTTTAAATACACCACCGTGGGTGCACTGTGGCTCACTATGGAACGCAGCATAAATGTCAGCGCGGAGATGACATGGGAAGATTAGAAGCCATTTTCGTCCGTCAAGCAAATATTTACGGCAATAGAGGAGACCGTAGCGAATGGGGAAGTGGTGGGCTTGCTGGACTAGTGCTCTGGATGAACGACCGGGAGTAGGATTTGAAAGAAAGTCTAAAACTGCACTGATACACGGGTCTTTGCCCTGCTCGGTGGCCATGTCAACAGTAACAAGGGTCGAGAAATCGTCACCACAGACGTGGTCAGACGAGGAACCAATAGGCAAAGACGTGCGGGAAAGAGCGTCCGTGTCAGGATGTTTTAGGCCTGATCGGTAAATGATATGAATGTCATATTCCTTGAGATCTCGGAATTCGCTCAGCATTTGCACCGTCTCACATAAGTTCACACATGCCTGTCACGAGCCGGTCTCCTGCTCAACACTAAAAAATGCCACTTCGCCAGCAAAATCATCCGACGTTTCATCAAGAACTTTGCTTCTATTGCGACCCTTTTACACAACCTCCTGAAGTCTGACGCGCTTTTTCATGGTCCAATGAATAGAAACAGGCCTTCCAGTCCCTCAAGCAAGCACTCATCTTAACTCTTGTGCTTCGATATTTCGATGAGACAGCTCCCACCATTCTTCATAGTGACACCAATGGACAAGGCATTGGTGCCGTTCTTTTGCAACGCAACGCTTTGATCGAAGAGCAGGTTGTGGCATACGCTAGCCGTTTCTCTCACAGCAGCTGAGCGTACCTACAGCATTACGGAACAAGAATGCCTTGCCGTTGGTCTGTCCAAAAATAAGGACCCTATTTGTTGGCCGCCACTTCACAATCGTCACCGACCATAATGCGCTGTGCTGGCTGTCGTCGTTAAAGAACTAATCAGGTCGGCTCGGCCACTGGGTGCTACGTTTACGAGAGTATACCCTTACCATCACGTACAAATCCGGCAGAAAACACCTCGATGCTGACGCCCTCTCTCGTTGCCCGCTGTCTTCTACTCCAACCAACTCCCATGCGGCCACTACACTCTGCCCCTCACGCCAGCCTTCCTGTGATCGTCTAGATGTTGCACCTATCGAGGCCTCTCCGCTGGCCCTAGGCAGTAGCTTCCCAGCATTGCAGCACAATTATTGCTCGCTTCCGTGGTCAATCACCAGTACCGAACAGTCGTCAGCTTCGCCTTTTCCGGATTCAACAGCGAACGCTTTACCGCTCTGTATACCACTCGACTGGTAACCGGTGGATTTCTGTTGTTCCTCGCTCACTCCATCATCGAGTGTTGGAGTCCTACCATAACGATTCCACTACCGGTCATTTAGGACACCACAAGACATACGACCGTATAAAAAGCCGCTATTTTTGACACGGGATTTCTACCAGCGTCGCCAAATACATATCATTATGTGCGCCTTGCCAACATCGTAAGCAGGCATCATCTCTTCCTGCCGGCCCCTTGCAACCTTTTCCTTGCCTGTCTGTGCCTTCCAGCTCTGTCGCCATTGACCTATTCGGCACCCTACCTCTCACGACCGCCGGTCATCGATGGGTTGTAACCGCCATTGGCCATCTGACGCGCTGCGCTGAAACATCCCCTCCTTTGCCGCTTTTGAAGTTGCCGAGTTTTTCTTGCGAGCGATCGTCTTGCGTCATGGTGCTCCCTGTATCTTGATTAGCGACCGTGGGAAGACATTTATTTCCCAAGTCCTGTCGGCAGTACTCTACGCTGCCAGCACCGTCCATAAGACATCTTCTAGTTATCATCCTCAGATCAATGGCCTCATCTAACGCTTTCACCATACCTTGTCCGACATGATATCCATGTACGTCAGTCCTGACCATAAGACCTGGGACACCACTTTGCTTTTCCTTACCTATGCCTATAATTTCACCTTTCAACGCACCACTGACTACAACCCATTCTACTTAGTTTATGGCCGTCAACCAACAACTCTATTCGAGATCACCTTCTTCTCTGCTCCTGCCTCCCCGTCTGCATCGTTGGGCGACCAGTTTTGCTACACGTATGGCCCATTACCGGCAAATTTCTCGCCGCCCAGCAAGAACGGAAGCACTCTATGAGCAGCACCAGCGCTCTGCCTTCTTCTCAACCGGTGATACAGTGCTACTCTGGACGCCGATCCGCACGCCTGAATTATGCGAGAAGTTCCTCCATCGCTCTATCGGTCCTTACACCGTGCTCCAGCAACATCTCCCATGAACTATCGCGCTATCCCATCGCATACCCTCTCCGATCAGTGTCGGCGCTCAGAATAAGTGGTCCATGTGTCGCGCATGGAGCCGTACATCCTCCGACCCGGTTCCATCTAAACAGCGACCAGGGGGGCGGCTTCCTTGCCGGGGGCATTTGCGTGAGCACGGTGCCAGAGCTTACACCTCTTTCACCTGTACATACGCAGTATCGTCATCATTCACCGCCGTTCGCAAGATCACACGCAGCGTTCCAGACTGTGGCTGTTATAAAGACGCCTGTTCGAGTGGTGGCTCACAATATTAACACAAAAACTTGGCCAGCTCATGCAAAGAGTAATCTGGAACAGCTTTTTGCACTGTATCTTCGAGCTCGAAACATATGACGCAATGAAAAGGATGCGCACAATGCAGTGGGCAAACAAGGTGAACTTGTTGATCTTTTCCCACCACGAAATGTAGCAGCACGAAAGACACAATGAGGACGGAAAGGAAATGAACACATTATCCACGTTTCAAGGCTATGGCTGAAGCCGTTAGCTCGACTCTCACTGCCTTCATACTATACCTCAGAGATTGTTTCATTTTTATATACGGGAGGAGTGTTTGTTTCCCTCTATTGCGAATATCCTGATCCCCAGAGAACGGAGAGCTATCGTCTGACAGCTTTTGTATGCTCTTCTGTTCTTATTAATGGTTACCTGAATCGCGGTATAGATAGCGACCATGGACCGTGAGTCATCTATCTTTATTCTCCTGTTTATTTTTACCTACTGTTCCTTTTTGTGCCAGCAAATGGCTAACGTGCTAAGCAAATCGAAAACTCTAGAATTGTTACTCTGTGCCTATCTAATACAAAAATGACCACAATTTCTATATTAGGACATGTGCTGAGCAGAATTTTGTCAGAGCAGCCATATAGGAATGAGACAAGACTCGTCCACAGCTCTAAGTGATATTCGTATTGTTCCCATATTTAAAACGCAAATGGCACATTCGCATTGGAAACGAGAATATTTTCGAGTCACGAGCAAAAATGTTCATTTTAATCAAATCGAACCACCTTTATTTTCAACTTTTGAAAATGTGAATGGTCTCTGAGGCAAAAAGCTGTAGGGACATCTCGATGATTCCAGGAAACCGGTGGCAAGCAGCAGTGACAACAGTAAAAAAAAAACAAAAAAAACATGGTATGTCTACTTCTATCTGATGAAAAGATGCCACACTTCGTTTTAGATTTACAAAAATAAAAGGTGAAGCCAAAGTATGGAAAGATATCAATACGTAATTAAAAGACGCGTTTTTATGCATACGATGTTGCAACAAAACTTAGTTTCACACATGAAATCACAAAATTAACTTTGCAATGTATATACGCGTTGTTCTCTTTTACGCCAGAAACAGCAAACAGGGGTCACTCTATGGACATTGAACGCAAACATTTTGGAGTTATCACAGATTTAGTATAGCTGGTAAATTCAAGTTATTTATTAACAATGATACTGCATAGCTTAATGACAGTAAAAGGTAAATTGTGTGGTGGTGTGAAGGCGCCCAATGCTTAGGGGAACGTGTTTTAGAGTTTTAGAATAATTGCAGCGTAACGTTTCACCTGAGAGTGTGATTAGAAATTTTTATACATCTCATTAGAGCAATTAAAGTGGTGAAGGGGACGGTAACTAATAAGAGTATGGATATTGATTACATGATGCTGACGAAATAGCTCGGCTGAGGGATTTAAATAGGGTACATTGTTTATGTAACGTATGGCCTTCATTCCAGACGCAAAAGTGTGCTTAAAGTTTTTTAATCTCCCCCATACTAATATGTAGTAGTTAAAAAGTGAGCAGAAGAAGGTGGTAAATCAATAGTTTAGGGGAGATCGGAAAGAGAGCACGTGTCCGAAATAAGGCACCTACAGCAGATGATAGTTTTTAAGCTACCTGTTCAACATGACTTTGCCATATCAACTGACTTGAGAATACGACACCTAGTATATTACTCGATTTCACAGAATCTATTTTATCAGGTCCCAGATTTAGCTCACAACCAGACGCCATCGTTTGTTTTTAGGCAAAAGTAAAATTGCTTTTCCTACAATTGATTTTCAGGCTGCTTGTTTCGGATCATTTCAGTTGATCTCACAAAGCACTATTCGCCATATTAAACAAATCAACCTCATTTGTTGAGCTAAAAAACAGGCTTGAGTCATGGGCATATAAAACAAATACGACATGATATCATCCGTACGCATAAGAGCATTCACATAGACATTAAACAAAATAGCTAATGATACTGCCCTCTGGGACACCGCATGAAATCTGTGGGAAAGTGGAATAGAAGCCATTAATATGAACACACTGAGGCCTACCGGTTGGATAGGACTGCAAAGGAGTATTGCTTAGGTACAGGACACCAAAGGGATCTAAATTAGGGAGGGTTGTGGGACGTAACTATTCAAAGGCTTAGCTGAAGTCTATTTAAATTTATATAAAATGAAATACATACGAAATAAATATAAATATAAATCAAAATGAATATATATGTAAATAAGACTATGTAAATTTTAAAAATCTGCGTTCTTTACGACAGAACTATGAACATTATCTGATCTTCTTCTACAGAATATATGTTCAAGCTGACAGCCCTACATGAGAATTTACGGTATAGCGGCTATTTTATATTCGTTATCTGTGTTCATAAACAAAAAAAAGTGGAGAAGGTATGTTTAAAATCTTGTTAACCCTAGTTGAATTGCGATAGCAACGGCGCATGGCTTAAATCTGGTCAACCCTCGTTGAATTGCGATAGCAACGGTGCAAGCTTTTTTTTGCCTGATAAATTATTCCCCTAGTACGCACTCTCAGTGTAGGTGCCACATTATTTGGGACACATAAGCTCATCCTTTAAAGGTATGAGAGCGTGAACTACCAGCACACATATAGGCTTCAATGCTGCTGAACCGAATGTGAGGCGAAAACATTAGCTGCCAGTCACAGAACGCCCTTCTCCCTCTTGTTCTTTTTCTTCTTCGAGGATGTCCAAGAATAAACGCAGCCCTTCCCGGGACGACGGGCCAAAAACTAGCGCAGTATTGCTATCGCAAGAAAATACCGGTATCTAATATAACGTCAAGGCGCAGAAAATATAGAAAGGAAATGTTTGTAAAATATAATAATAAGCGGGAGATAGGTGATCTGCGTCCTACATGCAGGGCTCCGCAGGTGGCAGCTACCGTAATGATTACTGGGATAATCCAGACCTGCTGGTCTAGATTGTTGCTTTTCGAACAGCCTCTCACTGTTTGCGTGTTGGGTTTAGCACTATTAAAATTTTTTGAGGTTGGTCCTGGCCTTCCTAAAAGGTATGGTAGAGTGTAGGGGTTACTGCGCACAATCCACTGTAAATTAGGTATTGTGGTTAGCTGACAGTGTTTATAATATGTCGAAGCCGTCTTCATCGTTAACGGAAGTCGGCAATGGGTGCCGTGACAAGCAGTCTGCAACACTGTGATGTCGTCCACTCTTGTACGTGACACCAAAGTTGTATTTTTGCAGGCGTAATGCCCAGCGCGCCAGACGACCAGATGCATCGCGAAGTCCGATGAACCAGCATAGCGAATGGTGGTCAGTAACTATGGTGAAGTAGCGTCCATTGAAATATGGTCGGAACTGGCGCACAGCGAACAACTACGAGGCACTCCAATTCGGTAACTGTGCAGTTCCGTTCACATTTTGTCAACGTTGGGGTGGCATATGAAACAACGTTTTCAGCCCCACTATGCAGCTGCACAAGCACCGCCCCAAGACCGACGCCACTGGCATCAGTGTGGATCTGTCACAGCAGAAGGGTCAAAGTGGGTCAAAATACACTTCTTCGAATTCAAAATGATGCCCACTTTGCCAATGCATTCAAGAACTTTATGGAGCCTCTAATTTTGCTCTTGGAAGGTCTTTCCAAAAATGATAACATCATCAAGGTAACACATGCATATTTCCCATTTCAGGCCACGAAGGATAGTGTCCATAAATCGCTCGAACGTCGCAGGAGAGTTGCATAATTCAAAGGGCAGTACATTAAATTCGTATAAACCATCTGGTGTATCAAAAGCAGTGTTCTCACGGTCGGATGGATGTAGAGGAAATCGCCAATAACGAGATCGCAAATCAACAGAGGAGAAATATGACGCCGAATGCAGACAGTCGACAGCGTCATCAATGCGAAGTAACGGGTATACGTCTTTCTTTGTTACCGCATTCAAACGATGGTAGTGTACACAAAATCGCCATGGATTGTCTTTTTTTCTCACCGGGATCACCCAGCGCCTCCACCAAATGTAACGGATGAAATGGTTTCGATACAGTTGTACGAACGCACACGGCTAAGAAAAACCCGGAACAGTCTGCGCACGTCTCGCTTCCTCCGCTTCTTCTTCTGCTGCTTCTCAGAGCGCCGCTACGCATCGTAACAATATATATATGAAGGGAAAAAGCCAACAGTCAGCGAGGCCAAGGCAAGCATTGGGGATTGTACTCTGCCTTTTTTTTCTAATTTTTACTTCGTAATCACCTAAATTAGTAATGTAATCTGTTTAGGAGAAAGATAAATAAACACAAAGTATAAGGAAAAACAACGTTGCGATGGAGGGAACAAAACTCACGACCTCCGACTATCGTGTCCGGTGCTCTTCCAACTGAGCTACATCGGCCGCTGTCCCACCTGCTACTATCTTGGGTACTAAAGTTGTCTGTATACGAACCTTGAGAGTGTTCACCAGCGCCACCCTCAACCCTAGTGGTTGACGATATATATATATATATATATATATATATATATATATATATATATATATATATATATATATATATATATATATATATATATATATATTGTTACGACGCGCGCCGAGGAGCGCTGCGCCAGAAAAAGAAGAGGCGCGGGACGAGCGCGAGATGAGCGCGCGGCGCCAGCGCGAGGGTTATAGAACAAAAGGAGAGCGCCGGAACAAGTGTGTTTGCCTGGTGTCCTCCGTTCTTATGTGTCTATCTCTAGGAGAGCACAGCGTCCCACAACACTTTGGTGTCAGAAGTCGGATCATGCCGCTCACCCGATCCCAAAGTCAAGGACCCGACGTGCCAGATGACAGGACTCTGCCAGCAGGCGATGGCGCCGACGACGCAGCGGCTGGCGCAGCTAGACCTAGGCGCTCGCAGGGGCTCGGACTTTCGCAGCAGCTGGATGGCGGTATTGAGTGCCTCCTGGATGTAGTTACGTAGCGGATGGACGCATGGGAGGCCCGTCTGACTGCCCAGGCTGTGGAGATGGAAGCTCTCCGGCGCGACTTCCGCCGCCTTGTGCCAGCTGAACCGAACACAGGTCATGAGTCTTTAGGCGTCACCGCCACAGCTGCCTCCAGCCCTGCCATCGCTGGGCCTGCTGTCGTAGCCGCCAATAACGCGCTCGGCGCGGGTACATCATTGGACGTAGTGGAATTACCCACGTTTGACGGCACTATCTCGTGGGATGCTTACCGCATCCAACTGGAAGGTATTGCGACGGCGAGAGGCTGGGACGAGCAAATGAAGGCATGGATGCTCGTCTCCAAACTCAGAGGCCGCGCAGCTGAGCTGCTGCAGAACGTGCCGCCCGACCAGCTGGGCTCTTACACCGTCCTGGTGGGCCTCCACTCCGACCACTACAGTGCTTCAGGTCAACACCGTGCGCAGTACAACCGCCTGCGAGCCCGCCGTCAAGAGTCCGGGGAGACATACCAGGACCTCGCCGCCTCCATTGAGCGCCTCTTTCTGCAGTCGCTGCCGGGGGCACCTCAGAACATTGTGGCCCTGGTCGGCACCGAGGCGTTTGTCGACGCCATCCGACTCCCTGAGGTGCAGCACTTGGTCCGTTTTGGGCGTCCTGAGTCCGTCCGCGCCGCCATGGCGCTCGCCATTGAGACGGAATTCACTTTTTTGTCCACGCGGGGGTCACCACCGTCTGCCGCGCGCACCGTCTCGGTGCAGACTCCTCGATTGGCGGTCCCTACAGTGGCCTCTATCCGACGCGGGCGTAACGACACCCGCACGACCTGCTTCCGCTGCGGCCTGAGGGGGCACTACGCGATGGACTGTGCTAGCCTTCCGACGTCGGAAAACAATATGGCAGAATGGTGCCCCCTGAGTTCCGTCGCCACACTCCGTTCTCCTTGTCCCCTCCTTTCGTCGGCTTCGATAACAACTGAAGCTCCCTACGTACTCGTCGACGTCGCTCTGCTGGACCTGCACGTAGAGGCCTTGGTCGACACCGGAGCGGCTGTCAATGTGCCGGACAAATCGTTTATGGTTAAAGAGCCCCACCGGCTTCTTCCAGCCGCCAAAACCCGGCTCTTAGCTGTTAACGGCGCCCCGATGGAGCAATTCGGACGTGGCATCGTCAATCTGACAGCGCTCGGAAAGACCCTCTCCACCGAGTATATTGTAGCAGACAGCCCTATTTGGCCAGTGGTCCTCGGGTGCGCAGCAAGCCGGAGTCGTCCTTAATTTTACCGCAACAGAACCACGGGCGAGCCGAACTCTGCGTGGGCCGGGTTGGCTTAGCCGGATTTCCAGTCTCTGTGTCGCCCTGTGGCAGTCCCTGGTGTCGACGACCAAGCGTTCCTCAGAATCTGTGCGTTACCTCGCAACGAATTGGCAACGTCGAGTCAAGCCGATCGACGTCACTACCGTGACTATAGTGTCCGCCGTGACTGCCACCGCGTGTGGCAATGTGGGTTTATGCCAAGCTTGACAGTCCGATCACAGCGGACGTGCTTTTTGAACCCATCCGGTGTTCAGCTCCAGCCCCTGAGATCACCTCCCCTCAAATCCTTCTGCCTGTGCTCAAAGGAGAGGTCCACGTATTTATGCTCAACATCAGCCGCGCACCTCTCGTGCTGACTAATAGCACTCAATTGGGCACAGCCTCAATCCGGGACTCCGGATTACCGGTTGCGGCTCTGCAACCTGAAGCACCGCCTCTGCACCCTCCAGGGCTGGCGGTCCTACCATGGGAAACAATTAACTTTGCACCCAACCTCACCGACGCGGAGCTTGCCACAAGGCCTTGCTGCTTGAACATCGCAGTCGCTTCGCTCTAAGCGCCGGTGAGCTCGGGTGCACTTCGTGGGGCGAACACCGGATCAACACCGAAAACCGCGGGCCCATTCATCACCAACCTCGCCGTGTAGCGCCAGCCAAACGGAGAGTCATCCAGCAGCACGTATGCGA
The DNA here is from genome assembly GCF_055883805.1 of Amblyomma maculatum. Taxonomy (NCBI): domain Eukaryota; kingdom Metazoa; phylum Arthropoda; class Arachnida; order Ixodida; family Ixodidae; genus Amblyomma; species Amblyomma maculatum. The sequence continues at coordinate 125,686,233 of NC_139354.1, read as the reverse complement.
CATGCTTGACCAGGGAATCATTGCCCCGTCTTGTAGCCCTTGGTCCTCCCCTGTAGTCCTTGTGCGCAAGAAGGATGGAACACTCCGCTTTTGTGTTGATTATCGCAAGTTAAATGCTATTACACACCTCGAGTTGTCCCCTCTTCCCCGCCTCGATGATGCACTTGATCGCCTGAAGGGGGCCCGTTATTTTTCCACCCTAGATCTGCTCTCGGGCTACTGGCAGGTGCCTGTTCACCCCGATGATGCGGAAGAGACGGCTTTCGTGACTCCCGACGGCCTTTACCAGTTCAACCGAATGGTCTCTCGAATGCTCCAGCTACCTTTCAGCGCCTCATGGACCGTGTCTTAGGTAATATGAAGTGGACTATGGCGTTTCTCTACCTGTACGACGTAATTGTCTACGCGGCTACGTTTGAAGAGCACCAAACGCGACTCAAACTCGTCCTCGAAGCCCTTACCTCTGCTGGGCTTCGCTTAAAACCAAAGAAATGTTTCTTCGGCTTTGCAGAGGTGACATATTTGGGTCGCGTTGTGAGGCGGCATGGCATCCGTCCCGACCCTGAAAAACTAAAAACACTTACGCCTTACGAAGTTCCCACCACCGTCAAGGAGCTCAAAAGTTTCCTTGACTTTGCTTCGTATTTCCGTCGTTTCATTCCGGACTTTGCCAAGAGAAGCGCTCCGTTGACCGCCCTGCTGAAGAATAATGCAGCGTGGAGTTGGACGCCGGTCCAACAGCTCGCGTTCCTTGACGTCAAACACGCCCTCATCAAGCCTCCCACATTGGCCCACTACGACGAATCGGCCCCCATCGTCCTCCACACGGATGCCAGCCAAGATGGGCTCGGCGCTGTCTTTCTCCAGGAAGACGAGTCTGGTGACCACAAAGTTCTAGCCTATGCCAGCCGCCAGCTTTTCGACGTAGAGCGCCGCCGCCACTCTTCGGAACTCGAGTGCCTCGCCGTGTCAGGGCCGTGGAGAAGTTCCATCCTTACCTGTACGTCCGTCATTTTACCATACTCACGGACAATAGCGCTCTAACTTGGCTGCAGTCTCCCGAACACTTAAATGCCAAGATTACGCGCTGGTTATTGCAACTTCAAGAGTACGATTTCACCATAGTGCATCGGCGCTGTTCTGCCCATTAAGATGCCGATTTCCTTTCTCGCCACCCTTGTACCATGACGGCTTTGACGGATTTCACGACTGCACAAAAGCAAAATCCCGACATTGCGGCCATAGTCCAATCGCTTGGCACCGCCGCCGACTAAGGTCTCCGTAAACTGCGCCGGGTCTAGCAACACTGCGGTAGCAAGTCTTGCGCGGCCTACACGGCGCTCCCACAGCTGGTCACCTTGGTCGCGGCAAGGCCTATGCAAGAGTGTCGGCGCGCTTTTGGTGGCCTAATATGTCCATAGACGTCAAGGAACACGTTGCGTCTTGCCAGACGTGCCAATACCGGAAATCGTCCCCAAAAATAACCAAGCCACCCCCACGGGCTTTTTCGCAGCTGAGTTCACCTTTCGAACTGGTTGGACTGCACCATTTGGGCTCATTCCCGAAGACGCCCGCCGGAAACAAGTATATTCTGGTTGCGACCGACTACTTTTCCAAGTGGGTCGAAGCACTGCCCGTTCCAGACACCTCTTCCGCTCATGTCGTTTTGTTTGTGGAACAACATCTCGTTCTTCGGCATGGTGTGCCCCGACGCCTCATCACGGACGTGGGAGCTGCTTTATGTCCCATGTATTTGAGCAAGCCATCCGCTAATTCGCATTGCGCATTCCAGTACATCCGTCAATCATCCCCAGTGCAATGGCCTCGTGGAGCGTGTTAACCGCACCCTCACGGATATACTCGCTTCCTACGTGGCTCTTTTCCGCATAAATTGGGATCGTTTTGTTTCTGCGGCAGTTTTTGCACTTAACACTGTGAGGCAACAAAAAACGCATGTCACGCTGTTCTCAGTCGTCTATGGCAGAACACTCTCCATCCATCTCGACGCGCAGTTGGGCCTTCTCCATCAGACTGCGTCACCAACTGACTCCGCCCAACGACTTCGTTACGCCGGCCTCGACGCTCAGCGCAACCATCTCGCGGCTCATGCGCGTGTGCAAGTGGCCAATGCGGCAGCACTACCGCTTCCCTACTTCCGGTCCGGTGACTTGGTCCTCGTTCGCCGCACCATCCGAGCGACTGGCCGTGCCACGAAGTTCATGCCACGATACCGCGGCCCTTACCGTGTCGTTAAACGGCTCGGCCCCGTGACATACCGCCTCGAAGATCTCCCCGAGCATCGACCATGCGGTGTGCACCACATTTTCCCGGAGCATGTGTCAAACATGAAGCGATATCTCAACGGCGCCAGCATTTACTCCGACTTAGATACCGGGTCATCACCACCACTGTCGTCGCCTGCTGCCTTATTGCCTTCCACACGAAATTCCGCCCCATAAGTGGAGCTCACCGACACTTTCTTTGTTGTGGGACGCTGTGCCCGCCTAGAGATAGACACAGGAGAACGGAGGACACCAGGCAAACACCATTTGCCCCGGCGCTCTCCTTTTGTTCTCTAACCCTCGCGCTGGCGCTGCGCGCTCATCTCGCGCTCGTCCCGCGCCTCATCTTTTTCTGGCGCAGCGCTCCTCGGCGCGCGCCGTAAAAGAAAAAAAAAAAATATATATATATATATATATATATATATATATATATATATATATATATATATATATATATATATATATATATATATATATATATATATATATATATATATATATATATATATATTCTGTGTGCTCTGCTTATTTGGTATCAGGCTTCGAGTTGATAATTACGAGTGTTGCTCTTGAAATCTCTTACCTGTGGATATGGGGGGGGGGGAAATGCGGTATCTACTGCGTTTGGCTTTACTGATACTTGCATTGGTAAACCTGCTTTTTACTCGCTTCTAAAGGTGGTTGTAGCTGTCGTTCTACCTTATAAAATTGTTTTTCGTGTATTGGTAATTTGATTTTAATTGCTGGTTTTTCTCTTATAGGCTAGTGAAATCATGGCATTTACCATGCATATTTAGAAGAGTGCGGTAGGCCGCATGAGCTCAGCCTATTCTTTTGACGTCACGGCCCAGGTAACTTGGTTTCGCCGCGCTAGCAGGCTGTTGGTCCCTAGTGGCAGGGCTTCTTGTGTTTCTTCTGTTGAGAATGACCCCTAGGGACTCTGGTGGTGGATCTCCTTTGCAGTCAGCCGTTCAATTACGTTATTAACGATGAGCCGTTAATGGCACACACACCTCCAGACGCCTGTAGAGTGAGTGGAGGTAGCTGTTCCGGTCTAAACAGAGATGCCCTCGACTTGCGTCGCAAGCTCAGCTGGAAGTCAACTACCTTGTAGTGACAAAAGGGGGTAGCCAATCGAGTCCAGCTTTCGCCGGTCAAGCGAGAGTAAGATTTCACAAATGAACTGTAAACTGTGAAGTATAACCCAGGATCACGGGCACCAGCCTTCCCCGTTGCTTCAACTAAATATGGAGCACTGCACTCCCCGGGCTCAAACCACCTGCAGGGAGATCTTGGCCGACCTGGGCGGATGCCATCAAGTCAGAAGTAACAAACAAAACAAATTTTACACAGCAAGAGACGATAGAGAGAAATTCCAATGAACACTTAAAATGCACAGGCGAAAGATTCACAGACAAGCAAAGCTAACATGCAACTAAAGAGGATCTCAATAAGCACAGAGGCTTTACAACACAGAACAATACACGAGAGAGTAAAATTAACAAATATCAAATTGTTCACCGAGCACTGTTGCAGACCGACGCCTGGAGAGTCACGATGATGCCGCCATGTAAGGCGAGCGCCCTCCACTTTCTCGCAGATCTGTGGGCTTTCCAGTAACGGTCAGCTGTGGGAGCCGAGCAGTAGCACTTGCGAACACGCCGATATACTAGCTCACACGCTGACTGACTCGCACAAGCGACGCGACCTTAATAATTAGGGCGCGCTGTGTCTGTCTGTTTCAGTACGCCAAAGCTGACACGCCTATGCAATCAGCTTCGCTCGTTGATGTATTACCCTTTTCTCCCGCCGCGCCGCGCGTCGTCATTTGTTAAGCCCGGTTGAACCTTGTCGAGACGACTCTCATCTTCCGGCCTGATGAATCACCGTCAGCGCCAAGCGATGAGAGGGAGGCTGACACCGATGCGTGCAAGGCCACGCGCTCTCCTCGCGCGGGGAAGGGCGTTTCTGGTCTTCCTCGTTGCTTCAGCCAAATATGGAGCACTGTCCTCCCTGGGCTCAACCCACCTGCAGGGAGCGCCTCGCCGGCCTGGACGGATGGCATCGTCACCTGCGGACCCGTTTTCACCTGATCAATATTTTACAGAGAATATCTGCTTGAACAACGCTCAACACCGCCTACCGAATATCATCTTTCGGTGCGGACTCATATGTTCTAATCACACGATGTCTGGAAGGCCCCTGCATATTACAGTTAGTGCCTCCGCAGGAATGCCTCTCGCTATTGTAAGCGTCTTCGATCTGCGCGTTCCTCCCACGCTTCCAGCCTTTATTTCAAGATGAGACGCTATGTCAGCTGCGTGTTTCTCTTCAACGCCGTTTTTGTCGTACCAACCGCGGTACTTCTTACATGTTAGACCGCAGCATCACTCTGTCTTCAAGCAATAACGAAGTGCACCGTCATCTCGTCAGTGCTGCGGTCCACCAGCAAATAGAAAAGACTTGGTGCGATCGATGAAAATTAAATCGCCGCCTGTCAATTTCGCGCTAACCTCCTCCTCTGCGCACACAACTTTCACTTCTTTTTAATCCCTCCCTTCGTGATGCGTTGCAATACAAATATAATATCTTTGCCGCCTTCGAGTAGTTTACGGTAAGCGGATTATCACCGCCTAGTTTTCTTATTCCCTATGCTGAAGTGATGCTTGTGACTAATTATGCCAAGCAAAATAATTTCTCATCCTCACTTCCGATAGCTATTTACCTGTGTCCTTGATGTTACATTTTGGGTTACCCAAGAAGAAACTCGATCACCAGCGCAGCAATTGTGGTTTACTGTATCAGACTAGTTCAGAGTAGCTACTCACCATAAAAGCCCGTTCTACAATGTGAGCGAAGCAGCTTCAAACAATACATTTAAAGATAATAATGTTTTAATCCTCTTCAGTGCTGGGAATTAAACACTGTTTTAGGCCAAGCGCTATTGCTTCTGATTGCACCATGTTCATAAGAAATGTGTAATGAATAATTCATATAGGTACTGATCGCATCTGAATACTTCTTGGTAAAACACGTGCTCTTGTAATGATCAGGGTGAGAAAAACTTTGTGGTATATAATATACAGCTCATTCAATAGGTTGAAAATGCGTCACCGTCGCCGTAACCAGAATAAAGAATCGAGTCGAAAAATCATGCAAATGAATTCTAATCATATTTGCGAGAAAATCGCGTTTTGTCTACTGTTCAGTTGGAGGATATGTTGCGATAAAAGATCAACCTGGCGACGTATGTATTTCCATTTATATACTTTTTATTGGAAGTATAGTTTTCAATCCATAAGTAAGCTAGACACTGCGTCTTGCTTTCTTCGAAATCCAACCTAAACGAAAATGTTTCAAACTTCACAAAATGTGCCAGTTTATCGACATGACGACGCTGGTATAGATCAAACGCTGGTCATGATTTCGAGAAATGCACCATCAAGGCTACGGCATACGGGACCAAAATACCGCTGACTCAATTCATATGAAACTAATCGTAGCCTGTCACAGAACTCGAGCCCGTGCCACAGAACATGAATCTACACATACAAGAAGTTTAGAAAGTAATGCGTGCTCTGCGCCTGAACGCACAATTTGATTTCAAACCTTTCCCGTTCTACACTGATGTCGCAGTTCAGACTCCGTCAGGTGTGTAATTAGCAGTACTTCGTGTGAATTTACAAAATGTATGGGCTCTTTTCGGTGGAGTGCCCATTGACCCCGCAAAGTGTGTCCGCCGATTGTGGAATTTTTAGGCGGCACGCTTTCACAGAGCCGCTATAAAAGGTTGTCGTTTAAGACTCGCGTTTCGCTCGCGAGAGCTACGTCAAACGAGGTATGTCATGTGAACTATCACATATTCTACATCACCGTTGAGATGCCGATCCCATTCCTAGATGCATTACGGGAGTCTCGTTCCACCAGTGACTCACAAATATTTCAGCTATATTTCAGGCGTTTCGAGCGCTTAACTTCTTGGCACCTCCCTGGGGTATCCCGCCATACTGGAAGTGAGCCTACGGTTTCAAGAGTTGGAGAAAATCATTGCCGGCTCTAAATACAGGTATCGCCAGTTCTCTGCTTCAGCAAAGGAATCCATAAAATAGATCAGATTGCACGACAGGTACAGACGAGAGCTACTGCTCGCTACGACCCTAAAGTGAATGCTTGCTTCCAAAATGTGACGAGCTCTGGTCTCTATCCCACAAGGTACGGACGCGCCGTCAAAATAACCAGTTCTCCCCCCCCCCCCCCCCCCCCCTACTAAAGAGGCTTGAGGTATACCTACCTCTCGATTGCTCGAATGCGACTGCATAAGCTTCCTTTGCACTTTGGGCTCGCAAGGCTGCGAATGTTTGCGGTATCCTGAACTAGGGACGCGCACGAAGATGTCGACATTCACCCTATACGCCGGCTCATCCCTTAATTTGCATAAAAAAGTATGTTTTCATCTGTCTAAAAGCGGAAAATTTGCTATATGCACATTATGAAGAGGCTACCACGTCCACTATTAAGAAGCGTCCTGGTTTTTAGGATGCTATTGATCCTAACAGAAATAATAAATGGTATACAATGGCGAGAAAACAAAATTGGCGACAGCATCCCCTGACATGGACAGCAAGGCGCAACAACATCAAGAAAGTGTGCGTATTATCTTTTTATTTTTAAGTTTCTTTCAAGCATGCTTTATTTATCATTCCAAGTAAATGAAGCCGACCGTCTCTTGTGGCAAGGAGCAGGTACGTACTTGTTGAGAACATTGTAGAAAATCGTCTCTCTCATCAATTTTTTGCAACTGTTGCTAACAATAAAAATAGGTGATCTATTAAAAGTTGTTATTAAAGTTTTAACTATAATATTCTGCAAGAACACATTATGTTTGAGAAATTTAGCCATAAACTATCAATGGCTTTATTGATACAAAACAAATTTGGTTGCAGATAGCAAGCAAATAACTGACGTCCGTAAGAATGGGCAAAAAATCTGGAATTTAAGGTCAATATTCCGATACAGTGCCTGAAAACATACGAAAATAATCCTCGAAATACGGGAACGGAGACAATCGTGGTAATAATTTTGTTCTTGAAATATTTGTTGATGCATTCTTGCTACGGTTGTGGAAACACATACGCCGTGAAGAAATTGGAGTATATTCCAATACGTAGTCGCAACACTCATTGATAAATATATAAAAAAAATGAGCATCTTTCACCGTTTGAAGAAAATAACGGTTATATATCTTGAATTATATAGATGCTCCAGTGCAGCGATTTTTAAAAATGCTCTCTTTCCTGCTAAACACAATTGCTTTGAAACTAAACTTCCTTCTTTCTTCGAACACGCAGAAACAGCTGAACCTGATAAGCATGCCTGAATCAAAAGACGTACGCTTGAGGATCGATCATATGAATTTCGTTAGTATTATATAATTCTTAAGAACACCTTTTCCTATTCATTTTCACATGCTGCACATTAGCGTTTCCTGCTGCTGCTGCTGCACCTCATTGTTACAGAGGGATCCTATGATTATGGACGGAGTAACCATTCCTACGGAGATATATGTTGCTGAAATTGTATCGTCAGCTGATGCCAATAGTACTAACTAGACGTTTCTAAAAAGCACCCGGACATACTCATCTATTGCATTCTCTAACGTCTTTTGGCAGTCATTACAGGGTGCCACGCTACCAGATGACAGGAAGGTGGGAAAGCTGGTTCCGGTGGATACATATTTTGATTTCTTCTGCTACCACAACTACGCACCAAATGCATTCATGTCCATTTCATGCAAGTTAAAAGGACAAACTGTTTTTCTGTCTGATCTCTCTACTTGAAATAACTCTTTTCTTCGCATGTATTCAGCAGTTTCCGAAGACTCCAGTTCTGAAAAACGCAAGTTCTCGATTTTACAAATGGTTCAAAAATGGCTACCATTCTGGATCCACCGTATTGCATTTTAATTGATTTTGCAAAGGCATCTGATATTTGCTACACAAAGTTCTACATTTGTGGCTGAGTAAAATTGTCCTAAATACTAATCTTATCATGTCACGTGATCATTGTCGGGAGGGCCGTAACGACTACGTTACAACTAATGACTGTGACACACCCGCATATCCTGTAGCATCCGTCATTCCCCAAGGCTGCATGCTATGACCTCTGGTCCTCCTAATGTACGTTAACGGCATTGCGGATTGCACTGTCTCACAAATAAGCCTCGATGTCGAACATTGTATGTTATATCGAAGCATACCATATTGCAAAAACCAGCGTCTCCCAGCGTCTTCCAGTGCGAAACCAGTATGATTTTCGCGCTGGTTTTGCACTGGATCTGCTGGGAACGCTGGAGGTCTGCGATATTCACTGGAGCAGTAACGGGAAGACACTGGCTGCACTGGTGCGATGGAAGAAAAACGCTTGGATTAGCCTTTTCACACTGGGTGTGTCGCTGGCATCCGCGATGCACTGGGAGAAGCGCTTATGTGCGCTGGGGCCGCACTGGTCCCAGTGGCCCAGTATAGCCGGTGCGGCCTGCGGCGTCAGCCGGAGTAGCATCCCTCAGGGGCCAACATGGCAACAGCGCACTCGCAATCGATCATCGGGGCGCTATATTAAAAATATGGTTCAAGCAAGCACTTTTTGCTGCGAAGTCGTTGCGCACCTGTAAGAAAACGAAGGCAGTATCTTTTTTTCTAGAGTTTCCTTGTTTTGGTAGGTCATTTCAAACGTTTCGAGAGAGTCCGCGACCGCTGCACCTCTGATATCTCATGACACACTGACGATTAACGCACAACTAAACTGGAAATAAATAATGTGGGCTACGATGCATAACAAAATTCACAGCTGATCTTAAGGGCACTGTAACACAATGATACTGCCAAAATGTTCAATTCGGGCTCAATCGCAAGCGAGCGTAGCCTGCACTACGGCCCAGTATAAACAGCTCAAAGAAAAAATAAAACGAGGAAGAAAGTAGTTTACCGAGCGATGAACCCATGAGAGAAAAACAAAAACATACAGCGCTTGTAATACATAATATTTGCGTGTTTTTGAAGCTTTTGCGCTCCTTCTTACTCTGCGTATAAGCAGCCGGGCCCTCCGTCATCGCACCGCTTCCCGAAAGGTTTACATACAAATAAGGTTTAGTTACACGCAAAATTGTGTCGTCGCAGCTGCGCTGGCCGGTATTAAAGCTTGGTCCCAATTTTTTCCTTGAAGGTGTATAATAAAGCTCCGTGTTCAACCAAAATTACGCCCACGGTAGCAGAGCACCAGCGAAGAGCCGGCGTTGCTAAATTTGCCAGCGATGTCGAACTCCACATGTTAAAATGTTTTCAGTGCACAAAATAGCGCGCATCGGTACACAGAACATCAGTTGCAAGTCGTGAGAGCTGGCAGAAAGCTCCAATAATCAAAAAGTTGTAATTGTTAGAGCGGCAGAAATGGCCTGTAGACTAAGAAACATGAAGTCCCAAACTTATAAATGGGGGTCATGACATAAAATACAGACATGTTTCAAAGAACTCCAGTTATCGGCGTGGCCAAGTGTTTTTTTTTTTTTTAGCTGGTGAGCTAGTTATTGAATAGATGGCTAGGGAGCGAGTTCGAAGCGCGCTTGGTTCGCTATCTTTTTTTTTTTACTTTTTAGGGTTTGTTATGTACCTAACTTGTTTCGTTACTTTTTACTTTGTAATTTTTGTCCCACGGCTTTTTTTCTCCGGGCCAACAGCGCCGCCAGTGCGGAGCGTGCCAGTATGCCGCGTCCCAGTGCGCCCAGTTTCCAGCGTCATACTGGGACCATAATCAGGTATGGCGCTGGGGCGCTGGGACCCAGTGGCACTGAGGTTTACAATAGGGTACCTAACCTCTTTTGCAGTCCTTACTTTGCAAGATGGTCTTGATAATATTTTCGTTTGTTTTCACACCAGCTCTGTTAAACTAAATGCTAGTAAGTGCGGAATAACGAGAGTAACACCTAGGCATAACCAGTCTTGATGAACATATTTCCTCTAACTCTGTTATAACATCTGTTTGTGATTATAAGCTTCTTTGCCTATACACTATTACCTCAAAGGAAAAACGCATGCTGAACATTTTAAGGATACGCTTACAGGAACTTTGATTTCTCTGGCCTCGAAATTTCCCTCGTCCTATTGACCATGTAAGCAGCTAGATACGTCTGTTATAAATAGAAACCTGAACAGGCTTCTTGTGGTTTCGTTACCCAGCCGACATCACTCAAGCAAGTAATCGAAGCCATCAAAAACTCTCTCTTCCGGGGTTCCCAGCGTTCCATCAAAGAGAGCAGACGTGTTTTCGAAGGCTCCTGTGAATGTCCCCGCAAACCTCGACCCGACGCCCCAAGCGGGATCCCAGTTCTTGGAATACCGTCTGCGTCTGGCCGGGATCACGCTGCAGCGGCTGTGAAGACGATCCTACCTTGAGATTGACGGCACGTACCAGGCCCGGCGAGCCCCGCTTGCCCAGCTGAGACGCCCCCCTCCGCTCCTAAGAAGATGCACGTTCAAGTCGACGGTAAGACCCTCGATAGAGGAAACTTTAACCCAATGGATGGACGACCATCATGAGTACCTATCATCCATCGAACGAAGCACAGCCGCGAAATCGTGGCTCCATCGACGAGACCAACGTTCACCGATTATGGGGAACGACACATCGCACCCCGTATACCAACTGAACCAAGCGCAGCTGCAAGAGACGCGTGGTGTTCTTTATCGCAATCGGCGCATGGCAAGCTTCCGCAACAGGCGTATAAAGTTGTGTTAAGGTCTCAAGGTGGACTCTACCTGCCAGAATTGCAACCACAGGCCCTTCTTCGCTGTGTGTGCGCCGCCGCCGACATCCAACCCAACAACCAGCTGCAACTCCGCATCCATCTCAGCACCAACACCTGCATGACACTCCCGGAACACTCGAACTAACAATGAAGCTCGCACACGTTAAGGCAAACAGCCACGCAGGAAATGAATACGCCATGGCAGCATATCTCGCCCCGGGCGCCGAAACCACACAAGTAGTTATTAACAATGTGTTTTGGGATGAAACAGAAGCCGAAATCATTGACGACCTATAACGTCAAAACGCCTTCGAGAAGATTGTCACAGCCAGACGCATGAGGCGTTCCAAATCTATAATGATCACTTTCGCCCGAGGACCAGTTCCCAGGAAGATTATATACTTTGGAGGAGTCCACCTGTGCACCCCATATCGGCCAGGACCAGAAGGATGCACAAACTGCCGACACCCTGGACACCGATACGACGGGTGTCCAAAGCCAAGGCAAACCAGATTTCCAAGATGTGGCGACGACCTTCCGGAGAAGGAGGGAGGCATGTGCACTCCAACAGGCATCTTGTGTGGAGGAGCCCACCTCACCGCAACAGGTGCCAGGCAAAGCAGCGTAGCAGCAAAACCTAAGTCAAGACATCGCCAACCGAGAGATTACGAGGACAGAGCAGCACAAGCGGGAGAAGTTCTTCACAGAACCGAGCAGCCACGCTCCGGCACAAACCAGACGGACTACGAACCGACCTCGCATGGGCAGACAAGGTCGCCCGCCCACAGGAACCCCAAGAGCAGGAGCTGGCTCGCCCACGGGAGGAGGTAAGACGCCTTCAACACCTGCTTCACAACCCACCTACACCCCCGCCCCTCACATTCCTCCATTCCTTCCCCAATTTAACAGCAGGCTCAGATTTCGCCTCGGGAGCACCAGAATCCTACCCCCCCCCCAAACACCCCCCTCCAAAAAAGAAGCGCATACAACAGGAATTACCTCTAACTGCACTCGAAGCTCACAAAGCCTGACTCGAAGCAAAACTGCAAGCAAAATTAGACCAACCTAAACAGCAGATAGAGGAGCGATTCTAATCATTAGCTCAAGAATAAGAAGCAAAATTCAACTTATTCTGCGAACAGCTTACCCCAAAGGTTGAATGCATAATCGAGACCGCAATCCTCCGCATCATGCAAGACGCCAGACTGGCCGCCACTCCACCACCCTCACCTCCACATGATTCTTCCACACAACCCCGCCACCATATCCCCGCCGTTGGCACTAGGTGATCAGGAGCATGACAGCTAATTCTTCCCATCCAACGCCAACCGAAAAGTCGTTATGCATTGGCACTGGAACTGTCGCAGCCTACGGCTAAAGCGTGACCTCTTCACACAGCTGTTAACACACTCATGCCCCCCAGACTAGATCCTCCTACAGGACACACAAACGTAGCCCTAAATATACCAGGCTATATCGGATATCTCGCCCTAAATAGGCAGAAACCGGCCATCACCACCTACGTTAAACGTACACTCCGACACTCTATCCGAGACTACACATATAGCTTGGCCCAGGTCACCGTCGAAGTCCTCCCCGAGGATATTACTAAGGGCTCTCTCATAGTAACCAGTGTATATAATCCGAACAGCAGCCCCGCGACGGTCTGCGCTAATCTCATACAACCCATCACGCAAGACGCGAAAAATACACCTTTATTGATAGGAGGAGACTTGAATTGCGCCCACACAGACTGGGAATACCACCGCATCATTGGTAGAGTACAAGCACTCTACAGCCAGGAACAGCAGTCACAGCTGACTACCTTCAACAATTTCAACCTGCCCACGCGACAGGGCGAGGTCGGCTAAATGGACGACAGTTCAGAGCAGACGCTATAGGGGAACGATCCTGAGTGTCTGAAATGGAAACCAACACCAAACACCTTAGACAGTGATTACTACATCATAGCGCTCAACGTCACAGGACCCAAATGGCGGAAGCGTACATATTGTGAGCACTGTGTGGCGCTTCATCTTCCACACGGCTGAACGTGCTGCTTCATCGTCATCCTGCTCCCTCTTGTAGATACACATCGTCATCGCGGAGTGTGTTTGGCTGCAGTGTGCGACCAAGGCTTCAGGTCTGCAAAAAAGCCTGATCTCCCAAGTCCAACCTTCACGTTACCTTACACGTGGTGGAGGTGCGCTTTGATTTCCCCGCTGCTTTGTCACCTGCATCCAACTGGAGCTTCGTTCTGGCCGCCCTTTGACCCCGACCACCATCGTCATGACTCAAGAGGGCCACTCCGCTATTCCGGCCTCTACCAACTCGACTCCAGCTCCCCTTGCTTCTTGGACCGTCAGTAACCGTCAGCGCGACCCGCAGATGTTCGCCGGTCTCCGCGGCGACGACGCTGATGACTGGCTCGACAGCTACGACCGGGTCAGTGCTTTCAACCGTTGGGACGATTCTCTTAAACTAATTAATTTGTCCTTTTATTTGACGAATGTGGCCAAAACGTGGATCCTAAATCATGAATCGACGATTCCGGACTGGGCTACCTTTAAATAAAAGTCACGCGAAATTTTCTGCGCTCGTACTGTTCGCACGGAGTCCGCCAAGACGAAGCTAGAAGCCCGACTTCAGCGGTCCAATGAGACCTATACCTTTTATATACAAGATGTTCTTGGACTTTGTCGGCGCATAAATGACACAATGCCAGAGGCCGAGCGGGTTCGGCACGTCCTTAAAGGTATTGGGCCACTCGCCTACAACGCCCTGGCCGTGCAGAACTCTACCACAATCGACGCCATCATATCGACTTGTCAACGCCTTGACGAACTACAGTCAATACGCCTGCAGCCTGATCCCACTTCATTTGGTTTCACTGCCGACGCTGACCTCCGTGCGCTTATTCGCGGATTAATTCATGAAGAGCTCTCGGCTCAAGGTAATTTGTGCCGCCCTGCATCTGAGCCACATCCTTCAAGTGCCGGCCTGCGTAGCATTGTCAAAGAACAGCTGGCCTCAATGACCTATTCCCCCCCAACATCGGTCGCTCCTACCATCTGTCAGGTGCCAACGTACGCCCAGGTCACGCCCTTGCCGCCCGCAGTTCGAGCACCTACGCCACTGGCGCCTACCACTGCTCATATCGCTGCATTGGCACCACCTACCTTGGCGCCGACATACTACTCCAACTGGCGCCCAGCCCGCCCTGTTTGTTATTACTGCGGGTACTGAGGCCATATTTCCCGCTTCTGTCGTCGCAGGCTCCAGAATGAACGCCGCGGCTACGACTCATTTGAAGCAGACTACCCTCCTCGCTTTTCCGGCTCTAACCACCGTTCATTGCCTGATAATCCCCGACATTCATCACCCCTTCCAGAAAGCCCCGCTCCGCCTGCTGGTTACAGGCCTTCAAGACGCCGTTCTCCTTCGCCTTTTCGCCGCTCAACCTCGCCTCTCCGTCAAGCTTCTCTGACGACCCCCCGCCTATCGTAAAAGTGACCACTGCAGTTTTAGGAGGGAAAACTGCACTCTTCGACCATTTCAAATATCCCCCAGAACGTCCCTGGAATATTATTTTAGTGTGGGTTGAAGGTTTATCTGTGGAGGCTTTGGTTGATACGGGCGCCGCTGTTTCTGTGATACACGCTGACTTGTGCTCCCGCTTGCGAAAAGTGAAAACGCCTTATGATGGACCTGAACTCCGTGGAGCTAATGGTGCGATAATTCGGCCTTTTGCTAAGTGTACTGTGCGAGTTTTTGTTGGTTGGTTGGTTGGTTGGTTTGTGGGGTTTAACGTCCCAAAGCGACTGAGGCTATGAGAGACGCCGTAGTGGAGGACTCCGGAAATTTCGACCACCTGGGGATCTTTAACGTGCGCTGACATCGCACAGCACACGGACGCCACTTCGTTTCGCCTCCATCGAAACGCAGCCGCCGAGGTCGGGTTCGAACCCGGGTATTCCGGACAGTAGTCGGGCGTCTTACCACTGCACCACCCCGGCGGGGCCGAGTTTTTGTTGATGGTGTCAGCCACCATGTACAATTTGCCGTGATGTCACCGTGCGCTCACCCAATTATTTTAGGCTGGGATTTTCTGTCATTTACAGGGTCATATACATGAATGAGAGTGATCCGTCTTCTGAACCTCCCGAGCCCCGTCATCGCCTGCTTGCCGCTACTAACTCAGTGTTGCCCCCTGGATGCGAACAACTTGTCGCGCTTACTTCTACTGACATTGATAACGGAGATGTGCTAATCGTGCCTTCTGATCGCCATCTGACCCGTGGAATCGCGCTATCACCAAGTCTTGTTCGGTTTGAGCATGGCACAGCGCTTGTCGCTGCTTCGAACACTTCCCCAGAGCCCATTGTGCTGACTAGAGACATGTTTTCCTTGTGCCCTGGACATTCACCCAGTGTCCCTCACCAGCCTTACCGCCCCCTCTTAGTCACCAGCAGCTACTTCCGATGCTTCTCTCTGTGTTCTTTTTGGCACCATCAATCCTGACCTTCCTGCAACTCACCGCCAAGCTTTGCAGGAATTACTTCGAAAACACCAAGCCTCCTTTGATGTCACTTCTCCGACCTTGGGCCGAACGTCTTCTGCACAGCACCGCATTATTACAGAAGGTACTTCTATTGTTAGCCGCCGCCCTTACCGAGTTTCCTTATCAGAACGTAAAATCATAGAAGATAATGTGAATGATATGCTCCGACGAGACATTATTCGGCCCTCAGCTAGCCCCTGGTCATCTCTGGTCGTGTTGGTCAAAAAAAAAAGGACGGGTCCGTGCGTTTTTGCGTTGATTACCGCGCACGTAACAAAATCACTAGCAAAGATGTTTACCCTATGCCACGAATAGACGACTCCCTCGACTGTCTTCAGGGCGCCTAATATTTCTCCACTTTAGATTTGCGTTCCGGTTACTGGCAGATACCGATGCACGAAGCTGACAAAGAAAAAACCGCATTCGCTACTCCCGATGGGCTCTACGAATTCAATGTCATGCCTTTTGGACTTTTTAATGCCCCCACTACGTTTGAGCGCATGGACGACATAGTTATTTTCTCTGCGACATTTTCTGATCATTTATGCCGCCTGTATCAAGTAATAACGTGCCTGCAATCCGCCGGTCTCCAGCTGAACACAAAAAAGTGTAATTTCGCCAAGAAAGAAATCAAGATCCTGGGCCACCTCGTCAGCCGCGATGGCATTCGACCCGACCCTGACAAGCTTGCTGCAGTTTTGAACTTTGCACACCCTCAGCGGACTAAGGAACTACGCAGTTTCCTTGGCCTGCCTTCATACTTTCGCCGTTTCATTCGCAATTTCGCTACCATTGCTGCACCGCTCCACCGCCTCCTTACCGACCGTACTACTTTCCGTCCGAAGAATGCGAAAAAGCTTTCCAAACCCTAAAAAATGCCCTCACTTCGGACCCTGTTCTCGCTCACTTCGACGACACTGCTGCTATACATCCTCAACACCGATGCCAGCAGCCTCGGTATCGGCGCCGTACTTCTGCAACGTGACACCGCTTCTCGGGAAAAAGTAATTGCGTTCGCCAGTCGAACTCTAACACCAGCGGAACGCAACTACACCATCGCTGAGCACGAGTGCCTCGCCGTCGTTTGGGCAGTTCAGAAATTCCGCCCCTACCTCTACGGCCGCCATTTCATGATCGTTACCGATCACCACGCTCTGTGCTGGTTATCAACCCTCAAACATTTGACTGGACGCCTGGGCCGTTGGATTCTGCGTTTGCAGGAATACCACTTCGATGTCATATTCAGATCGGGTCGCAAACATCGAGATGCCGATGCTCTTTCTCGCTGCCCGCTCCCAGAATCACCACCTAGTGCTTCTTCGCGCTTTCCTGCGTACACCCTCGATGTCCCAATGTCGTCCAGAGCTCCAAACATCATCTGTGCTACTCCTGCCGCTGCTCCAGATCGCTACACCATTATTTCACACCAGCGAGCAGATCCCTACTGCCGTTCCCTAATCGACCTTCTCACCGGTGCTTCTCACCCTCCTACTGCTAGGATGCGCAGGCAACTCCAAAAGTTAAAACTTGACAACGGCGTGCTCTCCCGTTATGTTTATTGCTCTGAAGGCGCCCGTTGGGTCCCCGTTATTCCGAGAGCGCTTCGCACCCGTATCCTGGCGGCTTTCCACGATGATGCTACAGCCGGTTACTTAGGCTTTCATAAAACTTACGACCGCGTAAAAACCCGTTTCTTCTGGCCAGGCCTCGCCTCAAGTGTGGCAAAATACGTCGCCTCTTGTCTGCCATGTCAGCACCGCAAACGGCCCACTTTTCCTCCTGCTGGCATACTACAGCCGCTACCTTGCCCTGCTACTCCTTTTGCCGTTGTTGGCATAGACTTATTCGGGCCACTTCCATTGTACGCACGAGGTAATCGCTCGAGCGTCACCGCCGTCGACCACCTAACACGCTACGCTGAGACCGCTGCCCTGCCTAATGGCTCAGCACATGAGGTCGCGACCTTCTTTTTGGAATCGCTCGTACTGCGTCATGGCGCCCCTCAATTGCTTCTCAGCGATCGTGGTCGGACATTTCTGTCGACGATTGTAGCCGAAGTTATGGAGGCCTCAACCACACATCACAAATTGACCTCCAGCTATCACCCGCAGACCAATGGGTTGACTGAGCGGTTCCGCCGCACGCTTTCTGACATGTTGTATATGTACGTCGACCAGGACCACCGAAACTGGAACGTTATACCTCCTTTTGTTGTGTTCGCCTACAATACGGCTGTACAGCGGACCACAGGTTACACTCCGTTTTTCCTCGTCTACGGCCGTTCTCCCGCTACCCTTCTTGACGCCTCTTTCCTTTCTACACATGCCAGTTCCCCATCCTCTCTTCCTGACCAGTTCCTTTCCAGAGTGGCCAAATCGCGCCGGCTTGCTCGCGTCAACACGGAAGCTAGCCAGGAAGACCGCAAGTCCCGCTATGATGCAACCTATCGCAGTTCGGTTCCGTTCCGGCGACGAGGTGTTACTTTGGACCCCATTACGCACTCCTGGCCTTTGTGACAAGTTACAGCACCGTTACATTGGTGCTTACACAGTTCTTGAAAAAACCTCCCCGGTCAAGTATCGCGTCTCCCCTGTTTACCCTCCTCCGGACTGTCTTTACCGTGGCACTGAAGTTGTCCACGTTCCACGTATGAAACCTTTTATTCGCAATCCTGCGGACTAATTGCGGCCAGGCTGGCCGCTTCAACTGCGCGGGCGAAATAGTGTGAGCACTGTGTGGCGCTTCATCTTCCACACGGCTGAACGCGCTGCTTCATATTCATCCTGCTCCATCTTGTAGATACCCATCGTCATCGCGGAGTGTGTTTGGCTGCAGTGTGCGAACAAGGCTTCAGGTCTGCAATAAAGCCTGATCTCCCAAGTCCGACCTTCGCGTTACCTTACAATATAAACATCGCGTTACAAACTGGAAACAATTTAGAGAGCACCGTCAGTTACAATCCGCAGAGCTAGAGTAACCACTAGAGGAAGGGGCCCAACGCCTCCTCCACGATAAAGACTCCCACACACAACATTGCATAACACAGCAAGACATCCCCACGCTAGACACGAAGAAGGCTCACTTAATAGATGCCGCCATCTTAAAAAAAACGTCTCACCATTCAGAACCACAATATGAAGCTTCAGCAGAAAGTATGCGATCTTACCGCAGAGATGGAGGCACATAACCACTAGTTGTGCCGACAAAAATGGGCGCAAATGCTTGAATGGTTGCGAGGAAAACTTACTAGCGCCAGCGCATGGCAACTGCTTAAACACCTTCTAGAGCCCCCACCGAGAGCAAAATAATCAAACGTAACACTATCATAAGCCTAACTCGCCAGCACAAAGATGACACGCAGTCACTGTTGGCGCAACTGAAGCATATATACACCACCCCGAGAAAGCTACAACAGCTACCACGCTAAGCTGGCACTACTAATACTATGCTAGACAGGAAGATCACGTTCGCCGCAGTACAAACAGTTCTCCAGAAGCTTCGAAACACCACACCAGGGGAAGGCCGTGTCAGCATAGCCATACTCCGTAGTCTTGACGACAGATCACTTCCTACACTCACAGACCTATTCAACCATCACTAGGAAGCCGGTACACTCCCAAACGCATGGACGCATGGAAAGAGAATCCTTATACCGAAACCGCACAAACCAATCACCCCGACTAACATGCGCCCCATATCGCTAACATCTTGCATCAGGAAACTCATTGAACACATCACGGTTGCACGTCTTACAGCATGGATGTACGAAGCCTCACAGTACCCACATACTATGCTAGGCTTTCGACCTCGGCTGTCCGCTCATGATGCCTTACTACAGATAACTACTGCCGTACTCGACCCGAGCTTGCCAGCCCACACGAAGGCAATTCTAGCCATTGATCTATAAAAAGCTTTAAAAAACGTCAAACACACCGCCATTCTACAAGCACTGACGGAATTCAACGTGGGTACCAAGGTACACGGGTGCGTAAAGGCCTTTTTACAAAACTGAACAGCTACGCTGCATGTCGACAACATCCACACACAACCCTACATGCTGGCCAGCATAGGAATACCACAAGGTTCTGTCCTATCTTGCTTCCTATTTATTATAATGCTTGTTTCCCTTGCTCATAGATTACAATCTATCCCCCACGTTCAGCACACGCTATGTGCTGATGACATTACTCTCTGGACCCTACAAATACCCTACAAATTGCTGCGGCCAGCATAGCTACTATCACACATGCCATCAGTTTGGATTGTTCTCCAGAGAAGTCGGAGCTCCTTATCCTCCTGTCGAAAGGTGAGAGCTACCACACGAACATTGAGATACACATCCAGGGTAGACGCGTCCCTCGTGTGAACACGCTACGTATACTGGTATGTATCTGCAAAACGAGGGGAAGAACAAGGAGACACTAAAATGGATGAACCAAACCCTCGCCGCAACCGCGTAACTATTAAGACAAGTCACGGGCAAAGCACACGGACTCCTAGAAGCTGATACGCTCCGCACTATGCCTACACAGTTAGTCGTATCCTCACTGCGACCCCTTATCTTAGACTTACAGCAGGCGAAACTCAACAGCTAGACGCCATGATTAGGCAAGCGACAAGAACGGCTCTTAATCTACCAGGGAACACAATTAAAAAACCTTAGACTGCTTACCCTGCGGCTGCACAATACAATACGCGAAGTGAAGCACACCTTCATGTCCATAACATATGCCCTGCTGCCACACCCACAGGTAGACAAATATGGCACAAACTCAACATCAGGATGCCTGCCAACGATCCAAAACTAAGCTCGCTTCCTTCTCACATCAGATAGTCTCTCCACATCAAACCGCTACCTCAAAATATGAACCCTTTGCGAGATCAAAGCCGTAGGAATGCATGGGCCAAAGCACTGCACAAGTTGTATGGGGACGCCGCAGATGCAGCTGCAGATGACCGGGGAGCTACGGCTGTAGTATACCAACCAAATACCGACCCCCCTCATTTTCAGACTCTACCAGGAACCACAGCAGAAGAAGTAAAGAGACCACCATCGCGATGGCCCTGACTGACAGTAGTACCAACTACATCATCAGCGACTCCAAAACGGAAATCCTAAATTATGCTAAGGCAGGGTACACCTCTGTTCCAAATGTGTGCTAGTCAATACTGCTCCACCCCCCTACCCCCGACGCGTTGAGCCCATCTGGATGCCTGCGTACTCCTGATATCCCGGCAACGAGGCCGCCGACTCTTTAGCCCGAGGGCCAAGAAACCGCGAAAAGGCGGAACTCGGGAAGGATTTCTCGAAGGAGCGCAATGCATACCTTCGCTGAGCTCACCGCACACTTCCGCGCACAAGGGCAACAATACCCACTACCACACTCTTCTCTCACCACCAGCATCTCTTGCGACGACTGCAAACGAGGACCCTCCCCACTTCCTCCCTATTATCTCACTATCAATCAATCCCGCCAACCTTCCCCCTCTGCCAAACCTTTCAAGCGACACTGACCCATATCCTACTAACCTGCCCGGCGTCTCCTCCCCGCGGCGTATGGGTGCCACTCCGGACTTAGGAAGACTGGGAGACTACAGTATGCTCCAAGGACCCGGCGAAGCAAAAGATCGCAGTTCGTCGGGCTGCCGGCGTCATGGACAGATTGAACATGAACGTTTGAGTGCGGTGGGGCCAGGGGGCCCCGAATACCCTTGTGAAAATAAATGTTTTGTCCTCCTCCTCTGTTTCGGAGATTCATCGAAAGGTGTGGGAACTCGGGCCCAAGTTTTTCCTCCACTCAAACCTACACAAGATGGAAAAGGTTTCCACCGCAAGGTCGATCTCAAGGCAAGTCCCTGTGGAGGATCGTTCCAGGTGCATTGTGGAATGTGTTCATGCAATGAAAATATCTGGTGGTGGGACAAAGAGCAAATGTTGCCTCAAACCCTTTTATTTTTCAAAATTATTTTTCAAATTAAAAGCTGAAATACTTTCTTCTTTTTACTCCTACTTAGATTTTATACCGCATGTACTGAAAACAAACGTTGACGTGGCAAACTGGAAAACTAATTCTTACGTAGCGTTATTTGTTCCAATAACCAGCACAAACGGGGCCACCTTCTCGCCTTTGTCGAGTGCATTTCAGCATCAAAAGGCTCCTAATTTTCTCTACTGTATCATGTTCATTTTATTTATCTATTTCATTCCTCAAAAGTCTCGTGGGAGGCATTACATGAGCGAGTGGTCGTTAAATGGTAAAGAAGTAAAACAAAAACTGTAGTGACATGTTTTCGATGAGCCGCTTGAATAATTTAGGGTCGATGATCACAATGCGATGTTTTAGATGAACCTTTTGAATATTTTAGGGTCGATGATAGTGACACCATCAATGGGCAGGCCATTCCAGTCCTGTGCTCTGCGCAAGAAAAATCACAGCTGAAAAGTTGTAGTATGCGCCTATGGGGATATACTGCATTAATTTAGCCGAAGCGGGTGATTCGGTGGGCTCGTTTCATGTAGGGGTTATCAGACGGCAAAGAATGGAGAAACGTAAAAGTTTAAGACGCGCACTTCTACGCCATGAGGCTAGAGAGGGTAAGTTTATTTGTGCAAGTTTCAATGTTTTGAGGCCGTGGTGAAAACAGTGTTTGGGTGTTTAAGGTTTGATCGAAAGGGCTTCGTTTCACGTATGAGTTGCCAGAGAACACGAGCCTTCAGTTTTTGGATGCGTATTTGCTCTTCCGGGAGGCGCATCTATGTTGGAGCTACAGGCCAGAAGTGTTGAAGTGTTGAAGTACAAAGAAGTGTTGAAGTTTCATTAGGCCCATTCAAAACTGGTAAAACGAGCAATCGCTTTTACTGTCTATGTGCTGCTTACTCAAAGCCGTTTGAACATTTTATGGCCATCAGCGTGCAGGGCCAGATCAAACGCCTGAAAGCCGAAGGCTACCCGAACGAACCAACTCCTGACTTCGGTAGCGAACACGCTGTTGTAGGAAGAGGAGATTGAGGAACGAGGGCAGTCGCAACAATCCAGAAGCCAGGAAGCAAGGCCTGTATCCGTTCCTTATATCCATGGATTCTCTCACCGTCTGAAGAAGGTTGCAGGGAAGTGCGGCGTCAGTGTCATTTTTGCCCCATTCTAAAGGGGCGAAAGAGTGGCATTGACGCATGCACGAAGAAGCATGAACCCTGATTCAGCCTCTATAAAACAGGGGTCATATACACGATCCCTCTGCCGTGTGGGCAAACCTACGTCGGACAGACGGGCAGACGAATAAATGACAGATTGCGAGAGCACGGAAGATCAGTCGGATCTCTTGTAAAGAGCAGCCATTTGGCCTTACACTGCAGCCGCTGCCCTAGCCATACCAGTCCGCCATGCACTCCTGCGGTGAGCAACACATGTATGCTGCGAAGCTTCAAGCAGCAGTTGCTCAGGGAGATCTTCGAGGCCCTTGAGATTTACAATGAAGGTGATAATTGTGCCAGCAGTACCTCGGTTGTGTGGTCATCCAAATAGCTACAATTTTTAAAGAACAGAGGGAGTCATGGGCATAGGGGATTCTGGCACGGCTCTAATGTGCACGATAAAGCAGAAGGGAAGGTTTTAGGCATGCGCTTAAGAGATGGCGTTATATATTTCTGTATATATTTATGTTGCTTCCAATAAACTATCAGCTGAAGTTCAGCGTTCGTGCCTTGTCTGTCTCCTCTTTTTGTCCTGTCTGTAATTTGGCGCAGAGAAAATATGCGCTCTACTTGTCTAATAGGGGCAGAAGCGATAGAAAGGCTAATTTGTATATGACCTAGAGCACGGTTAGCCAAATTTATTGTCTGGTTAACATGCTGTATCCATGTCAGATCACATGAACTATGTACACCGAGGTATTCAACTGATTCAGCTTTTGAAATCTGGATGTTATTGACGTTGTAATCGGGAGCAATGTAGTTACGACTATGGTGAAGGGGCAAATGGAGAATTTAGAGACATTTAAAGATATGAGCTAGTGTTACACCTAGTCCTGGATGCAAGAAAGATCCCTTTGTAACGCTAGAGTCCGTGAGATTTGTTATTGTTCGGTAAACGCGGCTATTACACAAATATCATTTTTATTTTCTGTTTGATTTCGTGCACCCACTCCTCCCTGCAACTCTGAGTGAGCCTAATACTAAGTAAATGTCATACAGCAAGATGAATATTATTTTTATTTCCAGGAAGTTCGTTGTGGTCCCTTTATTCGTTAAGCGAAACGTACAGACTAGGCGTTAGTTGCTGATGTCGCCGGACGAAAAGCACGTTCATTGGTCGACGGACAGCTTTTATGCGAAACACAGTGACCATTACAGCAGTAACCCTTTTGACCTGGAGTGGAAGGATTCTCTAGCTGCAAAAAGGAGAATAAATTTACATCGCTGACGATGGAATCGAATGCTTATAGCGCTACAGGTATCACGGACATCTGAATTAATAGCGTTCGTAAGCGTTCGTTTTTGCTTAATAATAAATACGGTGCTCCAAATGATGCTCCTGGCTGTACAAATCAGCCCCATTACAGGAATAATGTATATATATTATACAATTTATATGAATAAAAAACGTGTGGGACTTACAGCAAGATGACAAATCATATCTCTTTTAGCGCTGTTAGCGCTAGTTTGTGGTGAAACAATGAATGAAAAGGCAAAGGCTGCTTTTGAATGTGCTTTTCTTAAGGTTTTGCGGGAACCAAACGTTGATACTCAGTAAAAGTGTTAAAACGCCCTTTTTATACTGTGGACTGGAGCACTTTGTCAAAAAGGTAGCAATTAAATCCACTTCTTTCCATCTCAGTCCTTTACGGGGGAAAAATCCGGGCACTGATCCTTCCACAAACAGCGGCATGAACACATTATTCCTCTACTGGCAACGTTGCAGCTTCGTTGTTCCACATGATGGCATGGGCAAAGAAAGCATGCTACCAAACTTTAGCGCGAACCCAAAGTCATTGTGCTTGCTATAATATTGTTACGCGATGAAGATGACGAAGTGTGTCCTTCTCTTGCCTCGCGGAAGGGACAAGGTGATGATGAAGTGGGGCTTGTTTTGTGTTGCTGCTCACTGCCATGCTCGTTCCATCTGTGCTGTAAATATGCTGTAAATAAGTCGAGTTTCTACGTAACATCTTGGTGGAGGTGAGGCTGTGATCCCGGCGTCAGCCTCCGCATGATCGCACTCCGCAGCGGCCGCCTGCTTTCCTGCCAAAAGATGCCTTATGATAAAGTCCCCACACCAACGAAGGCCTTGCCATCGGTCATCCTCACCCACCCGCGCGATTCTGGCAGTTTCACTGGTACCGGCACTACGGATGTGGACGAATGGATACGAAAGTACGAACGTGTGAGCACCTGTAATCGCTGGGACCCCACCCTCATGCGAGCGAATGTTGTTTTTTTACCTCAAGGGCACTGCGCTCGCCTGGTACAAGACTCATGAAGACCAGCTGACCAGTTGGGATACTCGTTGGAAAGCCCCTTGGTCGAGGGCTTACCGCGCCGCGAACCCTCAAGCCCCGTCTCCAGACAGCTATCGAATCATACGTGGCCTAATTTCAGGACGTCCTTGCCCTTTGCCACAAAGTAGACCACAACATGTCGGAGTCCATCATATCGTGAAAGGCATCGCAGACGATGCATTCAACTTGTTTGTGTACGAAGACTGAAAAACAGTTGATGCCTTCATCAAAGAATGCCGCCGTTTTGAAGATGCCAAAAGCTGCCGCATAACCAATCATTTTCCCGACTTCCAAATACTGCTATACTGCTCCAACTTCTTCGTGTCAAGATTCGCCGTCCAACACCACCCAACGTCGACCGAAAATGTAACCCGTATCATCCGCCGCGAACTCGAGGCCACCACTTGCGCTACCAGCCGCCACATTTGGCCGGCGGCTTCCACTCAGACGTTCCCCTAATTCAGGCCGTTCTCCTCCAAGAGCTCGCCATCTTGGGACTCAATTCCGACGCCTGTCGCCGACGGTCACTCAGTTTATCCTTTCCTTTTTTCCTTTTATTATTCCTCTCAGAATATGACGAAAAAAATTTAAAAGAGAGAGGGAGCCCGGACCAGCAAAGCTTTGCCAGGCTTAGTCCAATATAAGACAAAATAAAAGGAGCTAAACTGACTTTCGCACAGTTTATCCTGGCCGATTTTCTCATAACCCCGGCGTTCGCAACCTTTATTCTGGCCGACCTGTCTATGCCCAGAGTCGGCGAAATCAGGCGAATGGCGCTCATCCGAAAACCGACTTATTTGTTTTACTTGCTCCTGCATCGGCCATATCGCCCGTTATGCCAAAATAGTTGGTTCCAGCTACAAAGGTCCAGCCTGCCACCCTCATCTGTCTACGATGACCACTCTCGTCCCTTGTTACCTCGTGACGACCCTTCAAGCACAGCTGCTGATACCGAGTCTTCACGCCTCAACCGATCACCCTCCCCCATCTCCGTCAGTCCCGTTCGCCCCAACGCCATCGCTTTTCATCTCCCAGTCTATATGGCCACTCTCCGACGGAAAACTGCAGCGTCTAGAGGTGATGCTGCAGTAGGGACCACGATCTCAAATCCTCGTCTAGCTTTTCGTGCGCGTCGTAATTTGCTAACCTGCTCGTGGATGGCACAGCCGTTCAAGCCCTCATTGATAGCAGTGTGCAAGTTTCTCTCATGAGCCCAGAACTCCGTTCTCGCTTGCGAAAAGTGCTGACCCTGCCCCTGTACAGGTAGTGCGTGTTGTAGTGAAGCAACATCAAATGCCATTGACATGTGCTCTGCCGCGTAACGATTTCTGGCCGCCATACTACCGTCCTCTTCACAGTTCTACAGAATAGTCATCACATCATTCTCGGCTTCGAATTTCGGACCATGGAGCCACCATAGACTATCCTACCAGCGTCGTCGAACTTGACCTGCCCTCTCCTTTCGACTCACCCTCTCGCTTTCCGCGCCGCCTTTGTAGTGTCGACTTTGTCCGCCTGCCACCTGAAGCCGCAACTTATGTTACATTTCGCTCTGTACCCTCTGTTCCCGATGGACACTATATCGTTACCCCAACGCTTCATGCTCCCCTAACCCGACGTGTTGCCTTGCTCGTGCCATCGCCACAGTGCCCGCGACACAAACCTGCCTCCCTGCTCCGAACTTTTCGTCGCAAATCCAGCCCTTCCCTCAAGGCACCTCGCTCGCCACTCTGTGTCCTGTAAATGAATATGATCTCGGTGCTGTGACCATCGGTTTACCACCCTCGTCTGACTGCTCTTTATCTGAAGTTTCCAATCTCCAAGACTACGCCAAGATGATCGCTTCGGACCTTACTCATCCATACGCTCATGTACCCGGTCGTCTACTGGCATCTTTCAAAGACATTTTTTTTTGATCAGCGCCCATTGTCTCGACCAGCTCTTGTGCAACATCGCATACAGACCGACGACGCTGATCCTATTCATCGCCGTCCTTATCACGTATCCGGTGCTGGACGCCAGGTAATCCGGAGGTTCACAAGATGCTCGCTCAAGACATCATCGAACCCTTGACGAGCCCGTGGGCGTCTCCAGTTGTTCTGGTTAAAAAGAAAGACGGCAGCTGGCTCTTTTGCGTCGACTATCGCTATCTCACCAGTGCCACTAAAAAAATGTGTACCCTCTTGCTAGAATCGATGATGCCCTAGATTGCCTCCATAGAGCTAAATACTTTTCTTCCATCGATTTACGGTCCGGGTACTGGAAGATCGCTGTTGACGAGCAGAACCGTGAAAGAACAGTCTTTGTAACAGCAAACAGTTTGTACCACATTAAAGCCATGCTCTGTGCTCTCTATAATGCACTGGCTGCCTTTGAACGAATGGACCACCTTCACCGCAAATTTAAATGGACAACGTACCTGTGCTACCTCGACGACGTCGTCGTTTTTCCGCCGACCTTTCCATCGCACTTTGAACGCCTTACAAGTATACTCAATGTAATTCGTGCAGCCGGCTTCCGGCTCAATTCGTCAAAATGCCAGTTTGGTCGCAGCCAACTCACCATTACTTTAGCCGCTTTATCAAAGATTTTGCCCGTATCGCTCGTCCTCTCATCGACCTACTTAAGAAAGACACCGCTTTCACGTGGGGCCAGGAGAAGCAGTGTGCGTTTGAACGCTTATAAGCTTACTGACGTCTCCTCCTGTCTTGGCTCATTTCGATCCCTCAGCTTCCACTGAAGTTCGAACAGACGCCTGCGGATATGGTATCGGTGCAGTGCTGGCTCAACGCCAACATGGCAATTACCACGTCATCGCATATGCTAGCGGCCTTCTCTGCAACGCCGAACGCAATTGTACCATTACTGAGCGCGAGTGTCTCGCCCTTGTGTGGGCTGCCACTAAATTCCGACCTTACTTATTCTGCCGTCCATTCTCAGTTGTAACCGGCCATCATGCGCTTTGTTGGTTGTCATCTGAGAGATCCCTCCGTCCGTCTTGGTCGCTGGGCTTTGCGCCTTCAAGAATACTCCTACAACGTCGTTTACAAGTCGGGGGCGCCTTCATCAAGATGCCGATTGTTTGTCTCGCTATCCTGTAGAGCCCCTTGATCTCGGTGACGCAGAAGCGATTCCCTTTGTCTGCGCCATCTCTCATCTCGCCAACACAACAGGCGAGCAGCGCAACGACAAATCTTTAAGAGTCATCATTGAAGGCCTGGCATCTGGAAGAACAGTTTCTTCTCTGCAGCTTTTTATTTTACAGGATGATATCCTATACCGAGTAACATTCATAATGACGATTCTTCTCTCCTGCTGGAGATTCCCAAAAAACTCTGCTGCTCTGTTATTGAAGAACTCCACGACCTCCACACAGCTAGCCATCTCGGTGTCTCGAGCTTACGTCCGGGTACGGCTTCCTTTTTTTGGCCGTGACTATACCGCAGCACCCGGCATTACATCGTAGCCTGCGACACGTGTCAGCGGAGGAAACACCATCGTGGTCACCAGCTGGCCTTCTCCAATCTATTGACGTGCCTTTGGAACCATTTTATTGTGTTGGGCTCGATCTTTTTGCCCCTTCACGACGTCACGGTTGGGTCACAAATGAATCGCAGTGGCAACCGATTATGCAACACGTTATGCCATCACACGAGCTTTACCCACGAGCTGCGCTACGGGTGTCCCTGACTTTGGTCTATACAGCGTCATTCTCCATCACGGCGCTCCTTCTCAATAAAACACCGACCGCGGTCGCTACTGTTTGTCCCAAATCGTTGAATACATCCTGCGCTCAAGTTGTACGAAGCATAAGCTCGCGACCGCGTACCATCCACAAACCAACGGCCTTACCGAGCGCTTCAACCGCGCACTTACGGTAATGTTACCTATGTATGTATCACCTGATCACCACGACTGCGACCTCAAGCTGTCATATGTAACCTTTGCTTATAATTATTCCAAGCACGACACGACGGGTTATTCACCCTTCTTCCTGCTCTTTGGCAGGCACTCCGTTTTACTTCTGGACACACAGGTTCCGCCTGCTGGCCGCCGCACAACTACCTACGCACTTGACGTCACTACGCGAGCCACTGAAGCGCGCCAAGTAGCCCGTAGTCGGCTCCTTGCCTCTCGTACTTCTCAGTAGTCTGCCTACGATAGGCGACATCGCAACATAACCGATGACCTTGGGTTGTTGGTTTTTTTGTGCTCTCCTCCACGCCGCATTAGTCTCTCGGAGGAACTTTTGTCCTCCTACAGTGGCCCTTATCTGGTGGTGCACCAAGTCACTGAAGTGACGTATGAACTTTCCCCCTCTTGTGCCCGCATACTCCTGCTCTTGCCCCACCACTGACATTGTCCATAGTTCGCGCCTGAAGTCATACGAATTCATGCTTTTTTGCGAGTTTAGCGCAGGGACGACGCTTAGACCACAGGGGGGTCATGTTACGCGATGACGACGACGAAGTGTGTCTTTCTTTTGCCTCGCTGATGGGACAAGGTGGTTACGACAAAGTGGGACTGATGCCGTGTTGCTGCTCGCTGCTATGTCAGCTCAAACGGTGCTGTAAATATACTGTAATACATCGAGTTTCCACGTAACAATATCAAAGTTTCTGTGGTGAAAATATATATGACATGATTGCAAGTGTCTTAATGGCCAGAACGATCATAGGTTTTCTTTCTTTGTAACCCCAAA
Organism: Amblyomma maculatum; assembly: GCF_055883805.1. Taxonomy (NCBI): domain Eukaryota; kingdom Metazoa; phylum Arthropoda; class Arachnida; order Ixodida; family Ixodidae; genus Amblyomma; species Amblyomma maculatum. The sequence continues at coordinate 125,656,393 of NC_139354.1, read as the reverse complement.
AAATATTCAGTCTTTTCACACAATTCATACAATTTCATTCACAGTCACCTTACCTACGTGATTGTACTTTGTGGAAATACAACTGCCATTTGTCGTCTCCACAGCATCTACAAAATTAGGCCATCCGCACTATCACCTACAGCACTTTTTCACTAACGCTCGTCCCTTATTATATGAACATCATACCTTATCAGTCCACCCGCTCTTTCAGTGTCACCTTGTAATCGCGTTCTTTAAGCTATTGAATGGCAGGCTGCATTTCTAGTTTGCTAATTCGATATTACTTTCGAGCTATAACTCTACAGGATTTGTAGCGAATAACAATTTTCTACTCCCGAAAGTTCGTACTGATTAGGGAAAAATGACATCTTTTGCAGCCATTTAGTTCTGGAACTAATTGCCTTTAACACTGAAAACATATATGTCCTTGCCCACATTTAAGCATAACGTCAAGGAGCATTTGTTGAATTGCTGATGGTTTATATTTTTTGTCTAATACCTGTGTTAGTGCCTTTTTTTGTGTAAAAGTACTGATTTGCCATGTTTTGTATATTGTAACCAATCGCTAATTATGTTGTTATTATTTGTTTTTTTGTAGTGATCTTTCGAGGGTCCCGGTGCGGTCTTCTGACTATGGGACTGTCGTCTGTATTTTAATGCACCTTGTAATTATGTTCAAGCTAATAAACTTTCGCTGTCACTTAAAAAAAACTTCTTGTAACTAGTAGAAATCAGTGGCGAATATAATTTTTGTAAGCATTCGTCTTGGGCATCATGGGCACCTCGTGAAAGTTGCAGCTCTACCGGAAATGTTCGAGTGTAGTGACTGAAATGAGGGCGTATTTTAGCGCGTACTCAAGAAAATGTGTTGCATCCGCAGGCTAATGGATTTTGAGGCGTACAGTATAGATTAGGAAAACACCTGGGGTATAAAAGGTATCAGAACACATCATAAAATCCCAATGGGAATAGCATAGAAAGATATCCTCATTTTAGAAATGGAGGTGAAATGGGCCCGTAGAAAAATGTTTCCGTGGACAAACGCGTAAAAAAATGTGTAGGACGAAATGAATAAAAAGGAAATCATAACAGGTCCAACCATTAACATCGCAGGGAGAAACGAAGAAATTAGCCAAAAATAACAAATGACTGAACAAAAGAACATATTTTAAAGCTGTTCTGATAGAGGCAGGCTGGGGGAATGCTCGCTAAGTGTCTTGGTTATATGAAACCTAGACGGCCGGAAGGTTCCATGGCACTACCGCACGCCGTCAGTGGCGATGGCGACACCGCCGGCAGTTACAGGCCCGTGCAGTCCCCCCTTTTTCTCTTCTTTGCTCATTCACGTAAGACTAAAATGGTTCAAAAATGAAAAATTTCGGAAAGGAATGTACCTATGGAGAGAAAAAGGAAAATGACAAATTCTATGCCATGGCCGCAGGCGCAGTAAACGTTTTTATGAAAACACACTACTCCAGGTTTCTGATCCAATTTTCTGGGAACATCGAACGTATCTTTTCATGTCAGCACAAATCTACTTTCAAGGGAACTGAACCGTCTTGAATTTTCAGAGCTACGGGTGTATGTGACAGTGCTAGATGTTGGTTCATAGTGAAAATGTTAAATTTCTTAACGAAGCTTTATAGACGAGACAAGAGAGAGAGAGAGAAAATGGAATAAAAAGACAGGGAGGTTAACCAGACGGTGCCCAGTAGGCTACCTTACACGTGGAGAGGGGAACAAAGGGAGAAAAATGAAACAAAGGTGTCGAAACTATCATCTCTCTAGAGTTCTATAAGAGCGTACACCTAAAGTCTCGAACTCAACCCTGAGTCGTTTAAAAGCTTTAAGAGCGCCTTTACTGATTTCCTTTGTGATAGAGGACTCATCCAAGGGCTCAGAATCTTAGCTACACTAAGAGGGCTATAGTTGCAAGCGGCGGAGTGTATCAGCCAGAAAGGCAAGCTCGCGCCTAAAATAAGGGCAGTCACAATGTATGTGCACAATTGTTTCTAAACACCCGCACTGCTTCTACACACCCGCACACCCGCACTGCATGCGCACTGTTGGAGAGTTTGCCATTCCCATCAGATGAGAATAGGCGTTTGCAAACGCCACGCCTAGCCACAGGTGACACTATGTTGTAGCATCACAGTGGGGAAGCCGAATGGTACCTGCATTGAAGTAAGTGGCGAAAGTGATGCGAGTGGGGACGTGCAGCCTCCAGGAGTAGACTAAGATTATCTAGTCATTTTAGGGCAATCAGTCGAAGGTGTCTTGCTTCGTCGGCTCTTGTAAATGACATCTCGACAATGTTGGTGGTATCGTGAACCGATCGAGCAGCATCGTCAGCTAAGTTGTTGCCAACAATAACAGTATGGCCCGGTATCTACAGGTAGATTGTTTCGTTCCATCTTATAATGCCTGCTGGTACAGATGTTGAACCTCCGCTACTAGTTGCTCGTGGTCGCAATGCCTCAAAACCAATTGAATGCATTTAGGGCAGGTTTGTAACCACAGAACATAGCCCATGTTTAGGAGCTTGTGCACAGATATGCTTTACAGCAGCACAAATTGCTGCCATTTCTGCTTCTCTAAAGGTAGTGTTATGCGAAATTAGATGTTTATTGCTTCCTCGTCTCGTATCAACGATGACGACGCATGCAGAGCTAGTTGAGGTTACCGAACCATCTGTATAGACGTGAATATGATCTCAATAGTTATTGTGTATCATGTGTGATGTCAGTTGCTGAAGGGCTGATGTTGATAAGTTTGATTGCTTCAATATCTCCGGAATAGCAAGGCGCACACGTAGAAGCTGCAGACTGCACAGTGGCGACAGAAGTCGGGCTGCCGGAGTGAGCTGTTTTGCGATGGAAGACTAATGCGTTGCTATGATTTTTGAAAATGTAGAATGTGGTCTCTGCAGATGCATCCGAGAAAAGGCAAGTCAAGAATACACCAGATAACTATTAGGCGCAGGATTGTTGTGAGGAGGCTCTGCACAGTTTAATGCCGTTTCGGCCGCGGGTCCGGCATCCTTAGGAAGGTTTTTTTTATTATTCTTACGCAACATGTTCAAGCGTGCATACGAAGTTATTCCTAACAATATTCACAGTAAGAGTGCAGAAGGAAGGCAATCTACTTTTTAACACATCAGAGGGTGACACAAATAGGCCTTCCTCATAGCGTATATATTGTCACTAGCCTTTACAGTTACATCGACGTAGGAAGAACGTTGGGGCGGGTCGACGGAGAAAAAGCAAGAGCACAGGCAAGAGGACGTTTGTAGGTTCTCCGCTGTCCTGCTTCGATCGATTCCTGTAAATAAACCCCCACGTGCGCACAAGGCACGTCGCAGCTTGGTGAGTGGTGCTTGGGTAAAGAACACAGAGTATTTCACCTATCGAAGAAGCCGTAGACTCACTGGTTTACCACCACTGCCATCGGACATGACTGAAGACTGTCATTCCGAGCAACCAGGACTATCCACTGCGGCCAACTGACCCCGAACGTTCTTTTGTAAAACCTGACGAGGATGTAAACGAGTGGCTGAAACACTACGGAAGAGTGACTAAATACAATCGCTGTAACGCTGGTACGAAACTGGCTAACGTGGTTTTTCTTCTTGCCTCCACTGCCTTCGACTGGTTCGATGATCTTGAGGAGTGAATGAGTAAATGGGCTACACTTAAAAGCTAGATCAAGAAATATTTTGGGGCTGGATCTGCAACGAAGAAACGCATGGAACAGACATTGTTTAACCGGGCGCAAGTTCCCGGAGGAACTTCCACTGCATACATCGAATCCATCTTAAAGTTCTGCAAACTAGTGAATCCCAGTATGCTTGAGGAAAACAAAGTCGGCTACCTCCTGGAAGTAATTTCGGAAGACGTTTATAATTTTCTTATTAGCAAAAACGCCTTGAGCGCCACCACCGATGTTATAAATGATTGTAGAACATTTAAAGCTCTCAAGCTGCATTGAATCCGAGCTAAATTCAGAAGACTGGTCAATGTCACCTCTGTAGCAAGTGTTGAAGCCAGTCCTTCACTTTCTATGGTGATATGAAAAGAGGGATTGTGCGCGAGAACTTGAGATCCAGGCACACCTTCACAGCCATGAAAACATGCGGCACAGTTGTGCACCGCAGGCAGATGCCACCGTCCAGTCCAATTCGTGGGTCCAACCCAGCGGCGCTTCTCATAGGGACGATCGGAGCAACTCTGCTCAACAGTATGCCCACCAGCCGACGGGAAGGAGACCCATCTACTGTGGAGACGTGGTTCGTCGGCAGCGAGAACCTGGCTACAACCAACATCGCAAGTTTGTCAGTCAGGACTCTATGTTGATCGATGGCGCCCTCAACCTGTGTGTTCCATCGTTAGATATTGCCGCTGCCATTTCCCGACTATTCCGACCCCCGGCGAACATTCACGGACGCACTGAAGAGCAGCCTTCTACTATGTCCGCCTGGGACACGTACCATTCGACACATTTGCGGAGCTCACCACCTGATCTGATCGAAGTTTGGCGCCACAACCCAAGCGCCAGTGGCGGTCACCTTCCCCTCGACGCCGTTCTTCCCTTCTACCTCCGGGAAACTAGGAGGCGCGGCCGATGGAGGTGAGGCTGCCGTCCAGTTGATGACAACCATACCTCTAACTGTGTTTATGGTAAAGAACAGACTGGAAGTGTTTATTGATTGTATGGAAACAATTGCTTATGTGGACACTGCAGCTACAGTATCTGTTAAGAGTTTGAATTTTAGGAACCGGTTATGTAGGAAAGGTATATTTGGTGCTGACCGTGCAGTGGTGGTGAACTGCTCACCTTTTAGTGTGTGCTTCATATGTTATGGGTGGCCTAAAGTTTAGAACAGAATTCAAAGTGCTGGCTCCGTCAACGCATGGCGTGACTCTTGGGATTCATTTCCGGCAAGAGTGGGGTGCAAGATTAGACTGTCGTATAGGAGAGATTGCTTTGAAGTCTTCACTACTTTTGGCTGTGGTGGATGAGTCGACACCTGGTGTTGGGGCGTTTACATTTGAAGAAAACACAATTGTACCATCTTTATCTGCTGCATTCGTGAATGTGTGCTTTCCTCGCAACCAGTGCGAAGCATTTGAGGAGGCGGTAGAACCTACAACCCTCACCTTCTCTATGAAGAGTATCCTCGTGCCTCGTTGCGTTCCCGTGACCAAGGGCTGTACAGAGTTATAGACAGTCAGTCGATCTGAAGAGTTAGCTGTGTTGCCTCGTGGCCTGAAACTGGCCCGTTTTGACGAAGGCGTGTCAGGTTTCGTTGTGGCGTAAAACAGGTCTGTCATTGAGCAGCCCGTGTAACCAGGTATGAAGACTGAAATTAGGCCTATGATTATTAAGTCTATTTCCACGACTGAGCTTCGGATTCTAGTGTAACTACTTCTGAAGTACGTGACACTGCTCGACATTGCTAAGACGGCAAAGCAACGCTGCCTACCAGTCGTCTTCATCACACAATCAACTCCGGGTCTGCACCTCCGATACGTCAGAAGCCTTATCTAGTCCCAGCAACTGAACGTAACCCCTACCATGTTACCCCTACCATTTTTCGTTCCATAGCCCTCTGGGTCGTCCTCAACTCAAGTAGAATCCTCTTGGTTAGCCTCCACTTTTCAGCCCCATAGGTGAGTACAGGTAAGATGCAACTGTTGTATACTTTGCTCTTGAGCGATATCGGTAAGCTGCTAGTCATAATCTGCCATTGCTTGCCAACTGCGCTACATCCCAATTTTATTCTTCCTATTATTTCCGTTTCATGGACCGGCTCTGCGGTTACTACCTGTTCTAAGTAGACAAATTCGTCTACTACTTCCAGTACTTCGCTACCTAATGTAAACTGCTGCTCCTTCCTGAGGCTGTTGAACATTACCTTAGCATTCTGCATAATGATTTTCAAGCCTACCTATCTACTTTTCCTGTCTAGGTCATCAATCATTATTTGCAGCTCATCGCCCGAGTTCCTTAGCAAGGCAATGTCATCAACAAACTGCAGCTTGCTCCATCTACCCTTATCCCTAACTGCTCCCATTCCTAGTCTCTAAATACTTCCTCTAAGCTAGCTGTGAATAGTACTGGGGAGATTCCTTCTCCTTGCCTAGCACCTTTCATTATGGGAATTTCGTTACTTTCTTTATGCAGAACTATGGTTGCTGGGCAGCCACTATATATATCTTCCAGCACTTTCACGCACGGCTCGTCTACCCCATGATTTCGCAATGTTTGCATCACCGCCGAGGTTTCAACTGAGTCAAATGCTTTTTCGTTATCAATGAATGCTATGTATAAGGGCTGGTTATATTCCGAGCATTTTTCTATCACCTGATTGATGGTATGGATATGATCAATAGTAGAGTGCCATTTCCGAAAACCTACTTGATCCTTTGCATGATTGCAGTCTAAGGTTGTCCTGATTCTATTAGCGATTACCTTAGTAAATACCTTATACGTAACAGACAGTAAGCTGATTGGTCTGTAATTTTTAAGGTCCTTAGAGTCCCCTTTCTTATGAATGAGGATGTTTGCATTCTTCCATGGCTCCGGTACCGTCGATGACACCAGGCACTGCGCATACAGTGCGGCCAGCTTTTCTAGCACGATATCCTAGCCGTCCTTTAACAAATCTGTAGTTATCTGATCCTCTTCAGTTGACTTTCCTCTTTTCATAGCTTCTAATGCTTTCTTGACCTCGTCCTTCGTCAATGATGGAACGTCTTACTGTTTTTCCCTACCGCCAATCTCAATACGGTCCTGACTACTTTGACTACTGTAGAGATCTGTATAGACCTCCTCGGCTACTTCGACTATTACGTCCATATTCGTGATGACGTTTCCTGCCTTGTCTGTTATCGCATATATCTGGTTTTTGCCTATGCTCAATTTCTTCTTTACCATTTAAGGCTTCCCCCGTTCTTTACAGCGTGCTCAAGTTTCTCCATGCTATACTTCCATATATCGGCTACCTTAAGCTTATTGATTGTCTCTGATATCTAGGCATATTCTATCTGGTCTCTTGGATTGCAAGCTTTAATACTCTTGCATTTCTTAATCAAATCTTTCGTCTCCTTAGACAGCTTACCGGAGTCCTCTCTAACTATCCTACCGGCTATTTCTACAGCGCACTCAGTAATAATATCTCTGGAATTATTGTTCATTGCTTCTAGGGTAATGTTGCCATACTCGGTTAGAGTTGAATATCTTTTCTGTAGCAAGATCCTGAACTCTTCTGCCCTCCACCTTACCACTAATTCGTTGATGGGTTTCTTTCTTACTAATCTGTTGCTTTCTTTCTCCAGATTTAGGCTAAATCGGGACCTCACCAGCCTTTAGTCACTGCATCGCACTTTCCCGATTACCTCTACATCTTGCATAATGGCGGGGGTTGAACACAGTACGAAATAAATTTCAATTGATTCTCCCCGTTAGGACTTTTTCATGTCCATTTCCGGTTTTTTCGCTTGCTGAGGAAGGTATAAATGATTCTTCGGTTATTGCGCTCTTTATACTCAACTAGTAACTCCCCCCTGCTATTTCTATCACCAATGCCATAGTCGCCTATTGCCTGGTCTCCTGCCTGCTTTTTCCCTACCTTGGCATGAAGTTGCCCATTAGTACATTATACTGCATCTTTAATTATCGCATTGCCGATACTACATCTTCGTAGAAGCTTTCAGCTGCCTGGTCATGATAACTACATGTAGGTGCATAGTCCTGTACAACCTTTAGTTTATACCGCTTATTGAGCCTAATTACGATGCCTGCCACCCTCTCATTAATACTATAGAATTCATCTATATTGCCCGCTATATAATTATTGACAAGGAAACCTACTCCTAGTTGTCGCCTCTCGGGTAAACCTCGATAACACAGTACATACCCACCCTTCAGTACAGTATATGCCTCATTCAGCCTCCTAACCTCACTAAGCCCTATTACATCCCATTTCATGCCCTCTAGTTCCTCTAACAGCACTGCTAAACTAGCTTCACTAGCTAGGGTTCTAGCATTAAACGTTGCCAGGGTCAGTTTCCAATGGCGGCCTGTCCAGCGGAGCCAGGCTTTCTTAGCACCCCCTGCTGCGTCACAATTCTGACAGCCGCCTTGGTCAGTTGTTCCTCAGCCGCTGATGACTGAGGGCCGGGGTTTTATGGAACTAATCATGAGAGGTTGCGGCCAATTGCTGCATCAGTGTGGCCAACTCCTGTCGTGGTGAGGGAGTGCGTTGCCCGAGATATTCGGCGGCATCAGGTCGCACCCCAAACCTGTTTATGCAATTCCATCGACACGCCGATATTTAGTTTAATTTGGTGGAGGAATACGCAGCACCAGGATTTGAACCTTGATCCTCTTGCATGCTGGCCGAATGCGCTACCGCTACGCCACCGCTGCACCTCTAAAGTTTTGGCAAAACATTCCGTGTGCAGAACAGAGAGAGAGAGAGACTCTTTAATGGAAAAACAGAGAATTTTTCTGGCGATTAGATTTCGCTGGCATGTTACTTTCTGTGGATAGGGGAATTCGGGAGAGAAATATTGGAAAAAGAATGGTGAGGGAAATAATATAAATGTAGAAGCAAATATAACACGGCCATTAAATACGTGTTAAGGTGCTTCGTGAAGTAATGATATAAAATCAAATAATGAAATGCATGATCCGCCAAATGTGCTTATAGAGTTCACAGCTTGCAAAATAACTGAGGGATACAAGCAAGGTGAATTTAGAGTTTGTCAAGGAGTCCAATGTCTTTCAAATATGTAAATAAAAAGTTCATCCAGAGTCTGTTGCACAGGCCAGGCTAAAGGACCTAAAACACTGTTCCTTGTTAAAGGCAGTGCGGAAAGCTTCTCTGTTGTGTTCATAGTTTGCACGCTCGTCAGCGTACGCAGTGCACTCAAGTAGGATATGTTCCACAGTTTCAATCGAGCCACAGTTGTCCCAATACGGGCGAAACGGTAGCGCAATCCATTTGTGTATGCACAGTTTTGACAAATTCGGTGGCAGAGTTTCTAGTTGGCGAGGATATTTCGGAGGAAGTGTTGATTTTAGATGTGGGTGAATAGAATATAGAAATTGGTAGTGATGCGTCGGCAAGCTCCAAAGTCGATACTTTGTTTCGGAAGCAAATCTTGTAGCCAGTTGGGATGCATCAGATTTCCTGAAGAAGGTTCTAATGTATCCTTGATGTTGGTGGCCTTTTCGAGCCGTTTCATTTGCTATTTCATGGACTTTAATCCCACAGCGAGCTTGTATCCACTGAAATGGTATGCAGTGGCCCGCGGCAATAGCCAAATGATGAAGATACCCTATGTCAAGGGAAGCAGGATAATGATTCTTTTTCTTCAGCAGGTTATTCAGGATTTGCAGAGATGATTTGCAATTAGTGAAGGTAACCCATCTTCCGGGAGTTTGGCACAGGATATAGAAGAGAGCTTCTTTAATGCCATAGAGCTCAGCTGTCGTAGATGTCTTCCGCCTCAGCCGGTAAGACAGGACATTGTGTGTTGAGGGTACACAAAGGCCGCAGGATGAAGTCTCTTGAGCAGTTGAACGGTAGTTGAATATTTGGGTGCGCTGCGTATATTCCTTGACTATGAAGACGAGAGAGGCTTGCAGAAATGCTTCCTGTGGCATGCAGTTTTTCGCTTCCACGCCAGGAACAGACATACTAACCTTCAAAGGCCATCCATCCATCCATCCATCCATCCATCCATCCATCCATCCATCCATCCACTGTTGGCATTGGATGCACTTTGCAATGTACTTCCGCACTGCCTTGTAGACTCCGTGCCAGTAGAATCGCTGCCGTGTTCGGTAGTAGGTATGAACAAATCAAGGTGGACAGCTCCATGGGCGCTAGCAGGGCGACGAGAAGTAGGGCGCACTCTAAACCAAATAGTCCTCAAAAAGCAAGGTTTTATGCATGACGAACGAAGTCCCAGGTGCCGACCTGTGGACTTTGTCAAAGAATTGTTCAAATCAGTGCATATCTGCTCTTCTAGCTCAATTGTGGCGATGCTCTAAAATTGCACGAAATTTGAACACCCGCACGGAAGCTATCTTTAGAGGGTCGGGCCGATGCCGTCATAATCGACAAGAAATCCGAGAACAATTGTTTGCCGCTCACAAAAAATGACATTTCTTGCAGTTCAAAACTAACCCAACTTGTTTAATGCTGGCCATCAAAACACTCAACCGCTCGTTATGCTCATGAACGTTCTTGAAATGAATGATGATGTCGTAAAGGTAACACATCCATACCTCCCACATAAGGCCATGCAAGATAGTGTCCATGAAGCGCTCAAATGTAGCTGGGGCATTGCATAAGTAAAAAAAAAAAATATCACCTTAAATTCGTACAACTCATCTGGTTTAAAAATTGTCGTCTCCCGGTATGATGGCTGAATGAGTATTAGCCAATACACCGACTGTGTGTTGACTGACGAGAACACACTAGCATTTTTAGCTAGCACTCCAAGACTCGTTTGCAACACCGTCGTACAATGTCTATGTCCACTACACGCTAACTTTACAAGTTTAGGATTACTCTACTTGTTTCTACCTGCCGGCGACGTGCACCATGAAGTTTTCTACAACAACAATGCACATAAGACAAGAATGTCCTTGAGCCCCAGTGAAAACTGAAAAGAGGGTTCTGCTGTAGCCCCCAAACGGATGGACAATGCTTGGATATAGCCACAGGCGGCTTCCGGTTCTCGACACGATTGAGAAAAAAAATGAAACAAGGAAAGCCGAGGCAAGCAAGCAAAAAGAGGTGCATACTAAATTACGTAGGCAAGATGGTCAAAAATTTACTCGCGGCTCTCAGGTGTCCTAAAAAACAGTTCAGATGCAATTTTAAATAAAACGCTGTTTCGGGGCCGATTACGAACATTTTCTAAACAACATCCAAAAGAAATAAAGTTGAACTCTCGGGGCACTTAAATGTATGCCTGCTGCAGCTACTGAATCCGAAATAGCAGCATGTGTCCATTATTCTTTTTTAATATATACTAATATCACTGAACAAGTTGTGAAAACCGATGTGAAGGCTTAAATATTTTTTTTTCGTAAAAGAATCATGCATGCAAAATTATGTTCTTTCAGCAATACTACGTGTAATAAAGAACATTGGTGTTGGTTTTTCTTTGGCCTGGTGGCAATATTGTTTTTTTGTCTGGTGGCAATACAAAAAAGAAATAAACTGTATTACCTTTTTTCTAAGATTCCGCTGTGGTTCGCAGTAAAATGTGGTGCGCTTCATGCCAGCTCACTCACAAATGAGACAGCGACGTTTCAAGGGTTTTGTCTTAACATAAATTGAGAAACGTTGAAGCGTCCTTACAAACACCTTAAAGGGCACCATGCCCCCCCATATCCCTGCCTTCCTCCTACTCTCCACCTTTCTATCTTCATGCAGTGAAGATCTTTGGGGCCGTCCCGAGTGGTCATTATTTTTTGATCTGGTCTGAGAGCAGTGTAATTATGACCTGCTTCCCTTGACCATGCCAACCCAGCCATTAACTTACGTTCTTAATACAGTATCAGCAACTGTTGTCGTCTCGTAATGTCACACTGCAGTTTGTTCTGGAAAATTCGTGCTATGCTCTGAGACTTGAAGAAGCGTGGTCATGTTGAAGTTGGTGCTAGCCTTCCTGAAAGTGCCTAAACACAGTACTAACTAAGTACATAAGGTATGGTTGAAAACTGTGGTTCCTAATTAGTTGCATCATTCTCAATAAAAGTAAACTGCATGTGGTAAATGCCATGTAAATTACGCAGAAAAAAATGCGCGAGAATATTGTCCTAGAATAGTAAGAATAGCCATTTAGTAACAGAAAAATAAATTACACTAAACTGATTGAGAGACTCAACTACTGAAGTAGAGATCAACCAGATATAAGGCACACAGAGAGCTACTACTGGTTTTGGGAAGACAATCTGGGAGAAATTGGTAGAATTTCCAATTTCTCCACGAAGTGATCGGAATAAACACAAATTTGGCATGAAATATCCTGAGAAATGAGCCTAAATTGGCAGATACGTTTATGGTTTACTTCCACTTCCACCTTGCTATATACTGACTTCCTCGCAGTCTCTCGCGCTCTCTGTGCCTCTTTCGACAATGAAATTATAGTGCCTTTAGTATAACGCCTCGAGGTTGTTTATGTTTGAAGAGAAAGGAGGTATACACTGTAAAAGGCAGACTTATTAAGAAAATTCATTGAGGAAAATGAGTATTTGAGCATCTTCCTAAAAAAATAACTCAACTTTAACGTAGGAAGAGGACTATAGAATGAAATGAAATTACGGAGAATAATTCTAAATAAAGAGAGGGTCAGAAACATAGGTGGTGAGTGTACGCCAGGCGATGACCTTTCAGCTACGAACTATTTGATAAAGTTGAAACTATACAATTATGAAAATACATTTTTTTGTAATAAATGAAATTTAAAGTAAGAACGATTTAGAACGAAATAAATATGAATAGTCGATGAAAAGAATCGATGAAAATTTGTTTTATGGAAGGACAGAGAAGATTTGACGGAGAAGCCTCGGTTCCCTGTGTACGAAATTTGACATAACCTCAAGTTTTTCGAAAACTGTAAGAAGAGTCATATTATATTTATTCGTAAGAAGGACAAATAGAAAGCAGGACAAGCCGTGCGGAGTAATGTTGACCGATAACCACTATGGGCAACAAATTGGTTTCCGAGGGAAGATGGCGCAGTTGGGGCAGGGTAGCATAAGCTAGACACAAGTTAGGTCGACGGATGAGATTAGGAAGCTTGCAGGTATCAAATAGATGCAGCTGTTAAAGACCGTTTTTTTTTTTAGGCTGCTGATTACATGTACTATACAGAAGAAATAATGAAGACTGTAACTACGCCGAAATTCAGAAACGAGAAAAGTAATGTGAAGTGAAGGTGTTAAGCATATGTGAGAATAAAGGAACCTATCTATAGCCACTCCATGTCCACTACGGGCTCCCTAAAGAATTATTATTGTAATTGGGATGGCAGATGATAGCTTTCTCTCCATGTGATATTCCATTCTTGCTTGAAGGGAGGAGTGAGAGACATCGCTTCAAAGGTGCTAGGTTTAAGGGGAAAGCAGAATATTTTAACCCCCTGTAATTTTCAGTAGACGCGAATTCTGCAGAAAACTTTCAAGGCATAATATACATAAAAATAGTATTAAACCGTGTCGAAAGGACACGAAACTATCCGTTCAGGGTAAGCGAATGCGGTATATTGGAAATAAAAGAGGTATAATCGGTTTATTAAAATTGGGTGAAAAGCACAAGCAAAATACATTTAGAATATGAAAAGCAGTTTACCGGTATCCCTCATAAGAAACGTGTACTGCATGTGCGTCTTCCGACAACTGTCTTTGAAAAGAAAACCTGAAGACTAGCACCAGAGAGGGATAATGACGTCAACGCTTTCAGTTTCGGGATGGAATTCAATGGAAACAGCTGGAATGCAAAATGGCTTTTAAAAAGATGAGGATTCGGGAAATAAGCATTCTTAATATTAATTTGTTTAAATTATTATCCGAAAATATGCACTGAAGAGGCGTTCGGTGTGAGGCCGAAAATTACCTATGGCAACAGAGGAAAATGCACCACTATCAAGATGAGATATTTGGAAGCCATGGCCGCAGAAATTTAAGTGGGTGCATGAGATAAGGAAATCTGAGCTGAGTCGTCACAGGTGCAGTTTAGTCGAAGAGTGCAGCAAGGACTTTGTCCGTAATTTTGGCATAATCAGGTTGATGACGAGAGTGGATATAAAACAACTTCAGTAGAAGGCTGAGTTGGGCGAGTTGGTCGAAGTTCATTTTGCAAGGGAAAAAAGGGCAGGATAATTTTGCTTGCTACTCTCTTGTTACTTTTTCCTTCGTCCTTTTGCGCTGTTTTCCCTTGGAAAACAAAACAACTTGCAGTACGCGATCGCCTTTTTTAACGTGTGTAAAATTATTTGAAGCACTGATATCACATATCGAAGCAACTCCTGTACATGAGTTGTAAAATGTTCCCGACCACAAACTTTGCCCTCTGAAACAGTTGTGCGAAGATTATTTTTTCTTTTGTAGTATTGAATTTAGTTTTTGCCCTTCAACGTGCGTCGTATGCAACAACCACTTGTGCATAGCCAGTATTTATTTTAAGGTCTGCAGTAGAATGAAATAAATATATGCAGTAGAATTGTGGCGCAGATCGGTAACATACTCACCAGACACAAGCTGTTCTCGTTGCTTTTGTAGTAGCCATAAAACCATTTACCTTCCTTCTTGCAGTAATGGTAGCAGCTGAGGAGCACATCTTTCTGCAGGAAATTTAGATACGGCATATTAGGTTGAAATCAAAGAAAGACACAAATATATTGAATTTCCTCTTGGTCACAATGTTGAGCAAGATAATTCAAACTTTGCTAGAGCATTTATGTTACATGGAGTCAGGGTTCCATGCACCATGAAATAGGAGGTTGTCGGTATCAACAGAGCGCAACAATCCTTGGTTTGACTGCTACGAGCAGAGAGCTGTTTGGGCGGGATAGAATATAATGTAAAATACTATACAATGAAAGAAAACTGCCAAGCATCGGTGATGTCACAGCGGCAATGCGAGACGAGTGGCGCTTGCAGTCAATTGTATGCGAAAGTGACAACATATATACTGATATAGAACCAGAAACCATAAATAGATGCAGATGGGAGCGGAACACGGTGAGCTCTACTAGCTCCAAAATACCGGAGCTTCTCCTCCTCTTTTCCTTTCTCCTCTTTGGCGACGCAATGCCTCATCTTCACCAGTAGCGTTACATTTCACTCCCAGTGAGCGTAAGTCCTCTGGGCGTGTTCATATGTCGTGCGAGGCTGATACGGCTTTAAACGGGCGACGTTGCACAGTTACGTTTTCTAGTAGTATCTGTCACCATCTATGTGTACACTTGTTCCACGCTGGAGAGGTGGCTGCTTTCACCTTCAAAATGAAATGTTTTATACTTACGAAAAGCACATTATCTTCACAACTTTTCTTTGCATACCCTAATCGTGCTGTAGAGGTATTTTAAAAGCTTCATTTGACTTCACCTCTGCATGCAATAAGAGATGTTTTGCCCCAAAACAATAGACAAAGCAGCGCTATCAGATTTGGGTAAAGGCGTGCAGCTCCGCACAGAATTATTTTCTACGGGGGGGATGTGAGGCTGAAGGGATCAACTTTGGAACTGTTGCAGCAGTTTCAATAAGCAATTGATGTTATTTTCCTCTTGCTGGAATATATTCTATGGCTTATCGCATTACAACATATAGAAAAACAAGTTGTAGCTGTTACAGTAAGTAAATAATTGTGTCAGCTTAGGAAAATCAGCATGTTCAAAATCATAAATAAATGTTAATTTTGCTGCTAGATAACATTTAAGTTTTTAACGTTACGGGTAAGACTGAATGCTGGTTATTATTACATTCTTTAATAATGTGAGCACATAAGGACGACTTCATTTTTCTGTGGTCATTATATGACACATATTCGATACTTTTGTTTTCCTGAATAATAGTTGAGAATCCAAAAAGTTCAATGTCTTGTTCCCAACAATTGTTTAGTACGTGAGTGGGAGAGTTTGGAAATTATAGTTTTCCTATTAGTAGTGCTCTGAAATAGACTCAAATGAGAGAAATTGTTTTCAAGAATTTCTGAAAATGGTATTCAATAGTAGGGCCTAATAATAAATCAAATTGGTCTGGTGCGCAAATTGGGCTGTTCTTTTCAGCAGGACACAGCTCCGTGGCGAGGGCTTCGAGTTTTTGATTTTTGTCTTTACAGCTGTCCAGCGCCCTTATCTGCGCTCGTCTAGGATTGTATTCTTTCTCCAGCTGGTCAAGCAATATTCTTAGCCAGGCTCCCAGGGATGCGAAAAAAGGCGTTCGAACGTTACGTGCTCTATTTCAGTCAATCCAAGCTTCTACAGTGATTTAGCGACTAATACGTGGTTGCCATGGTTGAATATGCCTTTTTTTTTTCTTTTAGAGGTCTGCTGTGTTTTCTACAGCTGGTCCTGTTTTTTCTTTTTTTTTTTTTGAGCTTGAGAGCGCGAAACACAAGCGTTATAACTTCTGGATACATTTTTCGTTCAGTTTCTTGCTCGATAGGCAGCTGCATCCTGAAATCACCGCTCCTGGGTGCTTTCGTTACTGAGTGCACCCCGCCCCTAAAAATATTCCTAATTTTCTACAAACAATAAACAATTTAAACTTGTTTTTTTTCTCTTAAACTTAATTTTTCCATGTGACATCTATTGAAAGCATAAATAATCATATGTTAAAAAAATTACCTCAGCAACGGTCGGCAACGAGTATTACTTTGAAGCTATGGTGGAGAGTTTACGCCGCCCTTTTTAACAAAAATGTCATAGGTGTTGATCGCACTGGTCTTTCTATCTTACCGATAATTAGCACTGAAATAGGTTTATACACTACCATTAAGAGGTTTATGGCCAGTCACAATAATTTTAAAGATATGGCGCCGGAAGATGAGCCCCCCAGGTTGGGGCGTCCCACATGTTACTGGGGATGAACAAAGCGCGATTCCTAGTAGCTCCAAGACGAATGAAGCAGCTGGGCTAAAGCCAAAAGGACCCTCAGTTGTGGATGTGTCGGGAATCGACCGGAAAGTCCGATGTTGCAAGGAGATATATCACATAGCAACATGGAATGTAAGATCTATGACGCAAGGTAAACTGGATGTTGTCAAGCGAGAAATGGACAGATTGAACATTGATATCTTTGGTATCAGCGAGCTCAAGTGGACCGGAATGGGAGAAGTTAACTCCGGCGACCATTATGTCTTTTATTGTGAGCACGAATCCAAGAGAAGGAGTGGGGTCGCTCTCATAGTAAACAGAAGAATGGGCAAAGCAGTGCTAGGATACAACCCCAAAAACGACAGAATGATTTCACTTTGGATCCAAGGTCACCTTTTCAGCATAACAGTTATCCAAGTCTATGCACCGACCACTGCTGCCGAAGAAGCTGACGTTGAGAGATTTTATGCGGACCTGCAATGCCTTTTAGACCGCACCCAATCATCAGACGTCGTTTTTCTCATAGGTGACTAGAATGCTAAGGTCGGGAGTGAAGAAATATCCGGAATTATAGGCAAGTTCAGTCTTGGCGAGCGAAATGAAGCCGGACAGAGGCTAGTAGAGTTTTGTCAAGAAAACAACCTGACCACAGCGAATACTCATTTTCAACAGCACGAGAGGCGCCTGTACACATGGACTTCACCGGAATCAGGTCGATTATATTCTTTCCCGGCAGAGATGGAGAAGCGCTATACAAGCATTAAAAAGAAGGCCTGGGGCCGATTGTGGCACCGACCATCAGCTTCTTGTTGCTAAAATTAAGCTTCGATTGAGGAAAACGCAGAAAACTAGAAGGCCTTTCAGGTATGATCTGGATCAAATTGCATTAGAATATGCTGTGGAAGTGAGGAATCGATTTCAAGAATTAGATCTTGAAGACAGAGAGCCCGAAGAGATGTGGACTGATGTTCGTGATATAATACAAGAAGTTTCTACTAAGGTAGTTCCAAAGCAAAAGAAATGTAAGAAAGCGAACTGGTTATCTGAAGAGGCTTTGCAAATAGCTGAAGAAAGGTGGATGGCAAACGTTATGGGGGAAAGAGAAAGATACAAGGTTCTCAATGGAGATTTTAAGAAAATAGCAAGGAGAGATAAGAATGCCTTCCTGAACATGCAGTGCCAAGCAGTTGAGAACAACCGCCAATTAAGGAACACAAGAGCTCTGTATAAGACAATCAAAGATATCAAAGGAAGCTTCTGTGCTAAGCTGGGCGTGATAAAGGACAAACGAGGCAAGGACCTCACTGAAGCCTCAGAGATAAAGAAGAGGTGGCAGGAATACACGGAAGAACTGTACAAGAAGGACCCGAATGTGCAAACCCAACATAAGACGGTTGTGATTACTGATCTCGAGCCAGGCATCCCGAAGAGTGAAGTTTAATGGGCCTTAGCCAGCCTTGCTAAGAACAAAGCTAGCTGAATTGATGGCATTCCTGCTGAGTTGCTTCAAAACCTCAACCATGACGCTGTTAACATTCTGCATACATTATGTCAGAAGATTTGGACAACCCTGCAGTGGCCACAGGATTGGAGGAGGTCAGTTTACATCCCCATTCGAAAGAAAGGCAGTGCCAAAGATTGTTCCAACTACCGCACGATCGCGCTTATTCCGCATGCTAGCAAGGTGATGTTGAAAATCCTCCAAGGAAGGCTGCAGCAGTATATGGATCGGGAGCTTCCGGACGCCCAAGCTGGGTTTCGCAAGGGCAGAGGAACTAGATACCAAGTTGCCAACCTTCGCTGGATCATGGAAAAAGCAAGAGAGTTCCAGAAACCCATCTACTTCTGCTTTATTGATTATGCGAAAGCGTTTGACTGCGTAGATCAGGAGCAGATTGTGGCAAGCTCTCCAAGAGATGGCAGTTCCTATTCACCTCATCTGTCTCCTCAGAAACCTGTATGAAGGACAAGAGGACACAGTCAGAACTGGTCATGGTCTTACTGATTGGTTTCCGATTGAGAAAGGAGTGAGACAAGGCTGCATACTGTCGCCCTGCCTATTTAACCTATATGCACAGTGCATCATGAGGAAGGCCGGTCTGGACGAGTCTTCAGCTGGAGTGAAGATTGCTGGAAAACGTATCAACAACCTTAGATATGCGGATGATACCACTTTAATGGCAGAAAGTGAAGTGGAACTCAAGAGACTTCTGATGCGCGTACAAGAAGAGAGTGAGAAGTTTGGGCTCAAACTGAACATTAAAAAGACAAAGATCATGGCGTCTTGCCCTATCAAGTCCTGGAGCAGCAAGGGACAAGAAGTGGAAGCTGTGACAGATTTTCTCTTCTTGGGCTCCAAGATTACCTCGGAAGGAGACTGCAGTCATGAAATTAGGAGACGCCTGCTTCTGGGAAAGAGAGCAATGGTTAGCCTTGACCGCCTAGTAAAGAGCAGAGACATTAGTCTGCCAACCAAGATCCGTATAACTCGTGATATGGTCTTTCCAGTTGTGATGTATGGATGCGAGAGTTGGACTGTGAAAAAGGCTGACCGCCGAAGAATTGACGCGTTTGAATTGTGGTGCTGGCGAAGACTCCTGAGAGTTCCTTGGACTGCCAGAAGGTCAAATCAGTCGATATTGTCGACCATAAACTCTGACTGCTCATTGGAGGGTCAAATTCTAAAGGTAAAGCTACGCTACTTTGGTCATCTGATGAGAAGAGAGGAGTCGCTGGAGAAAGATTTGATGTTGGGAAAGGTTGGGGGTCACCGGAGAAGGGGTAGGCAGCGAACGCGATGGTTGGAAGGCATCCTCGAGGCACTGCAGATGAAGTTTTGTGATGTCAGGAAGATAGTGAGAGACCGGAAAGCTTGGCGTGACATGGTCCATAGGGTGACGAAGAGTCGGACACGACTGAACGGCTGAACGGAACTGAATTGACGAGGTTTATACCCTACCCTGGCGCTGTGGTGCAGTGTTTAAGATGCCCGACTACTGTGCTTGAGTTCCTGGGTTCGATCCTGAACACCTGTTTCAGGGTTTCGATGGAGAAGAAAGAGAGAGGCGCCCATTGGCTGCGCGATGTCAGTGCACGTTAAAAAATCCCAGGGGATCGAAGTTGCTATGAAGCCCTCCGCTAGGGCTCCTCTTTCTCTCTTTCCACTTTCACTCTAACCTTTCTACCAGTACTTTCGGTGCGGTGCATGTGTCCACAAGACAAGTGTGGCAGATATTGAGCCTTTACTTTCCTGTTAATGAATTATTATTATATTAAGAGACTAAGCAAGTAATGCCAATGCAAGGTAACGTGAATATTCAGTGTGGTTGTGCATTTCCTGTATTTGATAAGAATGCCCTATTGATCTCTTTTGTAGCTCATGCTGTTGAATAAGAAAATATAAAGTTATTTTGCCACTTTCTTTTATATTATTGCTATTTAATTTTCAATACCTTATAATTATTTATGTTGTTTCCATTACTTTGTAATCTGCTTCTTCACTTGAACCAGCTGCTATAAAGGGTAGATAAATATTTTTTGTGAAAAACGGCACTAGATATACCCATAACAATAATTCTCATCTTTTAAATAAATATTATTTAGTATCTAATGACGTAACTGAACAAGCAAGAAGAATTAATCAGTTTAAATACTTACTGTTTCGTGGTCTTTATCTTCGCACTGACGCAGGGACGAGGGGTGTAGACACGGTCGCACTATGTCCACTGTAATTTGAAGGGGCTCATTAAATATTTATCTCGTAAAATTTTTCGAAAATTTTCTTGTGGTTACTAGGTGAAGCTGAAAGAATGGCGATGTTCGCATGAGTAAAACGTATGACTTTTTCTGGTAGACCTAGGTCGTAGGAGCTCCATAGAGATACCGAAAAGGTAAAATTCATTTGAGTAATTTCTTATGTTTAACTTCTCAATAGGATTGTGGCGATGAGCGACATTGTATCAGTAAAGTCAGGAAATTAATACTTCTGGATTTTACCTAGTCCCATAGCACAGTGCACGGGCACCTTCTATTAACCTGCATTGGAACGCGGCTGCCCCGGATAGAATCAAACCGACATTCTGGAGTGTGGTCGTGGTGGATAGGGGGGGGGGGGGGGGGGGGCTAGCCTCAATGCACAATGCAGTACCACTATGGGAACTATGTCCCGTTCTGTGCTTGATACCACGCCTTAAAGTGAAAATCCGCAAGTTTTAAAAAAATCACCTCTTAGTTCGAACCGCAATGCCAGATAAGCGTAAATGTGTCAGCTTAATTCCAAGCAAGAAGCTTCATTACATTTCAAAAATTTTTCTTAAACTACGATCGTTGAAGTGAGCTTCTCGCAGTTTGTTTTGAAAACATCTGCCAATTGCATAATCGACTGATTGAAAACCATATTACAACTGATAAGTTTTTCAGTGTATAAGTTCAAGGCTTGCATCAGATGTTACTCCGACCGAGGTTTTCTAATTGTCATTCTTGCCAAAATTCTTGCCTCAATTTGTCTACACAAACTTACGGTTCTTTTGTTCTTTATTCCGATTCCGCGCTTGATTAGTCCGAGTTGTAAAATTATGTTACTTTACTACAGTCCGACTTGAAGATCTCAATTTTGTGGAGGTTTTTGCGGCTAGAACCAGAGCCGCTTTTTAGCCCTGTCTGATATGTCTGTCAGTTTTGATTTTCTTCGTTCTATACAATTCCATCTAAGGCAGAGCGTAAATATTTTTCTAGTAGCGAAGAATTTCATTCATTGGCAGAAGTCTTTTTCTTTAAATACTATCCATCCTATTGGCTATTCGCCGGAATATTATGAGTGTTTGCTGGACCGAAACGCTAATTGCTTCTTTCGTTTGTGTGTTTTGAATTTTTCTGGAGGACTTCTAAAATGATTCTTATGGCGTTGACTCATTTAGCCCTCTGTGTATTTTGCTCCGACAATGCAATGCTTTGACAGAAAGCCTGACGTGGTGTGCTCGTTAGGATTTCAGTGTAAGCACAAGCCTACCTGCAAACCCAAGTTTTCCGTTTGCATAATGATGCCCAAACGTGCATGCAAAACAACAAGAAAGATTGTCGAGGCAAAGGGGGGGGGGAGGGGGGGCTAATGTGGGGATTTCATGCGTCAGGACACCGTCAATTCTGCTATCTCAAAAAGAGTTGCATATCCTAAATGCCTGAAGGTCACCTTTCATTAAGGGTTCCTAGGGGTCCGCATATTATCCGTCTTTGTTGTGTTTGTTTTATTCCAGTTGATTCGTATATATTCTGACGCGCTCCTGAATAAAATTTAGTTGCAAGATCAGCGCTTGTCCCTCTTCCTGTATGTGTTTCTTGGTGCGCTGCCTCATATTCAAATGTTTAGAAATCACTTCAATGGGTGAGCAACGTCAACAAAGCGATGTATAAAGCGTCTAAAATGCGAACACGGCACTAGAAAAGTGCGCAACTCCTTCACTGTCTTCGGGGGTTTAAAGGCCTCAACAACGGCAGTTTTCGGGGGATCCGGCATAACACCATCACCATTGACAAGGTGTCATAGCATCAGCGCTTGGCGTTCTCCAAAGCGGCAATTTTTAGAGTTCAGAATTAGGGCGGCTGTGCAGACAGTTCAGGATGTTGACTAGGCTGTCATTATGTTCTAGGAAAGACTTGTCAGTTATGAAGACATCGTCCAGATAGCAAAAGCAAATATCCCATTTGAAGCCGCCGAGAATTGGGTTATAAACCATTAAAATGTGGCAGGCACATTCCACAGCCCAAATGGCATAACATTAAACTCACAAAAACCATCTGGCGTGACAAAGGCTGTTTTTTCCTTATCCGCAGGGTACACTGGAACTTGCCGGTAGTCAGATGTGAGGTTAAAACAACAAAAATAGGACACGACAAGAGAGGCAGTCGAGGGCATCATCTATGCGAGGAACAGGATAGACGTCCTTTTTCGTTACAGAATTTAGACGTCAGCATTCGACACAAAATCGCCACAAGCAGTTTTTGTTGCGCACGAGAATCACAGGATGTCCCAAAAGCTACATCACTCCTTTATCACCTTCTTCCGTAGCATGTCCTTCCCTTGCTCACGAATGACTTTGCGCTCATATAGGACCCGCAAATTGGCTTTTGACGGATGGGACGAGCCGAACCAGTGTCGATGGTATGATAGGTTCGAGGTGCAGAGCAACAGGTTGGTCAGATTGTATGAGAAAAGTCAAACATAGCCAAAAAGGGTAGAAGGATATCCACAAGAGTACGGCATTGAAGTTAGGTCAGATCGGCTTTGATCAAGTGGAAGAGCGAAGATTCATCAGCGGCCGGAGATATGGGGGCACTCGTAGCATCAGTGGCCAAAGCAATGACGCGGAGCGCATCGGCTCCACATGACGCAAGCTTCATTATGAATGGTAAGACTGCAGGCTAGGACTATAGGTTGATTGTCCATAACGAGTGACTACCGTGATGCACGGAGATCATACAATGAGGAATAACTATTTTCATTAAGCATGCTGAGTGAACGGGTGCACCCCTGCCTGAAATGTAACCTGGTCAATATGTGCAGCGGACATGTGGACAGACATTGCAGCCAAGCACGGAACCTCTTTGTCTTTGTTAATAGTAAAAACGTTTCTTCATTACGGCAGCTTTAAAACAAACTCGGCAGATTAGAGCCGTCCAAATGAACATCTTGGTTTCGGCAGTCCATGGTAGCGCCACAAAACTTTAAGAGCCTATTCCTAACATGATTCCATATTTAGATTGGGGCAAGACAAAGAATTCGGTTTGCAACATTGCACCACCCACAGACGCTTGTGCACTGCACACACCCAGAGGTCGCAACGCCTCTCCACTCACACCACAAAACGTTGAAGCACGGTCATATTCAAACAACACTTTGCGTCCCAACAAGCGCCTAAACTGATTACTCATCACAGACACAGTCGCAACCGTATCTACAAAATCTAATTTATACACGATCAACGAACACACGAAGTTTTGTTTCTGAGCATTATACTTCAAGGAGGCATATTGGCACACAGCACATTTCCAGCGGCCTCATGGCCATTGGTCACGCTGTTTAGTTTTGTTGACGAAGTGACACGGAGACTCGCCGTGGTGATGAAGAACGGCGCACACGGAAAGCGGATGGAGGAGTAACACTTCGAGCAGATTCTAGGGAATGGTGGCGAAGATTCTCGCTCGGGATGTTGCGGTAGTACCCACGCGGAGCATTTGACTGCTGGAAAAAGGGGCTGTATTGCTGAACACCACGGTACTGTTCGAGGCAGCGAGTGGTTATAGCGTGGCGGCAGCGTACTGCAGCGCGACACCTAGCAATGCGACCGTCGACGCCGCAGCGGTAGCAGATCGGTGGGGAAGGTAGCAAACTGTACTGTCGATAGGAGTCAGGAGCAGCAGCGCACGTCGTAGTTGTGACGGCATGCTCGTACTGCTCAGGAATCCTGGTAGGTCGGATTGAAGTTCGAGATGTACTTGAGGCGAAGTCGTACCATGGGGCGTCGAGCACCGACGCAGTCGGGTCGGTGAAATAAAATATGCGGGTAGTCAATCGAAGCTGTAACTTCAGGAGCTCGGGAGAAGGACAGTGCGGCAATCGCTTTTGGTGATGAAGCTGGCCTTCTACTGGCCCTGCGGGCAGCGACTTCAGCACATTCGTACTGGAGAAGTGGGCTGAGCGTTAGAAGTTCTTCCTACACGATTTCTCGGATAGTCGAGGGAAGCTCTAGTAGGGTATGGTCATCAAGGCTAGCCACGGTAGAAACGTTGGCCACCCGCTGCAATTTCGTCCCAACACGACGTGTTTTGAGAGCTTTAAGCGCGCGAATGTGTATAATGTCATCGGAGATATTGTCGAGATTGTCTTTGGCAATTACGAAGTTGCACATGTCCTTCACGATGACCTTCAAAATGTGGCCGACTCTGCCTTCCCTGGGCTTGTTGGAATGTTTCATTCTGTGTCAAAGCACACAGAGTGAAACCCATTGCATGACGATGCTAAGCAAATGTAGAACTAGCGATTGTTCAAATATGTGAAAGAGTTGAAAATTAAAGGCGTGTTCAAAGGTGCCAAACTGCACAAAATGAAACGTCAATGCTTCCAGACGATAAATACTGTTATACAAAGATTATAGAACTAAAAAAAAAATGCTTAAAAATTGAAAAGTAATAAAAATCGCTCGTCTCTGTGTTGTACACGCTATCGGCTTGTACTATTAATCGTCGATCTGAATGACCCCCCTTTTTCTCTCCGCCTTTCACATATTTTAGCACCGGAGCCCTGCTTTTATTTTTGATAGAACTTTGCTAGAATTTGTTTTGCTAATCACTCTTTATTGATCGACTAAATCAGTATTTGTATTTCAGTACCCACGGAATTGATAATAATCAAACTCCGCAAAAGTTTCAAAAGCCTCTCAGGTGCAATCAAGGTCAGGGCATTTGTGAATTTAGTTGTCTGGCCACAGCACAGTTACATTTGAGAATTGTGAAAATATGAAAAAACTAAGCTCCGTGTATCTGTTAATAATTCAGATAAAGACCGATTATCTATATCGAACAGTTTTCTGTTATTTTGGAGGAGGAAAAGCAGTGATCTTTAGAACAGTAACGATTATGAAATAACATATATATTTTATTTAACAGCCACAAACCTGAAGCCAATGCACACCGCATTTTATGGAATTTGGCACAAATCTTTTAAGTCTCAAAACGTTCATAGATCTCGTCAGATACGTTACTCATTTTAGTAAACTTCTTAGGCACTGCAGGTTTTATTTGTTCTGACAGGTGAGATACTTCTGTGGGAGAGTATTTTCTTCCTTTCAACTAGATTCTTTACTTTGCGTTTAATCAACTGCAAGTAAACTAAAGCGTGCTGCAGAACTTCAGCTGGGCAGTAAAGACTACCATGTGTGCAGGGATGCGTAGAAACAGGTAACAGAGGAAATGTTTAAAATGAGGGATATCGGAGAGTCCTTTGCTCTGCCGTGCGTGCAGTCAACCTCCGGACGGAATGGTTCAGAAGTGTAAAACTAATGACGTCGAACCCGCCACACTAAGGTTTTTGAACAGTATTCTCAGCAAGGGATCAAAGGGTTTCAGTAAATATTATTTACAATACAGATTTAGACAGTTTATAGAGAAAACGCTTTGTTTTTAAAATTTCGCTGATCTTACATAAGCTGCGCCCAGCAAGTCGCTCTTATATATTAAAGCTCATTTGTGGGCCTCACTGGCTTCGGCTTAAGCACAGGACACGGACCTAGGTGGCTGTGGTTGTTGTTGTTGGTTACGAATAAACTAACATATTACGAATCCATCAATGATATGTATGGTCTCCTGCTTTGCTCCATTTATACAAATCGTTTGTTTGGTTAATAATACAGCGTTAAAAACTGGTTTGTTCGCAATACATTGTAGCTAGATACTCTATCATATTTAGTATTGCTATATCAAGTTAGATACCTATGCTATATATATATATATATATATATATTGTAAGGAATAAGATGATACAGCGCCGACACTAACGACGATAAAGACGCCGATCAGCTGGTGCGCGCACTGAGAGCTCGGACTGTCTTGTTCGGAAGAGATTGTGCATCAGTTGGCACTGGCAATGCAGTGGGAAGTTCAATGGCGCAAAATATTTGCGAAACTTTGTACTCTTTAATTGTTTCGTATTAGAAAAGGCTACTTTTAGCTTGTTAACAGTAGGCACAAATACTTACTGAGGTCACGTAGCGGAGTGCACTTGTTGCCTTTGCAGAGACCGGGTTCGTCCTTTTTTTCTCCCCCGTGAGTTACAGGCTGTGCATAAAATACAAAACTGCCTGTCAAACTACGAACGTTGAAGCAGCTTGAAATTGTTTTATTCCTTCAATGCCGCGCATGTCCGCATAATAAATAGCATTTTCGCTTGTCTCTTCTTATGCGCTTTCACAAGACATCTATAAATATATAGCCAGAAAATGCAGCACTGAAAACACATAAACATAATCAAAAGATCGAGTATCTTCGGTTTTTCATGATGAAATGTTCGAAAAACATTTGCAGTTTTTCTTCAAAATACCACGGCCTGGCGGTATTTTGAACAAAAACTTAAATACGGTCACGTGACCGTATTTTAATAAAAACCTCCAAAGTAAACACGCTCTCTGAAGCGATACTAAAGTAAAATGCAAGAGAAATACTCGCCATTACGCAACATAGAAAGAAAAAAGCCTATGATGGCAACCAATGCAAGAAATATGACGTCTGGAATAGCAGATAAGCATTTCAGATTTTTTTGTTAAATGATACTGACAATCTTTATTACCTTCCAAATACGCTTAGCATTTTGAGTACTCAGTGCACTAAATTTCACTGAATGAAGATGAAGGTTTTTCAAAATTATTTTATTTCATCACCCTTTTGCCATTTGTGAGCTAAAAAATAGGTTTCGAACACTACACTAAAATGGCCAAATAATTATTGTTCTTGTGTAGTGGTAAGTTTAGCTCTAATTGGTGGGCTGAGATGGCTTTCTAGTTTGGGTATTCAAATCAGCCTGTTGTATCCTGCAGGGTATTGGTCGCTGATCTTGGAGATGATAAAATTTGTTCAGCACTCTAGGAGCGAGTGGTAGGATCTATAAAGTGGATGGCGAGGAGACCTAAATAGTTTTCGAGCAAATCAAGCGTGCCCTAAATGAAGGACTCCTCATGAGAATATTGCCTCGAACAATGTAAGCATTTTTCTTTCAATAGCCTCCAGCATACCGCCGTGTAACTCTGATTGTAGCGCCCGGATCAATTTTGCGCTCCTTATTTCTTCATTATCGGTATCGCGTGCATGCTTTTGTCACTTTCATTGTAGGGCGAAGTACGCCCAGAGTAGTCTGGAATGATTGCAAGCAAGCACCACTATTTCCGTATTATTCCGCATTTTTTAAGTATCCCTTGGCTGCAATATTTAGATGTTTCAGCACCGAATTTAAATTGAGCACTGCTGAATGCAAGGGGCATTCTCTGTTCGAGGACCGGCGAGCATGTTTGCTGATATTAACGCTGTGAGTTAGTGCTTCTGGGAGGGATTTAAGCCCAATAAAGACTCCAATGCTATTACGCCTGCCTTCTCTATTGCGCCAGCGGCTTTGTCACTAGCACGTGAAGATATTAATTTCATACTTGCTGTCCAAGTTTTGTTCTGCAAATGGATCCACTACACAAATGGAGCGACAGAAGTTCTAAGGTTCCTATCTTATGTCTTTATCGCAACTTGCATGAAGATTTCGCCACCTGATAACTCCACCGTCTACTTAATATGTGCATGATATCACAAGCCAAGTACTGGTCTTTGCTTGGAATAAATGTTAGTGAAAGATACCTTGATAAACCACTTCATTACATAATTTCATTATGCAGGCACAAAATGATGCAAACAATAGGGCCAATTTTTACCCTACACCCTCTACACTAGTGTGGCTAATCTCGAATACCTCCAATGGTTTTTTGCTACACTAGTGTATCTGGTGTAGGTTAAAAAATAGCCCTAATTACCGCGCTAGTGCATAAAAAACTGCGGACTCACCATGCATGGCATACCTTCCGGGTAAGTCCCTGTCGCGAGTTTGCATTTATAGCTGTAAGCCTTGGCGTATCCTTGCTGAAAAAATCCTTTGCAATGAACAAATTTTCTCATGACTATTGACATCATGTATTATTGTGCTGCGAAGGCTGTGATATTCAGACAGACACTTTTGCTACGTAAAGTAACGATGATGCATTCGAAGTTCAGTGATTTAAAAAATGACCAAAAGAAAAAAAACATATATACACGCTCCAAGCTATCACCAAATTGTCGCAAGGCAACAACATTCATATGTCTATCCCGTCTTTCACACAAAAACCACGCACTAGGTTCACACCTGTATCTTATCAGCCGACATAGGTAGTCCTCTAAAAGCCCCGTTCCTTCTTGGCCTTCCTCGCCTTGTCTGCCTCATTGCGATAAACGAACCCGTACGTGATCCGAAACGTCTTTTTTCATGCTGTCATGATGTGTGAAAAATTCTGTTACGATACTGCCATTCCTGACCAGACTAACTTTTGATGAACACTTGACTAATACTTCATGTGTGAAAATAATTACGGTACTCTCGAAACGTCTTCGGCAGGAGTGTATAGACTGTGCTTTCTTTTTCTTTTATGAGTCTTGATTTCGTTTAGTTTTATTGTCACTTTTAATTTTCTTTCTGTTTCCTTCTTTATTTTCGCCTTTTTATTCATGTAATTTTTTTATGAGATCTGTGCCACGTTATGACGTCTTTTCGTGTGTTCAGTGAATGATCTCCTTCTGGGGTCATAAGAAGTTGAAGTGAGCGCTTGTTGTATGTATATATGTCTCTATGCGTAATGTTGCTTTCTTGCGCTCTTGTTCGTGATGTGGGGTTGATTCATCGGTCGAAGAAAATTGAGTGTGGTTAAAAAGAAAGCACTCAAGCAATGGAAGCAGTTCGATATCAATATTCAGTCGATGCAACATACTAAATCATGTGATAATAAATCGAACGCTTTCGACAAGTATGAAAATATAATTCGGAGTATGAGGAGTGGGCAAGGATGATAATTAGCTTACGCTTAAATGATACTTGATGCCTTTACCTTATATATATTATGCAAACAGCCACGTTGCGATCCTACAAAGAAGACATGCATTAGCTTCTAGAAAGCTAGCAAGATTTGGGGCATTCATATGTTTCAGAATTTCACATGGAGTGCTAGTAACAGAAATAGGACAGTAGTTATATAAAGAATACTTGTCAACTGATATGTGGAGTTGAATCACCTTCCCTACCTTTCATTCAGAAGGCAGAGAACATTTCTCTGGCGAAAATAGAGTATTAGCTGTAATATTTAAAAATTCGCATAATTATAAGGGTCTCGAGTTGTTGAGTTAAGACGTTAAGAAGGCGTTTTAAGAATGAAGGTCGCCTGTAGTAGTCATAAATTCAGAGATATATAAAGTTTCTAATCAAGAAATAGTAGCCCCCTTAGGTGGGTTATCTCACATTATATACTTCATGAGTGCAAAGCTGTTTTGAGCACATGTGTAAAACACGACAATCTCAATATACAAAATAAACCTGCGCACATAAAAATGAAACCGTATTTAAATGTACGTAAGTTGCTCTTCGCTATTGCTAACATACATGAACCTAGCGTTTACCTACGACAAAATGAGAGCCAGTATCTAGGAACCTTTTCTCAGTATTAAAAAGCATTTAGTCTAAACATGGGATGCGCTTACTGATTCTAATTGAACCAGCAAGCCTGTAGCTGGCTTTATAAGGGGTATTTTCATTTATTGAAATAATTCATTTATTGTACATATCTCCATATGTTATACTTCAATCTCTATAAGAAATTGAGCATTTGAACCATAAATGACATTGGTGTACATTTAGGAGGGGTGAATGCAATAAAAACAAACTGCCATGGACTCACGATAAAGTATGCAAAAAAGTAAATTATGTTACGGTCAAGGAGGCAATTGAGAAGGTTGAGAAGAAGTCCGCGATTTTAAAGATAATACTGAGACGACACGGCAGCCCTCTGGTGCACAGACGATGGGGAGCCGGTTTTGCTCTTGCAGGTTTAATACCGATGCGCGAAAATCTGGTGGTTCTCACTCTTGGACGCTGTCACACGACCACTCGATGAAGTGGGCTGGTAGGCGCATGTTCCTGGAACGCAATCCCTCGGGGTGCCTGGATAGAAAATAGTGTCAGGCTGTGGCAAACATTTGCCGCCGATTGCAGAAGGTTGAGAAGCAGTCCGCGATTTTAAAGGTATTACTGGGAAGACATGGCAGTCCTCCTGTGCTCAGACGATGGGGAGCCGGTCTCGCTCTTGCAGGTTTAATACCTATGCCCGAAAATCTGTTGGTTATCCCTCTTGGACGCTGACAGACTATCGCTCGATGAAGCGGCCCGGCAGGTTCATGTTCCTTGAACGTATTCCTTCGAGATGCTTGTATAGAAACGAATGACAGGCTGTGGCAAAGATTTGCCGCTGACGAATAATAATAATAATGATAAAGTCTTCCTACAGCCTCAATAAACGAATTCTATATGCGAAATGCATTGTGTTAAAGAACTACCAAATCTTATATCGAGAAATGGAAACTCATATCCACGTCGTAAAAAAGACTCAATACAAATTGTAGGAAATCTCGTAAGAAACTGCATAAAATCCGCAAGGGTCGGAGTGGATCATAATGTACAGAACATTGAGAAGCATCGCAGGGGATTTTCTCTTTTTTTGAATAAGAAGTCCAGAATACTGCCCAAGACGAGACGTTCAGTGTACTGCACAAAAAGAAATTGTAACTAATCTCTATATTATGTTGTTTTGTTTTCGCTTTTTAGGAATAGTCAGCGTTATCATTCACATTATAATATTAACCGTGTTTTAAAATATCTTGAGGAGGCAAAGGTTTACATTTATTTCTGAAAGCGCTTCACGCAAAAATCATCATTAAAAAGCCCCTAATTAAAGCCTCTTTCACAAATTGCATAAATAAAACAGGGCAATACAATAATGCAAACACGGGGGCCAGTTGGTTGATCATTCTGTGGAATACTGCGCTACTTGATATGCAGAGACAAATGGAAGACGACACACGAATGAAGCGCAAACTTACAACTATTTATTTTTATCGACAAAGCACGTACATATATACAAAAGGCATTCTTATCAAATCACAAACACATCACGTGTGATCACGCACGTTATCATTTCGACCACAACTCCGCATCTGCACAGCTATCATATCTAGCTCCTTCTTTGTGAGAGCCACAGAAGATGTACTAACGCAGGTATCTTTTTCTGCTGACTCTGTATATCAAGTAGCGCAGTATTCCACAGAAGGGCAATACAGTTCTAATACTCATGTTATTTCTCTCTACATGCGGGGTGCGATCATATTTAGGTTCCATAGTATAATGAATCTACATACTCGACAAAAGGCCGCACGTCTTTCTCATCATTTTGGTGGTGTGCAGAATTAAGGGTAGTAGCATGGATTTCAAATTAGCTATTCAATATACTGTCGGGAAGCCTCTTCAGTGCGCACTACGCACAGACGCTATTTTTTGTACAAGTTATAGACATGTTTCTGCTGCGTTATCACATTGGTTATTGTTCTGTTACTCCTCATTCTCATAAATGATTGCATACTTAGGGGTACTATTCGCCATATCAATTTATTCATATGCAATATTTAGAAGACATATCCAGGCAACCTTCATGGCATGATTTGAAGACGCTAGAAGAGAATAACTGTTATTTCTGGAGACAAAACGATATCTGATGTCGGCAGCTGCTGTCTATCTGAGCATTCGGATTGAAGCTAATCACCAAAAAACAAACATGAAGTGGAAATTGGCCAACATATACTCTGAGCCGCTTGTCACCTTGCGGCTTCCTCGGCACCATGCCTGTGAAATATATTCGGCATCAAGTGAAACATTTATTTTCAAACCAATTGCTTTTAAAGTGTAGTAACATAACTATTGGAAAAGAAATCTACGTAGGAACTCATCTAGCTGTATATTCGCCCTCTAAAGTTCCGAGTGACTTCTTTTCTACCCTGTGTACTTAACTAGACCTACTCGCGTGAATATTGTCCCGTTAAAATCTCTTGTTATTTACAGCAGTGTGAGGGGAGCTGCGCCGCCTTAACTTCCTACCCTCGCCGTTGGTGCTGACTCCTTTCTGCCTTCTCCATCGTTTTTCTCTGCTCTTCACCTCGTGGACGCGCCGCAACTCCGCCGCATTGGAAGCACACCGCGGCTAACACATCGTATGAGTTGTCATTTCCCATCTCTCGTGTCCTGCGGGCAAGGCCGTGTGCGCATTGGCAGCTACCGTCGAAGTCGAAGAGTGAGAGCCCATCGTGAGACGCGGAACGAAGCTGATGCAGTCACGCAGACAATCGCGAAGCTAACACTTGTGTGGCGCCTATACCGGCGTGTATCGCCGGGGTTCCTGCTTTTTATTTGATTTGTTCTTTTCCGTGGCCACATTTGTGGTTCTAGCCGTCTGAGTGGCGTGTGGCTCCAAGAAAAGAGATCTAGCCTCCGCTGAAAATCCAGAAACCCAAATTGCATCCTCGCCATCTTTGGAGTACATGCTCTAGGTGGTTCTAAAGCTTTAGCTCTATTGAATGCAAAATTCGAGCACCAGCCAGTTCCTGTGTTTGACATTCGTTAAATATTTCTAAAAGCATAGATTGTACTCCGTGTTGAGCCTGTTCGTCTTGATAATCCAGCATATTTGTGCGAGTGTTTAACATCTGTTATCGATGGTAAGTGTACCGAATGCGAAGCACAAATAAAATTGATACGAACAGCTGTTTGGCACATTTAGACACATAAAGCATTTGAGGAAACTATCTTCCACACGCTTCTGAGGTGCGAAATCTACTGGCAGGCTGTGCTCGCATGCTGAAGCATGTCGACGTGCATCGCACCTCGGTAGGATTAGCTAAGTGAAAATAGAGACAATAATAAAAAGCGACATTGGTGCTTTAGGTGCCCGCTGCCTGCGTAATGTAAACTGAACATATGGCGACTGTAATGATGCTGATGCGGTCGCAGAAACACATTTTTCAATTCAATAACATTGATAAAACGAGCAGCCCCTAATATATCTAGGTTGACTCGTCGACGATAAACCCTGTTATTTTTGTTTTGTGAAAGCAGCACTAAGTATTCGTAATTTGTCGATCAGTGGACAAAGTATGCATGTCACCCCATGCTCTTAGTTCATCGAGCATTGAGGAAGGGCTTCATTCGACATGTCAAGGTTGTGCCTGTGCTCAAAGATTTCAATTCAAGATTGTTATATTTAAAGCCTCCATCCCTATTGTAGTGGTTTACATTACAACGAAGTATTAGCAGTTTGATATAGTAGGGCATATATTGAATATATTGACTGCGGGCAGATTTCAGTATATGGTGGCTGATGTATAAAGGCGACATTTTCCATCCATACCATCAATGATGCATAAGTGCATTTGGGACACATAGTTATTTCTTGTGGAAATTTAAAATTTGAAAGCAGTGATATTCAATGCTTAAAACTCCTGATAAAGAAGACAGGTAATAAGATTTGGTGCTAGCGTTGATTATCTGTATTATTGTAGGCCCCTCAATATTAGTTCATGTAAGGTACTAATGATTTGTAACCACGCAACAAAGAGTGAAAAAGAAATGTTACATGACCGCGAGAAAAGGAAAACCGTACTTACGTCGGAAAACGGTGGAGTGCATTTCACTGAGACACGATGCCAACTGTGAGCTGCATATTTGTCATCTGTGGAAGACAGGAAGAATTGAACGTCAAGTTTTCTCTTTCAGTTCAGTGAAGCAAATGTTTTTCACCCTTCTTCAAAAACAAAGCGACATTAATGGGAACCTTCGCCAGAGCAATCTTGAAGTATGCACTTCATACTTTACTCTTGTCTTGAATACAGCAGTGCATTGCAAAGTGCTAGCAGCGTAAGGCTACGTTAGATATGCAACAACTATTCAGTGTCACCATCTATCTTGAAATTATATGAAGAATAGTACCAAACGGCCGCGGAGTGCGCTTATTCTCAAATGAAACAAACCGCGAAGCAAAACAGGCTATAACATATGACCTTTCTGCATATGTGTTTACTAGACACTGTCCTTGTGAGTGCGATTCATTTCGTTATATCTAGTTTAGTGAAAATATTGCAGGCTCACCAGCAAATACCACACAAACTAATGCAAAATATACCGGCAACTTCATTCCCAAACCAAAGCAACCTCTACAATTTGCGCTATTCTCCTATAGCTTGGTATGTACATAGGCGGGATAAATATATAGGACCGCTGTATCCATCCACCTCTATACAATATAGACAATTCTGGTTATGTATTGTATCTCCATATCTCAACCACAGCTTTGACTGCAATACATGATTGCTATCTTGAGTCAGACATATACTAAAATTGCATTGTATTGCCACTCATACTAAAACAGAATGGATTGGGTGTACCTCCCTTCTTTTCTGAACGTCTAAATCTTTATTGTTTCACAATATTCAAAAGAAGAGACGTCCTGCGTCAATAAGTCGATACAATGCAGTAGAGCCAATAGCAATGGTTCACCTGTAGTACGGAGAGCAGAAATGTTTTGAAATCCCACCACCTGAAAATTAGTCATGGTGGCTATTACAGTCGGTTAAGCATGCATTGCGAGCAGCGGTTTCTACACTTCTGTGTTCCACATTCCCATTTCGGGTCAGGTTTCATGACTTATCAGCCCTTAAAACACCAGTATGAGGGAAATGTTTGTGGGGACTGCCCTTTATCCGAATTTTAAAACCGATGATTGCGGAATATGTAAGCAACAGAGGGTTCAAATAAATTACGATATAATTTACAGGTATCAACATATTTCTTATTGTTACCAAAAAACCTCAAGAAGTAGCAGAAATGTCGTCTCTTTTTGTGAAGAGGACACTTTCTGAGGATTTTTTTTATTTGAGAATAATAAAATGGGTTTGTAACTTCAAATGAAATGCCATTCTCAGGCAGCTCCTATAGTTTAAACCTGGTATACAAACAAAATGCAAATTAAGGTTATTGGAATTTCTGGTGTAAACGTACAATTCAGTGCACATGTTGTAAGCAATGAACAATTAAGTACACACCGCAAGATGTGTAACATTATATGTGGTTTGGTTTAGGGGCTTACAATTACAAAACAACTCAAACTATGAGAGACGCACTAGGAGCGGGTTTTTGACATACCAAGGAGCCGTTGTTTTACTACGCGGCCTGATATTATTCAGCGCATGGGGTTGTTGCTTTATGGATTCATCCAAAAGGCGCCTTCGAGCCCCGAATTAAACGCTGCTACTTGGATTCACCATTCGAGAGCATGAAACAATCAGCATATCCGGCGGTGTAGAAAATGATATTCTATTGGACGGTATCTTTGGCATCGAATGGTATGAAATTTTAAGGGGATGAATGGGTTGCGTTGTAGTGTGGTGTAGTATGCTATGATTTATTTCACTGGCCACTGACCATGGTGAAAAACAAATGACATTGTGGGAGAGCTACGGCTCCGTTGTTCACAATCAGTAACTGGCCGGAAGTCCTGGTCTTTTGGCAACGGTTATTATCGTTCTTAAAGGTTTTACCTAGATAGAGTGCGAAAGGCCATTATTCTCGTTTACTGTGTTAGCATAGTCTGGATGATTAGTGGCACCATATTTCGGCGGGCTGGTATATTCTCTTCCGTTGTCATTATATCTACATCATCCCAGTTAATTTTGTGGCCAGTCTCCTGCGCTTGCTCCGCCATTGCGTTCGTTGTAGCATTTCCTTTACGTTCATCGTACTGATGAACTTTTAGGCGTCTTGTGAAATATTTTGTTTCGCCTATCTAAAATGATTGACAGTCGGCGCAGGCAATTTTGTTAACCACGCTGGGAAACTTGGCACAAGGGAGATTGTCTTTCGCGTTTTATTATTTCTTATTTTTGTTGTTTGGACATGTGCGACACGGACACCATGATTGTAGAACATCCGCGCCAGCGCCTGCTTATCCCTCAAGCATAATGGTTCGAGGCTCGTTGCGGTTTAGGTGCGTTAGCACTTTCTCCTTTTTTGGCTGTAGACTTCTTAGATGAAGCAATCCTCTTATATTCCGAAGGAAGGAAAGGGGATAGCCCTTTCTTTTCAAGTAATTTTCGATGGTTTTCATTTCATGGTTTTAGGCTGCGTCTTCACTGCGTACTTCCTTAACACGGTTAATTAGAGATGCAACTATTGAATGCTTATGACTGACCAGGTTCGCAGAAATAAAATTTGGTATCTTCAAGAATCCATTGGTTTCCAGTAGATGCGAAAACCAAGACCATTGAGAGTACGAGTTACCATGGTGTCGGGTAACGAGAGACCGCCGTCTGACTCTCTCAAAAGTAAAATAATCTGAGGGCTCAATGGTGTTGAGGTGATCGAGGAAAGTGCGCTTGGAGTTTCGGTCTATGAGGCAGAAGTAGTCGACCACACATCTTAAAAATACTTTTGGTCGCTTTTGGAAGGTGGCTAAAGCTTTGCTTTAGATGGCCTTCATGCCTTTGATGTTAGCCGTTGCGGCCGAGAATTGCTGCACCCGTTGCTGTGCCAAATGTCTGTTGGTAGAAGCTGCCGCTGTACTTAAACTACATGCTGGCGAGACAGAAGAACAAAAATTGGCAAAGTACCTCTGCTTCTAACGGCGTCTGATCTTGCCACCAGGTATAATTTTCGAGGCATTATTTACATATCTCACTGCGAGATCAACAGGTGCGCTTGTAAGTAGCAAGTAGACATCTAAATAATCAATCTCTTCTTTGGCTTCTAGGGTGATCGCTTAGACCTTGTCAATGAAGTTAGATTAATTCTTGATTTCCTTGCCTGTCTCGTCTAGTAGCAGAGCCAGAACTCCATGAAGGTACTGTGACAATGAGTACAACGAAGACTTTGTAAATTTTACTATGTGTGTACCTTTGGCAATCCGTATATGGGGGCGCTGAATCATTTCTACATAGTAACTGATAATAAAGCCATTTTATAGGCGGAGGGAGACACTTGAAGATTTCTTTGAGCATTTTTAAAGAGATCTGTACATTGGGAGTAGGGTCTTTCGGGATCCGGCAGTACGTGGTCTCGTCTTGAAGCATGGCCTCCATTGTTTCTTAAGAAGACCGCTCAAAGATAGCAGTAACATTTCCTTAAGCTGCAGATAGAATCGCTATATCCTTAATAGCCTGGAGGTTTCAGATTGCTAAGCGTTCATCTGAACAAGAGAGCTGTTTGATGACGTCTTCTTCACGCGCGACAACTCTCCTATCGCCATCGTTCGAACTTTTTCCTGAACGTCTCGTTCCAGAAATCGTACTGCCCCTTCTATAGCGCATGCAACCTTTCGCGGGGAAGGTCCCTTCCCTTGTTTCAAATCCGAACCTCGGCTGACACCTTAGCTTCGGATGTGTTCAGATTTTAGGATGACAGGTTCCGTGTTTCGAAGATTGGTGGGGCCCTGATCGCTGTCCCCTTTTTCGGCAAGTAATGCATGCAGATTGTGATCTCTCAATTTCAGATGCATCTCCTCTCTTCTGTACATTTGTTGGTTCGCAAGCAACTGAATGCTGGCGAAGGAACTTCTTTGCTGGCTTACATTCTTCAATCCTTGCCTGAAGGAGATGACGTTCAGCTTTTGCAACCAAATAGAGACCAAAACGAGTTTAACGGTTTCCTTTGAAGCAAATACTTTGGAATAACTTCCTTCGACGACTTTCGAGATGGAAACGCAGGTGCATGCGCCACCAGTGAGTCTTGCCAAGGTGGTTACAAAACAGCGTATTGCGGTGACGGCCGGTAGCCCATATGTATATTGTAATATGTGATATGGTGGTGTAATGTATGAAATGCTATGGCGCGGAATGCTGTGGTATGTAAGCTATATCATATTTGATACACCCAGTAACGAAATTAGGTTGTTGTAATTATTTCGATTTATTACCTTTCATAAATTCAAGTGCAATGAAATAATTTGACTTGTATATTGGACAATTAATGAATTCCATTTGAACAATAATTTCCTAGCAAAAGTAAAGATTGCATTCCGGAATTACTTGTATAGGCGAAACAAAATACACGGTATGGCGCCTCGAAAGCAAATAAAGTGCGGCAAGCATAAGTCCTTGTACATATAAGCAAAAAAGGATAGAACTGTTTAGCACTGCGTGGCTGAAAGCGATGACACTGCAGCTGGGTTTTCTTGCAGTCGTGCAGAATACTACGGGCAATCGCGACCATCAAAAGCAGCAAAATTTAGGACACCGAGAGGCCGCGGAGGGGATGATGGCGCGTGATGTAGCTCATAACAGGCGAGGATCCGGCGACTGCCTAAATTATGTAGGCGAAGGATGGAGTGGTCCTTGTGTAAACTTGAGGAAGGAGGCGGGGAAGCGGCACAGGTAGAAATACCCGTGACGTAAGCATTACCGAGAGCGGAAATTGTCGTGGTCAATTCCTAGGCCCCGATGCAATAATGTGCGCCGCCGGCTTCAAACAATGGATCTACAAGACATAAGGCTCTGGATTCGCTGCTAGTTGATAAATTGAGCACATTGATGAGAGAAATCTTCGCCCATGCATTCTTTTTCGCCGTTTCGTTGGCACTGTCGGATCTTTGCAACGGCGAATGCCTTAGGAAAGAAGAGGGAAGGAATAGTTATCTTGGAAGACATTTGATGTGAAGAGGGCAGAATGTGCCCACCGTGTCAGGAGAGAGGCTGTTGCTTTTGTACGCTCTTAATATGCGAGAAACCAAGATGTAGTTTAGGAGGGATTCCATTACTCTGAGGAAGTAATTGTAAAGTTATGAGGTTACTCTAGGAAGCAGTAGTTTTGATGCAATATAGTTACATTAGTGAGATGTTTACAAAAGTAATTGTTAAGCCGTCGCTATTCTCCACCTGAGCTCCCATGAATTCTCTACGAAGCCCTTCATTTTAAGAAAGGTAAACATATTCTTCATTCCGGTTCTACGAACATTTTCCGCGGAACCATACTTTTAATTCCATGCCATATTGACTACTTTCTGCATATGTTTATGTTGAGAACCACGATGCGATTCTGCGTACCAAAATATGGCCATGATTTTGCTGTAACTAATGTGACCATCTAAATATTGGCAGAAATTATAAATAAGATGGTCGTCATTTGAATCCATGTGTGATTGGCACGCTTGGCTCCACAGCCATAGGCATAGCTTCAGGCGTTCTGGGCTAGAAAGGCTTACATGTGCGTGCTGGGCGTCTATGTACATCAAAAGAAAACGCTTGATTCAAGACGAAAAACAACCCATTTGGCGCAGTTTTGACTCGTGACAGTGTCAAGTCGAAATTGCAAACACATTGGGGATCCTAGCATCATCCTTGTTTGTGACTAAGAGCCAACACCAAGCTATCGCAGCCGCATGGGGAAAAATGTAGCTTGGTACAGACAGCAGAAGAATGCGCACAATGTATTTCAGAAAAAACCGACGGTGATTTAGCCAGATGGCTAATATGTCTATGATCCAGAAACTTTCTGGTTTAGGCCGCATGATTCGATAGAAGGCCTTAAAATCGCAGCGCTTTTAGATATTCCCGGTGGTTTTCACACAAGAAGGGGAATTGCTGCATTGCTTTCCGAATCGCTAAAATCACATATAAGAGGTGAAATATATACCGAGGATACCGCTGTTGCAAAACTGAGGGGAGAGGAGCGACATCATTTGCTACTAGTGTCTGGATTATGTATACACTGTGGCCTAGGCCTGGGCGTTTCAGTAACTACTCCCGAATAAAAACTCCAAGATGAGAATGCCACAAATGTTTTGCTGCAAGGCTTCGGGTTCGCATAGGATGAGACGTTTTGTTATCGGTCGCTGCGTCCGCCAAATGTGATCCCATGTCATTGAAACTGTAATTAAAACGCCTGGATATCACGTGAAGTGTTTGTGAAGTGAATTGTAGGGGACAAAATGGAGATGGCTGAACAGGATTGAAGATTGGCTAATGTTAGACAACTGCTCTGGACACATATTTACGCACGTCTCAGCAACTAGGAGGTGAGTTTCGCATGGTAAGCAGCGCTTCAGTCCAACTACTACTTGATATTATCTCCATAAATAGGCAACAGTACATTGCAGGTAGCATGTTGTGCTGCGGCGTCTAATAAATAATTAAATACTAAAGCCTGAAGCAATCACTGGGCTACGGCAGGTAAAACAATCACAGGTATGGGCTGCGAAGCTCATGACTGTGAAGTGTTTTCCAAGCTAGATAATTTTGCAGCTCCTCATCCTTGTTTCCAGTGTCTACATTGAATCACAACCTGGTCCATTTGTAAGGCCATTGAACCTTAAAACAAATAAACTCCTGGCCTTGACGATATAAATTACTTAATCTTTAATCATTATGCTGAAATGATTTTTCATTTTCTTATGATCTTTTTTCGGGCTCCTCTTTCGT
Source organism: Amblyomma maculatum (assembly GCF_055883805.1). Classification (NCBI taxonomy): domain Eukaryota; kingdom Metazoa; phylum Arthropoda; class Arachnida; order Ixodida; family Ixodidae; genus Amblyomma; species Amblyomma maculatum. The sequence goes on along the minus strand of NC_139354.1, from coordinate 125,615,657 downwards.
CTTCAAGCCTACCATTCGATTGGAGGGGGGCCCGTGTTTCACTCATCCATAAGAAAGAGGATGTCGCATTGTTTAACAATTGTCGCTTCATATCACTGACCTCATCATGCTGCAAACTTCTTATACACATTATAGCTAATTATATAGAAACCTTTCTTGACGACAACATATTATCGCCTTTGCAGCATGGATTTTGGATATGCTTTCCTCCAGTCACCCAGCTCATATCTGTCGTTAAGAATTTTGCACAGGTTCTTGACCATTGCGGCCAAGTAGACGTCATATTTCTAGATTTTAAGAAAGCCTTTCGTTTAGTTCCGCACAGTGCGCATATCTATAAAGTTGAAACTCTTGATCTCCCTTTGTTGATTATTTGTAGGGTTTCGGCTCTTATATGTGAAATGTTTTAACATGTAAGTATCGATGGTAGCAGTTCAAGCCAACTTGGGTGACCTCCGGTGTCCTGCAGGGCATGATCCTTGGGCCGCTACTGTTTGTTACCTATATCAATGACATTACCGAAGCAGTTACTCTACCTCCCTGTGCAAATTCAATTTTTTGGCGATGATTGTGTTCTTTATAATGAAATTATGCTCCAGGCATCCGGATTTTACTTATTTCTAACCGACATTGTATTAAGGAATGGTGAAATAAATTGGAAACGAAACTAAATGCTGAAAAGAAAGTATTTATGCGCATCACTAACAAAAAAGAACAGTGTTTCTTTTTATACAATCTTCCCACCCGTAAAATTTCAGAAGTGCAAGAGCACAAATACCTCGGTGTAACAGAAACGAATAACCTTAGCTGGAATAAACATCGACACCGTATGCTCGTATTCCTTTCGTAACCTTTGCTTTCTTAGACATGAGCTAAAACAAGTTCCTTCCAACATCAAACAGTTGGCATATAGCACAATAATTAGATCTAAACTTGAGTATACATGTATTGTTTGGGATCCGCACATAAAAACTAATATTCAGTTCAGTCGTTCAGCCGTGTCCAACTCTTCGTGACCCTATAGACCATATCACGCCCCGCTTTCCGGTCTCTCACTATCTTCCTAACATCACAAATCTTCATCTATAGCGCCTCGAGGATGCCATCTAACCATCTCGTTCGCTGTCTACCTCTTCTCCGGTGACCCTCAACCTTTCGCAACATCAAATTTTTCTCCAGCGACTCCTCTCTTCTCATCAGATGACCAAAGTAGCTGAGCGTTAACTTTAGAATTTGGCCCTCCAATTAGCAGTCAGGGTTTATGGTCGCCAATATCGACTGATTTGATCTTCTGGCCGTCAAAGCAGCTCTCAAGAGTCTCCGCCAGCACCACAATTCAAACGTGTCTTCGGCGCTCAGCCTTCTTCACACTATAACTCTCGCCTCCATACATCACAACTGGAAAGGCGATAGCACGAGATATACGGATCTTGGTTGGCAATCTAAAGTATCTGCTCTTTACTAGGCTGTCAAGGCTGTCATGGCTCTCTTTCCCAGAGAAGGCGTCTTCTAATTTCATGGCTGCAGTCTCCTTCCGGGGTAATCTTGGAGCCCAAGAAGAGAAAATCTGTCAGAGCTTCCACTTGTTGTCCCTTGATGCTCTAAGATCCGATAGGGCAAGACGCCATCATCTTTGTCTTTTTATAGTTCAGTTTAAACCCAAAATTCTCACTCTCTTCTTGTACGCGCATCATTAGGCTCTTGAGTTCCACTTCACTTTCTGCCATTAAAGTGCTATCATCCGCATATCTAAGGTTGTTGATACGTTTTAAAGCTGAAGACTAGTCCAGGCCGGCTTTCCTCATGATGAACTGAGCATATAGGTTAAATAGGCAGGGCGACAGTATGTAGCCTTGTCCCACTCCTTTCTAAATCGGAAGCCAATCAGTAAGACCATGCCCAGTTCTGACTGTGGCCTCTTGCCGTTTATACAGGTACCTTAGGAGACAGATGAGGTGAATTGGAACTCCCATCTCTTGAAGAGCTTGCCACAATCTGCTGTGATCTATGCAGTCAAACGCTTTCGCACAATCAATAAAGCAGATGTAGATGGGTTTCTAGAACTATGTTGCTTTTTCCATGATCCAGCGAAGGTTGGCAATCTGGTCTCTACTTCCTCTGCTCTTGCGAAACACAGCTTGCACGTCCGGAAGCTCCCGATCCACATACTGCTGCAGCCTACCTTGGAGGATTTACAACATCACCTTACTAGCATGCGAAATAAGTGCGACCGTGTGGTAGTTGAAACAATATTTAGCACTGCTTTTGTTTGGAATGGGGATGTAAACTGACTTCCTCCAATCCTGTGGCCACTGCAGGGTTGCCCAAATTTGCTGACATAATTTATACAGAACGTTAGCAGCGTCATGGTTCAGGTTTTGAAGCAACTGAGCTGGAATGCCATCAATTCCGCTAGCTTTGTTCTTAGCAAGGCTGGCTAAGGCCCATTCAACTTTTCTCTTCAGGGTGCCCGGCTCGAGTTCAGTTATCACAACCGTCTTATGTTGGGTTTGCACATTCGGGTCCTTCTTGTACAGTTCTGTGTATTCCTGCCACCTCTTCTTTATCTCGGAGGCTTCACTGAGGTCGTTGCCTCGTTTGTCCTTTATCACGCCCAGCTTAGCACAGAAGCTTCCTTTGATATCTTTGATTGTCTTATACAGAGCTCTTGTGTTCCTTAATTGGCTGTTGTCCTCAACCGCTTGGCACTGTATGTTCAGGAAGGCATTCTTACCTCTCCTTGATATTTTCTGGAATTCCGCATTGAGAACCTTGTAGCCTTCTCTTTCACCCATAACTTTTGCCATCCTCATTTGCTCAGCTATTTTCAAAGCCTCTTAAGATAACCAGTTTGCTTTCTTGCATTTTTTTTTGCTTTGGAACTACCTTAGTAGCAACTTGTTGTAATATATCACGAACATTAGTCCACATCTCTTCAGGCTCTCTGTCTTCTAGATATGATTCTTGAAATCGATTCCTCACTTCCACAGCATATTCTGGTGGAATGTGATCCGGATCATACCTGAAAGGCCTTCTAGTTTTCTGCGTTTTCCTGATTCGAAGCCTAAATTTGGCAACAAGAAGCTGATGAATGGCGCACAATCGGGCCCACAGCTTGTTTTTACTGCTTGTATAGCGCTTCTCCATCTCTGCCGGCAAAGAATATAAGCAATCTGTTTCCTGTACTAATCGTCTGGTGAATTTTATGTGTACAGGCGCCTCGTGTGCTCTTGAAAAATTCAACACAAGGCTGTTCGGTTTATATTTTATAAATATCGCGTCACTGACTCACCATCTACCCTGAAGCTTCAACATAACATACAGTCCTTGAATCTTGGCGCAGAATACAGACTAAAATTTCACTTTGTACTAAAAGATAATAAATTATCAATGGCTCCAGCAACGTCTAGGGCAACAAGAAATACACACATCGAATGATTATAACTTTACTTTGCGAGAACTGAAATCTTAAAATTTTCTTTTTTTCCCGCGCACCATTTCCGAATGGAATAAGCTACCGCTATCATCACTTCGTGACGTTATGCCTTAGAAAAAGCCGTTCATTGACATTGTTTTTTCTGCATCTTGCTTTGTACTTGTCTAAATTTTATGCCCAAGTTTTTGTACTTTATGTTTTACCCTTTGTTTCGCAATTGTTGCCCCTTCTGCCAGGCCGATTCACTGGGCCTGCAGTATCCTCAAATAAATAAATAAACAGTGAGCTGCACGAAGGACGCAAGCCAACAGGCTGCAGATCGGCCCACGACCAATCTCGAAGACCAATGCACCGATGAGGATAATGACTCTTCTGACTGAAAATAATTCTCGAAAAGACCGGCATTTTGAGAATTATTCCACCTGTTACTATCTGGTTGAAAAGACGTGAAAAAAACTTTTGTGTATGTGCTAAATTATGCGGTCTTTTGACTATTGGAAACAGTGAGCATTCCTTATTTAAAACAAAGTGGAAATTTCTTCTGGGATGTTGTACAAGAGATATTGAAAGTTATATTCTCTCCTACACTGCTGCCGGCACGCTATTTCACGGCCCTGTAATTTTTCGATGAAACCATAAACAAGTAATTTGCAATTTTACTACACTCTCTTGAATGTGCTCATGTGAAATCCTAGTTCTGAGCACTTTTATCTGCAACATTTTACTGAACTATAATTGTTATTTCGGTATGATAAGTCATGAAAAGAACTATTTCGAAACGGAGTGGCTGATTCTGATGTACTATGCATTCTTTTTTGATCAGCTCAGTTGTGCAGTCGCGTCCGACTCTCTGTGACCCTAAACACTATATTATGCAAAGCTGTTCATTCGCCCATTACCTTTTAAATATCACACAAATTCAGCTGCAGTGCATCGAGGAGGCCATGTAACAATTTCGTTCGCTGCCTACACCTTCTCCCGCATCACTCAATCTTGCAAAGCATCAAGGCTTTCTCAACGTGTCCATCTCTTCGCATGCAATGGCCATAGTAGTAAAAAACTAAGCCTAAAAAACTAAAATTAGGCTTTTCAGTGAGCAGTAAGGGTTTATGTTCGTCGCTATCGACTGATTGATATTCTAACAATAAAAAACTCGCAAGAGTTCAGCCTCCATCACAATTCAAAAGCGTTAAGTATTTGGCAATATATCACCCTCCTTGACAGTCAACCTCTCACATGCTTAACATTCACACATCGCAACGGGAAAAGTTATAGCACGAGCCAGCTGGATCTCGGTTGGCAGTTGCTCGGTTGCTCTATACTAGGCGGTTGCGGCTCGCTATGAGCTTGTTTCCCAGAAACTGGCGCCTCCGAATTTCTTGATTGCACTCACCTTCCAAAGGAAATCTTCGAACCCAAGGAGCGATAATTGACGTGGCTTCCACCTCTTGTCCCTGCTTTTTGTAAAATTTAATAAACAAGGTGCTACCGTTTTATCTTCTTAGTTTTCAAACTTCTCGCTCTGTTTTCACGCGCCTCAGAAGCATCTTAAGTTGCCTTTCACATTCTGCAATTAAAGTGGTATCATCCGCACCACTAAGGTTAGTTTCTCGTTATCCAGCTATCTCCACTCCAGCTAAATACTCATCAATCCCGGCCTTCCCCGTGTTGCACTCATCATATATGGTAAATACCCATTGCCAAAGTATGCAGCCTTGTCTCATCCCTTTCCTAATCGAAACCAATCTGCTTCATTTGGCTCACCAATCCCAACCCTGTCTGGAATTGCGGCAACTTCACTGTCTACTTCAGCATTCCAGTGCGCTATTAGAAAGAGAATATCTGATGATAGAGTGCGGTCTAGAAAGCACTGCAGACCACCACAGAATATCTCAGTATCAGCTTCAGCCCCACAGGGCACATAGACTTGGATAATTGTTATGTTAAAGTGTGACCTTGGATGCGAAGTGAAATCATGCAATCCTTTATGGTGTTGTACCAACTCCACTACTCACTCTTCTACTGACTATGAGAGCGGCCCCATTTCTTCTAATGATTCCTACCAGATATTAAAAATATAATGGTCCGCGGAGCTAAATTCTTCCTTTCCAGTCCACCCCAGATCGCTGATACCCAGAATATCAGCGTTAAAACTGTCCATTTCTCTCTCGACGACATCCAATTTACCTTGCGTGGCGGATCTTACAAACCATGTTGATATGTGGTATATCTTCATGTATATTTAAATTTTTCTCTCTCTACCAGACATATCCACACCTGAGCTGGCTTTATGGCGTATTTGGATTTATGCCCGCCGCTGGATACTTCCACGAACTACTAGTATTCGCCTTTGTTCATCCCTGGTAGCATGTGGATGCCCTTGGAAGGCTCATCGTGCAGTGCCATATCATTGAAGGTTTGGTAAGTGGCCATAAGGTTTTCTTGGCAAAACTACTGGAGTGGATGTATTCGTGTTACCATATTTTGCATCGCGCTGATCTTCGAGTGCTGCCCTATTTCGGAACACAGTTCAAGTAAAGTGAGCAGTCTTTCACAGCAATCAATACCATGTCGTAAACAACAAGCGGCCATGACGCATGGAACATATAGGCTACCCAGCAGAGCTGATAGACTCTCGCTCCCCTTGGATGGAAACCCAGTTGCGCCCAATATTTATATCTGTTGAATTTCACAGGGGCCGCAAAGGAAAACGCCTTTTGAGCTGAGTAGAAGCCTCCCTGCTCACCAGCTAGAAGGATTTGTTGAACACTTTGTACGGATTGAAAGCGTCGTGAATCCTGTTCTGCAGCTCAGTTTATGTTTCACATGGCCCTTTCTCGAATCTACTGTGTTGTCTCATACGGCGACTTTGTGGAATAACGTAGCACTTGGAATTCTGGATTAAACTGTGGTCTTCTTGGGAAGCTTCTGTTCCCTGTAAGGCTTTTTGCTTTCTTATATTAACTGTTTTGCTTTCTTATATAGCTCACATCATAGTCATAGCGATCACATGCGAAACAGTGACAATCCAGCATGACCAGCCGGTACCTCTGCGCCGTCTGTCTAATTCTGATGCCTCTGCACGGCACGCTTACTCGTGCCCCAGGCAATATTCAGACGGCCTTTACCTCAACAGAAACGTATTTTCATTCGGAAACCAAATACATACACCTCGCTTACGAGCATTTAAAACTTAAAACATTTTTGCAGCGAAAACTGAATGATATAAAGCGAGCATGGGCCTGTTTTTGCGAGTCATTATACCACAATAAGAAGAGTAGCACAGCGGAAACACGGACATGACACGTAGAAAAAAAGGTTTAGCGGAGACTAATAAGATAACTTGTATTGGTAGACAGGCCGTAATTTATACTCCAACTCACACAAGGCCAGTAATCGGAAAGTACGAAGCACAATCTAAGTCGCTGCTAGCAAGGCAGTCATCTTATCATCCCAGGAAGGCCACAGGCTGTCAAAAGGCTTATATGGCAAAGGGAAAATAAACAAAACAGGATAAAGATGAGAGAACCCGCGTATAAATTATGGCCTAGCTATCTTTCAATGAAAGTTTAGTTGGTAGTCTGCGCTAGTTAGGCTTTTCCGTGTCTATTGCGTCCATGTTACCACTGCGCAGCTCCTCTCAATAATGCCTCAACGACTGCTTCACAAGAAAGTATTATGATTATAGCAATTTTCAAAATTTACCATCATTGATTGTTTAGTTTCTACGAAAGCGCACTCAAGTTTAGCCGATAATAAAGAACAACATAATATGCGTAGCTCTGCGTTCAGATATCAAGATGATTTTTTTCCTTTTACAATCGATTTAAAGGTACAATGACGCAATTAAATTTACGCACGCAACGCAATGTGCAATCAGAATATTCCTGCCTGCAAGTATAAGACGTTGCAAATAACTCCGAAACAATAACGAATGATAAAAAACATCAGCTATTTCTCTAGGTACTGCACATGCTTTACGCAAAACGGTGACAACATGTCCTGTGTGTCACACAGGTGTTTCTGCTCCCTTATGCGCGAAACAAGTGTGCAATATGCCTATTTCTTGGTGTAAAAAAGAAGAACCGAACAAGGGTAAATAGGGTACGCCTCAGGTCGCAGATGAGCCAACGTTTCGACAAGTGGACTTGTCTTCGTCTGGGCATAGCGATCATCACTGGCAGGGGTTTAAATACGCTTTTGCTTCCGAAGAAGAAAAGCCGGGGAGAGGAAAGTGGATGCGAAAGAGTGGGGAGGAGAAGATGGGTGAGGAGAAAGTGGGTCATGAAGTGGAAAAAAAAAACATCTTGAGTATGTACTTATCAGCCATGCAACCAGGGATTCTGTAGCCTGCAAAAGAAGTAAAAGCGGCAGTACCAGGAAAAAAAAAAAAGGACTACTATGCTGGTTAGGTGATTAGTCACCACTAAAGACTGTTTGCTGAAGATACACCTTACAAAGGGAGGCTATGCAAAGGGCCCTGATAAGGCATATATCTAGCGGGACAATTCTTAAAAGGAGGGGGTAGGGCGGGGAGTACATAGTCACAGGATAATAACCACATAGTGAAAAATAATAATAACCTTAAGTGGGTATCTCAACCTGGAATCGGAGATCCTGTGGTCTACAAAAGAAGTAAAAGCGGCAGTCATTCTACATAATACACAACGAGGTGCCTGTAACGTGGAGGCTTTTCCACCTTGTTTCTTCTCTATTCTTTTCACTCTGCACCGTCTGCGACCTTGTTTATTACCCATAATCAGTTACGGTCAGCCCATCCGAGTTCCTTCTCACACTTCGCACTGGCACTCATTACAACACCAAATCTCTGGACTTGAAAGAGAATAAGAGCTGTTTATTCTATTGTTTATTATTTCGTGAACGCAATCTACTGGCATACACATTTCTTCGCTGGAGGTACAACGGATGTTATACCAAATTATATAGAACAATGCCTTTATGAAGGTGCAGGCCTTTTGTACTAAACATTTCAATCGTTTTTTTTTTTATGTCAATGCGAATGCTTAAAATCACAGTGCGAACGAGCACAAGTAATGTTTATAATTGATTTTATTTGACTTTCTCTGGACGCACCATTGTATAATTTTGAGCTACACTGGGCTACCAGTCGAGCATTTCGCTATGGACAGGAGAGGCCAGTTGCCTGAATGCTCCATTGCCATAGCAACAAGAGAGGAGCAGCGCGTGCGGCATGCTCTTCGCCATTGCCGCGGCCGAGCTCCCGCCCCACTGTAGGAGCAGCGCGTGACTTTAGTCGGATCAGTAGTTGGCGGCATGCGCCAATGCCATGGCATCCAGAATAACACCAAACGTGCGCCACGCGCTTCATCGCCGCCTCACCGCACGCCGCTTTATCTTCCGAACCACGCATCGCATGCGCAGCGTTGCGTATAAAACGCGGCGATGAAATAGGCTGCTGTATCAAGTTTTACATGCATGCAGAGCAGAGTCCAGCTGCTGCTTTATGGCGGTATAGTTAGTAGAATATTAAGTCTTTCGATACTGAGGTGTCGCCTGGCACTTGCCTGCATATTGGGGATTTGTTTAAACCAAAGAGACGCTACCAAATTGAAATACTGTTTTTACAAACTTGAGACCACTGCATGCTACTACAAAGATCATAAGCCAGTCTTCGTCTCTTTCGAGAAAATTGAATAACAGATGTGTACACCCATATATATCATTGCTAAACATACCGTGACCACTACGAGCTGAGTCAGGGAACGTATTTCTCGCAATTTATATCCTGGCTTAGCCACGATAAGCCTCTGCCAAGTTTTTCTAAGACAAAATATGTTCCAACGGGACGATAAGGACTTTCTGAATACATGGTTATGCCTATTTCACTTTGCAATGCACCTGGAACTTTTGAAATATTTATGGACGTGGTGCTGTGTGGTTTAAATTAGAACATTTATGTGTGTTACCTAGATGATGGCATTATTTTGGAAATGCAGCCCGCGGTGAACAGATGCCTAGATTTTGTCCGGAAGCGCTTGCTTCACACCAGAGATATTCTCAATTCTTAAAGGTGCCGGTGTTATGAACACATGCATGGGGGCTTGAACATATCATTTACGAACACCAGGTGCGACCTGATCCCCAGAAAACAGCGGCTGTCGAATTGTTTAATCTATCCCAAACTCTCCAAGAGCTTCGCAGTTTCTTGGAATTATGCCTTTGTTTCTGTCGTTTTCACACAGCTTGGCTGATATCACCGCTACTGGGAAATCTGCTGCAGAAATTGCTTTGTTGGAAACGACCCCAGAATGTGAAGTCTCCTTACGCCAGATCAAGTTTCTGTCGACATGGCGCCATATTTTCACACATGCGGGTGGTGTTGGCATTGGGGCTTTTTTTAATCCGCGCTACAATGAGCAACATGCTATTGCACACGCAGGGCACACTTCAAGCAGACAGAGCAGGACTACACGGTCACTGCATAGGAATGTCTAGCAGTGGTCCTCGGCATCAAACGGGTTCGCTCATACTTGCGCGGCCACACCCTTTCGGCATTGTAACCGACCATCACTCTGCTGGCCTGTCATCCTTCAGGAATCCATAAGGTCGTCTCGCGAGACGGGAACTTGCTTCGAGGTAGCCTATAAGAGCGGGTGACGCCAGGCCGACGCACACAGTCTCACGTCTTCTCCTATCCACCATTGAATGCGACGCCAACAACATCGCAATTGCATTTTGGTTTTGGCTGTAGTAAGTAAAAAATCCCTGTCTCAGGCCTCTGTTCAACATCCCACTGACCCGTGGAGCTCCCATTCGTTTCACGGTGGTATCCTGCGGAATGATTCTTCAGCTGACCCACGTTTACAACTTATAGTTCCTGAGAGCCTTTCTTCGTCTATGTTGGGCGTACTGCATAACGATCCCCAGCATGACGATCTGACATCAGCTAAGATAGTGTCCGAGCGGACGCCAGATCACGATACGTTGGATACCGACGAACGCTTTTATTGGCCAGATATGCGATCGACCATCAATAGATATGTGGCCACTTGCGTAAAGTACCAGCGCCCTAAAAGCCCTACAGTTGTTCCAGCTAGGCTATTGCACTACGCACGCCCATCAAGCGTGCTCTTTGAGCACGTCGGCATCTACATGCTGGATCCACTTTCAGTCTTTGTTTGGACCTGCTGGATTGTCGTTTGCGGCGAGTATCTTTCTCAGCTCTGCAAAACAGCCGTTATCCCAACGCCTACATGAAATAAAGTGTCGCTATTGTTGCTCCGCTCAGTGACCTTACACCATTGACTGCTGCGGGTGAAGTGACCGGAGCGGTACGTTCACAGCGGATGTCGTTTAGAAGCTCCTGGATTTATGTGCAACGAATTTTAACGCGGTAGCGTTAAGGAGCTGGTGTCGTAGAAAAGCCGGTGTAGTCGGCGGCGTTGGCCGCGAGCGCTAAATCCCGGCATGCACTTCATAAATAAAAAGCAACCTCCAAGATGGGCTGGGCGGGAATCGAACCAGGGTATCCGGAGTGTGAGATGGACACGCTACCACTCAGCCACGAGTTCTTTTTTTTTTTCTTTATTTCCTGGCAACAGAAGTGGAGCACGCTATCGACAGTTTAAATGCCGGTAAATCGCCGGGACCGGATGGGTTCAGCGCAGGTTTTTACAAAGAATTTAAGTACGAAATCACACCTATTTTGAACGCAATTTATAACGATGCCTACACATTAAATGCCCTGCCTCCGTCATATGGGTCATCCCACACCGTACTCATTCCTAAAACTGATGAAATAGACAAATTACGCCTGGTAACATCGTACAGACCCATAGCACTTACAAACGTTGAATATAAAATTTTTATGAAGGTTTTGGCCTGAAGGTTGCAAACGGTTATTAAGGATATAGTAGGACCACACCAAACGTGTGGGATAAAAGGGAGGTCAATAGTGACCAACATTCAAAAGGCGCGAAGTGTCCTTGAGTGTTGTGATGACTGGGATGGTCGGGTCGCCATGCTTCAGATCGACCTCGAAAAAGCATTCGACTGCGTCGATCACGAAATTTTGTTTTCCCTTTTAGAACATGTGAATGTTGGTTCAGTTATATGTAAGGGTGTGGCCCTGGCGTACCGTAACTGCACGACGAGAGTGATTATTAATAAGAGTCTGGGAGCCCCCATTCGACTGCAGCGTTCAGTGCGACAGGGCTGTCCCCTCAGTCCTCTTTTGTTTTGCATTTATATTGAAACATTGTGCATGAAACTTATGAATAATGTCAACATTAGTGCGTTTAGGTTACAAGCAGCCGATGTGAAGCTGCTCGCGTATGCAGACGACATCGTTATTTTTACGGTTGACCAGGAGAGTATCACCGAGGCTGTCAAATGTATCCGTGAGTTCTCACAAGTTACCGGTAGCGGGGTGAACTGGGCCAAGTGCCTTGGGCTCTGGCATGGACAGTGGCCGTCGAAACCAGATCGCTTTGCCAATGTTACGTGGACAGACATACCGACCAAGTACTTGGGCGTCGAGCTGGGTGCCTACCGCGAAAGCGAGCATTATTGGAAAGGGCAAATGACCGAACTACGGGAGAGAGCCGAGAAGTGGAAAGGCGCAAACATGTCGTTTTTTGCCAGAGCTACTGTATGCAATCTTTTTTTTATCAGCAAACTTTGGTACGCAATGCAAGTTTTGAGTTGTTCGCGCGTAAACGTACAGAAGTTACACAGGATTTTCGCCGTTTTTGTTTGGGCAGGTAAATGGGAACGCTGCAGCAGGACGAATTTGTTCCGTCGGGTAAAAGACGGCGGTTTGGGTCTCGGCCATCTGTTTTTACGGCAGGTGGTCAACCGGTTTTTGTTTTTTCGGGATGCTTCGGACCCTTTCTTACGCACCGTCTGCCAAGTTAGGCTACGGCGCCTACTGCCGGAGTTTGTTGTCTCCACCGAAGAAGCTACGGGTAGGATTTTTGGTTATTACAGGGAGGTCGTCGCTAGTGTAAGACTTCTTTCAGTGCGTTTTTCTAATGAATATTTGTCCACTGTAAAACGAAAAAAGCTGTATCGCGATTTATGTGACATTGTTTTGCCACAACCCTTGTACAGAACCTTATACAATGGAGGTCCGGGCAGAGATGTCTTGAAGAGAGTAAAGAAAATGCAGGTGTCGCCAGGAGCTAAGACATTTTTCTTTAAATTACACACCGGAACATTATCAGTAAAGAAGTTTTTGGAGGAAAGGGATTTTTTTTTACCGTGGGGGGCGCACTGTTTAATCTGCAAGCAGCCGGAAACAATAGACCATGTTTTTTTGCATTGTTGGGAAGGGGTTTATTTCTGGGATGTTTTGCAACGTACGATAAAGAAAGAATTTCCACTAGACTCCCACGGCATCCGGTATTTAAGCATTGATAATGAAGATGGCGTTCCGTATGATTTAATCATGCTCATGGGCCTCCACTCTATATGGCGCTCCAGAATGGCGGGTTATCACTGCGACAGGGATGCTCGACCCGCTAGAATATACTTTCGGGAAAGTGTGAATTGGTTTATTGCCACACAGAAAGTGGCTGCTGAACCTCCCGAATGGCTCTCAAGGGTAGAGCCTTTGCTGTCGTTGCGGGAGTTTTAATGTACTGAGACGAAGCCAGCCTGACATTGGCTGATGATGACCTTCCAATATGTACTTTGTTTTGTGTTATTCGTGTTGTGTTCTTGTGAAATGGTATGATCCAAAAACTCAGCCACGAGTTCGACGCTTGAATGCGGTAGAAAAGCGCTTCTAGTGAATGCGGTGTTGCCTTAGAAAAGGGCCGTAGAACGTTATACTGCGGTGTATATCGGTAATTATGAGCATGTTACTTACAGAAGTCGCAGTTACACGAGTAGCGAAGTACGTTTCCGCTACATTTCTTCTGCGCTCTGCGCACATGCAGAGCCATCTTGCGGTAAACACAGAAGAACCCATCCTCGCAATGTGCGGCGCTGCCCCGACACGTGGCGCGCCACCCGCCCTCGACGTTTCGCCGTGCACCCTCACGGGTTGTAGAATCAAGCGTCTTTCCTTTCTTTAGATCACTATCTTCGCTCACCCGCTTCTCCCCTTCGGGCCGCGCGGGTACCGGTGCGAGGATGCCCCAATACCCTTGCGTTTAATAAGTTTTCTCGACGAGGTGCAATAACGCTATCTCGACCTCCATTCGATAGCGAGGCGAACAAAATGCTGGTGCAGCGTATATCTTCGCTCTTCGAATTTCGCTGTGGTGAATGCGTGCCGCAGCAGACCAGTACCCAGGAAACCGGTGCGCAATGTAGGCAGCCGTAATTTTTTAGGCTCCGTGCGCTTCCGCGTGATTTTCGGCTACATAGCCTACTATATCGTGCGTTTATGTTCACTTTACTCCGTTGCCGTCCTCAAAAAATTGTGTAGCTTTTCAAGCGACGTATGCATACATCTTCGTTTTTTATTCTGAAAATTCGCTACATACGAATGTGGCCAGAGCTCAGAGTCCTGAAAATATTTGCTTGAGTTGCTGAAGAGTTCCCAGCAGTGATGCCAACGCAGAGTAATAAGAATAGATTAATATGAAATGCTCTTGCGTTGTGCTTGAGCGAGCTCGTGGTGCGGACACGTATGGGAAAGTTTTGTTAGGTCTCTGTGCTGTTAGAGGTTTCTGGTTAACATTTATTTTAGGCTACAGCGCCGTCATATATCGCATCAGAGGTCTGAATGGGTAGAATTCAAAATCAGATGTTACGTCGATAAAAAACAATGCAAAAGCAAGCGATAACAGAGTGTGACTAGGCTTCAGTCACACACCACACAATGTATACACTGTAGCAATTAGTGCTACCGATTCAAACTACGTGAAGATGATTGTTTCCACAATAGTTTTTTAACCGAGTTGAAAGAGCTTTACATCGGTTAGCGTTGAGTCTTACATACTTTTGCATGACTAAGGGCTTAATTTATCATACTACACTAATTTGCAGCATGTAATAGGACCCCCAGTTAAACTTATTACCTCATGATGCAGCGTAAATTGAATTTAATGACATCATACAATGAACGGTAAAACACTGAGACCGTCAATAAGACCAGTGAAATTCTACTCTAAGTAAACTACGAAGTAAAACACTTGTTGCTGTTATACACTGGACAAATGCTACACAGTCAAGCATGTATTTTGTGCACTGCTTGAGAAACGTAATGCTACTCATTGATAAATGCCGAGTGTTTATAATATTGTCGACATGCCTTCCAAGTGTCAATTGAAGTATACGTGTTGATGCGCTATATGATGGTCATGCACCTCTTCCCGATATTTTAGTTTGGCTACTTCTCGCAGGAAGCGGTCATAATTTCAACGGAGGGAAGGAGATTAGTTGGTTATCTGGAACAATCCACTACATCTTGGCTGTGTTTGATGTTGGTGTGTCGCTCGCTCTGTCTAGCTATCAACGATCAAACATGTCAGACTACGTTTGGAAAGCATACAGATTCATTACATGTCTCTGCTGAAAATCGAGCAGTTTCATAGTGTAGAGCTAAGGCGGCTAACATACGCGTAGCGACGACGAGATTCTTACACTTTTGAGTCACGACCATTTTGTTGAACACCTGAAAAATGTGACGACGGAGGCAGCGGACTGTGTTTGCTATCGAAAGTATAGCTTCACCTTCTGGAACATATCTTCATCCTCTCCCTTACCTTCGACAGTCTATCCTGGCTGGACTAGGTAGCAGAACTCGGCCGCCACGGTGAAGATCTAACGCGCTGATATTGAGATGCGATTCATTTGCGGCAATGCGGCGGCACATATTTGTTTGTTCAGCACGAGCAACGAATGATTATCAGCAAGTTATTGCTGCTGACCACGGTACGATAATATTTAGGTGGGGACACAGCACGGGCGAGGCTAGGTCGTGTGGCTCACAAAAATCTGGCATTAGTTTCCCGTTACAGTCCGTGTGCCCATCCATATCGTCGATGTGGCCGTTCATGTCTCTCAGCAGAATAATATCAGCCCCGTTTCCAAACTGGCTTATATCGTCACTGAGACTTTCAAAGAGATCATTGTTTTCTTGCCTGCATTGGTGTCCAGTTCCTACGTAAACTACCCCTAGCCATATCCTTATGCCGGCAAATGTTCCTGATACTCAGATATGTTCTTTACATGATGATTGTATTTTTTGCTAATTTGTTTCCTGGTGTATCCACACACCTACCCCTCCACCCTATTTTTCCTTCTCGTTTTGTTACACCTTCCGCAGACGTAGCCTTCTATAAACGGCGGATATTCTAGTCCCTGAGATGAGTCTCGCAAAGAGCGTACACACCTATTTTGTCATCCTTCAACTGCTTTCTATCTCTAGCCATTTAGCTCTTTTTCTACCTCCTTGCATGTTTATGTAGCTGATCCTAGTGTTAAATCTATTTATAGTGCTTTTCTTTCTAGACCTCCTCCTTGCCCTTTTTGGGGCTCAGAATCCGTTATTATGCTTTTTCTGCTTCACTTCTAACTACCTCTGTGCACGGAGTCCTTGCGGACCCTCAAAAAAAAAGCTACAGCCCTGCCTGCCATGCGCCAGCCGATCTCTGCTCCCATCCTTCTGTTAAAATGAATGCCATCTTGCTGAAAAGTCTTGCCAAAACCTGTTTTATGCACTTGCCTCTTTACCTCATCCACTTGGAAACGCCTCTCCAGGCTTAACTTTCTTATGCCCTGATTAACTGTCACCACGTACTTTTCCAGCTTTCCGTTCGATCCTAGCACATCCGGTACTGCGCATGCAAGTATCTGCGCTTGCTGTGTTATCTCCCTGATATCGTCAACTCCCTTAGCTAACTTTTCCATCACTCCTGCAGCTCCATTTAGGACATCGTTTAGCCGCGCGGCTATTATCACCATATTGCGATCTCCGAAATTTTTCAACAGCCTACTTTTACTCTCTTTCAGCACTGCCCTCATTGTCATCCCTGGGAAGGTCCCAACTAACACTCGATTATCACGCTTTACATGTCCCATGATATCTCGCTTGCACCAGCTCATGTTAGAATCTCCGGCGACACATACTTGGGCTTTCTCTCTCCCTCTCCCAACTGTTGCTTCCTGCTTTCGATTATCTATGTCCATCCCTCTGAGATTTTTATTATTTCTTACTTCTTGCTTTTTTACCGACTTTTTAGTAGCTGCTTCTAAATAACTCTGCCGGTTCGAATCCGCCTGACCTACTTTGCTTATGCCTTCTATGCCAGAGCTTGTCCCAGCCGCGTGGCCCGCTCTGGAATGTCCGTCCTCGTTGTTTCCAAGGAAAAAGTCCGCCTGACTTTGCTTCTGCCTTCCATGCCAGTTCTAGTCCCAGCCACGTGGCACGCACTGGAATGTCCGTCCTTGTTTTTTTGTAATGACAAAGTGGGGCATTTTTTTTCCATTTCAGGAAGCTGTCCCAGCAGTTTATGATTTTCTGCCCTTAATAAACCTACTTCATTTTCGAAGGCATCCACACGAGACACTAAACCGACCTTTATTTGTTCAAATATATCTAGGCGCGCACTCAGCATGCAACACCGACACAAGACGTCACTGCCTTCTGCTTCATCTACCGAGTCAAAACGTGTTTCCTTGAGGTTATCCTGCGCCCCACACTGAGCACACTTTACCTTCTTTTGATTGCACATCTTAAGCATGTATCAATTGAACTATTTCTGCTACGAATTCTCAGAATATACAAACTGCTAAAGGAAGACACAAAAATGAAAAGCAAACACGCGTTAAAATAAAGTTTGCTAATGCCAATAGCGTAGAAAAAAGAATATTTATCTAACCAAAATAGTTAAAGAATGAAGCCGAGAAAATGTAGCTTCCGGCAAAAAAATTGCCGGGCCGATAGGACAAAGAGCTAAAAACTGTTCTTGAGGCTGCACCTAACCTAACTAGCTGAAAACGAAATAAACTTAATAAAAGAAAGAACTCATTTATTTGACGCTTTCGGAAGCTCCCGCTTTCGCCAGTCCGTCCGTTTCCGGTAGCCACGTGCAATCGGAGGTGCGATGAAACACGCGTCCGCCCCACACGGCTGTCAACTGTCAACTTCCAGTTGTCAGTTCACCCTTAAATTGTGCGCCCCTATGATGGTCATCGCTCAACAAAAATAAAAATTGACTTAGTCCTTTTTAATTGCTGTAAAGGGGACATCGCCTCTCATTGCGGCATCATTGCCTATCGACTAGCGATTAACAAAAAGGGTGCTAAATTAACCCTTTTTGGTCTCGTCCTTGAACTTAGGTGCATGGAACAATTTACTTACACTTCCTGGTAGATGAATTAGCGACAGAAATTGTTTTTGGTGTAGCTACCTTACCAAGGTAACAGTTACACTAGACTAAGGAGGGCGTTTCGTCACACTGTCATTTCAACGGGAGGAAAAAATCTAGCAACAATAAGCAAGTTACAACTTAGAAGTGGAGGCGACACGATCTGGAGCATCAAATTGACACGGCGGTCTGCAGTGTGTGCCGCTCATCTCCGCCGTCCCATCAAATTGAGTTGAGCTGTAAGCTTTTTGCCGCTGATATATCCGCGCTTTAGGTGGACCAGTTGCGTGGCCGCGTGAATGGGGATCCTGTCGTGCTGAAACACGAAGAACCCGTCAGGAAGCGGTCCATCCAGAAAAAAGGGAACACGAACTTGCTCAATGAAGTCCACGCATGTGTAGGCATTAAAGCTTTCTTCAGTCCTATGGAGGAGTCCGCGCCCGTCACGGGAGTCTTTAACTCCACACACTGACGGCGCGGCGGCCGCTGGCGGCACCGTGCTGTATGCACTCTTTGTCATACCTTTATAACACCGTTACAGTGCTTCTACTAAAAGGGGTGTTCAAGTTCATACTGCCTTCACAGAAATGACATTTTCGCTCCTAAATTATCAGGGGTCGCAACATTACCTGCACCACAAATATGCTCACCAGACTTGAAGTGGTGGAAGGGCCGTAGTACACCACAATGGCAGGCGGAATTAAATGCATGATGTAGTGACCATGTCCCCATTAGCATTGGTATTAATTTGGGACATATGAAGAAAATTGGAAAGAATGCTTCTGTAACACAATGGGATGGTGTACGGTAGGACACTCGAAATCATTCAGTTAGTCTGAAATCATTCTTCTCGAAATCGTTCTTGTTACCACCCTTGAAACTGTACTTAAGGTTCACACCGAAAATGGGCCGTAATACAGGCTGGTCGCCATCCTGAATATGTGCAAAGAAAAACTGAGGTAAACAGAGTGACGGCACAGGCACGCCGATATAAAAAACAGCTGGCTAATAGGAAATGGGATGAATGTTGCAGTCGTTTGCGCTCAGGAACGACCAACAAGGCCCTTTGGAGACCGTTCCATGGCATGGAAAAGAGGCGACAGGTTAAAGATCATGCGAAAAGTATTAGAGTCGCATTACAGCCTACACCAAAGGAGTTTGCAAATCAAGCTGCTACCCTTTTCTTCCTGAACCGTGCACATTATCCGGCGCCTTCACAGAGATTGGATGCGGTTGATAAAATAGGAATAATAGCACCATTTACCAAATTGTAGTTATTGGCTGCTATAGAAGAAACGAATGGCAAAAGTGTGCCTAGACATGACGATATTCCTAATGAAGTCTTCAAGAATTTAGAAGGAGCAGCAGTTGACAGCTTGTTGGATTTGGTAAATGAGGTATGGCAAGGAGGAGACATTCCACGTGGCTGGAAACACTCGATGGTGGTCACAATACCAAATGCTGGGAAACCTTCAACAAGCCTAGAATTTGTGCGGCCTATATCGCTAACACTCACAATTTGCAACATCTATGAAAAGATGATAGCCACCCGCCTGTCATAGTGGTTGGAAAGTAATAAAAAATGCGATGCTCGACAAACTGGGTTCCGAACCAACCTTGGCACAGAAAATGGACCGGCTATGCTCGCTGAAGAGGTCATACATGTGTCGCCTTATGGCCAACTAGTGCGCACTGTAGTGGCTACCCACGTGGCGAAGGCATAAGACAACGTATTACATGCCGAGATTCTTAGCAACATGGAATGTATGGGCATTCCCTTGCAGGTCATAAAAGCAGTACATAATCTTCTTAAGTACAGGACGTTTTCTATCCGGATAAACGGAAACCAAATTGGCAATTACACCTCGAACAGAGGCGTTCCACAAGCGTCAGTGTTAGCACATTTGCTATTTATTATCGCACTGATCTCATTGGCGTGGAAATTAGTTGAAATAATAGAAGTGCTGTTCATGATGTAAGCAGATGATGTCCCGATTTGGTTGGTTCACCAACAACTTGAGAGACAGAATCGGTGTCTACAAGAGGCTTTAAATACCATAGCTGAGTACGTCCAATACGCAGGTCTGAAACTGTCCCCTCAAAAGTCCAGTTACATGCATGTTGCAAACAAGAATAGAGGAAAACTATTGGCAACGCAGAGTCACCCTACATATTTGGAAACCAGGCATTGGAAGAGGTGGACGAGTTGAGAGTTCTTGGTCTAGAAATTCACAAATACGGCAAGGGAACACACTGCCTTCATAAGGTAAATAAATTTGCTGCGACTTCCTTAAACTTGATAAAACGCATTTCGTCTAGAAGAGGAGGAGTTCGAGCGGACATGGCAAGACGTCTTTACAATCGGTGTTACATCCGAGGATAATATACCAGGCCCAATTCCAAAGACTCACGAGGGGGCAGTGAGCGAAATTTGAAACAATAAATAGAAACGCGATGCGCGCTATCACAGCCTTACCAAACTTACCCCTATTCCTATTTTCCAAGAGTTTGCACAGATAAATACGTTGACAGAAATAATTGAACAACGAGAGGCAACAAGAAATATGAAGCGAAAGTACGTCATGCCATAGCATCCTTGTACTACGAAGTGGCAGTTCAAGCACCACCAATGGCCGACCTCCCTCCGTGGGATTTCACGACTATTAGGACAAACAAGACCACTCTGCTTCATCGCAAAGAAAAGCTGGTATCTTGGCCTCTGGTTGATGCACTTCCTGGTGCCTGCATTGCATATACGGACGCATCAATTTGTGGGAATTCAACATTTCCCTCGCCTCACGACGCGGCGGACACCACCTCTCTCTCTCTCGGTGGGCCCTCATCTTTCCCCTTCTGGCCTCCTTCTTCCGGCGCTGTGGCGGAGAGTGCGGGGGTGAGAGAACGGCCCCTCCTTCCCCCTCTCCTCTCATCTTGGCGGACAGCAGCTTCACCCAGAAAGGGACGACGCCGCGACGCCGTAGCGCGCGAATGCTGCTATTCACCGAGGAAGAACATTGGGCGTTCCCAATAAACTTGGCCCGCTGGCTATGTTTGCATTGGTGTGTCGTTCTTCACGGTCACGGCTGTGGTCAGAGCTAGCGGTGTGGCTTCAGTTCTCACAGCGGAGCCGCAGCCCCGTAGAGAATCCCCACAAAATATAGAAAATGGCGGTAGAACAGCAGCTACTAGCCCAACACACAGTGAACTAAAGGTACATAAAGAATATGTTTCAGAGTATCCACACCCGCTTGTGATGGAACTTTATGCAATCCGGGATGCTATGGAGGCCATAAATAGAATAGATTCCATAACAGAAGCCCACATCTATACAGACTCCTTAGCCGCCATAAAACAACTGAAGAAAGTAACAAAGACGCTATGTGTAACCTAGGAAATCCAGGCACTCAATAAAAAAACAGAGATACGCATTCAGATACATTGGACAGACGACGATGCTGAGAACGCTGAGCAGAAAACTTTGAACACCTCACACGAAGTTCCAAACACTAATGCGCCCCCCACCAGGCTCTCTTTTGATACCCGCTCCGCTGTTCAAATCTTATCATCCTCTTTATGGAAAAGTACACGTGCCCTCATTCCCTCGAAACTTAACGAGATTTGAGGAGGTTTCCCTTAGAAGGATAAGAGCTGGGGCGGCCCTTACCTCGTCGGTAACCTGCAGATGGCAATCTCAAGAAGACATCGGACCCGCACACATGCCCGAAGTGTTTCACACCAGCTGCAGAAGTGGAAGTTCGCCACCTACTGTGGCCTTCTGCAGGGACAAAGGCATCAAGGACACAGATTCTGCGCGAAGTGGGACTAAACACAAGGAGGGAAGAGGACTTCTCTAAATGGCTCACCGACAACGACAAGAGACAAATAAATTACACGAGTTTCTATATAATGCCTTATGGAAACTTGCGTAAAAAAACACACCAAAAAGCTAAGTGCCGACATTTCGGCACATGTTTTTCTCATGCCATATTTGTTACGACAGTATACTATTGGCGGTGAGCGGAGAATTCGGCAGAACCATCGATTTTCCATGAAGATAAAAATGGCCAGCGAGTTTTTTATTCATTCAAATCTAAGTTACCAAGTTTTTCACTCTATTTTCATCCCACCTAGACCATCGGTTTACTCTGGTAGATGGCGGCCACAAATAGTTTATATCCCACATTTTTAGTTCTTTCGAACAAAGCTCTTAATTATCGCACTGGGATGCTTAGCGTCAGTTTCAATGTGCTGCTAAGTGTTTATTAGGCATTCTTACCTGGTGCCGACCACTCCTCACACGCATTGTTGCTGGTCCCGCCGTGTAAGGAACGTTGACTCGCCTGAAAACAAGACGAGGTCTCACACAGCTTCTCTCCACGAGAGGTAGTTCCGGGCAAATTGGAGACGCTAATACCTCTCCCACCGACTGAGTAGAGGCTGCTGGCAAGCAGCTCGACTGCGGAGCTCTGCCGCGTACAAGCTCCGAAAAATAATGGACAAAAACACTCTTAATCTCAGCTCCTGTCTTATTTCCTCCCCCGTCAGGGTAGGCTCCACGTTGGCAGCAGTACAGTTCAAAGATTTTCATCTAGATTTGTAGCATGGGGCATTTGTGCTCTTGGGACGTCCTAAACGCGCTCCTCGTCCCTGTATGCGCGCACAATTCTGTCTGCTGAGTACCTGAACAACCGATTATTCTTGCAATTTCTCGAGACGTCGGCTAGCAATCGAAAGGCAAGTTATTCGTAGTCGAGTGTTAAAATCACAGTGGCACGGCCACTCTCACGTGACAACTAACTTTCTAATGGGCATTTGGCGAAGATTATTCTTCTCGGTGCTCATGATTTTGTGGCTGAGTTTCACGCACTTATTTTGCTATAGTAAATATTGCGTGCCTGTCTGGCAGCAGCAATAACGTGCTCATATGATTCCTTGCTCCTGCTGAACAAAAAAATATATGCCGCCGCGTTGCTGCAAATGAAAAGCATCTCAATATCAGCGCGTTAGATCTTCACCGTGGCGGCCAAGGTCTGCTACATAATCCAGCCAGGGTAGACTCTCGAAGGTAAGGTAGAGGATGAAGATATGTGCCAAAAGGGGAAGCTATACTTTCATAATAAACGCAGTCCGCTACCTCCGTCGTCACCTTTTTCAGGTGTTTGACACAATAGTGGTTACTCAAAAGTGGAAGATTGAGCTGTAATGAACGTCGCTGAGCGTAAGCTAGCCGCGTTGGCTCTACACTACAAAATTGATAGATTTTTAGCAGGGGCATGTAATGAATCTTCACGTTTTCCAAACGTAGTCTGACATGCTTGATCTTTGATAGCTAGAGAGAGCGAGCGCCACACCAACATAAAACACAGCCAACGTGTAGTGGTATGTTAAAGAAAAAAAACTAATATCCTTCCCTCCAATAAAACTATGAGCGCTTCATGCGACAAGTGGCCAAACTAAAATATCGGGAAGAGATGCACGACCATCATACAAACATCAACACGTATACTTCAATTAGCCCTACGAGGAAGCATCAACAATATATCACAAACGCTCGGCGTTTAATAATGAGTAGTATTACGTTTCACAGCAGTGCACAAAATATGTGTGCACAAAATGTGTCCTCTTGACCGTGTAGCCTTGGTCCAGTGTATAACAGTGACAAGTGGTTTTCTTCGTAGTTTACTTAGAGCAGAATTGCACTGGACTAATTGGCGGTCTCAATTTTTTACCGTTTATTAGATGATTGTGAATAAATTTAATTTACGCTGCATCATGAGGTCTTATGTCGTTGGATAGTTTGTGTGTAATATCACTGCAATAGGTTAATTAATAGTCTTATTACATGCTCAAATTAGTGTAATCTCAACAAAGATGGACCTTAATGGCTCAACAATAAATAAAAATTGTTAGAAAGCTTATATCTAGTTCGACGTACTAAAAAAACCGTAAGTAGATAAGTATGAATAGCAATGGCACTTAAGGCTACAACGTCAGCTCGTACACCACTAAGAGGTCTCATTAAATATGATCAAAAATTAGACACTTAATCAAGCAAAATTACGCAACACTCAACGTTAACCGATGTAAAGCTCTTCAAACGAGGTTAAAAAACTACGGTGGAAACATAAACATATTTACGTGTTTTGAATGAGTAGCACTAATTGCTACAGTGTATACCTTTTGTGGTGTGTGCCTAAACCTAGTCACACTCTGGTATCGCTTGCTTTTTTCATTGCTTTTTCTCAGTGTAACATTTCATTTTGAATTCCACCCATTGAGACCTCTGATACAATGTATGACGACGTTGTATATTAACTGTTAACCACAATTATCAAACAGCGCAGAGACCCAACAAACACTCCCATACGTGTCTGCAACACGAGCTCGCTCAAACACAGCACACGAGCATTTAATATTAAACTATCCTTATTACTCTGCGTTTGCGTCACTGCTGGGAACTCTTCGGCAACTCACGCAAATTTTTTCAGGACTCCGAGCTCTGGTCACCTTCGTATGTAGCGAATTTTCAGAATATAAAACGAAGATGTACGCATACGGCGCTTGAAAGCTACACAATTTTCTGAGGACGGCAACGGAGTAAAGTGAACATAAACGCACGATATAGTAGGCTATGTAGCCGAAAATCACGCGGAAGCGCACGGAGTCTAACGAAATATGGCTGAATACATGGCGCACCGGTTTCCGAGAGACTGGTCTGCTGCGCCAAGCACTCACCACAGCGAAATTCGAAGAGCGAAGATATACGCTGCACCAGCATTTTGTTCGCCTTGCTATCGAATGGAGGTCGATAGAGAGAGGGGAGTTCCTTCTCGAGGCTCATAACGTGGTGCGTGCAGAGGCGTGGTTGCGATGGCAGCGCCGCGATGGCGGAGAGCAGCCGCTCCCGGCTTCTTTGGAGCGGCCTGGCAGCTTCTAACTACGCCTGTACATAACAATTAGCCCCTGTGGCACCGATAATCCCTCTTATAGAGGGTAGAGGTCCTGAAACGCAGCTGTCATATTTAGGTTCACCACACGTTAAGTACCCACTTCTGAGTGCCATAAATCTAGCCCTTCTGGAAAATTTCCTTGACACTTCGCTATGAAAGGTGCCAAAATGTGCCTAAAGTGCTGGTGGAAAAATCTCATGCTAAGCTTAACCACTGTCAAAAATAGCTCTTGTTCTGCGAAAGGTTACTTGGCAGACCCCCGGCACCGTGTTTAGCAGAAGCAACTTCTGGAAATCCTGGAAATTAGTAGTCCTGTGTAAACCTGCATGTTCCTATTGGCATTCTCAAACCTTTTGAGAGTTATTGCGTTCAGCTGTTGTTTTTAATTAAAGCATCATACTTTCTGCATCTCCTTAGTAGCTGCACCATATAATATATTCACCTATTGGTGGAAAATTTGAATATATGCTTCAACCTTAGCATTCTTCTATTGTTTGTTTATTTTTTCTGCTTTATGGTTGTAGTGTAACTTGTGTACATACCTTCTGAGATTTGTTATGTAGCTACCGATGCCTTTTCGTTCCTTGAACACGGCCTGAAGTTTTGTTCTAATGTTTGCTTAAACAAAACAACCATGAAGGTCCAATACGATTCTTCAGTAAGATGTGTTGTCGGCTCGTCCTGTGTAAGGCACTCTGTCGTGTGTGTGTCTTTGTTCGCGCAACTTCAGATGTTGAAGTTTCAAATTCTACTCAAGAGGCAAGTCTGGCTGGCCTGCCAACTCTATGGGATGGTAGCCGCAACCTGCGACATTGTATCTTGGATGAGGCTCGCCATATTTAGGGCTACTAGGGAGAGCTACTTTTCTGCATCCTGATGGGCGTTTGGTAGCTGTTCAAACATTGCTGATGCAGTGGCGTCGTCAATGCTTTGGTGGCTTATTTAAGCATCGAATTCGAGTGCGGGAACTATCATAGAACAGCAGTTTTTCGAAGAAACGGCTACCGCTTGCTACACAGCTGATAAGTAATCTCACCTGAGATATTCACGGCATCCTTCAGTTGATCGCTCAATAACAAATTCAAGGCCCGGGTCTTTTATCATAGTAAACCACTTCATCAACAGTCACCTATCTCTGCAGAAATTGCCACAGCATAGCCGCAAATCATGTACACAAAATTTGAGAGCGTGATTTAAAAGGCTTCTTACATTTTAATAATCCTACATTTAGAGTCCTTTTCGTCCTGAATTCGCGATGATCAACGACTCAAACGAAAAACTATATGCAAGCACTCCCCATACTTTCCTTGCTTTTGGTTTATGGTTTCCTCACAAAAAGCACCCTTTGGTGTACGCCATTCCAAGCGAAAATGGAAGTTGGCGCCAGCAGAAATGCGCCAAAAGAAACCGCGCGCGCTAGCAGATTTTATTGAGAAACAAACGTGCTCTGATGTTAGTTTGGTTTAGATTTGACTTTTATCGTTCCAATGTGAATCGGGACATGAGACACACTGTTGTAGAGAGCTTTGATAATTTCGACCACCTGAGGGTCTATAACGCGCACTGACATCGCACAGCAAACGGACGCCTAGCATTTCGCTTTCATTTAAAATCGGCTGGCAAGGTCCGGATTCCCATCCGCATCCTCTGGCACAGCAGTCCAGCGCCCTATTTACTGCACCACAGCAGTTTGGGCCATGGCTTTGCCACAGCGCTGTTATGGTTAAAGCTCCCTTCTGTTTATCGCGAGATCGCCAGTATACTTGAGGGGCGACCGCATTTTTATGCGAGGAAGGCGCAAACAGGGTTATTTTGTGTGTTGCGAGTAAAATACGTTATCCCGAGTTCCAGTCAAAATGTTTCGGAATCATAAAGCATATTTTTCTGCCCGATGCCTCATCAGGACATTAGTTCAGTGGCAATAGGAACGCTGAAAACCTGTTGTAGAGTATACTCGTTCCGCTAATTAATGCGAAGCGCTGCAGTAGGAAAATGCATGCAAGCAGCTTGGCTCCGACCGCTTTTTCCTAGAGTACTGTTTGCTCGGCTGCACTATATGCTCGGCAGTATTATTTGGTTTCTTTCTTGTAAATAACGTTCCTACTTAGTAATGTCATATTGTCATTCGGCGACCTGTAGTCGACGTCATCGTGCAGCATCGTGCAGGCGGGATGAAGCATTTTATAAACCAGAGATTATTGCTATTTGAGATGTTTACGAAATGGATATAATTCCACAAACACAAAGGTAAATTTGATGAGACAAAGCAACGAAAAGAATAGATCTCACTCCAGAAAACTTGGGTCGAATGTTTACTTTATGCTCCAGAGCAAATATGCACGTGCGGACGGGCTAACATTTTCGCCATCCCGTCGCGATATCCTTGTTAGTGGCATTTTGGAACGCAGCAAAAGGTGACAACTTTGAAGTGCTCCAGAAGAAGGCGATCAGGGGTGGTATGTGTTCGCCAGATTAGCACGGCGTACCATGGGTAATCCTTGAGGCGACAGAATCGACCGCCTTAGCGGTCTTCTCCCAACATGGCGGCGGAGCTTTATTGTTCCGGTGGCACCACAGGAAATTTATATTTCTAAGGGATCTATTACGGTTGTCTACAAGGGAACGCCGGTGAACAGGTTCTCAGTGCTCATGCAACCATTCTTAAATGTGCTGTTTTTGACGATGCATTGTAGCGTAGAGATTGCAAAACACATTACTAAATTGACAAATGCATAATGTGAGATATGTTTTGAATAAAGCCTCAAAATTTTTGAGCGATGGCTTCTGTTCTTTCTTCTCTATTTTATAATTTTTGTTTCACACTGCCACATAGAAATGTGTAAAAAGTCAGCAAGTGTGTACTATCAATATCTGTAATTTTGTGCTTTGATTTTATACCCCGAACCTGCAACAACCTCCGCAAGGAGCTTAGCAGTATGTATCAAATGAATAAATTAAAAAAATTATCTGCGCTCCAAATATGGCAGAAACTTTATTTAAGATAACAGAGATAATGTTGTTAAACCGAAGGTCTTCACGGAAAACAGGATGTCAGCAGTCAATGTTTGGGACTCTGTGCACGCAAGACACTTTTTCTTCTTCTACAGCGCATTGCGCCTCATCGTCTTTGCGGCTCATTACATTTTCCCCTTCACTGCAGAACCTACCGGGAGAGCTACGCGGTGTTTCAAGAGTGGCAGGGCTTCAAGCACGCAAAGTGGAATAGTTATGTCTTTGTTGAACGGCAACCTATCTCGGTTTGAGGCGTGCAGTGAGGTCACATCACTTATGCGGCTAATCTTGACGTAAGGACCATCGTAATGGGACTTCAGATTCTGAGGAAGGCCACGTCATCGTAGTGATCGCCAAAGCCACACATCGCTACTCAGAGCGTAGATAACGGGCTGACGGCGCACATCACAACATTCTTGTGAACCAATGATCGCTAACACGCTTTTTGACCGGAACAGCGCGCACTAAGACACAGACAAGAAGAGAGACACGACACACACGCGAGCGCTGTGTGTCGTGTCTCTCTTCTTGTCTGTGTCTTAGTGCGCGCTGTTCCGGTCGAAATGAGTTACCAACTTGCCTAAGCATCTGTTTTAAAGCTAACACGCCAATCACCCAGCTTGTTCGGCAGGGCACAGTCGCAGCGGCGGATAAATCGTAACTTCCAGAAAACGACAAATTTTTGTCTAGAGTATAGTCTTTTGACTGGCGTAACAAAAAAAGGGTCACAGCTCGTCGTCACGTAGGTCGAAGTTGTAAAGGCGCATATAAGAAAAAGCAGGATGGCACACACGTTCTTGTAAACGGCGGGTACGTAAGTAATAAAGCATAATTATGAATTCGTGTTTATACGCTATGTCACGCCGTTAGTTTCTGGGTGGTAAGGTATGGAGAAGGTAAAACGCGTTGCACATAGATCTAGTAGCTTCTAAATGACATCCGCGGTGAACTTACCGCCCCGTTACTTAATACAACCCACAGTAGTCAATGGTGTAAGGTCACTGAGCCGAGCATGAATAGCGACATTTTATTATATGTAGCCATTGGGATAGCTGCTGTTTTGCAGACCTGAGAAAGATACTTGTCGCAATCGGCAATCCAGTAGTTGCCAAAGAATGAAAGTGGATACAGCACGTTGGTACCGACGTGCTCAAAGAGCACGCTTGAGGGGGGTACAGAGTGAAATAGCCCAGATGGAAAAACTATAGGGTTTTTTAGGGCGCTGGTACTTCGGTATCCCACGTATGGTGATCTGGCATCGGCTCGGACACTCCCTCTGAGCCGATGTCAGATACCATACGGGAGATCGTTATGCACTACGCGCAACACAGACGAACAGAGGCTCTCGGGAACTATGAGTTGTAAACGGGGGTCCGCTGAACAATCATTCCACAGGACACCACCGCGAAACGAATGGTAGCTCCACGGGTCAGCGGGATGTTGAACAATTGCCTGAGACAGGTATTTTCTACATACTTCAGCCAGAACCAAAATGCAGTTGTTGACGTTGTTTGCGTCGCACTCAGTGGTAGATAGGGGAAGACGTGAGACAGTGTGCGTCGGCCTGGCGTCGCCCGTTCTTATAGGCTACCTCGAAGCAAGTGCCCATCTCGGGAGACCACCATATGAACTCATGAAGGATGACAAGCCAACAAAGTGATGGTCGGTTACAATGTTGAAAGGGTGTGGCCGTTCAAGTATAAGCGAACCCGTTGGATGCCGGGGACCACTGCTAGACATTCCTGTACAGTGACCGTGTAGTCCCGCCCTAGTCTGCTTAAAGTGTGCCCTGCTGTTGTTGCTCATTGTAGCGAGGAATCAAAAAAGCCCCAATGCCAAAGCTAACCGTACCCATGAGAGTATGGGGCCATACCGACATAAACTTGAGCTGGTGTAAAGAGACTTCACATTCTGTGGTCGATTCCAAAGAAGCACTTTCTGCAACGGAATCCTCAGGAGCGGGGATATCAGCCAAGCTGTGGGAAAACGACGGAAACAAGAGCATAATCCCAAGAAACTGCCAAGCTCTTTGAGAGTTTGGGGTGCATTAAACAGTTCGACAGCCGCTGTTTTCTGGGGATCAGGTCGCATCTGGTGTTCGTCAATGATATGTTTAAGCCCCACTGCCTGTGCTCGTAAAACCGGCGCTTCTTAGATTCGAGAATAAGGTTGGCGGGAAGCAAGCACTACCGAACAAAAGCTAAGCATCAGTTCACTGCGGGTAACTTTCACTCAAAGTATTTCCAAAAATAACGACATCATATAGTTAAAATATATAAACGTTCCAATTTAAAGCACACAGAACCGCGTCCATAAATATTTCAGAAGTTCCAAGTGCATTGAAAAGTCAAATAGGCATAACCCGGTTATCATCCCGTTGGAACATATTTTGTCTTATAAAAACTTGGCAGTGGCTTATCTTGGCTAAGCCAGGATATAAATAGCGAGATACGTTCCCTGGCTAAGCTCGACGTGGTCACTGTATGTTTAGGAATGAGAGACTTGAGTGTACACATCTGTTATTCATTTTTCTCCAAAGAGACGAAGGCTGCCTGATGATTTGTGAAGTAGCATACAGCGGTCTCAATTTTGTATAAGCAGTATTTCAATTTGGTAGAGTCACTCTGGTTTAGGAAATTCCCCATTATGCAGCCAAGTGCCAGGCGAAAACCTGAGTATCGGAAGCCTTAATATTCTCTTAACTATACCGATATAAAGCAGCGGCTAAACTCTGCTCTGCATGCGTGTAAAACTTGATACAGCCGCCTATTTCATCAGCGCGTTTTATACGCAACGCTGCTCATGCGGCGCGCGGTTCGGGATTTAGAACGGCGTGCAGGGAGGCGGCGATGAAACACATGGCGTACGTGTGGTGTTTCTCTGGTTGCCATGGCATTTACGCATGCTCCCAACTGCTGATCCGGCTAACGTCACGCGCTGCTCCGACGGTGGGGCGGGCGCGCGGCCGCATTCACGCAACTGGCCTCTCCTGTCTAGCCCAGTGTAGCTCAAAAGTATGCAATGGTCCGGCAGAGAAAGTCAAATAAAAATTTCCCTCATGGATAAACATTATTTGTGCTCGTTCACACTGTGTTTTTAACCATTTGCAATGAAATAAAAAAAACGATTGAAATTTTTAGTACAGCAAGCCTGCCCCTTCACAAAGGCATTGTTCTATATGTTCTATATAATTTGGTATAACATCTGTTGTAACTCTCGCGAAAAAATTTGTATGATAGTATATTGCGTTCACGAAATAATAAACAATAGATGAAACGGCTTGCATTCCCTTTCAAGTCCAGAGCTTCGGTGTTGTAATGAGTGTCAGTACGAAGTGTGAGAAGGAGCTCGGACAGGCTGTTCGTAACCGATTATGGGTAATAAAGAAGGTCACTGACGGCGCAAAGTGAAAAGAATAGAGAAGAAACGAGGTGCAAAAGGCTCCACGTTACAGGCACTTCGGTGTGTAACATGTAGCATTACCACCAAGAAATAGGCATATTACAAAGCTGTATCGCGCATACGGGAGCACAACCACTTGTGTGACACACAAGACTTGTTCTCACCGTCTTGCGTAAAGCATGTGCAGTACCTAGATGTTTTTATCGTTCGTTTTTGTTTCTGATTTATTTGCAACCTCTTCTGCTTGCAGACAGGAATATTCTGATTGCACGTGGCGTTGTGTGCGTAAATTGTATTGCGTCATTGTACCTTTAAATCGATTGTAAAAAGAAAAAAATATCTGTCTTGATATCTGAACGCAGAGCTACGCATAATATGTTGTTCTTGATTATCGGCTAAACTTGAGTGCGCTTTCGTAGGAACTATACAATTAATAATGGTAAATTTAGAAAAAGTGCTATGCTGATAATAAATTCTTGTGTAGCAGTAGGTGAGGCCTTATTGAAAGGAGCTGCGCAGTGGTAACATGGACACAATACACACGGAAAAGCCTAACTAGCGCAGACTACCAACTAAACTTTTATTGAAAGACAGCTAGGCCATAATTTATACGCGTGTTCTCTCATCTTTATCCTGTTTTATTTCTTTTCCCTTTGCCATATAAGCCTTTTGACAGCCTGTGACCTTCCTGCGATAATAAGATAACTGTCTTGCAGTGATTTTATTGTGCTTCGTGCTTTCTGATTGCTGGCCTTGTGTAAGTTGGAGTATGAACTACGGCCAATCGTTCAATGCAAGTTGACTTGGTAGTCCCCGCTAGACCTGTTGTTTTTCCGCCGGTCTTAGTGATAGCTCATTATTTCTTCATGCTGAATCACAGTTTTTTGTTTAGGTTGTAACATAAAGTATTGTTGAGCAGGTCTCGACAAATACAATCTAGAAATCAAACTTTAGTCGAAACTTTGGAATGATAACCTAACGCTAGCTCAGTTTTGTAACTTGCGCACTTCAGATATTATTCACACATATTTCCATCGAAATAGAGGAAAATTTATATGCTTTGATCACTTGCTTCTGCCCGGCGTGTTTTGTGACCGGCTCAGCGCTCTAACGCGCGGCCGAACTGTCGCAGATCAATGATTGAACACTCTTTGTAAAAATGTGCAATTGCGTTCTAGTTTCAGCTGAAATCTTGCAGATATGTAGCGTAAGGACAACAGATGGCACGTATTCTTGCGTCGTTGTTAGAATATATTTGCTTGCACTTTTGGGTTGGCATACTTCCGAGAACAGGTGGCCTATCGATGGAGGCAGTGGTATAGCTAGAATTCCGGGGTAAATCCTCAAGCAGCTCTACGTAATTCTGCAATGGCTACGTGTACTTGCAGTGTTCTCTCACAGCATTGCTCCCGCGCGGAAAGCCGAACATATCGAACCTTACGGCTGTGGCTCGCATAAGAGGCTGCTTATTAACATATACAACTATGCCATCCTACACTTCACGGTATGCATTTCTCCAGGAACAACTTCAATATTGTGAATGGCTCATTGGGAACACAATCCTACGTTTTGCAGCCGAAGTGGTACAAAAAACTGTCATTTGGTCAAGACAATGTGTTGCCGCAAAGGCGGGAAATACAAATTTTCACCTTCAATGGCCAATACAGGTGCTTAGAGCCTCTCCATCTATAAACGAATAAATCAGAATGGAATTACAATCGAACTACACAGCTGAGGCATTGACCGCACGTAGGTATACTCTATATATTTTTTGGGATTTAGCTTCGGGGCGTCGTACGCCGTTTAGAAATGGAGCATTGGACTTCGAATCGGTGAAGTGACAGGCAGTAAAATATTTAGCCTGGGCGATTCGCTCCCGGAGAGCTGTCCCATGTGGCCACTTGGGTATTGTGTGGTAGCAAGGGGAAAACAGCGCAAGCTAAACACGGACAAAATGGAGGACGAGACACCCTTTTTGTCCTCCCTTTTTTTCCGTGTTTAACTTGCGCTGTTTCCCCCTTGCGATGAACCAACTAGCCCGCGACGTTTTGTTCAAGTGTGGTAGCAAAATACAACCTGTTAACGTGACCTGGAAAGTTCTTCAAGCCAAGGTAAAGCAGGTAATAAAATTTTATCGTCATTAAAGCTACGGAAATTTCTAGTTTTGGCAAAATAGAGAAGCAAAATGCGAAGGAGAAATCACGCAGGAATTCCGCAACAGGCAGACGACCACTGACTACTGTGTGATGTCGAATGGAACTTATGGCAAGGTCAAAACAATGGAAATAGACGAAGAAGGGGAGTAAGTCTGGGAAATGATCATAAACGTATTAGTCTGCAGATGGTGCCCTTGAATAAAAGAGAAAGGAAATTTAGACAAAAAGTAAACACAAAATTAAACGTGGATCAAATAGCGCAGATAGCGGCATACATAGAGGAAGCAATAGAGAAAAGCCCCATGGAAGACTGGGAATATCAACAGGTAGAACTACTCATATAAGGAAGACAAATAAGGAGATTAAAGTAGCAAACCACTGGAATGGAAAAAGGAAGCCACGAAGCTGGTGGAATATGGAAATCAGGGCAGCCACTGAACAACGACGGGCCGCATCAAGGAAACACTGACAGGCAAAAAAGCACAGGTATCTCAGCAGGAAATCGACCAGAAATGGGAATCATATCGACAAAAGAAACGATCTACAGGCCCTTGTCCAAAGTACAATAAAGCAGTCCACCGATCGCTGGATGGCTGACGTACACGATGCCACTAGTGGTGGACCAAGAAAATTCTGAATCCATATAGGCTGGCTAGGTAAAAAGAATCAAAGAAAGCAGGACCGGATTCAAGATAACGTGGGAAATTGTTTAAAGGGAGACAACGCAGTGAACTACTTTACATCAGTTATAGCCGAGTCAGGTAAGATCGACGATAGGGTAATCTAAGAAAATTAGGAAGCAACACAAGGTAGCAGAATACAAAGCAGCTTAGAACTGACAAATCTAAACTGACAAAAGGCAGAAAAAATATTCGTATAAACATATCTAGAGGTAAAGAAAAATTTCCATCAAGCTTATTAATTAACTTGGTCCAAGAAGTAAGGAAATTTTGTTAAAAGCCTTGGAAACAGTCATAACGAATAAGCAAATCCCGGACAGCTGGCGGCAGAGCAAAATGAATTTGGTTTATAAAGGAAAAGGAGAAAGGATGCACATATAATCCAACAGGTCGCTTACCATGACATCTGTTATGTACAGGTTCTGATAATTTTCAAAGGCTCAACTGATCAGGGTCTTAAAATACAAGGCCATGAAATACCCAGAGTAGCAGAATATAAATGTCTTGGGGTATGGGTAAACGAAGGATTGCATACATTGGCAAGCATAAGCAATCACTTAAGGCAGAAGGGCGAAGAAATGCCTGGATAATGAAGCATAGGGCATTGTGGGGATACAAAAGGTATGAGGTATTTGAGGGGTATTTTGAAAGGAATTGTGGTGCCCGGGCTTACTTTCGGAAATGCGGTTTTGTGCCTAAATTCAGAGGTACAGTCGACATTAAAAATAAATCAGAGAGCTGTCGGAAGATTAGCACTTGGTGCCCAGGGCAAAACCACAAATGAGGCGGTTCAGGGAGATGTGGGCTGGGCATCTTTCCAAGTACGGTAAGCTCAGAGTAATATATTATATGAGGAACGCCTGGCGAAATTTGACACTAACAGATGGGCAGCTAAAGTATTTAAATAGCTTTACCTAAAAAGCGTTGACTCAAAATGGAGGAAAAGAACTAGGAATATAACCAATAAATATGCTGGTCACAAGAACGAAGAAATAACGAGCGTGGAGCAATAGGGGAAAAACACAGAAGGTAAATATTAGATAAATTCGATGAAAAATAAACAGATTGTGGAATTATACTGAAAGTGGAAAGGGCAGTTCAGGAAGGAAGCTTTCTTTGATAACTCAAGAGGCAGTGCACTACTTTTTGAAGATAGATCAGGGTGCCTTAGAACACGCTGCTACAAAAAGAAATTAAACAATGAAGATGACGCATGTGCTGTAAGTGGTAACTCCAGTGAAACAATCGACCATATTATACTCGAATATAATGGTATTCATCCGGAATTCGATTCAGGCGCAGTCACTCTTCCTAAACCTCTGGTGTTTAGAGATACCAGTGGCCGGGTGAATAAACCTGCGGTGGAAGCTAGGAAAAATTGACTGGAAGATTGGTGGCTTAAAAAGCGAAAAGTGACGTAATGTTAGTAATGAGAAAATAATTCAATAAATATAATGAAGGTAAAGGTAACCAATCTAAAACAATATTAAAGATACAGGGAGGAAAATGAGCATGATAGCAACTTCTACCACCCCGTTTCAAAGGGGATGGTCCAATATTCCATCCCATCCATCCCAAATCAAATAGTCGTTGCTGCGTGCGGTGACGCAATTTTGTACATGCATCTCATTTTCTTTGGACTTTCGTCACCAATTACATAATTCTTTATCTGGAACCCCAAAACAGCGAAAATAAAACCTGTCGGCGTGAAATTAGGTGTCTGTGAAAGTTCTGAAAATTTGGATTGCTTAACCGAGAAGTGTCGAACACTCTCCTGCGACATAAGATTTCTAATGAGCTTTTGTATGCTCTGTCTGTAATACTTTATTTTTGCTTTAATCCTCAGCGTTTTGAGTGGAATAACAGGTGGTCCACATTTCAGTGGGATTGGGGATGGTGATTTGCCCACTGGGGCAGGTTGCCATGAATTAGCCTAAAATTGAGCCTATTGGGAGTTCGAAAATGGACACCTGGGTGCCACAAGCAACATCGGTGTAGCTACGTATGAGACGGCCACCTGCCGGGACAGTGCCGCATTGCTTAACCACTGCATTACTGCGCCAGTAATAGTATGATGACCCTTTGGTATTGATAAATCATTGCGGTTCAACGAGGGAGCATATGTGCGCGAGGGATCGCTAATGTTATCACCCTGTATTTGTTAATAGATGCTTAGTATCGTTCAATATTGTCAATGACTAATTTTCTGTGATATTACCCCTGGCTACCCCTGTTATGAGCGGTTAACAATCATCATTCTCATGTTTCTATTTCAGGTATGTCCATAAAACGTCCTCGAATGGTCTTTTAAAGGCGCCGATGTTAATATAAATAAAAACATTTGGGGTTTAATGCAGGCAAGATTGGCGCGGCGTGCCTTGGAGATACAGAGGAGAGATAGATAGATGGATTTATTGATAGGAAAATGCAGAGAGGGTGGCCCGAATAATTCAAATCTGGCCTGCTACTCTGCACTGGGGAAGGGGGAGGAGAGAAGAAAGAAGGTCATGATGGGTGACGATGTGGAAGAAGGTATATGAAATATATATACAGACACAGCAGCTTGCTTTACAAACGTGAATCAAGTCCGCTGGCGCTCAAATAACGGCAAAGAGCGCGCACTGCCTGGATGCCCTTCTCCTTGTCCTGCCAAGCGCCCAGCAGCAGTTCCTCCGACAGAGGCCTCTTGTCTAAATGCTTCAAGGAAGCAGCTAGCACATTTCTTTCGTTCGCATACTCTGGGCACACCAATAATACATGGTCCACAGTCTCTGGGATGCCACAAGTTAAACATTCCGGTGAGTCCATCTGTCCAATTAAATGTAAGTACTTGCGCGTGAAAGCCACGTTTAAACGAAGTCGATGTATCAAGCATGTCTGATGACGCGGAATATCACGCGGAACATTAAATTTAAATGTTCGATCAAGCCTTCTTAGACGGATGTGTCGGGCGTCTGGTTGAGCACAGTAAACTGCTGTAGCAATATTCGTATAACTCTTTAGAAGACACGTCGTATCCGCTCTTGAAAAAGGCACAGCTGTTTGGAAGCCATTGATGAGAGCGCTTTTCGCTTCAAAATCGGCCTGCTCATTCCCATGGAGGCCGCAGTGGGCAGGAATCCATTGAAACATTATCATGTGGCCTTGCAGCTGGGCATATGTGATGAGCTCCGTAATGTTTAGTGCCAGGGACTGATAGGCAGTGTGGCATAAGAAGTTTTCCAAAATTTGTAATGCAGTCTTCGAGTCCGTGAATATACACCATTTTTGAGGTGGTTCCCCACATATATAGCGAATAGATTCCCGAATGGCTATAAGTTCGGCAGCGGTTGATGTAGAGGTATGTCCCAAAAGGAAATGCAGAGTCGTTTTCTGAGCTGGTATGACCACAGCTGCAGCGGATGCCTGTGCTGACACAGATCCATCGGTGTATACGTGAATATAACTGGGATATTCTGACCAGATGTGTGCCAGAGTACGTTGTTTGAGTCCACTAATTGGTACCATAGATTTCTTTAGTATTCCGGGAACACCAAGGTGCACCAAAGGCTTATCCACCGTCCATGGTGGTTGGGTGGGAAGATATGGGAGGGCATATCCTGTCGGTACTTGCGACTGATGGCAGCGGAGTGCATTTGTTGACCAGATGTGTGCCAGAGTAAGTTGTTTGAGTCCACTAATTGGTACGATAGATTTCTTTAGTATTCCGGGAACACCAAGGTGCACCAAAGGTTTATCCATCGTCCATGGTGGTTGGGTGGGACGATATGGAAGGGCATATCCTGTCGGTACTTGCGACTGATGGCAGCGGAGTGCAGATGTAAAACTGCAGTGCGGCCTCTCATCCAGAATCTTGCTGAGTGGGTGAAAACGGTGTCTTGTAAGTGCTCGTAAATATACACGAAGTGGTTCGTGTGACAAGTATATGGACATTGGGCGAGCGTGTGCCTCTTCAATTGTGCCTTTGTTAGAGGTGTATCTGGGCAGTCCAAGGCATATTTTCAGTGCCTACGCTTGCACGCTCTCTAAAGTCCGCAAGCAGGAAATGCTCATACTAGAGAGTACTGGGAGACTGTACCGGATGTAGCCAGCAAACACAGCCTCGTAAAGCTGTATTAAGGAGCGCTCAGTTGGACCCCATTTGATGCCAGCTATGTAACGAAGTACATGGCAAAAATTAATTAGCCTCTTCTTCACCATAACAATATGTTTCGACCAAGATAGTCGGTGGTCAATAATTACTCCCAGGAATCTGTGCCTGGAGAGGTATGGTATTACGACTCCATGAAGGGTAATCGGGTAGCGGCTGACACATTTTCCCGTGAACGCGATCACTGCACACTCTTCTGCCGCTAAAAATAAACCTTGACGCCGTAAGTACATCGATGTTGATGACACAGCTCGTTGCAGTCTCGCACGTAGTTGTGGGCGCGTCGAACCAGAGGCCCAGATGCAGATGTCGTCAGCATATGCACTTATGTGGATGTTAGTTGGCAGTTCACTCACCAGGCCAATTAGCGCAACGTTAAATAAAGTTGGGCTGAGAACTCCTCCCTGTGGAACTCCACGACCGACCTGAAAGTCGGTAGTGTCTCCTTCAGGCGTAGTCATGTAAACAGAGCGGCCGCTGAGATAGCTTACAATCCACAAGTACAGTCGGCCACCAACTCCCACGTCGTCAAGTCCATCAAGAATAGCTTCATGAAGGACGTTGTCGTAAGCTCCCTTTATATCTAAAAATGCAGCAGCTACTAGTCGACGGTGAAGCTTTTCGTGTTCTACTGTCGCCACAAGGTCGATGACGCTGTCAATGGAAGAGCGTCCGCGGCGAAATCCAGTCATCATATTCGGATAAAGATCATTACTCTCTAGATACCACTCAAGTCTTGCCAGCACCGTGCGCTCCACAACTTTTCCAACACAGCTTGCTAGGGCAACTGGCCGGTATGAGGTAAGTTCGAGGGGAGGCTTTCCAAGCTTCAAAAGAGCAACCAGGCGGCTAATTTTCCAGTGTTCAGGAACAGTACTAGAAGCTCATATATCATTGAAATAATTAAGTAGTGCAGTTATACCATCCTTGCCTAGGTTCGATAAGGTTCAATAAGTAATCCAGTCTGGACCAGGTGCAGATGAATGCCGACAAGAAGCAAGAGCGGTGTCTAATTCAGCTATTGTAAAGGGCACGTCGTATTGATCATTCGGCGAAGGTGGTGCAAAAACCTCTGAAATTGGTAACTGTGCCTGGTCTGTGCCCACAACAATTTTACAAAAATCTTCAGCTACGTCAACTTCATTGCGGCGTTGGTAAAGGGCCAGGGCACGAAAAGGGTGCCTTTCTCGCGGAGGTGTGCGCAAGCTTCTCACAACATGCCAGATACGCGACAGGGGCTTACGGGGATCCAGTGATGAGCAGAACTGTCTCCAACGTTGTCGTCCTAACCTCTTCAGGTGACGCAAAACTTGTCGTTTAGCTCGGCGAGAGAGTGCGAGATCTTGCGCGGATTTCGTTCTTCTGTACTTCCTTTCAGCCCGCCGACGGATCGCGCGAAGCCGCTCGAATTCCACGTCTATGCTGGACACTGACACCGGCACACTAACATAGCGAGTGTTCTCACTGAGGGAGAAAGTAATGAGTCCCTCTATTTCAGATGGTGACTGGAGGTCCACGCTGGAAGTCTCCACCGCTGCCCTAAAGGCGGGCCAGTCTGTGTACTGCACACAAGGTGAAGTGGCTGGTGCAAACCACTTGATGCATATGTACGTTGGTATGTGATCACTCCCATGTGTTTCCACATCACTACACCAAGAAACGGAGGGATGGAGGTTTCTTGAAACAAACGCCACATCCAAGCAGCTGCTGTAGGTTGTTCTGCGTAGAAACGTCGGTGAGCCGTCGTTTATATTGACGAGATCTTGCGTATGCATAAAGTCTGCCAGGTCTCTTCCTCTATTGCTCATTATTGCACTACCCCACTGAGGGTGGTGAGCATTAAAGTCCCCCACAATAATACGAGGAGCTGCACAACACTGGATTGTTGAAAATAGATATGATTTGTCCAAGCCATCCCTCGGTGGAATATAAGCGCCAATTAGAGAACATACTCGTCCTTTCAGGGTTAACGTCAAACAAATGTAGTGGTTCGTGTTGTGGGGCTGCAGAGCATGGCGGACGTTCGCAATGTCTTTGCGTACACATGCCAGCACTTTGCTTGTTTCGTTTGCTTCTCTAGACCATATCAGAACATATCCAGAACGGCGGAAAGCAGCCGGCATGTTGGGCTCACAGATCACGATCACAGGAAAGCGGTACTTCTGTACCCGCTGTCGGAAGTCACTCAGCCGACCACGCAGGCCTCGGGCATTCCATTGCATCACAACACTGCGGCGCAAGTGCATCGTCACAGAGGTGGGGTTAGTTTGTTGCG
The DNA here is from genome assembly GCF_055883805.1 of Amblyomma maculatum. Lineage (NCBI taxonomy): Eukaryota > Metazoa > Arthropoda > Arachnida > Ixodida > Ixodidae > Amblyomma > Amblyomma maculatum. The sequence continues at coordinate 125,575,290 of NC_139354.1, read as the reverse complement.
CCATTGTGAATTATTGCAATTCCGCCAAAAGCGGCTCAAATGCGTCCAAAAACTGAACAGCAAATTTTGCTGTTTGCGTGTTGATGCTGGAGAGTAGCACCCGCATTGAACGAACCAGCTATTTCAGCATTTCTTTTACCTGCTGGCTGTCGGGGTTGTCGGAATTTTCAGTACGTGTGGCAACCAACCTGGGATTATGCCTGGCGTTGGCCTTTGATGGTAGAGCTGGCCACTCAGCATCAGAGGCGGTAGGTAATACAACAGCCTCTGTCTGATCCTTGGCCTGTGACACTGTCTGCGACATTACAGCAAGAGTACTCTTAGCGGGATTAGACTCAATCTGTTGTGGCACCTGAGCTGACGTTAACTCTGAAGTTGACTTATCCAGGCTAGGCTTGCCTTCCGATTCCTTGTGTCGGCGTCGGGAACGGTGCTTGCGACGACGAATAGACGCGGCCGCTTCTTGTTGAGTCGAGTTATCTCTCACCATCTTTTTTAGTATACTTTTTTCATCCCGAATTTTAGGACAGTCCTTAGCCGTCGATTCATGGGCACCCGAGCAGTTCGCACACTTGACAGTCTCCGTCTCGCATGCGTCATGAGGATGCGTACCGCCGCATCGACGGCAGGAGACCTCGTTTCGACAAACGGCGCTCACATGTCCGATCTTGTGGCATTTGTGGCATTGAACAGGTCTTGGAACATACATCCGAACTGGGTGTCTCACATAGCCCACTTTAACGTGGGATGGGAGGGATTCAGTTTCAAAGACTAATTTAACGCACTTTGAGCGGCCGAATCGATGAACATCCACAATGCGCGCCGTAGATTTGATCAGCGTGCAGAGATCGCTTTCATTTATCTCGGGTTCAACGTCGCTGATTAACCCTGCAGTAGTCTTTTTCCCATGTGCAAGAGAGGAACGGACCGGCATGTTGCCTAGCGCACCAATTACTTTCAGCTTGTCCACTGTAGCCTGGGATTTGACATCCACGGTCAGGATATTCTTCCAGGGATTAATTCTGACTTCGTCAACTTCACCGGGAACCAGCTGGTCGAAAAACTGCGTCAGGTGCTGTCTGTTTATCACATTCAGATTCGCCGTTGCCGTTGTTGGTACGAAAGCTACGGAAAAGATCCCTTGCTTTTCAGCATTCTTCTTTGGTGTCTCACTCATTACTGATGTTCGGCGCAGCTTCCTTTTCAGGCGGCGCGACTGTACAGGCGTGTAACTGTTGTCGGAATCCATCTCAGTCACGGTGGAGTCATCTGCCGAGTCTGGAAGCTCCACGTCCGCGACGTCAAGGTGACCCGTCGAGTACGCTGTAGCCTGTTCGATGATGGCTGGTGGGCGCAGGGGTCGTGCGCCCGCCATCCCGAAGGATGTCGAGATCACAAATAGCTCACAGCGATATAAAATCCAGAAAAGTGGAAGAGCGCTAGCTTCAGACGTTCGGAATCCTCCACTTCTTCTTCATCGTTCCACAGAGGAGAGAAGCGTTGTGAATGGCAGTCCAAAAGGAGTGGGAGCGACTGAGTGCCCACGCAGACCTGGCTCGCAACCTATCTGCGTCTCTGCCCGGGAGAATACAGGACATTGAGGACGCCGATTGTGGCTTCTCGCGGCACAAACAACAGCGCCACAAGCTATTGGCCGTCATGAAGAATTGGAGGCGGCGAAGGTCACTGATTCAGTCTTTTGCTCACCTTTTGTTTGATCCTTTTGAAGTGGAGACACGAAATCTAGCATTGTTTTTGCTTTCATATGACATTTATGAAGCATGCCAGATTTTTTTATCGTGCTTTGCGTAATCAAGCAAAAAAGCAACGACATTTATTTTGGCAGGATATCAAGGAAAGAGGGCTTACCGCTTTATATTTGCGAACGTTGGATGTCTTGCAAAGACAGCCTTTTCATTGAAATAAAATGCTATGCTTTGGTTTGTGAACCATTGTCATGTAGGCTACAATATGTATCTGCACGCGCCTAAACGCGAAAAATGTTCGAAAAAGCTCAGTTGTGGCTTTTGCTATTTAGAACAATGAGAAGAACAAACAGAAATAAAAGCTGGAAAAATACAAGTGTCTACAAAATTTGCAAGCCAAATATAAGTCCACCCACTTTATTCATTCCATGCATCAAGCAAAAAAACATATTCACACAAAATATAGCACTTCTACTTTGCGAAAACTAGAAGTTGCCGTAGCTTTAATGACGGTAAACTTTTATTATCTGCTTTACGCTCTGCTTGAAGAACTTTCCGGGTCAGGTTAGCAGGTTGTATTTTACCTACCGCTTAATACATACAGCTCTCCATGAGCGAATCGTCCAGGCTAAATATTTTACTGCCCGTCACTTCACTGATTCCAAGTGCAAAGCTCCATTTCTAAACGGCATGCGACGACAAGATAAATTAAAGGAAATATATAGAATATACCTAAGTGCGGTGAATGCCTCAGCTGTGCAGTTCTATTCGAATTCCATTCTAATTTATTCCTTTAAAAATGGAGAGGCTCTACGTACCTGTATTGGATATAGAAGGTCAAAATCTGCATTGGCTGCCTTTACGGCAACACATTGTTTTGACCAGTTGAGAGTTTCTTGTACCACTTTGGAGGCAAAACGTAGGATTGTGTTCCCAATGAGCCGTTCACATTATTGAAGTTGTTCCTGGAGAAATGTATACCGTGAAGTGTAAGATGGCATAGTAGTATATGTTAATAAGCAGCGCCCTATGCGAGCCACAGCCAGCCGTAACGTTCGATATGTTCGACTTTCCGTGCGGGAGCAATGCTCTGAGAGAACACTGTAAGTACACGTAGCCATTGCAGAATTACATGGAGCTGCTTGAGGATTTACTCCGGAATACGAGCTATACCACAGCCTCCATCGATAAGCCACCTGTTCTCAGAAGTATGCCGACCAAAAGTGCAAGCAAATATATTCTAACAACGCCGCGCGTATATTTGCCATCTGTTGTCCTTACGCCGCATATCCGCAAGATTTGCAGCAGGAACTAGAACGAAATTGCACATTTTTACAAAGCGTGTTCAATCATTGATCTGCGACAGTTCGGCCGCGCGTAAGAACGCTGAGCCAGTCGCAATCAAAGCCGGGCAGAAGTAAGTAATCGAAGCATTTAAAACAGTTTCCTCCATTTCGATGGAAATAAGTGCATTTAATATCTGAAGTGCACAAGTTACAAAACTGAGCTAGCGTTAGTTTAGCATTCAATTGTTTCGGTTGAAGTTTCAATTTTAGATTGTATTTGTTGAGACCTGCTCAACAATATTTTATGTTACAACCTTAACAAAAACTGTGATTCAGCATGAAATAAATATTAGCTATTCATTAAAACCGCTACATACTAAGACCGCTAATTAGCGATATAAACTATGCAAAGGTATCTGACGATGTTTTAGCAAAGGGTTGAATTTTTACATAACAACAAATTGATAATAACATGGGAACTAGATTTAAGTTAATGCAATTATACTCGATATGAGCTATTCAACGATTTACGACTTGAAGTAGTCAGGGTAATTTCAATTTTTACTCAGACAACTAATTGGTTTCATAATTAGCTTTTATATTTAATTCAGCGAAATTATACTTGACGTAAGCTATCCAAGTATATATGATGCAAAGTTGAACCGTAAAGTTCAAAATTAATTCACAATTAACTTAAATAGGTTAGCACCACGTTTAGTCCCCTGCAATTATACTCAACTTAAGCTATCCAACGATACAATACTGAACCTTCTAGAATGAAGTTTAATTAAATAGAAATTTGAGACCCACGATTACCCCAGTGCAATTATGCGTGACATACGCTATCCAACGAAGGAACTGCACTCGGCAATAATCTGCAAAGTCACTAAGGAACACTGAACACACGTCGTGTACACGAAGCCCTTGAGCATGAACGCCGCGTATGAAAAAATACAACACAAGCGAAACAGTAGCAATAATGATTACGCATTCAGAGCATGTAAGAAGACGGAGTTCCTGCGGTACCATTTTTGTTTACAATATGCGCACGAACCACGCTCTGCATATATTAAACACCGGGTCTGTAGCGTCAGCATCGAAAACATAGCTTTGACTTATCGAACGTGCATCGTAGAGATGCTAAAAAGAGAAAAAACAGTATGTGTAAAAGCAGCTCGCTCAAGCACCCAAGCGTTTCTTGCTAAATTATTAACACTCCGCGTTTGCATCACTGCGGTGAACGTGAACTGTTCGGCCACAAATACAAATATTTTCAGTACTCCTAGCTCTGGCCACCTCCGTATGTAGCGAATTTGCAGAATATGAAACGAAGATGCAACAGCATGGCGCGTGAAAAACTACGCAATTGTCTGATAGAGCCCTAACGAAGCTAATGTGAAGTTAAGCGCACGGTATTGTAGTCCACGAAGCCTAAATGCACGCAGAAGCACAGGGAGTCTAACTAAATATGGCTTCCTGCATGATGCACCGCTTTCCGGGAAACTGGTCCGCTGCTGCGCGCACTCACCGCGGCGAAATTCTAAGAGCGAAAATAAACGCTACTCCAGCATTTTGTATGCCTCCTTATCAAAGTGAGTTAGCGAGAGAGAGGGATGCTCCTTCTGCCAGCGCATACCCTCGCCACCGGTGCGCGTCGAGGCGCTGTTGCGATGGCAGCGCCGCTATAGCGGACAGCAGCCGTTCCCGGCTTCTTCGGAGCGGCCTGGGAACGTTTGACTTGCCGTGTACATACCTCTCGTCATGCAAGCAGGCACATATTGAAAGAAGTCAGCCAGTACCTCCAAAGCACTTGGTTTATCATCAGATGGCCTGCTGGAGTTTGCTTCGAAACGTTCCAGGAAATCCCACTCTGACAAAGACGTAGTCATTCGAAGTAGATTTCTCGAGCAGACATTTTCTTCTGTAGACATTGCCATGACTAACAAGTGTTTCGAAATCAGGTAGCTGCTTGAAAAAGCCCCGAAGGAAATGGTGCCCTGTGGAGGCGCATCCGCCTTGCATTGGGGAGGTACCGGATTCGATTCCTGGTGCCGCCGGGTATGCACCGGTTTCCAATGGGTACAAGATTTCTCCCGACCTAGTGCTCGGCTCTTCTGGGATTAAATGCTTGGGAAAAGATACCATGGACCGAGAATGTTGTTTAAAAAAGGTCCACATAAAGAGCTTATACCGCGGGATGTGGACGTATTTTTGTTAGATGGCGGAACGGACCACTGTCCCATCGGCGGAACTATTAGGGACCTATAATCCTATTACCAAGCCTTTCACCCCTAAGAATCGAGCACCAGGCCGGGGACAGCTTGCACTTTGGTGAAGGATTATTTTCTGGTTCTGGTGCAGCTGGAGCAGCATTACAAGGAAAGGGAAAAAGATTAGGGACTGAAGTTTCCGTCCCGAAAGGGTTCTCCCACACTCTGCTTCCTCCGGGGACTCTACCGATTGCAGTGGTCCTGGAATGTGTGAGGGGAGGTAGTTTTTTGGTTTTGACCTGTCAGGATCAATGCACGCCGGTTCCTTTCCAGTTCCAGACCCACATCTGTCCTGATGACGTGGAGTGCGGTCGAGAAGAATATATTAAAACCGTAGCACTGACCCGACGGTCTTTTGCCCACACCCGACTTTCGACTTGTAGCTGTTTCAGCTGCCTAGCCATTTGATGGCTGTCGTCGTTATGCCGCTGCTTTTCTCTGACCGCTTCATTTCTGCTGACAGACGTTTAGGTCTCTCGACTTCGGAGGTCTCAGCCGGTTGGGATGCAGCGGTACAATTGAACGTAACCGTCTGTTCACTAGGAGTTTGGTTGGTTGGTTTGTCGGGTTTAACATCCCAAAGCGACTCAGGCAATGAGAGGCTCCGTAGTGGAGGACTCCGAAAATTTCAACCACCTGGGGTTCTTCAACGTGCACTGACATCGCACAGCACACGGGAACCTTTCTTTTTGCCTCCATCGAAAAGCGGCCGCCGAGGCCGGAATTCAATCCCGCGTCCTTGGCAACAGTAGTCGAGCGCCGTAACCACTGCGCCACCCCGGCGGGGCACTAGGAGTTTGGCAGGGCTTTTGCCCAAAGGACCTGGAGTGTTCCTGTATGCCACCAGGACGAAGTATGAATCTGCCGACTTTTCCAGCTAAATTTTCATGGTTTGAAGAGTGAGCTCTGCTGCATCGTTAGATTGCGGATACCAGGGGCTTCACGTGACATGTGTAAACTAGAATGCAGTTGCATCTTCCTTAAACTCTTGCGAGAAAAACTGGCTGCCTTTATCAGTCACCAATGTTTCTGGTATGACATGCCTGGAAAAACAACTTTTCAGCTGAATTATACCGGCAGTAAAATTTGACGACTGTAACAAACCAACCTTCGGATAGCGCGAAAAGTAGTTCACAGCCACAACGGTTGAGATAAAACAGGTCTGCTCCTGGTTTCTGCCAGGGCAAATTCGACTTCGATGGTATCGTTGGTTCTGCCCTTCGTACTCTCGGTTTAGCGCATTCTAAGCAGCTCTTCACCACTGAAACTAATTCTGAACTAATCCCCGGCCACCAGACAAATTCGAGAGCTCGAGCACATCTTACTATCCCTTGAAAGCCTTCATGCAACGCTGTCAGGACTTCTGCTCGCCTCTTCTAAGAGATGACTAGACAGTGATCATACAATAGCACCTCGCCAAAATCTATAAAGTGACCTCGGTGCGAACAAAAAGGCCTCAACCAGCTATTAACACTTCGGAACCCCGGTCATACATTCCGGCAGTAGAACAATAGCTGCCGGCAGATTGCGTCGCATTGTTGCGCCTGCTTCACCTCATTCAGATGGACTGGGAACAGAACTTCGCTCACGGAGCCTTGAACAAATCTTGAGACCTCATCTTGCGAAAACTGGTCCCACACCGGAATTATTTACAAGGTGCCAGAGAAAGGCCATCAGCACTGACAATCTGTTTTCCTGGGAAATACAAAATGGTGAAGGAAAAGCACATACGCACCACGCGAAACATTTGGATCCTCGGAGGTAACACGTCGATTGGCGATTTTTCCAGAAGAGTAACCAAGGGCCAGTGATCGGTTTCAAACTGAAAGTCAAGCCCTCTTAGGTAAACTTCCAGGCGTTCGGCCGTCCAAGTGAGAGCCAGCGCTTCGTTTTCAATTTGCGCGTACCTCTGCTCCGTTGATGGCAATGCACGGGAGATAAAAGCAACAGCCTGTTTCTGCCCGTCTACCTGATCTTGAAGCAGAGCTGCTCCGATGCCGAACGAAAATGCGTCAGCCGATAAAACTGTTTGAAGCGTTGGATCGAACTTTGCAATACACGTTGCTGACGACATCAGCTGTTTCAAAGTAGCAAACGCTCTCTCCTGCGATCGGCCCTAATGTCACACTTTGCCTGTTACGAGCAGTTCACGTAGCGGCACCGATAGTTCAGCTAGGTCTGGAAGAAATCTTCGCAAATAACTCACCATGCTTAGAAAGACGCGTATGACGCGTACTGCTGCCAACGCATCCATTTATTTGATTGCTTGTACTTTCTTAGGTATTCTCCCATCTACCCTTATCCCTAACTGCTCCCATTCCAAGTCTCTGAATTTGTTTTTGAGAAATTATTTATTTCAAAAATACTTCCTCTAAGCAGGCTGTGAATAGTACTGGGGACATTGTGTCTCCTTGCCTAATACCTTTCTTTATGGAAATTTTGTTACTTTTTTTATGCAGAACTATGGTTGCTGTGCAGCCACTATATATATCTTCCAGCACTTTCACGTACGGCTCATCTACCCCCTGATTTCGCAATGCCTGCATCATCGCCGAGGTTTCAACTGAGTCAAATGCTTTTTCGTAATCAATGAATGCTAGTATAAGGGCTGGTTATATTCAGAGCATTTTTCTATCACCTGACTGATGGTATGGATATGATCGATAGTAGAGTACAGTTTCCGAAACCCTGCTTGATCCTTTGCTTGATTGAAGTCTAAGGTTGTCCTGATTCTACTAGCGATTACCTTAGTAAATACCTTATACGTAACAGACAGTAAGCTGATTGGTCTGTAACTTTTAAGGTGCTTAGAGTCCCCTTTCTTATGAATGCCGATAATGTTTGCGTTCTTCCATGGTTCCGGTACCGTCGATGACAACAGGCACTGCGTATACAGGGTGGCCACTCTTTCTTGCACGATATCCCCCCCCCCCCGTCCTTCAACAAATCTGTAGTTATCTGATCCTCTCCAGCTGATTTCCCCCTTTTCATAGTTTCTAATGCTTTCTTGACCTCGTCCTTCGCCACTGGTGAAACGTCTGACTGTTTTTCCCTACCTCCAATCTCATTACGGTCCTGACTAGTTTGGCTACTGTACAGATTTGTATAGAACTCCTCCGCTACTTTGACTATCCTATCCATATTCGTGATGACGTTGCCCGTCTTGTCCCTCATCGCATACATCTGGTTTTTGCCTTTGCCCAATTTCCTATTTACCGCTTTAAGCCTTCCCCCGTTTTTTACAGCATGCTCAAATTTTTTTATGTTATACTTCTCTATATCGGCCACCTTGCGCTTATTGATTAGTTTTGATATCTCGGCCAATTCGAGCCGGTCTGTTGGATTGGAAGCTTTCATACTCTGGCGTTCCTTAATCAAATCTTTCGTCTCCTTAGAGAGCTTACCGGTATCCTCTCTAACTATCCTACCGCCTACTTCTACCGCGCACTCAGTAATGATATCTCTGAAATTATTGTTCCTTGCTTCTAGGGCAATGTCGCCATCCTTGGTTAGAGATGAATACCTATTCTGTAGCGAGATTCTGAGCTCTTCTGCCCTCCTCCTCACCGCTAATTCGTTGATGGGTTTCTTTCTTACTAATCTGTTGCATTATTCTTCAGATCCCCTCAGACCTTAGTAATCTGCGATTTGCTAATGAAATTGCCTTGCTGAGCAACTAGTGGAATGAACTGCAAACAATGATTGATGACCTAGGCAGGAAAAGTAGAAAGGTAGGCTTGAAAATCAATATGCAGAAGACAAAGGTAATGTTCAACAGCCTCGGGAAGGAACAGCAGTTTACATTAGGTAGCGAAGTACTGGAAGTAGTAGGCGAATATTGTTACGTGGTGGCATGACGAGCGATGGAACACGGCGACACAACAGAAACAGAACGACGTGATGACATGATGATGAATTATGCTTTAATGGCCAGCGGGCCTGGCGCGAGCGCCCCGCCCCGCACCACTGCCCGCTTCGTCATCTTCGTAACATTACCCGGGGGCGCCGAGCGATCGTCCCGATCGATTGCTAGGAGTCCAATGCATGAAGCGACGATGAACACAGACACACGATTAGGACATAAAACGCTGGACACCACAATTAATGGGAAGAGGCGATGAATGCTTGCCCCGGAGCATCAGGTCCAACCTTCATCGTTTGCCGAAGGCCAAGGCTCATGGACACGCCGAACGGCTTGGGCGGGGGTGCTGTCTTCGTCATAGTGGTCGTGAGGTCGCTTCGTTGTGGGGTCGGTCGGGTCGGTTTTGGGCTCTTCCTGATCGTCGTGTGTAGTGGTCAGGGCTGGGGACGGGGCTAGGGAGAGCGACTGTTCGGGTCTGTCACAAAGGGCTAGGGTAAAGCTGGACAACGATCTCCACGCGCTCTCGGCTGATGGACCCAGCGTATGGTTGGCTTCGATGGGGCACAGCGAGGATGGGGATGAACCGCACCTCCAACAAAATGTTACGTGGCGGCATGACGAGCGATGGAACACGACGACACAACAGAAACAGAACGACGTGATGACATGATGATGAAATATGCTTTAATGGCCAGCGGCCCTGGCGCGAGCGCCTCGCCCTGCACCACTGCCCGCTTCGTCATCTTCGTAACAATACGTCTACTTAGGACAGGTAGTAACCGCAGATCCGGACCATGAAAAGGAAATAACAAGACGAATAAGATTAGGAAGGAGTGCATTTGGCAAGCACTCGCAGATTATGAATAGAAGCTTACCGGTATCGCTAAAGAGGAAAGCATATAACAGTTGTATCTTACCTGTACTCACCAATGATGCTGAACCGTGCAGGCTGGCCAAGGGAGTTCTGCTTAAGTTGAGGACAACCCAGAGGGCTCTGGAACGAAAAATGGTAGGGGTAGCATTAAGAGATAGAAAGCGTGCAGAGTGGGTCAGAGAAATAACTCAAGTTACCGACATTCTAGTGGAAATTAGGAAGAAGAAATGGACATGGGCAGAACATGTAGTGCGAAGAGAGGATAACCGATGGTCGCTTAGGGTAACAAACTTGATTCCGAGGGAAGGAAAGCGTAGCAGGGGGCGGCGGAAAATTAGGTGGGCGGATGAGATTAAGAAGTTCGCAGGGGTCAAGTGGATGCAGCTAGCACAGAACCGAGTTGAGTGGAGAAATATGGGAGAGGCCTTCGCCCTGCAGTGGGTATAGTCAGGCTGATGATGACTTTCTTAGGGTCCAGTTTGATACCAGATTATTCAACAACGTAGCCTAAAAACGTTACCTCGCGAACGCCAAAAGAACATTTAGCTCGATTGAGTGTTACGCCGGATATAACAAGCTTGCTTGTAACGGCAAGTAACCTTTTATTATGATCAGTCTTTGATGAACCAAAAATCAATATGCCATCCATGAGCTTTACTATCCTGGCAGACAGTCCAAGATTTCGCTCATGAGCTTCTGAAAATATTCTGGGGCAGAAGTTATACCACATGGTAACCGGCGGAAACAGAAGCGCCAAAAGGGTGTAATGAAAGCGGTGACCAACTGATACGCCCCAGCCAGTTTAATTTGATGGAAGTGCGAGTTAGTGTATGACTTCAAAAATAAGATGCTCCTGTAAGTACGCCCAACACATCGTCAACGTTCAGCTACACGAAATGCTCCCGCAACACACATTTGTCTAGTTGAGTTAAATCTACGTAGATGCGCACTGCAACTGACAGCTTAAGTACTGGCACGATGAGCGCGCACTACTCGGTTGGCTCATCAACGTTTCTGATTACTCCTTGTTGTTACATTTTGGGCAGAAAAGAACGGGGGAAGCATTAAAGCGGTAAAGAAGAAATTGGGCATAGGCAAAAACCAGATGTATGCGATGAGGGACAAGACGGGCAACGTCATCACGAATATGGATAGGATAGTCAAAGTAGCGGAGGAGTTCTATACAAATCTGTACAGTAGCCAAACTAGTCAGGACCGTGATGAGATTGGCGGTAGGGAAAAACAGTCAGACGTTCCACCAGTGATGAAGGACGAGGTCAAGAAAGCACTAGAAACTATGAAAAGGGGGAAATTAGCTGGAGAGGATCAGATAACTACAGATTTGCTGAAGGACGGGGGATATCGTGCTAGAAAAACTGGCCACCCTGTATACGCAGTGCCTGGTGTCATTGACGGTACCGGAACCATGGAAGAATGCAAACATTATCCTCATTAACAAGAAAGGGGACTCTAAGGGCCTTAAAAATTACAGACCAATCATCTTACTGTCTGTTACGTATAAGGTATTTAGTAAGGTAATCGCTAATAGAATCAGGACAACCTTAGACTGCATTCAAGCAAAGGATTAAGCAGGGTTTCGGAAACGGTACTCTACTATCGATCATATCCATACCATCAATCAGGTGATAGAAAAATGCTCGGAATATAATGAGCCCTTATACATAGCATTCATTGATTACCAAAAAGCATTTGACTCAGTTGAAACCTCGGCGGTGATGCAGGCATAGCGAAATCAGGTGGTAGACGAACCGTACGTGAAAGTGCTGGAAGATATATATAGGGGCTGCACAGCAACCATAGTTCTGCATAAAGCAAGTAACAAAATTCCCATAAAGAAAGGTGTTAGGCAAGGAGACACAATCTGCCCAGTACTATTCACAGCTTGTTTAGAAGTATTCAGAGACTTGGAATGGGAGCAGTTAGGGATAAGGGTAGATGGAGAATACCTCAGTAATCTGCGATTTGCTGATGACATTGCCTTGCTAAGCAATTCGGGGGATGAACTGCAAATAATGATTGATGACCTAGACGGGAGAAGTAGAAAGGTAGGCTTGAAAATCAATATGCAGAAGACTAAGGTATTGTTCAACAGCCTCGGGAAAGAACAGCAGTTTACATTAGGTAGCGAAATACTGGAAATAGTCGGTGAATATGTCTACTTAGGACAGGTAGTAACCGCAGATCCGCACCATGAAAAGGAAATAACAAGAAGAATAAGATTGGGATGGAGCGCATTTGGCAAGTACTCGCAGATTATGACTAGCAGCTTACCGGTATCGCTCAAGAGGAAAGTAAACAACAGTTGCATCTTGCCTGTACTCACCTATGGGGCTGAAACGTGGAGGCTAACCAAGAGAGTTCTACTTAAGTTGAGGACAACCCAGAGGGCTATGGAACGAAAATGGTAGGGGTAACATTAAGAGATAGAAAGCGTGCAGAGTGGGTCAGAGAAATAACTCAAGTTACCGACATTCTAGTAGAAATTAAGAAGAAATGGACATGGGCAGGACATGTAGTGCGAAGAGAGGATAACCGATGGTCGCTGAGGGTAACAAACTGGATTCCAAGGAAAGGAAAGCGTAGCAAGGGGCGGCAGAAAGTTAGGTGTGCGGATGAGATTAAAAAGTTCGCAGGGGTCAAGTGCATGCAGCTAGCACAGAACCGGGTTAAGTGGAGAAATATGGGAGAGGCCTTCGCCCTGCAGTGGGTATAATTAGACTGCTGCTGCTGGTGATGATGATGATGATGTTCCATTTTGAGTACCTGTGCCTGCGCAGCTTCCCTTAACGGAGTTTAAATACAACGAAATGTACTTATGGCAAAAGGAGAGGTACCCTGCCTCAGCCGTATAGTGTACTCCGCAATCATTGGGCCAAGACCAGAGTACAATTTAGGGCATATGGTTTCAAACTCTTTATCCGATAGGACATCAAAAAACTTCACCACACCAAGGGCTTCAATGGCTGGTAGCCCTAAGAGAACAGTATACACAGAGTCTACCACATAGAGTGTCTATTGTGAAACCGGCTGCTTCCAAACGACTTCTGCCTCGACAATTTCCTCAAGGTGAGGCGTTGACCTCATGCCGCGTTTAATACTACGCGTGACAGCTGTAACCGCATAGACACTCCAGAGAAATCAAGCCGAATCAACCCCAGCAAAAATTGGCACTCTATGTATTTTCCTGAGGAAACCTAGCCTTAGCCCCATTAGACATTCCTACAAAATAGTTTTCTGGCTTCGACTGTTGGGTGGAAACCCCTACCTCTCGTTTAGGGGTGTTGCTAATGCACTCCACAGCGGAGTGTCCTTTGGCTCGGCAGCTGTTACATCGCACCGCCCGAACAGGACATTTGAAGGTAGAATGGTTCGAGCGTCCACAAATACGGAACCGCTGCAAGTCTTCATGACTTTTCTGCGCAGGGCGCAATGTAGGTTGGCGAACGCCGCTGTTACGATAAGTCGAGGCACTCGGTGTCGTCTTTTTAGCTACCGCCCACAGTTCGGAATTCGCTTCGGTGGGGGGTCGGTTTCGCTGTTGTCGCTGAACAGTCTCCTTGAGGCGAGCCTTTGTGAGCTCCGTGTCCAATATGAGACTGGAATCCATCTGGAGCGACTCTGACAGTGCGGCATCTGCAAATCCGACGATGAATCTGTCCCGCACCAGATGAGTTTTAAGGGTGCCGAACTCGCCGCGGTCAGCCAAGATATGTAGCGCAGTTGCGAGCTGGCCGACTGACTCCCCGGGAGCCTTCTGTCTGTGGTGGAAAGAGGCGCTTTTGTACTCTTTTTTGCCACGAAATGAGCAGAAAACTTTTTTTTTCACACTGCCGCGTAATTCTTAGATTCTTCTTCCGAGAGACCGAAAGTTTGGATAATTTTCCTACTTGCCTGCTGATGGTGTAAAGCAGCTACCGCACTTGGATTTCTTCTAGCTTTTCATTCACATCCAAGGCGTATCGGTAGACGTCAAACTCCTGAACCCATTCTGGCTAGTCCGATGTTGATAGAAAGTTGAAAAGGCAGGGTGGAGGAATTGCCAGCGTTGCGGCTGGACTGCCTGGTGTTGACGTGGGGGTGTCCATTGCGCTATCCGCTGTCAGTGGAGTGCCGCGGCACCAACCCTACGGACTGGATCCCACTTCTGATACCACTTCGTGTGAAGCGAAAGGCGCGGCTCCAGCGCGGTCACAGACAAGCCAGTTCATCGTTGAGGGGCAGAAGGACACCCGTCTTTATTTACAGGTTCCTTATATAGTGCCATGCGGTGATAAGCCTCCAATGTGCACCGCCTTATCATGGTTGTGCATGACCATCTGCGCACAAGTTTAAATAACACCACAGTGAGACCAATCCTCACATGCGGCATTGTTAACTCCAGTGGCCTTCTTTCTCCGTAAATCACCACCTTTGTATTTTTAGCGGACGATCGCGTTATTAGCAATAAACAGGCACGGAAAATCAAGCAAGCAAAAGGGTCGAATGGTTGGTGAGCATGGTGCCTTAGCTGCCCTTCTCGTAAAAAATAAAACAACAGCGCAAAAGGCAAAGCTGTAATAGTTGTAAACGAAAAAAGCGTAATGCTCTTTGGATTAGAATGAAATGTCCTTACAATGGTGTGAGCGAAGTGTTCGGTCATATTGCTTCTCTAACTAGGCTATCTGTTTCAATACCCCAACCCCACCCCCTCTCCTTCCCAGGCAGCACACCAACATCGCACTAACCCCGGCCCAACGTCGACAAAAATTGGTATCAACATTGGTGTAACACTGTTTTTTGAGAAATTACTGCATTTTTATATATTGGTCCGGCTTATATGCCAACATTCCGCCTGTCTTGGCACTGCCAGCATAGGCTATCAGTTGGCCATGCCCCTAGTGTCACGAATTGGCATGCCACTAGTATTCATTGGCACATGTGACAATTGGCAATAAACTGGCCGTGCCGCTAGTATCACATATTGGTATTTGTTGGCATGCAACAAGTATTCAGCGGCACACGTGGCATTGGCACTGCCACTGTTAAGCCACCTTTAGCCATGCAGGTATTTCACCCTTGCCCTTACTGTTGCCATTTGCTTAACTGTCACTCTGACAATTGTGGTTTTCTTATGCAGTCATTTCCCAATACCACCTTTCATGTCATCTCCCTAAGGAGCCATAAAAACCATGCAATTAAATGAGGCAAGCAAAATATCTACCGAAAACATTTTATTGAGAGCTCATATACATGTACATGCCACAAGGACATCAGAGGGCCAAAATGCAGTGCAGGAGTCATTGGGTACAGGGTTAATATGGGAGAGGCTAGTAGGTGTAATTGGAAACAGGGCACTAAGCAGCACATGACCAAGTAGTGCAGGTAGAGGTGGTGGGGTGCATTGGTCATGATGGAAGGGGCTGGACATGTTGAGCAGGGTTGATGCACTATAGCCTTGTAGTGCGAGAGGTGTTGCAGGAATAGGAGGCTGAGCATGGGTGCATTCCAAAGCAGTGTCCACCATGGATGGAAAATGGCAGTGGACTGTGTTGAGCATGATAGTTGGCAGTGAAGGGTCAATGGATCAAGTGATGAGGTTGAGGGGGCGGGGGAAGCGCATGGCCCAGGTAGTAAGCTGGGCGCCCCGCAGGAAACAACCATTCAGGAGCAGTTTGTTGAGGATATTGGCCCGTGGGTCTTACAAATGACATCTGCACAGAAGACAAGCATATATCACCATACGATCTAAACTCACCTCCTCAACACTTATTAAAACACATATTTGAAGTCTGGGTGCTCTATACGATTGAGTACAAAATACAGAACCCCGCGATAGTATAACCTCTGATATAGTAAAGTCAAACTGAAGTCCCAGTTCATCTTCCATAGGCAACTGTACATTTTCCTCCTTTATAGTAAAGATGTTTTTGGTAAAAATCGGTTAAAGTGCTTCTGGCCATGGCGACGACTCCCGTGCACTACCTAGAGTCGCGAGGCCAAGACGTTTTGTATTTGAAAACAGAACAATAACCCCGAGTGTTCTTTTAGGTGACTTTACTAATAGCCGTAGCAGCAGTCAGAAGAAGCCTACTTTACAGATGCCTTGGAGCCGTGAGGGAAAGCGCGCAGCGCGAAGAAAAAAGAAAAGCTGTCTACAAACATAGCAAGGAGGCGGCGTGTTCCATTCAGAAAGTAAAGGAGTAAAAGTGCAGCAAGAAATAGGGAACGGAAAGAAATGGGTCAACATTCACTGCAATGTGCAGTACAAATCATGAGGCAGTGGTGGCAGAAAGTGGAGGTGCAGCGAGTAAGGTCTTACAGCACTTGAGTGCCATGCGAATTTATTATTTATTGCCTTTTAAAAGACAGAAAGAGCAAAAAGGGACACCATGTTCATGCAAAGCTTAGTTTTTGAATGAAATCGAACTTGGTTGCATTCGTAATCACGTCTTCATGCTTCAGAGATACTTCCACAAGATGTAGAGAAATTTTATAATGGAAAAGTCACACAAAGAGATGATAAAAGCGAGATGGAAGGTATTTAGGTTTTTTTTTTATTAGGCAACAAGAAGTGTTCAGCAAGTGCCTATTTAACTACTAGACAGCACTTTCAGGACCATGTCATCACAGACCACTGATACAGTAAAGACCATAATATAGTAAATATTTTCGCTGGCCTCAGTGGCTTTATTATAAAGGGGTTCTACTGTATATATTGAAGGCCTATTGCCACACATTCTTCTTTTAGAGCACTTTGCAACAGGTTTCTGGGCCTGCAAGGGCATGCAGCATCTTATGACGTAGGGATAATAAACATATATGCATAATAATATCCATTTCAGATGCAAAAGAAAGATATTTGGACGGAAAAACCTGCTTCTGGCAAACCGATATATTCAGGTGGATGCTTAGTGTTCATATAGATATACAGTTCCTGAAATTATGACGTTCAGGCTCCAGAACTTTCAATTTTTAAAAAATTCTTAAACATTCCTGCAAAAGACAATATGGATTACTAAGCATGCAAAACTAGATGATATTAAAGAACAAATTAAAGAATATTCTTCTGCAGTACACCAGTTACAGGCATGCATACATTACTGCGGCCAGAATAAAGAAATAATTGCCCTGACAGAATCAATCAAGCTATCTTCAATCAGCTGAGGGAGATATGTACATCGCAGATATTCTCAAGCATGTGTACGCATATAATATTCTCAAGACCGTACCATTTAAAGTTCCAGCTTTATAGCTTTCACAGCTTTATTGCTTGCTACATTCTACTATAAATAATTGCCTTACTTGTAATGTACCAAGGAATAGTTTTCATACAGTGCTCATTATAAATTAAAGACACCAGAACAACATGCACACAAACAAGAAAAGAAGAACGGGACAGAGCGCCATCCACAACTGATTTATTGTGCAGAATAAAGTACATATATATCTCACTACCGGCATATGCGCAAGGAACCCATTCAGCATCATGTAGTTTAGGATAAGATATGTTCAAGAAGCCCATGCTTCATACCACAGCCTCTTTTTCTGAGAAAGCATGAACATAGGTTATCTTAAACTACATGATGCTGAATGTGATGTAGCTGAATGTGTTCCTTGCGCATGTGCCGGCAGTGAGATATATATGTACTTTGTTTTGCACAATAAATCAGTTGTGAGTGGAACTCTGCCCCGTTCTTTTCTTGTGTGCGTGCATTGTTTTGGCACATTCAGTTTATAATAAATAAACACGAACAAGCCCAACAAGAAGTTCTAGTAATCATACAGTGCACGCTTGTTCAGCTAAAATTCTTACAGTCAGCCTGCAATGAGCAATTGAGCAAGTACTAGAAATTTACTTTGTATAGGCAAGAAAATGTTATGCTAGGTCTGAGTACAATGATATCGTACTTCCTTATCAGCTAGCAGCCTACCAGGTATGCATTTTCCCTCATCACTGCTAATCGTACGGCCAACCACCGGCAACCTTCCACGTGTAAGATCATATTCAGTTAGGCATACATGGGTGATTTTATGTCCAGGTACCAGGTGTGGTGCTCGGGCATCTGATTTCTTCAATCCAATTCATAGTAGTTGTTGGTACAGAGATTAGTAATCTGCCTGAATATCTCAGGCCAAATATTATTTTCATTGCTTAAGCACACCTTAAAATACAATGCTTGATGTGACTATGGGATCATAAAAAACGATACATCTAGCATGACAGTGATTTTTCACTTTCACCCTATGACAAGTTCCTTGAAAAAGCCGGTTTAATCCTGAGCTGAAAAGTTGTTTCGCACACATTTTATATTTCAATATCTATTAAATGTTGATATTTTGTGAATAGATTTCAAAATCAAAATTTCTTAACAGCCTCACAAATTATTATTTTCTTTTCAAAAATGAACAATAGTTTCTACTCAAATTAAAAATAAGGTTGTGTCTGGAGAAATAGTACTGTTTGCAGAACAAAACAGCGCATACGCAAAAAAGCACCAATATCGCTCAAAATTAATGGGCAATACACGAACTGAGAGTTCACCCAAAATTAAAAGTACAATAGCCCTGTGTACATGGACTCGACAGCACCGGGTTTAATCAGCGTTGAGTAAGCAAGGTCATCATTCTCGACCCGGCTGATGTTTACATGAACTCGCTTTCTAGTGAGTAAGTATCGTAGCAGAGCGTAGCGTCGAGGTTCGAAGTTATTGTGTAAGTTCTTACTCGTATTTGATCCCATTGCCCTTTACTATCGAGAGCTTCGATTATTTTTTATCGTTGATGACCGCTAAAAAGCATTCATTTTGAGTTACGCTTGTCGCCGCTTCAGAGGCTTTTTCATATGCCAGAGTTCCCCACAACTAGACTCCCTGACTGGACAGCGTCTACATGCCTTTAGATAAGCGGGTCAAGCGAATTAACCTACCCCCTGCAAGCGAGTTAACGCGACCTGCTCCGCTGCCTATTTTACTCGACCCGCCTGTGTATACATGAACCCCACAACTGATTTTTCACTCGACAGACGTACTCGACCCCATTCTGCCGAGTTCATATATACGGGGGTGGAACGGACGTGTAACAAGTAACAATGCTGCTAAGAATCCAATCTGCTTTCTTCTGGCTCATCCAGTTTTCTAAAAAATATCTTGTCTGACAAAGGAGGATATTTGGAGTTAAGCAGCTAAGCAACACAAGATCCATATGCTTGCTCTAACGCATGACTCCTCAGTGCACCTACAGTTGCAATTTGCTTGGTCATGTGACAGTTCACTAAACCGTTTGACAAGACATGACAATAAAAAAAAATCGGGGGATGGATCATTTCTACTTTTATTAAGACATGCGAAAGCTTTTTTGTTGTTGACATAGCATTCAGAGACTGCGGGAGTTTGGCAGTTTTATACGTCTTATTTTGTTTGGCAGTTGCAAGGGGATGTAGAAAAAGAAATATAAGTAAGAAATATAAGGGATGACAACATTCCGAAATGAAACTTATGCACCAATGATGTCCACTGCGTATCTTAAATGGCGTCACTGGTAACATCAAACACAGAAAATCGTCCTTGAGTATGACAAATTTGAAGCCCAGGAGGTGGGTTGGTTGTGGGCAGGTAGTTGGAAAAGGGCAGTCCCCCTGAGAGGTAGGCGGCAAGATCACTGACACCCATTACGGGGAAAGCCCTGGCAAGCATGCAGGCAAAGGTGCACATATATAAGAGCAATAAATACACAAGGGATGCATGCCTGAATAAGCAGCTGCATTAATAGTTTCCTTTTGTCTTGCAGCCCACCCCTCCTGCACTGTAAGCAAGTCTGCTCTGTTTTCCGAACACAGAAGCATATGCAAAAACAAACAGAATGTTCTCTAAAATTTACAAAATTTGAACGAGTATTGCATGATGATCTCCTTTCTGCAAATGTTTTGCTCTAGGGTTACAGAATAAATTCATTTCAGCTGCGAATAAAGTGAGTTGGGAGCTAATGGAGAATCTCAATGGCTTGGGGAGAGAATTATTTATAATTGTCTCTATGAGCAAAGTAAATAGCCTGGTTTAGGTAAAAGTAATATTGCATCTACATGGCTGAAGCCAGTGTAGGCAACCAAAAATGCACAAGCAGTCAGTAACTGCATGTCTGTATGAACAAATACACACAGTGCAGGCAGCAGTAATGAATGGAGGGTGGAAGGCAAATAACCTGAGCAATACTGAATGGTTTTCTTCTCTGCCATCTCAATACAGGCTTCCTGCGAATTCTTGTAATACAAGCATAATCAAGTATGCTAAATATTTCCTCACTTAAAGCAATTGCACTCCCGTGTTACGCAAATGACAACTACTTCGTCAGTTCAACAAGCTATGTCTATTATTGTGCTATTACACCACAGGTTCACTCAATCATGCCTCAACTTGAAATAGTCGCATACTGTTGAAATAAAGCAACAAAATATAGCACCAGCTATTAAAGCACTGCCAGGGACATGAAGGATATTGTTTTCTGCATACTGTGGGCAAGACTTCTGAACAAGTAAGTGTTGAGCTAAAAAGCAGCAGTAATTAAGGGAGAGTGGAAGGCAAATAACCTGAGCAATACTGAATGGCTTTCTTCTCTGCAACCTCAATACAGGCTTCCTGCGAATTCTTGTAATGCAAGCATAATCAAGTATGCTAAATATTCCATCACTTATAGCTCCTGCACTCCTGTGTTACGCAAATGACAACTACTTCGTCAGTTCAACAAGCTGTCTCTTATTGTGCTATTACAGCACAGGTTCACTCAATCATGCCTCAACTTGAAATAGTCACATACTGTTGAAATAGAGCAACGAAATATAGCACCAGATATTAGAGCACTACAAGGGACATGAACAATATTATTTTCTGCATACTGTGGGCAAGACTTCTGAACAAGTAAGTGTTGAGCTAAAAAGCCAGAAAACGTCATATAGCATGCAATCATATAGCAAAAAGCCAGCAGAGCATTTAAAGGCTTTATATAACGCAAAACAAAGGCAATGTGTCATACCTACCGAGGCAATGTTTCCTTACACACAGCATATTTCATGGCAAGGCTCCCACAGTTGTTGACAGGTTATGCAGCACCAAAATGTTGACGATGTTGTCTGCCTCACATTCAGGCCGCACCCCTTTGATGGCAGATGATTGCTTGTGCAAAAGCAGTGCGACGATACAAGTGGAGCAGCTGGACTGCGGGCGTTATAGAGCAAAGAGTCCTAAATGCAAGGAAAGAAAGTCTCCATTAAAACGATGCCTCTAAATCATGATAACAGCATACCACGGCTCTCCTCTGTACAGTTAATCTATAATTTCAAATGAAAGCTGTCTCAAAAAATGGACTAATTGCAACTCTATGTTACACATGGTATAACATAGCTGTGCCAGGGCGGTGGGGCGATCAGTTAGCATAACGACCGGAAAATGCATACTGATGTTTCATGCAGTCTTGATGCTGGAGCAAAGTGTCATGGTGCGAAGAACAAAATTAAAAGCATGCACGGGTGCCAAACGTGTGCTACACAACCGACGCGACTAGAGGTGTGCATGGGCACAAATTTTGAGCCCGACCCGGGCCTCATGCGACAAACCCGAACCCGGCCTGGAACTGAAATTGCCTGAGCCCACCCAGCGCTCACACTTAAGGCTCCGGCCCTGCTGGACATGCTATAACAGACCAGTTGCAAAACCTACAAGTCGGCTTCCCTGTGAGGCAGGAATTCGTGCACAGTGGCGGCAGACTCTGATTCAGGGATAATAGGTGCACTACATGCATTTACCACAGTCCACGCTGCTTGAGATGCAGTTCCCCACGCACAGGCCATTGTCAGAGAGAGGTTTGCGGGCTTCTGAACACTGGAATAAAGGGGGGAGCACTGTCACTCTAGGGGCGAAGAAAGAAAATTTAGAGAAGGGACACTAACTGGAGAGGGTAATAGTGGGGCGATAATGCGCACGCGAATAATACTGTGACGAATGGGCAAGAGGTGCGGGAATTACCCTACCCGTCAGGCGATGTTCTAGCACTGTACCAAACTATTACCCCAAAGTCTATGCCGCCATTGTGCAGGAATGTCTGCCGCACAGGGAAGCTGACGTGTAGTTTTTGCAACTGATCTATTGCAGCTGAGGCAACGATACAGAAATATAGCACATATGCGACAATCCCTGGCGATGCATCGCGCGACGACGACGCCAACGCCTGTCGCTGCCGCTGGTGCACATCGCACAGAGCGAAGGGCGCGACAGAGACGCGTTTTCAGCCTTGCTTTGTTAGCGCCGCCTCTCCGTTTGGTAAATGAGAACAGTTACACTATATCCAGTTTCCTGCACTAAACAGCAACGCTGATGAAATTTCTTGAAAAGCGTCATGCCCCCCCCCCCCCCCTCCCCCACCCAAAAAAAATGGTCCCAGCGCGATACAGTCATAATTGAAAGCAGTGGCGTTTTTCTGCAACTTTCGAAAATTAGCAATATCTAGCCACACTAGCCTTTTTTGTTTTGCAATACTACCCTACCAAGCTTTTACTAAACCGTCTCGATGCGCTCACAT
This sequence comes from Amblyomma maculatum, assembly GCF_055883805.1. Lineage (NCBI taxonomy): Eukaryota > Metazoa > Arthropoda > Arachnida > Ixodida > Ixodidae > Amblyomma > Amblyomma maculatum. The sequence goes on along the minus strand of NC_139354.1, from coordinate 125,552,725 downwards.
CTGCACGGATCAGACGAAATGAGCGTCTGCAGGATTTTCGCTCATACCGGACAAGGGAAACAAACTTTGCATGCAAAAAATAAAAGAAACAAAAACAACGAAGGTGAGTACCCCAAAGCATTTTGCGATTGGCTGGCTCGCGAGCTGGTTCCAGAATCATGAGCGATTTTCTAAAAACCCTGAACCTTGGCGACAGCGCCGAGCGGCAATGCTTTAGCGGTCCTCAGCGCACTGCGCATCGTGCTGCCGCGCGACTCATGCGGTTAGCGTTTTATCGCACCAGACCCGAGAAAATATGCTTCTGCCCGGACTCCACCGACTCCGCCCGAGGTCACCTGAGGGAACCCGAGCGGCCGAGCCACGCGACGGCTATACGTCGTTCCAGCCACTGTAACGCCGTGAATATCCGAAGTTGGCTTTTAGGGCTACGATGCCACGCAGTTGTTTACTTTAGGAAATCAGTACTCTGCAAAACAGAAACGGTTTAACTTGAAATAAGCAGCAAAATGATCGGCATCAAGTCGCGCACACTTGAGAACCACTTTTGAAAAGTTTACAACTTAAGAAAAATATGCTAAAAGAAGACGAATCTCCCTAGCACATGGCTTACGCAGCCTGCAGCAACAAGAAAATGTGAGACAACGCTTGTAATTTAAAAAATGCTCAATCTAAGGGGCTAATATTTTCCTCCAATATACACAAACGCTTTATGAAATCTGAATGAAAAAAATTGAAAACTTACTTGGAATATTTCTTGAAGAAAGAGGCATTTTCCGTGCGCGGTGCCACCGAACGCCGAGCAGAGCGAGCGTGGCCGTTGGATGGAAGGATGGGATGGATGGAATATAAGAGCGTCCCCTTTGAAACAGGGGGGTAGCAGTAGCTATCATCCTCATTTTTCTCCATATATCTTAATTATTGATTTAGAATGGTTAACTAAACCATCATTCTATTTATTAAATTTTGCTCCTACATTACTAACATTATGTCACTTCTCTGCTTTTAAGCCACCAATCTTCCAGTCGTTTTTTGCTAGTTTCCACCGCCGGTTTATTCACCCGGCCACTGTTATCTCTAAACCCCAGAGCTTCAGGAACAGTGATTGCGCCTGCATCAACTTCGGGATGGATACCATTACATTCGAGCTTATTATGGTCAATGTTTTCGCTGGAGTTACCACATACAGCACATGCGTCATCTTCTTGGTTAAATTTCTTTTTGTAGCTGCGTATTCTAAGGCACCCTGATCTAGCTTCAAAAAGTAGGGCACTGCCTCTTGAGTTACCAAAGAAATCTTCCTTCCTGATCTGCATTTTCCACTTTCGGTATAATTCCACACTCTGTTTTTTTTTCATCGAATTTATCCAATTTTTACCTTTTGTGTTTTTCACCTGTTGCTTATTGCTCTTTATTTCTCCGTCCTTGTTACTAGCATACTTACTAGTTGGTTCCTAGTTCTTTTCCTCCATTGTGAGTCAACGCTTTTTAGGTACAGGTATTTAAATACCTTAGCTGCCCATCTGTTACTGTTCAATTTCCTCAGGCGTTTCTCATATAATATTTTACTCTGAGCTTCCCGTACTTCGAAAGATGTCCAGCCCATATCTCCCTGTACCGCCTCATTTGTAGTGTTGCCGCGGGCACCTAGTGCTCATCGTCCAACGGATCTCTGATGTGTTTCTAATGTCGACTGTACCTCTGATTTTAGGCACAAAACCGCATTTCCGAAAGTAAGTCCGGGCACCATAATTCCTTTCCAAATACCCCTCAATACCTCATACCTATTGTATCCCCACAATGCCTTATGCTTCATTAACCCGGCATTCATTCGCCCTTTGGCCTTAAGTGATTGCTCATGCTTTCCAATGTATGCCAATCCTTCGTTTACCCATACCCCCAAATATTTATATTCTGCTACTCTAGGTATTTCAAGGCCTTGTATTTTAGGACCCTGATCAGTTAGCCGTTGAAAATCATCAGACCCGACTTAACTGCGCTGAAACTGAAGCCTAGAGCGTCCCCTTCGTCTCCGCAATACTTAACTAGAGTTTACAATTCTTCCAGACTCTGAGCTAGTACCACAATATCGTCTGCATACATCAAACCGGGGAGGCGCTGCATTACCGCCTGTCCACCTAATCTATATGACAGGCTAAAACCTAGGTTACTATCTTGCATCCTCCGTTCTAGGTTTATCATATAAAGCATGAACAGCACCGGTGATAGAGGACAGCCTTGTCTTAATCCTTTGCATACTTTGACATCCTCCGTACTTCTTATCCCTTCTCACGTAATTTTTACTTTATTATCTTGGTATATTTCCTGTAGAAGCTCTATTATGGATGGACGAAAGAACGGAGCGCCGTCTTTGAAACAAAGTACAACTGTCGCCGTCATGCCGGCTAAGCGATTGTCGCGTCATCTTTCGAGCTCTTTAGTAATCGCTTTTTAATCAGCAGCAGCATAGATGCGCTGCTGCTGCTGCTCATCTATGTAGGGCTCTGTGCCAGCAGCGAAGCGCGTCGTCACCCTGGAGACGCGCCTAGCTGTTTTGTTTATAACACCCAAACCTGTTCAAGTTTTATTTTGTGAAAGTTGTGTTCTACTACGATTAGTTTGCTCACTTTTAGCATACCAACGAAAATGCTTTCATACAGTAGGGCTCAATCGAGTGGAATATTTCAATCACCCTGAAATGAGGATTTGAAGCAAGTTTGTTGAAAATTATTGAACTAAGCATCTCAGTACCACGACTCGCCACCTCTTTAAAAGCTAGTTGCATACGATGCTTACATTTTTTCTCATATATCCGCGCCGTCAGCATTATTCTATCTGCTAGATTAGTCGTTTGTTGGCCCGATTCATTAGGCGCTTGTTTCTTTCCCACAGTTTAGTTTCTTGAATATATTTTATTGGCCAAGAAAATGCGGTAAAAGCACATTTCTCTATGCACCCTGTTATGAGAGCCCGGAAATGTTTGAAAGAAGTCTCCAGTGTGTTAGCGTTCGTGTTTTTAATACTGCGCAATTCCTTCCCCTGGGCGGCGGCCGCCCCTTGGACCCTGAGTGGTGCGTCGACCCGTCCACCGCTTTGGCGCACCTGCGTGGATTTAGACGCGCGCATGCAACCTCGGACCTTGCTCGCATCGCATGCGGTGAGAGAGTGCGATCCGGGGAACGACAGGAGTGCGATGTGCGCGAGGACGGGATTGAGCGGTGCGTCAGCACGGAGAGCAGGAGCTGGAAAACTGTGCGAACGAGCGTGTGCGAAACAAAGATGTCATTGTAATCCAGTTGTTAATATACCCACTGTACCTTTTCGTATTTTATTTGTGTTTCCAGTCTTTTCTTTCACATTTTTTTTTCCTTTAATGCGAACAAGTCAGTTTACATGTGGGTATCTTCTCTCCATACACAATATTTGTAAAAAAAAATACCTTCCCCGCGCACGCCTGTAACTGTTCCACCACAGAGGTAGTTAGAGAATAAATAAGCTTTGATACCAAATTAAGGTTAATTGTAAAACAACGACTGCTTTATTTAGTTTTTGAACTCTACAGTTATTCCTTCTTGCCATATGTAGCGCAAGCATTGTATTGCAGTGAACGACGACGGAATCGCGAGTTTGGAGGTGTGAATAAAAGCGAAGAAACGTTACAGACTTCTTTCTTTCGCACTTGTGCAAGAAAAAAAAATAATCGAGAAATTCAAAAATTATGCTATCAATGCACTTGCATGGCGTAGAATCAAATGTTGTTCTGCTGAGCTGCCGTTCTTGTATACTGGCTGCTACACGAAGCTATTTTGATTTCCTATAAAATTCAGTGTGACAAAGCCCCAGGCGGATATATTTCGCGTTTCAAGTTCTTGTGAAAGGTGGAAGGCGGCCCGTCGCCGTGCCGCGGACGACTCTAGCTGGCTCTGCGATCATTTTTGCCACTGCAGTGATTTGAATATCGGTTTGTTTAGCAAATAACTGGCGTATTCGTTTGCCGAGTGAGTGTTTCAAGATAATCATAGAGCATTTACCAGTACCGTATGTGTGCGATATTCCATCAGTGATTAATGCGCCATGGTCATTGCAGTCGTGCTTTTGATTATACACGTCTACTCTTGCAAAGCCTAAGACGTAAGTTACGCTAGCTCTGGGTATGTCAAATAGGTATATGAAAGAAATAGAGCCTTAAAGTATAGCGGCTGACGCATTGCGTCGTGAATTCCCGCCCGGGTTGCGGCCGTGTGCACCTTGAACCACACGTGGAGCGTCAGTGCCTGCGTCTTGGATTGCATCGCGCCGCGTGTAACCCGACAACCCCACCTGCAGAGCGCATTCACTCGGGCAAGTCGGCGCCGCTGTTGCTGGCGCCGCGCCTCCATGTTTTTCTTCCTTTGTTTGTAATGTTTTCAATGCACCTAGCAAGCAGCGAACAGAGCGTCCATATTTCGGCGCGAGTGTGTGCCATCAGTGGACTGGAACAGAAGTGCGCGGTGTGTCGTCAGCAAGGGCGGACGCTTTAGAAAAAACAAATGTGCGAACGAGTGCGATGAAGAAAAGTGAAACTGTAACCCAGTTATTTGTTTCAGCATACCTTAATATTATTCATACTGAGATTTTACGTGCAGTGTTTTCTCTCCATGTTTTTTCTAATACTTCACTTCTTATAGCGACAACGAAGCAGGAAGCGTCGATACGATTTGCCATATGTGGGAACGTGCACGCATGTGCGGACCGACGTTTAATTTACCGCTCAATAACCCAGCTTTAATTTAGATCACCATTGCTAAATCGTTTAAGCGAAAGTATGTGCTGCGATGCTTCGTATTCGTATAGCTTAAACGGCCTATTGTATTTTTAAAGTGTATTTTGATGGAAGCGCGCTCGCCATAGTTGATCTGAGTCACGTACGAGCCTTAATAGGCCGACGCTTAATGCTCATTTTTTGCATCACACTGCATTCGTGTCCTGCGGTAATCGTCTGTTTGAAGCCACTGTTATTAAAACTAATACACTCGGGGGCAAAGAAATTTGCTAAAACGTTTGAAATTCCTTTGAAAGAGCAGCAGGCATCTCCACGGGAGCGGCCATGGAAGAACCTCGACCATTGCCGAATAGAATACAAAAAATCGCAACCCTTGCTATGCACGATATATGACATGCCGTTTTGATTCTTTCTAATCTCCCGGTTGGCGTGGAGCTATTTATCACCGCCGCCACCTTGACGGACCAGCAAACGGTAGTGAACTTATTGATATTTTACGCCGTTGACCGATCGTCGGTCTCATCCAAATTCGCCACAGTATACATGCGGATTGATTACAGTTCCAGCTTAAGTCAATGAAGATCTAGTGTAAAAGAACATGATGTAATCCCAAGCAACATCAACAACAGCTAGGTGGGATTAAAGCAAACACGACGGAAACCAGCACCGCCGAACTATAACTATTGAGACACACGATTTCCGAGGTATTTAAAATTCCATAAGTAACTTGAAAACATCGGTTATAACAGCACTGTTAACGACTCCAAGTACTAAATGAGCCTGCCAACCGCAAAAGCACGCTAATGCGGTTTCTCACGGAATATTTCCAGCCACACGCTAATTTGCATTTATTATGGTCCAGTAGGTGAAATCGACAAGACAATGTTGACTAAAGAGTAAGCCAATGCATCTGGCGGGACATGGTAACAGAGCTGACAGTGTTGCCCAACATATGCCATATATTAGCCAACGTCAGTGGAGTAATGGCTAACGCTGTTCGATATAGCCATCCTTATGAAAGGGCAATGCAAATACCGTTGATATCTTAGGTATGCCAGTGTATATATGACATTGGCGGGCCATTGTAACAGAGCTCACATTATTGTCCAGCTTATGCCGAATATTGGCCAACATCAGTGGACTGACGGCTAATGCTGTCCGTTATAGCCGTCCGTATCTCATGGCAGCGCCGACACCGGTGATACGCCGGATATCCAGGCCCCTCATCGCCATCCTCGTATAATGGTACCATTGATATTGTGAGGTCATCGGATGTGACGGGCCAATGTTGTTATCATTATAAATTGGTACGACAATATTGGTTACCATTGGAATCCTCAGGGCCAGTGTTGGACGTGTTATAGAATGGCACAACCAATACCAGCCATAAGATGGCAGCGCTGGGCCTACATAGGGCTGATCCCTGCCAACTCACTGACAATATTGGCCCGGGCTCTTGTGCTGCCTGGGTTGTAGTTGGTGCAGTGACTAGTATTGTCTGGCATGCTTCCTCTCATGTACCTGCGCCTCCTTTAAAGGACAAAATATGAAGCAGGCATGAGGTTCACTCATATTTCTATCCTACATGAACTACGTTGTCCAAAAGAATATTCCCCTCAGCTTTGTGCGCCTTAGACGTCCGTCTTTTGTAATATCACCGAAAATCCAAAACTTAGAAATTACTTTAAAAATCCCGAGCCTTTTCATGCAGTCACTTTTATGGGTAGTTCTAAATCTCGCTTCGTTTGCATCCTTTACCTAGAAATGGGCATGCCTTACTATTGTCACAGCTGTAAGGTAGCTTCGAGAATTTTTGCGAAAAAAAAAATATGTATCTATATATATATATATATATATATATATATATATATATATATATATATATATATATATATATATATATATATAAACAACCTGATATATCTTTTCATTCTTGTTGTTTCCAGGAGCTACGCTGGAGCATAAAATTATGTTCGTAATGCTTAAGCCATAATTTCCGATGGAACAAGCTACCAATATTTCTTCTGCGTATCAGCATGTGTATGCCCGACAACGTAATGTATTTGTTCAGCAGCTCAAATGCGTAATACTGATTGCCGATCATAGCGAAAACACTAATGTCATTCCTCTCAGTGAAGTTTAAAAACATTTACGCGGAGTGGAAGAACAGATAGATGCACAGGGGAAACAAGGGAAATGAAAATCTATCCGGCAAATGCATTCCTACATTTAAAGTTCCAGCATTGCTACCACACTGTATGAAATAGAAAGTTTGTTATATAGAAACTCCTAGTTAGTGTGCCTTACATTCTTATTGTATTTGTTTCTGAAAAATGTAAAAATATTCTGAAAGAGATTGAAGAGTTCTGAAGACAACAAAAAAACTTGTTTTAAATTGATTAATAAGCTGAAGATTTTAATGCACGTTATTTTTTGGATCTGAAGTATCCAAGAATGAGGATAGCATGGCTGTTTTTATCTTGTGAGATATTTTGTGGCAATATTTTACACTGTCTTATTATATCTAATAAGTACGCAATTGTTATTTCACAGGCCAGAATTGGTTTCTGAATACTGACGCTCTCAATTGAGAGCTGTGTTTCTCAGAAAGAAGATAGAGTGAAGTTACAAACAACACTAAGGAGCAGTTTTTGAATGTAAATTGGAACAGTCTGAAAATGCATGTTTGTTAAATTTACAGTCGAAATCATTAATACCCTGTTGTTTAGCGTTAAAAGAAACCCCCTTGCAATAATACATGTGCTTTATGCAGAGAGGGCAGATGATTGGACTTATTCTCAAGACATTATCGGTGCAGCGCAAACGACTACAACGGGAGGAGACACAGACACAGCACGTCTGTTTCGCTACTCATCCTCGTCGTATGCGCTGCACCGATGGTGATTTATGAATCTGTACAGAAAACACTTTACAAAACCGCCTTGAAGCTGTTTCCACAATGAGAGTGTGATAATCGCCGAAAATTTCCGCGACATAAGACAGGATAATAAGAGACAGCCATCGACAAACCATTGATTTTGACTTTCGTGTACTGGTCAGTCACGCCGGCTTATTCTGCTATTTATACAATGTTGAAAGTTACCGACCGACATTCCCAAAGCTACAAAAACAAGAATGACGGTGGTGCCAGATGATGGTAAACTTCAGACACAGTTGCTATTTCACCAGCACTAAATGCCTCTGTCGCTTCAAATGACGTAGCCCCGAAATGCCTGTGGAGGTCGTCTCTGGCACTGCGATAGATGCGAAGTCACCGCTGCTGTACATTTGCAAGGAGGCGACCAATCTATATGCGTGTTTCCACCTGGCTCAGAGGTGGTTCGTGCTTTAAACAGTGAAAATCTTTTACAATGCTGGGGTAGTTGCTGGTGCGGACGTAGTAGCTTTAAGTTGTGCAAGCCTGTATTGCAACGTTACAGTGCTGCTGGATGGTATCGAATTTTCTCCTTCCTCTCAACGGCATCTCCGTTGAGCACAAAGCACTTTATGAACCTCGCCCCTGAGCTACATGTCGGCGCCATATATGTCTTACTAACAAGCGCTCTTTGCAGAAAATTAGTCTCGTGACAGAGGAAACTATTTGCTAAACGCACTTCACACTGCCTTGAGAGTTCTTTGCATAAACCAAATTTTTAAGAAAAAAAAAACTCCCAATTGCGAGTCATCCATGTAGAAACCCTTGAAAGGTGGCTGATCCGGGACACAATGTCGGTGCAAACTATCTGGAGGTGATTGCGGGCACTGGCACATTAAAGGTGCAAAAAGGCTTTACCTAGTGGTCGTGCTAGGAAAATACGTTCACCTAGATGGAAACGAGAGGGCTCACTGGCCCAATCACCTTACAGAAAGGTGCACAGCCTTGCTTCCTTTATTTAACCATTTATTTTATTTCATTTTCAAAACGTCGACTTTGGCACGTGCCGAAAGTAAGAAACAAAGGCATTGGTGCTGCCCCTTAATGTCCTTTTATTGAACTGACGTGTGCCGGTAATAGAACCAGGAATTTATAGGCAGCGACAATGACAAACGGACTCATCGGTCATGGAACCGCGAATTCCCGACGCTTTCGTCAACGCACAATTGAAGTTCGGCCAAAAACATCAGGATAAATACGCAAAAGGTGACTCAAACAAACTAGAATGATACGGAAGTATGCACGAGTGATACATTCGTCATACATCTCAACGCATAATGAATGGCAAAGAAAATGGGAAAGCCGCGTCTGGCGACACTTGAAGTCAAAACTCAAGGAGCACAAGGACGCTCCGGGAACTTCACTGACTGTGATAGGATCCCATACCGGCGACTGTTAAAAATAAACATTTAGATTGTTCGTGGAACTATGGCGCATGGTTACACGTCGGATATGAGTCTTGCTAAAAATGCGTATCTGTGCTAACGATATGAATGCAGTGCCGCTGTTAGACATTTGGATTGGCAAAAAACATTTATTTATGGACTGTAGTAGAACGCGCGCTCGCGCGCGCGCGCTCCTGAAGCCGGCCGTTTCCGTTCGGCAGACTGCATTTGTCTGTCGGGTGCGTCTCGTGATACATTCTGTGCATCAGCGACGGGCTGGGGAGTGAGCCCGTCAGTAGCTGTCTGAATAAAACGGCTTGCTCTCGACTGAGCCCCGAGCAAGGGGGTGGAAGAGTTCTGCGAGCTAAGCGGAACGTCTTGGTTATTTCGCTGTAGTCGGTCACCAATATTTTTATAACACCGTAAAGAGCAAGCATACTTTTCAGATATTTCACCATCCCTGCGGTAGAGATAGACTACACGAGGAACTTCTAACAACTCGGAGAGCAGATCATCGATCAAAAACATTTTGCCTTTAGAAGAGCCGTCAAGGTATATATGGAAGCGAGTCCAAGGATCTCTTGTGCCCTTACATGGGCGGAATTGCGCTTTACTAGGAGCGAACTATCGTCATGCCTTTTTGGCACACAGCCTCGTTTCGCTCATTCTGCCTTTCAATGCGGACCCTCCACGGAAAGGCTTTGCATGTCAAGACGGTGGGACATGTTTGTAAGGATCCAGCTCCACATGGTGGTTGCAACTCCCGGAAAGAGGGAGAACCGAGGAGGACGATGACCTACGTGGCACATGTGGCGGAGAACTCAGAGAATCTTGCTAAATTTTTCAATATCACATGTTCTACAAATCTCATTGTCAATCTGCCGTGTGAATTATGACTTTTTAGTTATATAATTTATTTCACCATTTCTTTTCCTCCACCTCTCCACTTAAATTTTCTTTTTTACAAGTAAGCATACTTCAAAAGCATTCTTTGCTGCCCAATCCTTGTCCAATCCCCCTCTGTGGGTTTATGCCATGAGTAATTTGGACAATACCAACAACGACACCTAAGAGAGATCGGCGAAGCAGGGCGGCTGGAGGACGGGTGGTCAAGAAGTGCGGCTGATCTCATCCACGAGACCTGGGAGTGGCCAGGGAGCTCTTGCCGATCGCGTCTCACCTTTCCAATAACCCGGGTGACCAGACCTGGGAAAGTCGACTCCTGTTGTGCTCCCGGAGCAAGTAGCCAGCACGCGCGTTCGGCGTCGGGCGTGGTGCGCTGGATAAAAGCACCTCGAAATCGGGCGTTCCTTCTGCGTGACTGCAACCTCAGGCTTGTCGCCTCGGCTGGTCGTCACCCGCCGCCAAGCTACCTGCTGGCCTGACCCAAGCCTCTGTGGACACCGGGCGTTTTTTGCACTCACAGCCCACGTACGGGAGCGTCCGCATAGATTTCCTTTTTCTAGCGTCCGCTGACCTTTACTGGGTTGTGTTCGTCTTCATCTTGTTTGCTGAGCTCGTTATTTTCTATCTGTTGTTATTTGTCTAGTCCTACGAATTGATTATATGTGTGTTTCTTTGATCCCACCAATTCAGCCCTGTGATAGGTGGATTTTAGCCTCCTCACAATGATACATCCTGATGTGCTGTAACGGTAGGGGACTCCAAGAAGTTCTTTGCACATTTGTGTGCTGCTGCTTTGATCTTCCATCAGGGCAGCACTTTGTCCTAACTTAAGGGACGATAACGTACGACCCTATCATATGGACAGCTGTGTTCAGAAAATGGCCATAAACGTTCAAAAGCACCGAAAACCGACTGCAGGTCCTTCCGCTTCGTCGGTTCCGGCACTTGCTTGATGGCCTCTGCCATTTCTGCTGAAGGACGTAATCCATCTTTGTTGAAGCTTTACCTCAGGTAAATAAGTTCTGCGCCTCTGAACACTCGTCTCTGCACTGAATGAAATCTATGCTCTTTGATGTCATGAATCACCTTCTGAGGCCTCGCATCGGTCTTCGTGACTCCCTTCTCGATAAGAATATCGTCCAAAACACTAGACTCCATCAAGGCGGATCAAACGTATTTTCATGTAAGATTAGAAAATAGAAAAGTCAACCACAAATGAAGCCTGCAACCGGGATATATTGAAAAGTACCTTATTTTGGTTTCGGTAAACAGCATGGCGATGTCGCAATCTACAGTCTCTTGTTGATAGGAATTCACCACACGGCGAGAAAACGCTATCCAAGGCTACTAGTCTTAATAGCAGTTACTTGGCTGTGGGCAATGCATGAGTGTCCCAGTTGAGGACTGGGTTGAGGGCTGTGAAGGGGTTCTATTAATGGAGATAAATAAATCAAAAAGGCGCGAGGCGGCAGTACTGTGAAGAAAAAAACAACTCTAACACGTAATAGAAAGAAAAGGATAAGAAACACGGGGAAGGAACAGGATAATAATTTACACCAGGAAAGGTAAGGCGCGTTTATTTGTTTGCGTCCTTGGTGATGCTGCGTCTGACGACGTAATACGGCTCTGCGTCGGTGAGGCGGTGACTTTGGATGCGTCTCAGGTTGACGAGTCTGGTCAACGGCCGCTCTACATAAGGCCTCTGCGCGGTAGCTAGGATCCAACTGTTACGCTTCACATAGGCGTACTTCATATGGTCGGAGCCGCATCTCGTGGAAACGTGGTCCACTTGCGTTCGACCGCCCGGCTGGTGGTCACGTCGTCACAGCTCCTAGTAGTAGTAAAAACATTTGTTTAAACAGAGGAGTTCGGGGCGCGCAGGCCCCTGGGCCCCCGCACGGCCCCACTACACTCAAACGTTCATGTTCCTAGAGATTCATGACGTCGGCAGCTCGGTCTGGGGCAGTCTTTTGCCGGACCGGGTCCTTAGAGCGTAGCAGGGTCTCCGAGTCCAAGTTCATCTGCGCATGAGTCCAGTAGCTCAGGCTCTGCTGTCCCGGGTCCGCTGTCCCGGACGTCTTGGTGGAAGCCCTCGCCTGGTGTGAGGTTCTTTCTTTAAAATCTACGGGCCACCTTGTTCCGTGGCTTATTGTAGGATACCAATCTAAATATACTGCCAGACCGACCACTTTAGCAATGAATACTTTTATCTGTGCACATTGACGGGACGAGAGTATAAGCGAAAAATTAACGAAAAATTGACGAGTCACCAGTTCGTTGGGTAAGTAGGAAAGTCAAGTCGGTGTAGACGCTCCGGTTGGTCACACTTGGTACGGTTGCTGACGTAGGACATCAGCAGGCCTAGCGAAAGGCTAGGCAACCGAACGGGGCCCAGTGAAGGTACGAGGCCTCGGGTTGCCATACCACGGCCGCTGAGTCCGGTCTCCCTAATGTGCGTAGGTCCCGCACGGCAGCGAACGCCCGTACCGATGATGGACGTTCGTCACCGCAGCGAAACTAAGTTAAAGTAGTGGTAATCCCGGGTCCGATCACCCGGGACAACAGGAGGAACAGGACAAGATACGGCCGGCAGGCCCCAGGTCTGGATCCCCGGGTCACGCCTGGCAGAAGACGCACCGCTCTGAGCTCCTTGGACAGCCGATCGACTCCGCTGCTCGCCTGTTTTCTCGTCCTCGTACCTCGTGCTTCTCGAGCCAACCTCCACGTTTTTCTCTTCTTTCTTCGTTCTCCGAACGTGTTTCCCTACTTCGTCTTTTCTCAGACAAAAGACGGTTGGTTTTTCCCCACTCACACACATGTTCTTCACACCTGGTCACTCGGGGCGCCAACAGAGAGACGCAGCCAATAGACTTTTCTTTCCAACTGTTCTCTTCCGTGTCCTCGTCCCCACTCTCTGGTTCGCCTGCGCTCTTGTCTCCACCTGCTGTTTGCTCCACGTGGCACATCACTCATGCGCCACGCGTTTGTTCCTTTTCTCCACGGGGCGCTTTCTCGACGCGCCACATGTTTCTTGCCTTCTCCACTTATTCGTCGTCATCATCATCATCATCATCATCATCATCAGCCTGATTATACCCACTGCAGGGCAAAGGCCTCTTCCATATTTCTCCACTTAACCCGGTTCTGTGCTAGCTGCATCCACTTGACCCCTGCGAACTTCTTAATCTCATCCGCCCACCTAACTTTCTGCCGCCCCCTGCTACGCTTTCCTTCCCTTGCAATCCAGTTTGTTACCCTCAGCGACCATCGGTTATCCTCTCTTCGAACAACATGTCCTGCCCATGTCCATTTCTTCTTCTTAATTTCCACTAGAATGTCGGTAACTTGAGTTATTTCTCTGACCCACTCTGCACGCTTTCTATCTCTTAATGTTACCCATACCATTTTTCGTTCCATAGCCCTCTGGGTTGTCCTCAACTTAAGTAGAACTCTCTTGGTTGGCCTCCACGTTTCAGCCCCATAGGTGAGTACAGGCAAGATGCAACTGATGTATAATTTTCTCTTGAGCGATACCGATAAGCTGCTATTCATAATCTGCGAGTGCTTGCCAAATGCGCTCTATCCCAATCTTATTCTTCTTGTTATGTCCTTTTCTTGGTCCGGATCTGCGGTTACTACCTGTCCTAAGTAGACATATTCGCCTACTACTTCCAGTATTTCGCTACCTAATGTAAACTGATGTTCCTTCCCGAGGAACATCAGCGCCCTACTTATGTGACGCTTGCTCCGCAAAAAAGCCCCCTTAAAATATTTTTTATGTATCGGAAAAAAATCCACTTGCAGTGATGATGTGGGGTTGTAATAGAGAGATAAATACGTTTTCCCCGCTTATTCACTTTAATCACTTATTCACTTTTCCCCACAAAGTGATCGCGTGTGCTACCGAGCGCACGCCGACCACTGCTGGCCGTGCTCTTGGGATCAAAGGAACAACACGCGCTGACCACAAACAGGTATTTATTGCTGCAATAACAACACCAGCTAGAAATAAAACACGCTAATAAATCTTAGTCGTCCGACTCACCAGGAAGGTCGGTAACTAGTTCTAATCTTGCACTGTTCTAGGCAAATAACTATTTGAATCTTAAGTTTTAGCAAGCATTGGAACATTTGAATGCTCAAGAATACTCCTAGTCCTTCTAACTAGAGGACGCTAAGTACACCATGACCGCAAGTGTGTATTTTATCCTGATAAAGTTTAAAAGAGGAATATAAATCGGGCTATCTTTCTGCGGATTTTTAGTGTATGAATGTTACTTAGAATCATGAACTGTGAAGTGGACTCCTCCGTTCTCTACTTTTCAAATATAAACCCAACAGCAATCCTTTTAAAATTTCAAGGAGCTCTGTCTTTTTTCGTGTACGAGTCCCACACAACTTAAGCATATCCAAGTTAAATCCCAATGCGTTTCATAAGGAAAGTTTATATGTGACGGGGCATTCTTTAGTGTGGTGGTGCAGCGGTGGCGTAGCGGTAGAACATCCGCCTCGCATGCAAGAGGACCGGGGCTCAAATCCCGGTGCCGCGCAATTCTCCAGCGGATGAAAGAAAAAAAATAAAAAAAAAATCCGCGTGTTGATGGAATTGCATAAACAGGTTTGGGGTGCGACCTGATGCCGGCGAACACCTCGGAAAACGCACTCCCTCACCAGAACAGGAGTTGGCCACCCTGGTGCAGTAATTGGCCGCAACCTCCTATGATAAGCTCCATAAAACCCCGGCCCTCAGTCACCAGCGGCTGCGGAACAACTGGCCACGGCGGCGGTCAGACCTGTGACGCAGCAGGGGGTGCTAAAAAAGTCTGGCTCCGCTGGACAGGCCGCCATTGGAAAATGACCCTGGCAACGTTTAATGCTAGAACCCTAGCTAGTGAAGCTAGCTTAGCAGTGCTGTTAGAGGAACTAGAGGGCATGAAATGGGATGTCATAGGGCTTAGTGAGGTTAGGAGGCCGAATGAGGCATATACTGTACTGAAAGATGGGCATGTACTGTGTTATCGAGGCTTACCAGAGAGGCGACAACTAGGAGTAGGTTTCCTTGTCAATAAGTATATAGCGGGTAATATAGATGAATTCTATAGTATTAATGAGAGGGTTGCAGGCATCGTAATTCGGCTTAATAAGCGGTATAAACTGAAGGTTGTACAGGCCTATGCACCTACATGTAGATATGATGACCAGGCAGTTGAAAGCTTCTACGAAGATGTAGAATCGGCAATGCGAAAAGTAAAGACGCAGTATACTGTACTAATGGGCGATTTCAATGCCAAGGTAGGGAAAAAACAGGCAGGAGACAAGGTAGTAGGTGACTATGGCATTGGTTCTAGGAATAGCAGGGGGGAGTTACTAGTTGAGTTTGCAGAGCGCAATAACTTACGAATCATGAATACCTTCTTCAGCAAACGGAAGAACCGGAAATGGACATGGAAAAGTCCTAACGGAGAGACTAAAAATGAAATCGACTTCATAATGTGTTCAACCCCCGCCATTATGCAAGATGTAGAGGAAATCGGGAAAGTACGATGTAGTAACCACAGGATGGTGAGGTCCCGAATTAGCCTAAATCTGAAGAAGGAACGCAACAGATTAGTAAGAAAGAAACCCATCAACGAATTAGCGGTGAGGGGGAGGGCAGAAGAGTTCAGGATCTCGTTACAGAATAGGTTTTCAGCTCAAACTGAGGATGGCGACATTACCCTAGAGGCAAAGAAAAATAATTTCAGAGATATCATTACTGAGTGCGCGGTAGAAGTAGGCGGTAGGATAGTTAGAGATGATACCGGTAAGCTGTCTAAGGAGACGAAAGATTTGATTAAGAAACGCCAGAGTATGAAAGCTTCCAATCCAACAGGCAAGATCGAATTGGCCGAGATATCAAAGCTAATCAATAAGCGCAAGATGGCCGATATTAGGAAGTATAACATGGAGAAAATTGAGCATGCTGTAAAGAACGGGGGAAGCCTTAAAGCGGTAAAGAAGAAATTGGGCATAGGCAAAAACCAGATGTATGCGATAAGGGACAAGGCGGGCAACGTCATCACTAATATGAAAAGATAGTCAAAGTAGCCGAGGAGTTCTATACAGATCTCTACAGTAGCCAAAGTAGTCAGGACCGTAATGAGATTGGCGGTAGGGAAAAACAGTCAGACGTTCCACCAGTGACGAAGGACGAGGTCAAGAAAGCACTAGAAACTATGAAAAGGGGGAAATCAGCTGGAGAGGATCAGATAACTACAGATTTGCTGAAGGACGGGGGGGATATCGTGCTAGAAAACCTGGCCACCATGTACACGCAGTGCCTGGTGTCATCGACGGTACCGGAACCATGGAAGAATGCAAACATTATCCTCATTCACAAGAAAGGGGACTCTAAGGACCTTAAAAATTACAGACCAATCAGCTTACTGTCTGTTACGTATAAGGTATTTACTAAGGTAATCGCTAATAGAATCAGGACAACCTTAGACTGCAATCAAGCAAAGGATCAAGCAGGGTTTCGGAAACGGTACTCTACTATCGATCATATCCATACCATCAATCAGGTGATAGAAAAATGCTCGGAATATAACCAGCCCTTATACATAGCATTCATTGATTACGAAAAAGCATTTGACTCAGTTGAAACCTCAGCGGTGATGCAGGCATTGCGAAATCAGGGGGTAGACGAGCCATACGTGAAAGTGCTGGAAGATATATATATAGCGGCTGCACAGCAACAATAGTTCTGCATAAAGAAAGTAACAAAATTCCCATAAAGAGAGGTGTTGGGCAAGGCGACACAATCTCCCCAGTACTATTCACAGCTTGTTTAGAGGAAGTATTCAGAGACTTGGAATGGGAGCAGTTAGGGATAAGGGTAGATGGAGAATACCTCAGTAATCTGCGATTTGCTGATGACATTGCCTTGCTAAGCAACTCGGGGGATGAACTACAAATAATGATTGATGACCTAGACAGGAAAAGTAGAAAGGTAGGCTTGAAAATCAATATGCAGAAGACTAAGGTAATGTTCAACAGCCTCGGGAAGGAACAGCAGTTTACATTAGGTAGCGAAATACTGGAAGTAGTAGGCGAATATGTCTACTTAGGACAGGTAGTAACCGCAGACCCGGACCACGAAAAGGAAATAACAAGAAGAATACGATTGGGATGGAGCGCATTTGGCAAGCACTCGCAGATTATGACTAGCAGCTTACCGGTATCGCTCAAGAGGAAATTATACAACAGTTGCATCTTGCCTGTACTCACCTATGGGGCTGAAACGTGGAGGCTAACCAAGAGAGTTCTACTTAAGTTGAGGACAACCCAGAGGGCTATAGAACGAAAAATGGTAGGGGTAACATTAAGAGATAGAAAGCGTGCAGAGTGGGTCAGAGAAATAACTCAAGTTACAGACATTCTAGTAGAAATTAAGAAGAAGAAATGGACATGGGCAGGACATGTAGTGCGAAGAGAGGATAACCGATGGTCGCTGAGGGTAACAAACTGGATTCCAAGGGAAGGAAAGCGTAGCAGGGGGCGGCAGAAAGTTAGGTGGGCGGATGAGATTAAGAAGTTCGCAGGGGTCATGTGGATGCAGCTAGCACAGAACCGGGTTAAGTGGAGAAATATGGGAGAGGCCTTCGCCCTGCAGTGGGTATAATCAGGCTGATGATGACGATTCTTTAGCGTACATCTTAAATTCGATAGCTTTCGTAATGATCTGAATAAATATTGATAATGGTTTCTAAGCAATTTAACTCATTGTGATGTGTTGCGTCTAAAATTTTGTATTCTTCAACTTCCAAAATCGCATTGCCGTGTAGAAAGTAAAGAAGCAAATTAGGAGACTTTTTCTTATTATTCGCAAGACATTGTTTTTAGTATTAAGTTCGCTGGGCAATTTTTCACACCACTTATCAATGGCATAAATTGCTTTTTGTGCTGAATTAACCGATACATCTCCAGGAAAAACTGTAACTCAATCATTTATACATAATAAGGACAAGAACTTCCCAAGCACATTTTCCTGATGAACTCCTGAATGAATAATGAGAACACTTGAAGGGTTCTCTTTAATTCTGCCTATTGCCGCGAAACCTTCAACACTGTATTTGTTGTTTTTTAGCAGCCGCCGCTACACGTCCTTATCACTTTGATTCCGGATCACGCATCAGTTCTGTATTCTTTGTTTGGTTATGCTCGATGTCGCGAGTCACACCTTTATCAGTTTCGTTGTAGCGCATGATGCACCGAGATCTATCCCGAAGATTCCGGCCACTAGTTTGTCTTTCTACAATGTTCCAGCTTCTCTTTGAGACGTTATCTAGATTGATCTGAGCAGCCTTTAAATTGAGCGTTGACGAGTGTGACGGGCATTCTTTGTTCCACGATCGACGAGCACGTTTGTTTCTATCGCCGCCGCCTAGTTGCTTAGTTCTTTTGCGGGCGCAAGTAAGCCCAAATAAAGTTTCTTTAGTGCAATCATCGACCCCTTCATTTGTGTCGTCGACCTCGTCACCACTACGTGACATCTGGTGGAGGTGCTGCTTTTGATCCTTCAAGAGAAGACCCAAGCAATGTCCCTGTAGCCCTGGAAGACCAGCTTCCAGGCCATCAAGCCAGCCGCCGACTTCAAGGCCTACAACCCGAACACGGTCTGCTGCCTGACCCCATTCGATCTCGGAAGGCATCGACGCTGACAGTGACCCAGCCTGCTACAGCACCGGTTGTTTTCGTCCAACCCCGTCAGCCCCCCTACTTCCACGGACGACCGGATGAAGATGCTGGAGACTGGATGAACCTTTTCGACCATGTGGCAGAATTCAGCGGCTGGAACGACGCTGCGAAACTCAGGCAGGTCTACTTTGCTCTTCAAGGACATGCCCGAGATTGGTTTGAAAATCATGAGGCAACTATGAAGGATTGGGAGGTTGTCAAGGAAGCTTTTTTGACTGCCTTTGCAACCATCGTCCGAAAGGAAAGAGCCCAGGCCCTCCTGCAGTCAAGACTTCAACTTACTTACGAGCCTGTCATGGCATACTTTGAGGAGATGAAGCGCCTCTTTCGCCGCGCAGACCCTAACATGACCGAAGGTGAGAGAGTCAAATTTTTAATGCGAGGCGTCAAAGAATCACTTTTGCAAGTCTTGTCCGAAATCCGCCAAAAACCGTGGCAGAATTTGAAACGAAGGCGTCTACTATCGAGAAGACGATGGCCACCCGGATGCGCCACTACGAGCGACCACTTCAGCCGGACTGCTCAACGCACTACCCCAACGCATCTGCAAGCAGAGAGAACCTTCGGGACCTCGTCCGGGAGATCTAGCGAGAGGAGCTCCGCCGAATGCTACCATCATCGCAACAACCCCAGGTGGCGATGCTCGCGGACGTCGTCCGTGAAGAAGTCAGCAGGCGCTGGGCGTTCCTAAAGCGACGACTCTGACGGCTCCAGAGCATGAATCAGCAGCGATGGACTATGCAGCTGCATTATGTCATCCTGCATCCCGACGCGACCTCCCAAGCCCTCATCGCTACCATCCTGCATCCGAAATTCGCCCCTTGGTCCCCGCCCGCCAAGAATACCAACGATCCCCAAGCCCCAGAAAGTGCGACGCCTGGAGGACAGCAAACATCTGACCGCTTTGCTTCCTTTGTGGTGAGCAGGACACATCCTCCGTCACTGCCCGTACAGGCGGATCAGCCTCCGTGGTTTCGCTGTCGACGCCCCACGACCCCGTCCTGGCGAGCGACCACAGGAAATCAACGACTTCCTACGCAGCGGAGAACACTCGTCGCCAAGGCGTCTGTCACGCTCCCCATCACCGTACAATGCCCAATTTGCGTCGCCGGGCCGCGGTTACGTGCTAGGACAGTATTCTAGCCCCCGTAGGGGAAACTAAAGGCAGCAACCTTTGGAGGTGAGGTTGCTGAACGGAGAAAAGACGAAGATCCTCCGCCGCCGACGACCACTAACGACGACGCAACCATTTCATCGCCGCTCCACACGACGACATCGACGACAACACGACCAGAGTGCAAGCAGACAACGCTGCCCAGCGAAGTAACAACAGTATGCCCCGGCCATAACCTGAAGACGGTGCCGAGATCGGACACTAAGGCCCACGTGCAATGCGAGGACGCGATCAAGTGACCTTCAAGTTAATATCGACGGTCGCTTAGCCACTGCCCTTGCAGACACCGGAGCTGACTATTCAGTCATCAGTGGACCGTTAGCCTCCCATCTCAGGAAAGTTACACCCGCTTGGGATGGCCCGCTGATTTGCACCTGCAGGTGGCAACCTGATTACGCCATCGGAACGATGTACTGCAAGAATAACCGTAAATTGGCGTATCTTACCCCACCAGCTTTGTGGTCTTGCCGCCGTGTTCCCGCGACGTGATTTTAGGCATGGACTTCCTAAATGAAAATAGGGCTATCATCGACCTCCGATCCAAGCTCATCAAGCTCCCTGCAGACAAAACCATACCTGCTACGACGACTTCGACGCAACACGTCCCTCTAAACGTCCTCGACTGAGAATTGACCGCGCCACCCCGATCAAGCGTCGAAGTCATGCGAAGGTAGCACAGACATTGAAACCGCTGAAGGCATCGTCGAAGGAAATATCCAATTGCTCTTGGAACGAGGTATCGGCATCGCAAGAGGCATCGCGAAATTCCGGAGAGGACAAGCTCAGGTGCTGGTAACAAACTTCACTGAAGAATACCGGCATCTCAACAAGGGCACGACCATCGCTTTTCTCGACGAATTAGCGGATCTCAAAGACGTATTCGCCCTCCACGACCAACCACTGGAAGACGCATCGGACCAATTCCGTCAGCCCACGTTTGTTATCAACCCAGTATTAACCCACAGCAGGAAAATCCAGATTCGCAGTCTTCTTCGAAATTACAGGGAGTGCTTCTCGTCATCATCGAAGGTACGACAAACACCACTGGCCAAGCACCGCATTATAACGGACGAACACGACCGACCTCTGCGCCAAAGCCCTTATCGTGTATCGCCGCGAGAACGCCAGGCCATTCGCGATCAAGTTCAGGAAGTGCTGCGTGATGACGTAATCCAGCCGTCGAACAGCCCCTGGGCAGCACCAGTCGTTTTGGTCAAGAATAAAGACAGCTCACTTCGCTTCTGCTTTGATTACCGCCGCTTGAATAGCATAACGAAGAAGGATGTCTACCCGTTTCCCCGCATCACCGACACTCTCGACCGGCTCTGCAATGCAAGGTACTTCTCATCCATGGACCTGAAGAGTGGATATTGGCAAATTGAGGTCGACGAAAGAGATCGCGAGAAGACCGCATTCATCACTCCGGACGGTCTTTATGAGTTCAAGGTGATGCCATTTGGCCTCTGCTCCGCACCAGCCACGTTTCAACGAGTAATGGACACAGTCCTGGCAGGCTTGAAGTGGCAAATTTGTTTGGTATATTTGGACGACGTTGTTGTCTTCTCGTCAAACTTTGAAGACCACCTAAAACGACTACAGACAGTGCTGGAAGCCATCAAGTCATCGGGACTAACGCTAAAAGCAGAGAAGTTTCACTTCGCCTACGAAGGATCCGGTTCCTATGTCACATCTTCAGCAAGGACGGTATTCGCCCAGACTCGGGGAAAACAGCTGCAATCGCGCAATTCCCACCACCTGCCGACAAGAGAGCTGTGCGCCGATTCCTTGGGCTGTGCGCTTATTATCGACGATTTGTCAGAAACTGTTCCGGATCGCCGAACCGTTGACGCAGCTTACAAAGGCTGACGCACCTTTTAAATGGGAAGCGCCGCAAGGAGAAGCCTTCGACGAACTCAAGCGCCGCCTGCAATGCCCTCCTCTACTTGGCCACTTTGATGAAAACGCCGAGACCGAAATTACCACCGACGCGAGCAGTGTGGGCCTAGCAGCCGTTCTCGTCCAGAAGAGTGCCGGACAGAAGAAAGTAATCGCCTACGCTAGCAGGTCCCTCACAAAAGCCGAAGTCAATTACTCGACGACCGAGAAGGAGTGCCTTGCAATCATCTGGGCCACTTCTAAGTTTCGTCCATACCTATACGGCGACCATTCAAGGTGGTAAGCGACCATCAGCTAATTTGAAAGATCCTTCCTGCCGCCATGCCAGATGGAGCTTACGACTTCAGGAATTTGACATGACTGTAGCCTATAAGTCGGGCCGGAAGCATTCCGACGCAGACTGCTTATCCCGCGCTCCCATCGATGCTCCCCCGAAGGACGATGACGACGGCGCCTTTTTGGGACCGGTAAGCGCCAGCAGTTTCGCAGAACAGCGATCAGACCCTGAGTTGAAAGCGCTAGCCGATTACTTGGAAGGAAAGACCGCTTCCCCTCCTGGTTTGTTCAGGCGACATTTATCATCCTTCACGTTAAGCAATTGCCTCCTCGTGAAGAACTTCGCACCCAACAAGGCCGCGCAGCTTCTCGTAGTGCCTAAAAGCCTTGGGCAAGAAATTCTGCAGGCGTTGCACGATGAGCCCACAGCAGGCCACCTCGGATTTGCGCGCATGTTGCGTCGAATCCAGGAGAAGTATTACTGGCCGCGACTGCCTGCCGAAGTTGCCCACTACGTGTATACGTGTCGTGAGTGCCAACGACGCAAGACGCCGCCGATCAGACCAGCAGGACTACTAAACCCGATTCCGCCCCCAATCCTGCCCTTTCAACAAATTGGGATGGATCTCCTCGGCCCCTTCCCATCCTCGTCTATGGGTAACAAGTGGATCATCGTGGCCACTGAATACCTTACCCGTTACGCCGAAGCAAGAGCACTACCAAATGGTACCGCGGCAGAAGTCGCCAAATTTTTTTTCGAACAAATTCTCTGGCGACACGGCGCCCCAAAAGTGCTCATCACGGAAAGGGGAACGGCGTTTACGGCAGAGTTGACGCAAGCCATCCTGGAATACAGTCACACAAGCCATCGACGAACAACTGCGTACCATCCCCGGACCAATAGCCTTACGGAGCGCCTGAACAAAACGATCGCGGAGATGATCGCTATGTACGTCGACGCTGAACACAAGACCTGGGACGCCATCTTGCCTTGCGTGATCTTCGCGTATAACACGGCAGTCCAGGTGATGACCAGAGCGACCCCGTTTAAGCTTGTGTACGGCAGGGAGTCCACTACGACGCTCGACGCAATGCTGCCGCACGTATCCAGCGAAGACAACCTTGACGTCGCCGCCTACCTACAGCGTGCAGAGGAAGCCCGACAACTCGCACGGCTGCGTATTAAAGACCAACAGCGCACCGACAGCCGACGATACAATTTACGACAACGCCACGCAGAGTACAATCCAAGAGACCAAGTGTGGGTTTGGACACCAATTCGCCGTCGCTGATTAAGCGAAAAGTTGTTGCGTCGATACTTTGGGCCATACAAAATCCTTCGCTGCGTCGGATCACTTGACTATGAAGTCATTCCCGACGGAACGTCAGCATCACAACGGCGACGCGCGCGCCCAGAAATTGTACATGTTGTGCGACTGAAGCCATATTACGCGCGTTAAAGAATCTGTGGTGTTTAAACTTTGCGGTGTTTATGTTTAAGTTTCTTTGTTTTGG
Organism: Amblyomma maculatum; assembly: GCF_055883805.1. Taxonomy (NCBI): domain Eukaryota; kingdom Metazoa; phylum Arthropoda; class Arachnida; order Ixodida; family Ixodidae; genus Amblyomma; species Amblyomma maculatum. The sequence goes on along the minus strand of NC_139354.1, from coordinate 125,529,140 downwards.
AACATCGAGGCGATGTTTTTTTAAGGGGGAGTAATGCCGCGAAATCTTCAAAGCAGTATTTGTTGTTTTTTAACAGCCGCCGGCATACAGGATTATCACTCTGATTCTGGACCCCGTATCAGTTCCGAAATCTGTTTGTTAATGTTCGATGTCGCGAGTCACACCTTTATCAGTTTTGTTGTAGCGCCTGTCTCGAAGGTTCCGGCCACTCGGGTGTCTTTCCACAATGTTCCAGCCCGCGCTGGTAGCTGTTTGCGACGTTATCTAGATTGTTCTGTGCAGCCTTTAAATTGAGCGTTGACGAGTGTGATGAGCATTCTTTATCCGACGACCGACGAGCACGTTTGTTGCTATTGCCGCCGCCGAGTTGCTTAGTTCTTTTGCGGGCGCAAGTCAGGCCAATAAAGAGTGTCTTCAGTGCAATCATCGACCTTTCAATTGTGTCGTCGACCTTGTCTCCCCTACGTGAGAATATATATACATATATATATATATATATATATATATATAGATGTTACGGGGATGTACTTAATGTGACGGCACTGCGATGGGCTGAACTGGACGCAAGACTTCGGTAGCCGTGCAGAATCCGCTCTCCCAGCGTCGTTCTCTTTTTCAACGCTTCGTCGTGCCTGCGTTCCTTGATCGTCGTCTTTGTCAGTGAGCACATCACTTTGGTCTCGCGTTTCCCGGTAACACTACCCCCCTCGGCAAAAGGCACCGTCCCGGTGCGTATTAGTCGTGCGGTGTGGAGGGGGAGTAATATGGCTTGAGGCGGGCGACATGTACAATTTCGGAAGTGGGTTTAGCAGTCGGTGACTTTGGGTGGAGCGGTGCAATCTCATAGGTCACGTCGGTCACAGGGCGTAGTACACGGTAAGGACCCGTGTAGTGGGGCAGAAGTTTCTGACACAACCCCACACGACGGCACGGAAGCCAGAGCAACACCAGAGATCCGGGAGGATAGTGCACATCGCGGTGGTGAGCGTCGTAGCGGCGTTTTTGAGCTTCTTGAGAGACGGTGAGATTGTGACGAGCAATCTGGCGAGCAGCGTAGGCTCGGGCGATGGTATCGCGGGCATAGGTGGTGACGGGGCTAGCGGCGGGAAGCAAAGTGTCGAAGGGCAGTAAGGGGTCTCGTCCAAAGAGAAGATAGAATGGAGAGTACCCAGCAGTGTCATGACGCGAAGAGTTATATGCAAAGGTGACAAATGGCAGACTAATATCCCAGTCGCGATGACTGTCGGATACGTACATTGCGAGCATGTCGGTGAGTGTGCGGTTAATACGCTCCGTAAGGCCGTTCGTCTGAGGGTGGTACGCAGTGGTGAACTTGTGCCGAACGGAGCAAGAACGAAGTATTTCCTCAACAACTCGGGAAAGGAAACAGCGGCCACGGTCGGTAAGTAGTTGACGGGGAGCACCATGGTGTAATATGACGTCGTACAAAAGGAAGTCAGCAACGTCTGTGGCGCAGCTTGTTGGAATGGCGCGAGTGATCACGTACCGCGTGGCGTAATCGGTGGCCACAGCGATCCATTTGTTTCCTGATAAGGACTCGGGGAAGGGCCCTAGGAGGTCAAGGCCAACACGAGAAAATGGCTCAGTCGGGATAGCAATCGGCTGCAGGTGTCCAGGTGGCAGCACAGGGGGTTTCTTCCGGCGTTGACAGAGGTCGCAAGCGGCTACATAACGTTGGACAGAGCGGTAGAGTCCAGGCCAGAAGAAACGCCGGCGCACGCGATCGTATGTGCGTGAGAGGCCAAGATGACCAGCTGTAGGGGCGTCGTGCATTTGTTCTAGAACGGCAGAGCGTAGGTGTTGGGGAACGACGAGCAAGTGCTCAGCACCATCAGGTCGCATGTTGCGGCGGTATAGCGTATTCCCATGAAGGAAGAACAGGGCGAGGGAAGAGTCACGGCTGTGTGTGCGGAGGAGGTCGATAAGAGAACTGAGGGTTGGGTCCAAGCGCTGTTCGTCGGCTATGTGAGAAAAGTCCGATATAGAGAACACACAGGGGTCCGACTCGTGGTCAGTAGAGGAAGGGGGATCGACGGGATAACGGGACAGACAGTCTGCATCCTGGTGGAGCCGGCCTGATTTGTATACAACGGAAAAGGTATACTCCTGCAAGCGCAGTGCCCAGCGGCCGAGGCGACCAGCAGGATCCTTGAGGGAAGAGAGCCAACATAGGGCGTGGTGATCGGTAATTACAGTGAATGGTCGGCCAAACAAGTAGGGTCTGAATTTTCCAACTGCCCAGACGAGAGCCAGGCACTCCCGTTCCGTAATCGAATAGTTCTGTTCCGCTGATGACAGGAGACGACTGGCGTAGGCAATCACGCAGTCTTGGCCACGTTGTCGCTGTGCAAGAATGGCACCAATCCCGTGGCCACTGGCGTCGATGCGAAGTTCCGTCGGGGCAGACGGGTCGAAATGGGCCAACACAGGAGGATTGGTGAGAACAGCGATGAGGGTGGAGAATGCGTTAGCCTGCTCTGGTCCCCATGAGAAAGGAACGCCTTTCTTCAGGAGATTGGTGAGAGGACGAGCAACAGCGGCAAAGTTTGGGACGAAGCGGCGAAAATAAGAGCACAGTCCTATAAAGCTGCGGACATCACGGGGTGAACGGGGAGATGGAAAAGCACTGACAGCACGAATTTTGTCAGGATCGGGTTGCACGCCGGTGGAATTCACCAAATGGCCAAGCACTTTAAGTTCGCGGCGACCAAAACTACACTTCTTTGAGTTCAGTTGAAGTCCGGCACGGCGGAAAAGTGCCAAGATGGAAGAAAGGCGACGAAGATGGCTTTCGAACGAGGGCGAGAAAACAATGACGTCATCCAAGTAACATAGACAAGTCGTCCATTTGAAGCCGCGGAGTAAGGAGTCCATCATTCGTTCAAACGTAGCAGGGGCGTTGCAAAGTCCGAAAGGCATACCCTAAATTGGTAAAGACCATCGGGTGTGACAAAAGCTGTCTTCTCGCGGTCTTGTTCGTCAACAGAAATCTGCCAGTAGCCGCTACGAAGGTCGATAGAGGAAAAGTAGCGGGCTCCATGTAAACAGTCCAAGGCATCGTCTATTCGCGGCAGCGGGTAAACATCTTTCCTTGTAATCGTGTTCAGATGTCGATAGTCGACGCAAAAGCGCCAGCAGTTGTCTTTTTTTCTAACGAGCACGACAGGAGAAGCCCAGGGGCTGTTCGAAGGTTCGATGATATCGTTGGCCAACATCTTGTCGACCTCCTGTTGGATGACTTGGCGCTCAGAAATGGACACACGATAAGGCCTCCGATGTACAGGTTTTAAATCGCCGGTGTCAATGCGGTGAGTCACAACTGATGTTTGCCCCAGAGAACCGGCAGCAAAGTCAAAAATGTCGGAGAAGGATAACAAAAGGTTGTGCAGGTCCCGAGCGTGTTCGGGGCTGAGGTCAGAGGCAATCATTGCGGAAATAGGGTCGGTAATTGTGGTGTGGAGTACGGGTGTTGGAAGGACGCTTGAATGTGGGCCAGGAGTGAGTGCACAAATGGTGCAGTCTGTGAGAGGAGACAAGGTAGCAAGGGATATTCCTTCGGGGAGAACTTGGGGTGACAGACTGAAGTTCAGAATAGGAAGGTAGGTGTTCTGTGTAACGCGTACGATGAGATGAGGAAGAACGACGTTGCGGTCAAGAAAGACCTCGGTGATAGGGCAGGCAACATAGTCACCGTCAGGCACAGGCGGGAAAGGTGACAGAGGTAGGTAAACAGCAGAGTCAGGGGGCAGGCGAGCGAACTCGGTGGAGCGAAGGCGGGGTGTTATCGGTGCGGGGCGGCTCATAACGAGGCGTGAAACGGCGGTGACCGTAATCGGAGTAGCGGTCAACGTAAGGGAAACGTCTAGGTGGTGATGTCCAGCGGCTGCGGCAGTGGCGAGAGATGTGGCCAACACGTGAGCACGTGAAACAGATCGGCCTGTCGTCAGGTGTGCGCCACTCCTCAGGATTGCGGTATCGGTAGCGTGGCGTGTAGGTGTTGCGGGGCGCAGCGTGGGCGACCATGGGAGGGATGGGGCTCGAACTGGGGGGTTCCACGTTGTGGCTATAGGGGACGCCCAAGTTAGCAACCTCTTGACGAACGACGGCTTGAATGAGGGATATCGTCGCTAGGTTACTGTCCGAAGAGGGCGGGTTGGATGCAGCAGGAGCGAGCGCTTCCAGTTCACGACGCACGATGCGGGTCACATTTTCAGTGTTGGAAGGCTGCCTTAGGGTCGGCAGATCCTCGCACATGGAGCTAGGGGCAGTGTTAGGGAGCCGATTGAAGCGATGTGCAATGCGTTTGTGTTTGGCCTGCTCGAAATGTCGACAAACTTGCAGAACGGAGTCAACCGTAGAGCAGTCCCGACAGAGTAGAAGATTGAAGGCATCGTCGGCTATGCCTTTGAGGATGTGCCCCACCTTATCAGGTTCTCTCATGTCTTTGTCGACTTTTCTGCAGAGGGCCAGAACGTCTTGTATATACGTAATATAAGGCTCGGTAGATGTCTGGGCACGTGTGGCGAGGTCCCTCTTGGCGGCGAGTTGACGGCCAACCGGTTTTCCGAACAGGTCACGGAGTTTTTGTTTGCAAACATCCCAAGAGGGTATATCTGCTTCGTGTGTTTCGAACCACACGCGTGCCGTTCCGGTAAGGTAGAAGATGACATTGGCCAGCATGAGCGTAGCGTCCCACCTGTTGTGCTGGCTAACACGCTCATAAAGCGAAAGCCAGTCCTCGACGTCTACCTCATCTGTACCGCAGAACGTGCCAGGGTCACGGGGGTGGGCTACGACGACAGTTGGAGTTGCGGAGGTTGATGGAGCCGCGTCGGTTGTCATCGTAACGGTTCCGATGTGACGGCCACTGCGGAGATCCAGCGTCAGATTGTGTCGAACCCGCGACCTCCACCAAGATGTTACGGGAAGATGTCCACCAAGATGTTCTTCGCCCTGTAACCTCCTCTCCCTGCTCGTGGATGGTGTTCCCGTCTCTGCCCTCATTGACACTGGTGCCCAAGTCTCGATCATGAGCTCATCATTTTGCCGCCGCCTCAAGAAAGTACAGACCCCCGCCGCTTTGCCCACCGTTCGTGTTGCCGATGGCAGTACTGCTGCCGTCACTGGGCTGTGCACTGCCCGAGTCACCCTTGCCGGTCATCACATCCCTGTTTTGTTCACCGTCCTCAACCAGTGCCCTCACAATGTGATCCTCGGCCTTGACTTTTTAACGGCCCACTCTGCCCTTATCGACTGTTCCAGCGGCCTTCTTCGTTTGGACTTACCTGTCTGCTCAGAACATCCTCCATCTATACCCCGCACCTCCACCAAGATGTTACGGGGATGTACTTAATGTGACGGCACTGCGATGGGCTGAACTGGACGCAAGACTTCGGTAGCCGTGCAGAATCCGCTCTCCCAGCGTCGTTCTCTTTTTCAACGCTTCGTCGTGCCTGCGTTCCTTGATCGTCGTCTTTGTCAGTGAGCACATCACTTTGGTCTCGCGTTTCCCGGTAACACTATATATATATATATAAATATATATCTGAGATTAAAACATTCAACAGGCTTTCGTTGATATCGTGGAGTAATCTAAACTGAAGACGCGTTGCACATTCCCAGAAAACAGTACAGAACAATGAAAAGGTATTAGATCACGTTAGCATAGGGCCATTGAACTCTTTATGTAGATAGGCTGTAAAGTTAGAAATACTGAACCAGTTATCGCGAAATATCTTGTTACTTATGACTAGCCGTGCTTATAAATGATTTTACCGTGTGATTAACATATATGCCGCGTGCCTTTTTGCAACGTTTTCGAAAGTTGGGCGCACCCCGTGGCCAAACACCGCATTATCATTGACGCGGAGACCAAGCTGATTTTCCAACACCGATACCGCGTGTTGTCAGCGGAACGTGAAGCTTTTCGAAGCCAAGTGCAAGAAATTCTTACCGACGGCATGGTGCAGCCATCTACCAGCCCCTGGCGTCTCCAGTAGTGTTGGTGAAGGTAAAAGACAACACCTTGCGTTTTTGCGTCGATTATCGTAAGTTAAATCAGGTAACAGAACGGGACGTATACCCGCTCCCGCTTATCAAACGCATTGGAGCAGTTACGCAATGCCAAATATTTCTCGTCTCTTGACTTCAAGAATGGCTACTGGCTTATAGAAGTGCACGAAAGGGACAGAGAGAAAACAGCGTTCGTCCCTCCCGACGGCTTTTATCAATTTAAAGTGCTTTCTTTCGGTCTCTGTTCTGCGCCAGCAATCTTCCAGCGGATGATGGACACCGTTCTCTCTGGACTGAAGTGGCAAGCGTGCCTAGTGTATCTCGACGATGTCGTCATTTTCGCGGCTAGTTTTGAGGAGCACCTTGACCGACTGCGAATGGTGCTACAGGCGGTTCAGCCCACTGACGATAAAACTGGAGAAATGTCAGTTCGGATTCCAGGAGCTTAGATTTCTTTGCCATGTTATCAGTGCTGAGGGCATGAAAACAGATTCCGACAAGAGTGCTGCTGTAAAGAACGTCCCGCGCCCAAACACCAAAACGTCAGAAGGTTTTGTGGGGTATGTGCCTATTACAGGCATTTCGTCGATAATTTTTTAGCGATTGCCGAGCCTCTTACGCTTCTTACCCGAGACAATGTTTCTTTTGCGTCGCAAGCAGATAAAGAGGATGCCTTCAACGAGTTACGCCGGCGACTGCCGGCCGCCCCGACACTTGCCCATTTTGATGAAAACGCTGCTACAGATATTCATTCCGATGCCGGTAATTTTGGACTCGGTGCCGTTCTGATTCAGTGGCAAAATGGCATTGAGAAAGTTATCGCTTACGCCAGTCGCTCTCTTTCAAAAGCAGGGGCAAACTACTCAACCACAGAAAAGGAATGTCTCGCGGTAGTTTGGGCGATAACTATGTTCCGACCTTATCTTTATGGACGCCCTTTCAGGACTTCGAGCGACCACCATTCGTTATGCTGGCTAGCCAACCTCAAAGACCCCTCTGGACGGCTTGCAAGGTGAAGCTTCGTCTCCAAGAGTATGACAATACGGTTGTATACAAGTGCGGCCGTAAGTACAACGACGCCGATTGCTTGTTGTGTGCACCAGTTGATGCAGCCTTTCCAGACATCGAAGACACGACTTCTCGTTTCTTGCTGTAGTCACGACCACTGACATGGCCCAGCGTCAACGGGCTGACTGCGGTTTACGCCCGCTTATTGAGCATCTCGAAGGCCTTGATGTAGCTTTTCCATGTGCTTTCGCATGATGTATATCCTATTAAAGCATTCGTAATCGCATCCTATATAAGAGAAACTTTCAGCAAAACAAGGAAACATTTCTTCTCGTTGTTCCTTCCGACCTCCGACCAGAAATCTTGCAGGCATGCCACGATGAGCCTTCGGCTGGTCATTTAGGAGTCACGCGAACATTAGCACGCATTCGACAAAAATACTATTGGCCCAAGTTGCTGCCTTCAGTCCAGCACTACGTGAGATAATTCCGAGATTGCCAGCAGCGAAAGACACCTCCGCTGAGGCCTGCAGGGCTTCTTTAGCCGATACCTCCGCCAACAGCCCCTTTCCAGCAAGTGGGCATGAATCTTCTGGGCCCTTTCCGACTGCCCGCATCAGGAAACAGATGGAGAGTAGTGGCGACGGACTACTTAACGCGATATGCCGAGACACGGGCACTTTCCCGTGCATTTGCCGCTGATGTTGCCCAGCATTTTCTCAAGACCATCGAACTGCGCCACGGTGCCCCATCAGTTATTATTACTGACCGCGGTACAGCCTTTACGGCCGAACTAATGCAGGTTATCTTCATTCTTACCCGCTCACGTCATCGTAGGAATACTGCTTACCATCCCAAAACAAACGGACTGACTGAACGCCTTGCAGACATGATTTCCATCTATGCCGATGTTGAAAATCGCACGTGGGATGAAGTTCTTCCGTATTCAACTTTTGCATACAATACGGCTGAACAGGATAGCAGCTAGTCTACGGTCGTCCCGTCACCACAACGTTAGACGCTATGCTGCCCATAAGTCACGGCGACGATGCCACCAACGCCTACGCGGACATCGACATATTTCTGCAGCGGGCCGAAGAAGCGCGCCAGCTCGCACGGTGCCGTATTCAAGATCAACACTTTATGCCAATCGGTCCAACCTCCGACACCGAGGCATTCACTACCGACCTGGCGATCTGGTATTGGTGTGGACACCAGTGCAGCGTCGAGGACTCTCCGATTAGCTACTTCTCCATTACTTTGCGCCATACGAGGTCATCTGCGATTTGCTGATGACATTGCCTTGCTAAGCAACTCGGGGGATTAACTGCAAATAATGATTGATGAGCTAGACAGTAAAGTAGAAAGGTAGGCTTAAAAATCAACATGCAGAAGACTATGGTATATGTTGAACGGGCTCGGGAAGGAAGAGCAGTTTACATTAGGTAGCGAAGTACTGGAAGTAGTAGGCGAATATGTCTACTTAGGACAGGTAGTAACCGCAGATCCGGACCATGAAAAGGAAATAACAAGAAGGATAAGATTGGGATGGAGCGCATTTGGCAAGCACTCGCAGATTATGACTAGCAGCTTACCGGTATCGCTCAAGAGGAAGGTATACAACAGTTGCATGTTACCAGTACTCACCTGTGGGACTGAAACGTGGAGGCTAACCAAAAGAGTTCTACTTAAGCTGATGACAATCCAGAGGGCTATGGAACGAAAAATGGTAGGGGTAACATTGAGAGATAGGAAGCGTGCAGAGTGGGTCAGAGAAATAACTCATGTTGTCGACATTCTAGTAGAAATTAAGAAGAAGAAATGGGCATGGGCAGGACATGCAGCGCGAAGAGAGGATAATCGATGGTCGCTTAGGGTAACAAACTGAACTCTAAGGGAAGGAAAGCGTAGCAGGGGGCGGCAGAAAGTTAAGTGGGCGGATGAGGTTAAGAAGTTCGCAGGGGTCAAGTGGATGCAGCTAGTCCAGAACCATGGTTAAGTGGAGAAATATGGGAGAGGCTTTCGCCATTCAGTCAGGCTGATGATGATGATACGAGGTCATTCGGTGTCTTATTAACGTGACCTACGAAGTTGTTCCTCGGGATTAACGACTCTCAATACGGCAGCTCTCAAGTGCTGAAACTGTTCACGTAGTGCGGATGAATCCGCATTAAGAGAAGGAGTGATCTTTTACGCGTGTGCAACATTGTGTTCCCTGCTTCTCCTGTGTGCATCTAGTTTAAGGACACTCCAGACGTCGAGTCGGCGCTTTCGAAGAAGGGGGGTAATGCCACGTGCCTCTCGGAGCCGAGGAAAACGAGGACGAAGCACTGCCACGTGCCTCTCGAAACCGAGAAAAAAAGAGGATGAAGCTGAATGTGTGAGACTGATCCGTTCAGGGGCTGGTGCCTTCTACTGGTTGCAATATGTAAAGTGCCTTCTGCATGTTGTGTAAACTGATCGTTGCTTTGGTTATGAGAAGCGTAGGGGCTGATTACATTGAAACATGTTTTCGCGTTGAATGTTGTGATTACATAACTATGTACAACGTCTGCGACTACCTTTCTCCGAGGTATTTTTGAAGCTAGTCGTTCTGCTTCATTCGCTAAGGAATGTGGCTGCTGAGCTTGATGTCTGTACGATAATATTACGGGGCGGCATGCCGGAGAACAGGGAGAAAGAGAACTTAACGAACAGGGGGAGGAGAAGGAAACAACATTATTTAACGCACTACCAAGCATCGCGAATGTCTTGGGTCAGTTTCACCAAAACCAACTGGTCGTTTAGCTAGTCAAAAGCTTACCAAGCCCACCACCTTGGGGGAGGGTGTGGTAAATGAGGAGACTGAATTGCCACCGGAGAGGAAAACATGCTGTGTTCAAAGTTTGCACAGTGTTCAGAACGATTGGGCATGCAGTGGAATATATGATTCGGTATAGAAACGATCGGGTAGGAGTAAGGAGTGTATTCTTTTCTACGCGTATAAGAATGCGTATTTCCGTAGTTGTGACGAATTTATCATGAAGAGGAAGATAACTGATCACCATGAGATAATTTTAATTAATCGCTGCGATAATAGCGTGAGCGCTCTTACCCGCGGTACTGCCCGCTTCTTCATCGTCCATAACATTTCCCGGGACCACCGAGAGATAGTCCTGACCATGGATGAGGAACTTTTCTATGTCGATTACATCTATGGCAGGACGGTGGGCGTGACGGGATGGTTGAAAATAGAAGAGGAAGAAGAAAGAAGACATCGACTTGCCGCCTATATAATTCTCAGACGAAGCCTGGCGCAGGACGCATTTGGATCATAGGTAGCCAATATTCGTTGGCCGAAAACAAGCCACGCATGTTTTGAAGCGTCTTGGGTCGGTATAGGGTCTTTGCTGGGCACGTCTGGTCAGTGCGATCACATGGTCTTTCTTTTCTGTAGTTCTCTCTTGTGGCCGTGTGCGTAGCGTCTCGACGCAGTCTCTTGTTCGTCGTGTCTTGTGGTCGAGGCAGGAGAAGATTCAATGGAACGGAACGGTCGCGTTGAATCCGGAAGGCTAGGGACCAGCCATGCGTTGCCTCCTATACCTTTTGCCAGCTGTGCAAGACGCAACGTGCCGAAGTTCCGGGCCAGTGTGAGAAGTGATGACGTAACTGGCATCTCCAACTAAAATTTTACGGGGCGGCAAGCAGAACAGATAGAAGATGACTGATGACCGTGAGAGAATTTTAATAAATCCCAGCCGGCCTAACGTGAGCGCTGCTACCGCGTTCCACTGCCCGTTTCTTCCTCGTCCTAGCTATATAGGTCACTGAGCCCGCGATTTAATGAGGGTGACGCGACAAAAAATTAATATGCTAAAACTATTATTTAACATTGAAGATCCCAAGAGAGTCTGAAATACCCGAATTCTACTTCTCATTCGAAGCCGGAGTCATTTCAGGTTGTGAAACACCACATATCACTTCATATCATAGTGTATAACTTTAGTGTTGGATGCCTTTCATTTACGAATAAGTTACTTTTGATTTAGGTTCTATATTTCACCTCAAGCGTACTTTAAAGGTAACCGCCACTGCTGCTGGATTTTTAGACTGAAATGAACTATGCGAGCTAAATGTTTTCAAATGGTAGGCTTTATAACCTGGTTATAAAAATGTGCACCCAGCTTCGGATGGAAGGGAGAAGAACGTAAGTCGATTTCTTTATTGTACGATGAGACACTTCAACCTAAACGGTCAGTTGAATTTCAAAAACAATGCAAAAATATTGTTACATTTATCTCTAAATCTATTTTATTTTACGCTTCCTTGCTGGTTTACCTTCAAATTTGCGTGGGATAGAGAAGATATCATACACCAAATGTGGATTGCGATTATGTAATTTGCTTCTATGAACATTTTTTTGAGCTTGTATAACTACTGCCACAAGCCCTCTCGCTTTTGAACTTCTGTAGCTTCAATACCACTTTGATCTCGATTCAGCCATTGCTACTTGCAAGATTTGTAGCCCACGTGTATAGAACACATGCACGTAAAGGCGGAGATACAGCACACTGCACCTGCTTAAACGTTTGACTTCAAGTAACAAAAGTAAAGACTTCACAGATGTTAAAACAACCTGGCTGTTCACATCTACTGCGTTTTCTTTTTTGTTACCATGCATTTGGAAGGTACAATTGAGCCTGACTCAGGACAACTGTTTCACTTTTACAAACGTGCTTTGGACATCTGGCCAGATAATATTTTACCACGTTATGTCTTTGTCTCTTTCTGAAACAAGCGTAGGGAAAATCCTATAAATGCGATTTGCGCATTGAACATAACTAGGCACCAGAAAGGTGCAGTGGTTCTTCAAATGAAGCTCGCAATCGTGAGTTATCTAATTTTTTCAGCAGCTGCTGGTGAGTAATAGCATGACATGAACTCATTAAGTAGGGGGCCTACCTCTGAGAGATCATTTATATAATGATCACGTTAAGTAATGCCGAAAGTTGGGCGAGTTGGTTAACATTCATGATGGCGATTTGCGCATTGAACATAACTAGGCACCAGAAAGGTTAAGAGGTTCTTCAAATAAAGCTCGCAATCGTGAGTTATCTATTTTTTTCAGCAGCTGCTGGTGAGTAATGGCATGACATGAACTCATTAAGTAGGGGGCCTACCTGAGAGATCATTTATATAATGATCACGTTAAGTAATGCCGAAAGTTGGGCGAGTTGGTTAACATTCATGATGGAAAATAGCGCGAAGGTACACGAAGTGTCTTCCTTCCATCCTTCGTGTACTTTCGCGCTTTTTCCATCATGAATATAATAATCAGTAAAAATTGGGGAAAGCGGAAACCATATGAATATCTTATGCATATGAGTATCTTATGCATATGTCGACTATTTCTGCACCTTCAGGGCCTTCATTGCGAAGCGTAAAAGCAAGCCATATTGCCATATAAGGTTTTGTCCAATTCATTCGAAAATTACGAGCAAAATGCTGACATAGCGAATTTAGGTTTTTATACATCGTAGCCATTCTTCCGTAACGATTTTAAAAGTGTAGAAATTTTTCAATTCTATCAGAAGAACTACCATTGGTACGTATTGTCGCTTGCTCTTGTGAAATCTCTACTTTCTGCACCTGTTGTTACACAGAAACGCTTTTGTTGCAATTGAATTACGTAGTCAGCCACTGCATCAATATTTTCAATGGACGCTTACCTGTTCTTCGCAGTTGATATACGTCCTCCTGTGAACTCTTATCATACTTCTAAAACATGCCGCAAGATACGCTTGATGGTAAGTGCAGTTTTTTTACCCGGTATTTACAAAATTTGCCTTTTTTGAGCAATTTAGATTATAGTGTTATATACACAAAGGCTTACACAGGGCTGATTGTATGTTGCCTTCAGTACTGACTAATATGAGCAGAAGTAATACACATTGCTACCTCCCAAACGTTGAGTAGAAGCGGTGTAATTGCGAATAATGGCGGTGTTAAAACTGCTGAAGGTTCAAGCCAAAAACAACATATTTTAGAGTTATCGAAATTGAAGCACCGCAACTGCTTTTTTTTTTTTTCAAGTTATTACAGTAAGCTCCCATTGCAACAGTGCTTTTGCCGCGATAGGAGTTGGGAGGCAACTGCCTGCATCGCTGGAGCATTACTGCGCCTTTGCAGAAGCACATTTTACATTCTGTACCGTCATCTTACTGTGCCTTGTTCAGTGCTAAGTTGTACACTCAAGGAGGGGGGAGAGGGGGTTGCGAATTTTTGGAGCGTCATCGGCTACGTTGCTGATACCTGAATCAAGACTCATGCTTGAGCCGAAAGCATAACACTCCTGCAAGCTTTTGGTTGGTCAGATAGATTGTTTACTGATTGAGTAAACATTTTGCTAATTCGTCAAAATTCTAGTAGCCTTAAGCAAATCCTCTAATATAGAGTAAACTATGTGGAGATTAGCTATTTTTCACTACGATCGCAAGCTTGCAGAAAAAAGGCTATAATGGAAGGCTATGAAGATTTACTAGACACTCTATAACTACACAAAACTACGCCCTTGTGCCATTTACTCGAACCAGGAATAAATTCCTGTACGTCGAATTTCTGGTGCTGAAAGCGCTAACCTGGACGGGTATACGTGAAAGAAAGCAAGCTGATCGAGAACTCGAAATGCAAATTCAGCTGGTATTCTTTGGGAAATTATCTATGATGGAGCCAGTCTGCTACCGTAACTGATGATTCAGATGCAAAAATTGTCCCACGCCTTCCTTTACATCCTTTCAACACTTGCTCAAAAGCAAGTGGCTGTTGCTTCCAGAGGCAATCATATAAGACAATCAGTTCGCAGATGCTGTATTTCCAGTTGCCCCAATGTGCAGCGATCTGACATTTCGAAAATATTTTGGTGCCTATATTGAGCTTGTTACACGGCGAGAGAACCTAAAATGCATCGAATATCATCTTGTATTTTCATTGTGAACAATAGAGAACTCTTAAGAGTTTTGGAGAGCTGTTTTGTATTTGAAGGTGTTCTGAATGCAATAAAAAGTTCCGATGAGTACATTTGTGAGCCCAGTTAGCAAACAGAGCATAGACTAAACGTCCGCAGTAAAAGTGTACATGGGACTACATCCTGAAAGTACTAATACATTAAAACGAAAAAAATTACCGACGATTACGTTACTTCCTAATGCGAAATTTGAGCGCAGCAAATAAGCTGTTTCACCTTTTCGGTAGATTGAGGCAAAGAAATCGAGCAACACATGTATGCGCTATCACAGATTTTTTTTTATTTTTCACACGTATTCCTTTAACAAAGACTCCCTTCTCGGCGGCGGCGATGAGCTTCTGCTTCAGCCTCGCTTAGACCTGGTTGCTCTCGACGGTGGCGATGAGCCTCCGCTTCGGCGGTGCGAACGGCAGGGTCTTCTCGACGGCGGCGATGAGCTTCTGCTTCAGCCTCGCAGTAACCGATCTGGCTCTCTGATTGCCACCGCACAGGGGTTGCATTGGAGGAGGAGCGAAGAAAGGAATTAAGTTCGAGCCGGCGCTTTGACAACCGGAGACTCGCAGGAAGAGGGGGGAGGGGGGCGGCGTGTACACCCAGCGGCAAACGATGGGGGCAGAAGCGTGCGCAGCAAGCGGACAACGCGATAAAGGGAGGAGGGAAGAGATAGCAGCGACTGACTGATGCTGCTGACGCCGATAGTGAGTCAACCCCAGCTGCGGAGTTGGTTTCAGGGACAACGCCGCCGATGCCGACGCAAACAATATGATAGCCTCGCTTCCTCAGCGCCAAGAACCAGGTCTAGCCGTGGGAAGGTGGTCACGGATTCGTCGACGTGCCGGGGCCTACGTGAAATAACCGACGCGTCGGCAACTGAAGAGAACCCTATCCGCCACACAGGAACAGGGGGGGAGGGGACCCTCCCCTCCTCTTTCTGCATGGCGGCGACGGTGTTGTGGTCGAAATTACTCCGTAGCCCTCCACTACGGCTCCTCTTTCTCTCTTTCCTCTTTCACTCCCATCTTCCTCCCTTCCCTTACGGCACGGTTGTGGTGTCCACAGATATCAAGTGAGACAGTTACCGCGCCTTTCCCTTCCTATAAATAAATCAGTTTATGCAGTCACGTTATCTTGACTCTCTAGCGGCGTCAGCGGTATCAGTAGGTCGCTGCTAGCGCTGGGGGGATGAAAGGGGGGCGGAGCTGGTTACGAGGCCGACGACGACGCCGACGCCGACGCGAAACCCAGGAACGGACGCCAAAGAGCTGCGCTCTAAAATGAATACCTTCATCTGCGCGCCATTATTGTATTCAAAAACCTATGAACAGCATGAAGCAGCATTGAAATTAACTCTTATTTGGGCTTACTGCGGTTACAGTGAACTAATAATTTAGTCACGGCAACAGCAGCAAACTTGGTCACCGTTTGTCAAGTTTGATAATTACCGCTGCTTTCAGCACAGCTCAGGTGAAAACCAGCATCGTCTATGTGTTACAGGCAAATGTGATACTTCACATTCGCAATCACGATGTCTAACATCTGTTGGACATTAACTCAACCGGAATACAGATGACTATGCATCTATCTTGTAATCAAATGGATCATCTCGATGCATCGCATAGCCTAGAAATTGCAGCAAATGCTGACCGCCATGCTTACAGCCGTATAACGCGAATGCGACCCAACCGTGCCGGCCTCCAGGAATTAGATTTAGTTTCACGTACGCGCAGAGTTCAAATTCGCTAATTTGACGTGTTCACACAGCCTACGCTCATGTCATTTGAAACCATTTCAGTTACGTCATGTACGCCGTCATTGTTTCCCGGGCTAAAAGCGAGCAGCTTCTGGCTGCCTTGCAGCTGAAGCTATATGTCTGAGAAGCAGTTGACGTTGTTCTGGCCCAATGAGAATCATGTGCGCTGCAATAGGTAATTATTCTCCTATGCGCCCCTTGTCCCCCGAATTGGTGGGGGCAATAGTAGGATTACAATTATCGATTATACTGCATCATGCGCGCTACAATAGGTAATTGTTCTCCGACGAGCCTCTCGCCCCATGAAATGGTGGGGTCGACAGTAGGATCATAATTATCCATTATAGTGCGCAGGAGCGAGAGACACAAAAGAGCATAGTTATCTGTAATAGTGCGCATTATCCTGAATGGGCCAGTGTTTCGCAGTGCCGCAAACGTTTTGGGAGATGTATTATAGGCCGGAATAGTAAAGAGTCAGGTGGTTTTTACCATGCACTGGCCTCTACTGATACGAGTGAAGGTGCAGCTAGGTGAAAAGGGCAGCTGAATCAGGTAGCCCACTATTCTCGCGGCGGGAACAAAAGCCACGAAGCCCGTCACGGGCCCGTTCCTACCTAGCATCCTCTGCAGCGCGATAAAGGTACTGCTTGCAGCCACTCTGGGCTAGTGTGATATTGCAAAATATTTCCTTTGACGGGAAGAAAAGCTTCGCGCTAGGCTGAAGAGCTGGAAAGGCGCCCTTAAATTTCAAAAAACAGTCTTTTTGTTCCTTGAAATATGTGGAAATGTAAGGTGGGCAAAATGAACGAAAATCCCACGGTGTTTACCACAATATCCAGTCTAGGGATTAGCCGCAATGCTATCACCACAGAGAGCAGGCAAGACGCCGCTATGTTGTTATCTGCACGTACGCAGCAAACCGAAGACCTCAACGTGGAAATCAGAATAACACGTACTCCTGTGAGACTCATGTAGACCCATCAAGTTCTGCGCATGCAGAGTGGTAACCAGTAGGATTTTCATGTACAGCCTTTATCAAAAATATACAACCCAGAGAGTTTGCTTTTAAGCTGTATAACATGACTTCCGTAATAATCGTGGAAGTCCAAGCCAATGGAGAGGGTAAGACGAAATGTTTTCTTGCTTTCAGCAAGTATGGAAACCTGGGAATGCATTACGAGCCACATGATATCGCTCAGAAGTAGACGGCGTGGGATATATACTTTTGATAAAGGCTGTAAATGAAGCTCTCATGTACGTGCAACTAAAACTCTTTTACACGGCGCCGGCGTTCGCTGCGCTGAAGAGTACTTTCCTGTAGCGCTGTGCTACCACTGCAGGTTACCAATAAGTCATTTCCCCAATCTCCTGCATGGCGCGTCTTCCGGCATCGGGCACGCTCGATCCGTTATCCCACTTCGCGGCAATTGACCTGACCATGCGGGAGCCCGGCGCAGCTGATTGCAATACCGACGACCAATTCGCTGTTCAGGCCTCGGCCGACCAAGGTGAAATTCTTGGAGGTGGGCATGAGTGAGGAGGTTTCATAAACCGACCAATCGAAGGAATGATTTGGTAGGATAAAGAACACTCGACCAGACCGGTCAAAATAGGAACATATACTTTACACAGAAACATTATACTACACAAATCTAAACAAATTGCAAGTAATTAGCTTAACAAGCAAGACGAAGATGAATACAAACTAGGAAAGGTCACCCGATTCTAGAAGAATGAAGTCCATGCGGAAGGATCTGGTGACGTGGGCTCGGGATGCTATAAACGCCCGGTGTCTACAGCCGCTTAGGTCATGCCACAGGGTGGCCATGCGGGCTAGTTGGTTTGAATCAAGCATAATGCAACCAGCGAACAAAACGGAGCACAAGAAGGAGTACACAGGACAGCGCTGGACTAACAGCTGAAGTTGTATTGGAGAGTGGTAAACCCAGGAAGCCAAACGACACATGCGTATCAGCGCGTTACACCCACGTGATGAGACCCCCTTACACGTGCAACCAACAGCCCCCCCCCCCCCCTCCCCCAACCAAAATACATCGACACAGGAAAATGTCTTTTTACTTTTTTTCGCCTACACGCGTACACTGTTTTCTATCAACCTATATTTTTTATCCGCAAGGAACGGAACTGGAGCGCTAACGCACTTATCACTGCCTTGCAACCTAAAGTGAAAGGTGTCCAGTATTCCCCTCTCCTCTTTGCTCTTTCCTTTTCCCAGTATGGAAATCTTGTCTAAAGCCGGCACGCAGTCTTTACATTGTCTACAGTGACGCGGAAGGTTATTTGGGTCTGACACAATTTTCAAGGAATTATTGTATTCGCGTGCCCGGTCATTCACACATCTACCGGTCTGGCCGGTGTAAACCCGGGCGCAAGAGAGGGGTATCTGGTACACGACACGTGTGGAGCACGCAACAAACTTGTTCAGATGCTTGACAGTGCAGCTGTTGGTAGCTTTCCTTTCTCTGCCTTGCGCAATTCTCGAGCACATACCAGAAAGCTTACTGGGTGCAGAGAATACCACAGTCACGCCGTGCCGTTGTGCCACTTTCTTAATCAACTTGGAGTGACTTGAACAGAAATTTAACGGCGGCTTAGAACTATACTCGTGGTGCATATTAGTCCTCGACCTATTTGTCCTCGCTCTTTTGGAGCCACAACAAAATGCAAAATACAGGTTGGACAAGATCAGCAGGAGCTCCGTGGCCAATCCCAGGTCTGGAATCCCGGGTCTTATGCCAGGCGAAACGCGATCTCAGAAGCTGCGTGGCCACTTGTCCTCCAGCAACGCCGCACCACCGTTCTCATTTAACTGTCCCTCTCTTCGATCCCGCGCTCGCCACATACTTGCGTCGTCTTCCTCGTTCCTCCCTCGTGCCGAGAGTTGCCATACCGGCGGTCGTCTCCTGCCTGCGGCAACGGTCAGTTTTCTGCCGCGCGTAGTGGTTGAAAAAAGAAATTGATGTTGTCTCGCGTGCAAAAGCAGCAGTTAAAAATTGAGTGTTTCCATTTCAACTTCAAGTGTGCTTCAAATGCCGCCCATACCTTGCTAAAACCATCAATACGAATACAGCAACAAAGTAATTAAGCGCAGCATAGCGTAGTGGCAATATTAAATGCACTAACATTTCAGTCAGCAAAATTGAAGAAACCAACAGAAATAATCCACTTTGTTATCAATAATTGAATAGTTCGTCAAAAGTGATTTTCCACATTATGCAGTCATTCACAGCTAAAGCCAGGATGACCAATTGGAATTCCACAATTATCTGTCGGAGTTCGTGGTTTGCTGTGCAGCCCAGTATATTGTAAAATGCGATACAAACGACATTTGCTGCCAGTCTCTGGGCTTCAATAGCTTTGCGAAACTGCACAGTTTAACTACAAAACGTAGTTTTACAGCGTCAAAACAATTAGATATGAATTTAGCAAGCAAATAATAAAGCCCATTCATGACAGCTCTAGTCATGGATTCACTGCTTTAAGATTATTTGCGGCCTTTCGTCATCATTAAGCATCTATGTGTTTTTGTCTATTGCCTTCCATAGACTCCTCCGATTTATGATGTTTATTTTATGTTTTTTCCAAAAGCAGTCTGCTTTTTTATTTCCTTTCATCGGTATGCCACTATGCCTGTTTCCCTGTCTTCCATAATTCTTTATTTGTGCCCGTCCTTCTATATTATCCTTGACGGCTTTCGTTCTTACCCCGCCGCATCTGTGCGGCAGGGATGTCCACTGTCTCCTCTCCTCTTTGCTATATATTTGGAACCATTGTGTAGAATGGTAACTGCGAACGAATACATTCGCGGTTTTAAGTTGGGAGTATGTGAAGTGAAAATATAGGCATACGCTGATGATGTGGCGCTTTTTTGTGGAGACCGCGAAAGCGTTTCGGAAGCTTTGAAAGTAACAGAAAGGTATTGCAGGCAAACTGGTAGTGCTGTTAATTTAAAAAAAAAAGCCTCGGAGTCTGGCACGGAGAATGGGAAGAGGAACCGGAAATTTTCTGTGGAGTAAGATGGGGGGGGGGGGGGGGGGGGGCTACAAAGCCCGGAGTTTATTTGGGAGTCCCATCGGACAAATACGGGGAAAATGCGAATTACTGCAATGAAAAAGCGGGAGAAATAAGGGAAAGGACGAAAGGGTGGATGGGACATAACCTCTCTATTTTCGCCCGTGCGGCTGTAGGCATTACCTTTTTGGTGGCAAGAATAATGTATTTACTTCAAGTATTGTATTGTGCTCGAATCAATATACAAAGGTTCCATCGTGCATTTGCGGCCTTCATTTGGTCGTCCAACTGGGAACGAATTAGCAGAGGTAATCACTTTCGGCGAGTTAAAAACGGAGGGTTGTCTCTAATGCATCTATATGTGCGGCAGATGGTTTTAAGGTTTTGTTTCCTACGTGACCAAAAAGATGTATTCCTGAGAACCTTTATGCAAATCATGCTATGCAGTGCAATTCCAGAGTTTATAGTCTCTTCATGCTCTAGTCGGGGATACACTGTGTCACGCTTCCTGTGGTCGTGGTGTGGTCGTTCAGGTTTTGGCGCGTGCGGTACTCTGTAAAATGAATGAAAAACTTTATTTACACAAAGAAAATTCTCCCGGCGTTGGTGGGGCCCTCAGTCCAGGGCCCCAGTGGCCTTTGCCGTCTTGCGCGCTCTGTCAATCAGCTTGAGCTGGTCGTCAGGCGTCGGGCAGGACAGCGCAGCCTCCCACTGCTCCGGTGTTGGTGTGGTGTTTATTGGTGCTACCTGTGTTTCTTGACAGGCCCAAGTAACATGGTAGAGTGTTGGGGGTTCTCCGCATAGTGGGCAATTATTTTCATATGTAGTGGGGTGGATTTTACTGAGTAGACTCAGATTGGGGTATGTGTTAGTCTGTAGCTGTCTCCAGGAAACCGACTGCTCTCTATTGGGGTCTTCGTGAGGATTTGGATAGGTCCTCCTTAAGGCTCTTTGATGTTCAAGGATGGCTCCATAGCTTCTAGTGACTGCGTCCGGTTCCCCGTCGTTGTTTGCCCCCCGGTTGGCGTATGCTCGGGCATTGGCGTCGGCGCGTTGGTTACCTTTGACAGTCTCATGGCCTGGTGTCCACGTTATGAAGCATCTCGAAAAGCTGATTTTTCTTGCCTCGAGTATGCGGATGGCCACAGTGGATATGCGTCCGCTGCTATACCTTCTGCATGCTTCTTGCGAGTCCACAATTATTTTTGTGATAGCCTCCTCACCCTGGTGGGTGATAGCGAGAGCGATTGCCGCTTCCTCAGCCTCGAGAATGTTGTTGCTCTTGGTCGAGGCGCAGTTGACTTCTTTAAGCTGGTGATCAACCACACTGGCTACCGCTCCGCGTTGTTCTTTGTATGTGGTCGCGTCGACGTACAATATGTTTTTTTTCTCCTGCGAGGCTTCTTTCGTGTGCCTCGGATCTAAATATACTGGGCGTGAGAGATGCTTGCAGAGAAATAAACAGCACGGGCAGCATACCGAAAGAAATAAGAGAGATCATTAAGGTCAATCCGATTCCGAAAAACATGCATCCGAAAATACACAAGGCCAGAAGAGTACTCTGTAGAGTATTTAGCGACGGTGCCACCTAAGCGGCTGTGCAACGATCTTATTTCACAATTGTTCCCAGCTCCATTGTACTGAACCTTATACTGTGAAGACCCAGGGAAAGACGTGCTCAAGCGAGTTAAATGCATGACTGTTACACCGGGCGTAAAAACATTCTTTTTTAAATTGCATACAGGAATCCTCCCAGTCAAAACATGGATGGAAGAAAAAGGCATTGTGTACCTTGGGCCTCAAACTGTCTACTATGTAGAAAACTTGAAACAGTTGAGCACGTGCTCCTGGATTGTTGGGATGTGGTGTTTTACTGGGATGTGTTACAAAGGACACTTAAAAATGACCTGCCATTGACGCCACGTGGAACTCGGTACTTGACAACTGTTAGTGATTTTCAGTATGACCTCATGCTTTCACAGTATTTGGAGGAGTAGGATGGCTTATAGACACTGTGATGTCGATGCACGATCTGTATGTGATTATTTTGTTCAACAAGTGTATAAACTAAAAGAAATTTTGAAGCAGCAAGACGCTGCGGAGGAGGTCTTGAGTCTGATGGGCGTACTTGTGGTAATGAAAGTCGATTAGACACGGTTGTCAGAGAAGGGGCATGGCAACCACGATCTTTTACTAATGTAATTGTACCAATTCATGCAATAAAAAAAAAGCCGGGATGGCGCAGCGGTTACGGCGCTCGACCACTGTTCCCAAGGGCGCGGGATCGAATCGCGGCCTCGGCGGCATCTTCTCGATAGAGGCGAAAAGCAAGACGCCCGTGTGCTGTGCGATGTCAGTGCACGTTAAAGAGCACCAGGTGGTCGAAATTTCCGGAGTCCTCCCCTACGGCGTCTCTCATAGCCTGAGTTGCTTTGGGATGTTAAACCCCACAAAACCAAAACCAAAACCAAG
This sequence comes from Amblyomma maculatum, assembly GCF_055883805.1. Taxonomy (NCBI): domain Eukaryota; kingdom Metazoa; phylum Arthropoda; class Arachnida; order Ixodida; family Ixodidae; genus Amblyomma; species Amblyomma maculatum. The sequence goes on along the minus strand of NC_139354.1, from coordinate 125,506,843 downwards.
GCTTTCGTTCTTTGTTCTCCACACACCTGCTAATAGGAGTCTTTGTCCCTCCTATCTTTTTGACACATACGTTTTCCTTTTTTCAAGGATTGTGTATTCCTTAAGTTGCATGTACATAGTGGCTCTTAGCTAAAATTTAGAGCCACACGCTCCACATGCTATAAATTCACTACGGACCTCTTTATTTATAGGAAGGGAAGGCGCGGTAACTGTCTCACTTGTTTTCTGTGGACACCGCAACCGCGCCATAAGGGAAGGGAGGAAGGTGAGTGAAAGTGGAAAGAGAGAAAGAGGAGCCATAGTGGAGGGCTATGGAGTAATTTCGACCACTTGGGGATCTTTAACGTGCGCTGACATCGCACAGCACACGGACGCCTCTTCGTTTACCCTCCATCGAAACGCAGCCGCCGAGGTCGGGTTCGAACCCGGGTACTCCAGCACAGTAGTCGGAACCGCGCCGAAAGGGAAGGAAGGAAGATGGGAGTGAAAGTGGAAAGAGAAAAAGAGGAGCCGTAGTGGAGGGCTACGGGGTAATTTCGACCACCTGGGGATCTTTAACGTGTGCTGTGCGATGTCAGCACACGTTAAAGATCCCTAGGTGGTCGAAATTTTATTTGAATAGTATTAAACTCGTGGGAAAGACTCCATTTTAACTGTTTACATCTACGCAATAATTGGTTCACAGGAAGGGAAAGGGCAGTATCTGTCACACTTGCTCTGTGGCCACCTCAACCGCGCCGTAAGGGAAGAGAGGAAGGTGGGAATGAAAGTAGAAAGAGAGAAAGAGGAGCTTTAGTGGAGGGCTACAGAGTAATTTCGACAACCTGGGGATTTTTAACGTGCGCTGACATCTTACATCTGCAAATGTTCCCGTAAACCATAAGTTAGAGTGGCATTCCAAATCTCTACACGAGAGTGTTGAGAATGAATGAATGAAAAAATTTATTTACACAAAGGGAATTCTCGCGGTGTTGGTGGGGCCCTTAGTCCAGGGCCCCAGTGGCCTTTGCCGTCTTGCGCGCTCAGTCAATCAGCTTGAGCTGGTCTTCAGGCGTCGAGCAGGACAGCGCAGTCTCCCACTGCTCCGGTGTTGGTGTGGTGTTTATTGGTGCTACCTGTGTTTTTTGACAGGCCCATGTAACATGGTAGAGTGTAGGGGGTTCTCCGCATAGTGGGCATTTATTTTCATAAGTAGTGGGGTGAATTTTACTGAGTAGACTCAGATTGGGGTATGTGTTAGTCTGTAGCTGTCTCCAGGCAACCGACTGCTCTCTATTGAGGTCTTCGTGGGGAGGTGGATAGATCCTCCTTAAGGCTCTTTGATGTTCAAGGATGGCTCCATAGCATCTAGTGACTGCGTCGGGTTCCCCGTCGTTGTGCGCCCCCCGGTTGGCGTATGCTCGGGCATTGGCGTCGGCACGTTGGTTACCTTTGATAGTCTCATGGCCTGGTGTCCACGTTATGAACCATCTCGAAAAGCTGATTTTTCTTGCCTTGAGTATGCGGATGGCCACAGTGGATATGCGTCCGCTGCTATACCTTCTTACTTCTTGCGAGTCCGTATTTATTTTTGTGGTAACCTCCTCACCCTGGTGGTTGATAGCGATAGCGATTGCCGCTTCCTCAGTCCCGAAAAGGTTGTTGCTCTTGATCGAGGCGCAGTTGACTTCTTTAAGCTGGTGATCAACCACACTGGCTACCGCTCCGCGTTGTTCTTTGTATGTGGTCGCGTCAACGTACAATATGTTTTTTTTCCCTGCGAGGCTTCTTTCGTGTGCCTCGGATCTTGCTTCTCTTCTGGCCTTGTGTATTTTCGGATGCATGTTTTTTGGAATCGGGTTGACCTTAATGATCTCTCTTATTTCTTTCGGTATGCTGCCCGTGCTGTTTGTTTCTCTGTAAGCATCTCTCATGCCCAGTATATTTAGCGTGTTCCTTCCCGTTTGCGTCTGCACGAGTCTTATTTTCTGCGCGAGAAGGTGGGCCTCGATGTGTTGCACTGTGTTGTTTATGCCCAGTTTATTGAATTTTTCGGTCGAGGTGTTGACCGGTAATCCAAGAGCGCATTTGTAGGCTTTCCTCAGGATTGCCTCCAGTTGTTGTTTCCTGTTCGAGCGGAATTTGGTAAGGGACGCCATATATAATTCGGCTTAGAACGACGGCCTGTACTAGCCTACATGTGTCCTCCTCGGACACGCCTCATCTTCTGTTGGAGATTCTTGCTATCATTCGCGTGATCTGCGCGGTGGTACTTGCTAGCTGCCTGATTGTTTGATCTAAACGGCAATTGCTTTGTATCCGCATGCCTAGGATTTTTATTTGCGATACTTCCGGGATCTTCTTTTCCCCTATGTAGATGTCTATGGAGTTGTGCAGATCGTACCCTCTTCTGTGGACTCTGAGCACCTCAGGTTTCTCCGGAGAACATTCAAGGCCGCAATGTCGAGCGTATGCGTTGACAGCGTCTGCTGCTCTCTGCAGACAGTCTTGCTTTTCTCTTAAGTATCCCCTGGTCACCCAGATCGTGATGTCATCAGCATAGATAGCATGTCTGGCTCCTTCAATTTCTTCCGAGTTTTTTTGCTAAGCCGATCATAACAATGTTAAAGAGCATAGGGGATATCACTGAGCCTTGCGGTGTTCCCTTTTTGGGGGTCGGGAAGGTGTCTGTCCTGATGCCGCCTATTCCAATGGTGGCGGTTCTGTTACTCAAGAAGGCTTTCACGTAGCTGTGTATTCTCTGCCCGCAATCTAAGTTGCAGAGCCCGTCTAGCACTGCCCTGTGACTGACATTGTCGAATGCCGCTTTGAGGTCGAGCGCGAGCAAGATGTTTTCTCCGTATTTCGGGACCGAGTTAAGCACCTCCTCCTTGATCTGCAGGAGGATGTCCTGTGTTGATAGATGTTTTCTGAATCCGAACATAGTGTGTGGCATGAGGTCATTGTCCTCCAGGTGGGTCTGCAATCTCTGAAGCACCATTCTTTCGTATAGCTTTCCCAAACATGACGTCAATGAAATGGGCCGTAGATTTTCCAGGCTGGGAGTTTTTCCGGATTTAGGAATCATTACTATTTCCGCATGAGACCAGTCTTTCGGGATCGTCCCCTGCTCCCAGCGTGTGTTGATGAATTCAGTAAATCTGTGGATTGAATTCTCGTCTAAGTTCTTAATCATGGCGTTGGTAATGCCATCCTTGCCTGGGGTGGTGTTTTTTGTGGCAGACATAACAGCGTGTCTGACTTCTTCTATAGTAATGGGTTCGTCAAGAGTGGGATTTGCTTCTCCTGTGTATGGCAAGCTGTAGTCGGCGCCCGATTCGTCACCGATGTATCGCTTGTTGATGTTCTCTAGCAGTTCCCGGTCTGTACCTTGGAATTGGTGCGCGATCCTTTGGATTGTCTTATGGTTTTCACATTTGGTCTTAGTTGGGTCTATGAGAGCCCTAAGCAATGCCCACGTCTTGGCCAAACCTAGAGTCCCCTGTAGATCTTTGCATTTCTGGTCCCAGTCCCGTTTCGAGAGCTCCATCGCATATTCTTCGGCTTGTTTTGTGACCTCGGCGATCTTTTGCTTGAGCTTTCTGTTGTGCTTCTGCCTTTTCCATCTCTTTAGCAACCCCCATCTAGCATCCCAGAGGTGTAAGAGATGTTTATCCACGTTGGGCGTTTTGTTGGTGAGAGTGACCTCTTAGTGACTTTTTCCCAGTCGGATTTGATACCCTCTACCCAATCCTTAATGTCCTTGATCACTGTATCCTCGGACTCCGCCCTGGTCTTTCTATACGCTTCCCACTGTGTGAGTCTAGCTTGGCCATAATTTTTCCTGATCGGAAGAGTTTCTATCTGGATGCGCGAGATGCAGTGGTCACTGCCTAGCGTCTCCCCGTCGTTTTCCCATCTTGCCTGCCTTATTCCTTTGACGAACGCTAAGTCTGGGCACGAATCGCGGTTGATGCCATTTCCCACTCGCGTTGGCTGGGTGTGATCTGTGATTAGGCTGAGGCTTCTGCGATCAGCTTTTCTGGCTAGATCCTTGCCTTTCGGAGTTTCTCTGACATAGCCCCAGCTTTTATGCCAGGCATTAAAGTCCCCAAGGATGAGAAGACCCCTCTTGCCTGCTGTTTGTTCTGCCTTGCCCAGCAGGTAGCTGAAGCTAGCGTTCTTTTGACTGGGCGGACTGTATACGTTAAGCAGGAAGATGCTTTCTTGGCTTCTCTTTTGGGTAATGACTTCGATAAGAACGTGGTCAATGTCCGTTCCGTCGATGTCGTGTCTGATTGCGGTGATAGTTTTGGCAACCAGCGTGGCGACCTTGCTTTCCCCCTGCCCCTCATATGCTGAGTAACCCGGGAGAGTAGGTGAGCAGCCGATTTCCTGTAGGGCGATTATGTCTGGCGGTACTGTACAATTTGTGATATGTTGTTTAAGAAGACCCCGCTTTTTGCTGATCCCGCGGCAGTTCCATTGCCATATTTCAAGGGTTTCAACTTGACCGAGCTCTTACGGTGCCTCGCCATGCTCGGTCAATAGCCTATAATAGGGTTTGCCTCTGGATTTCATGCTCGTGAATTGTACTAGGCGTTCTCTATCTCTTTGCGCCTCTGCCTGGATGTTAGAAATGAGATTACTAAGATTAGCTAGTGAGTTGTTCATGGCTGCCATGGCAGTTGCGAATTCTTGCCGCCCTATGGTGGCTGGCTGAGTTTCATCTGTTCGCGCGTTCGTGTCAGTCTGCCCTGTTCTCTGGGCTTTGAGCTCTTCTATAAGGTCGTTAAGTTTCTGTCTCAGTTCAGCATTTTCCGCCCTGAGTGTCTGAATGGTTTGTCTTAGTTCTTGCACTTCGTTAAGTTGTCCACTAGTGTTTTTACTGAATTGTGCCTGCGCGTTCGTGTTCTTTGGAACAGTGGGAGAAGTAGAGAAAAGCTGCGCTGCCCAGCTCAGCTTACTCTGTTCCTCCTTTTTTATCTTCTTCTGCTGCTGCCCCTTTTTTGTTTCTGGTGGCTCCCTGGTCCTTGATATCGAGCGCGACGCCGACCTGGACCTGGATGGCGAAGTAGCATCTGAGCTGAACCAGCGTTTCCGAGCCCGGCCGCGTCCGCCCGTGCCGCCATCGCCCTTTGCTGCGCTGTCGGTTTCCTCTTTCGTTCTGGTCCGTGGACTCCTCGGTTTTCTTAGGCGTTGCTTGCACTCCTTTGCCCCTGTGGGATGCGCTTCCTTGCACAGCGCACACCTGGGCTCACACGAATGACCGTCTTCGATGACTGGTTCACCGCAGTACGAGCACACAACGGTGTCAGGTGTCGGGCATACGTCCGCCCTTTGCCCAGGCTTGAAGCATATATAGCAAACTTGGCGCGCGATGATCGGTAGAGGTAGCAACGCGTCTCACCGCCGTAGTAATAAACGTAGCGGGGAACGATCTTGCCTTCGAATGTTATGACGGCGCTTTGTGATTTTCCAAGCATTCGTGCATAAAGGATTTTCACTCCTTGGGTGCGTACCCTAAGATGGGACAGCAATTCGGTAGGTGTTGTACCGACATCCAGTCCGTGGATCACTCCTTTGCATGAATTGTCCGGCGCGGCAACGTAAGCCGTCACAGCGTAGTCTTTTGCACCGAAGCGTAGTCTCGGAATGTTCTGTACAACGTTGGCAGTCTCCTTGCTTGGCGTGCTGATTATGGCGATGTTAGATCCGTTGTGCAGCCGTATAAGTAGGCTGCTTTCGTTGCAGATGTCCGGGTGTCCACATGCTTTAGTTATAGCCTGGGTCATCTGATGCGTGCTCAGCTGGCTGATGTCGAGCCCATTCTTTGGTCTAATAATGATTTTGAAGTCTGCTTTCGGCAGTGGAGGTAGTTTGCCCTTGCGATTAAGATTTTCCTTTTGTTTGGGCTGGCTCGGTGGTGGTTTGCCTGCCGCTTCGGTCCCGGTCTCCGGAACGGCAGTCAGCCTCGATTTGTGGTATTTTGCGACGAACCATCCTCCGTTGTCGAGTGCCTTCTGTGAGTCGTTGGTAGCGTTCTCTTCGTGTTCTGTCTCTTGAGTCGGTGTCGTGGCTCCGGTCGATGCCGCTGCGTTGTCAGCAGCCATCCTTGGAGGCTCCCGCGTGAGCTTGAGCAGCGTTTCGTCGGGCCGATGACCCGAAGCTGCTAGGCTTAGCGCGGCGTTCTCCACTTCGGATCTGCGAACGGCCAGAAGGTGGTGAAATCTGGACTTACAGATGAAAATCTGTTATCAGCAGATTCAGCTTGATTAGTGGAAGCCGATGGAGTATCCCACTTTCTGTAACGTTGATGTTTTCAGGGTAAAATACGGCGTCGAAGCAGGAGGTCATGTGGAGCGCGTCCGCTCCATCTGGCCCCCTAGCGGTGTTGAGACTTCACTATACAAGAGAAAACAAACATTCTCATATCGTGCGTTCAACCGTTTACGTGGAGGTCTCGCGACCTCATTGATAAAATAATTAATTATTAGTTCACAGAGAGGGAAAGGCGCAGTCTCTGTCACACTTCTTTCTATGGACACGTGAACCGTGCCGTAAGCGAATGGAGGAAGGTGGGAGTGAAAGGGAATAGAAAGAAACTGGAGCCGTAGTGGAGGGCTGCGGAGTAATTTCGAGCACCAGGGTATCATTAACGTGCACTGGTGATGGTGGTGGTGGTATGACAACGCACAGCACATGGACGCCTCAAGCAAGTTTCAGTTTTGAACCCTTTCTTTACGTCGGCTTGATCAACAGGACAATAACTGCTTGTACCGCGCCGAATCAAATGGATAGAAACACAGCAAACGAATATTAATGTGCAGCCGCACTCGTATCCAATAACAATATTCATGCCAACCAAGAAAATAAAAGAAATCAGTCAATGGGATGAAATTTCTTGCAAATAAAGGAATGGTTAGCCACACCTAGTGCGATTGCGTTTCATAGCGCCATTCAAATTTCCAACTGAACACACCAACTGAAAACCCACGGTACGCAAAACTTTTTCTGAGGTCTTGTTAAGCTTGGACACTCTATGTACTACAACAGGAATTAAAACCGGCACCTTTTGTGGCGTATTTTTTAGTAGTAACGGCTTTTCGGTGATTTGAAGCGTAATGCCACTGCACGAAAACAGCAGCAACGGAAGTACCAGGTGCGTCAGTAAAAATAAAATGCAACATAAAGCAAGTCAATAATAACTTTTCGTTAAAACAGCGCTAGAAACACGGACAGATAGGAAGACAAACACACATTGCACTGACATATTTGCCTTGCTGTCTGTCCGTGTTGCTAGCGCTGTTTTAACATTAAGTCCAACCTTCCCGCCCAACAAACCACTTTGCTCAATAAAGTCATATGATTTTTTAGTATACAATGCAGTTCATAAACTATAATGCATATGCAAAAATAGTTAGCTGGAATTAAATTGCTTGCAGTAATACGCTGATCATGGCTGTTGCTTTCGTCGCGCCATCTTTAATAGAAATGGCGGAAATATTGTCAAAACAAATAAGAGCATATTTAAACCTTTAATTACAGTCTCTACTGTGGCGCAATAAAAAACCACTAATCTCAAGACTCAAATATGTGTACGAATCCACTGAATGCATTTTTTTAATTCACAACATGCAGCTACATTGCTAACAGCTTTCCAGGGGTGGGTTCCGCTTCAGGTTCAATAATGAGGTATGTTCGATTCTTAATAGCCTCCAAACTACCCATGAACACAGCCACGAGGTTACGGTATGCCAACTCTACACCTTAACCGTAATGTTTTCCTGGCTTCAGGGACGGTATCTCACCTTTAGAATACGTTCAGACACACCTCTCAGCAACAATCGCTGTTTAACTCGCTGAGAGATAACCAGTCAGGAGGAAGAAATTGCTCGATGCTACATTTGAAACAACCAAATTACGGCCCGCCGATACCGAAGTAAACTTATTCAGCGTAGAAATGACGGCGCGAAGGATGCAAACGATGTATTAAGCGCTTACAATAAGTAATTTTAACCCATAAAACAATTTTACCAAAATTTAATTTTTTGTTTGCGTACTACGGTGTATGCTCGTCAAGCTTTATTGGCTGACTTTTTGTTGCATTTTATTTTTAGTGAAGTGCCTGGCACTTTCCTGTTTGGAGCTTCCGGGAAAAAGCAATGCGCTGATTCGAAAGGCGCAACACGTGAGAGAAGCGGCCTGGCGCTTACATGTTCGTCCTACGTGGTTGGGACCTCCGTCGTCGGCAGTTATGTACAGCAGATGCCCACGGCGCAGGCCGCCCGATATTGAGGAGAAAAGGACCAATTAAGTAACTCTAAACTTTCGTCAATGCCGTTCGGCGGAGACAACAGAGAGACAAATCGGCTGTTAAAAAGGGGCCTAATATTTCGACAGCCGAAGGCTAACCAAGGCAAGCGCAGGGGCCGTAGGCGCACTACAAAAGTGAGCCGATGCTGACATGATCACCTCTACGAGTGCGTGCACAACGGACCAAGAAGCACCCTCCATATATGCAGCATCACGCGTATCCACAACAGCTAAGGAGTCAGAGCCCCTGTTCACAAACCCCTCCCCTCCATGACCATAAAGTGTGTTTATTGCGCGAAAAGGTATGCAGCTCACTCGGGCAAAAAGCTGACGGCGTCGTGGCTGGCACCACTTGTCAGAAATATTCGTGTGCCAAAATCCCGATGAGTAGACAAGGTTATGACGTCAACAGCACATGACCTCATGCAACAAATTTTAAGCACACTACATTCAAAATGAAGCTATATGATGAGTTGATATGAAGACTAAATTGGTGTGCTGTTTCCTCTAACTGAGGGTTTCCAAATTTAGAAGTAGTTCAAGTAAAAAAATTTGTCTCCTAGGCCTCGAACCAAGGTCCTCAGTATGCTAGACGGACACGAAACGCACTGGCAACGAAGGGACTTTTTTATTTTTAATTGCACTCAGGTATACAACATATAAACAACCAGCTCAGCCGTATTTGACTAAGGTAACATGATTAAACATCATTCAATGTCTTCAATTTGTCAGTTTGTTAGAGCAAAGGAGGTGCGGGGTCTAGAAGTTTGATAATTTTCAAATAAAGTATTCCTCAAGATATTTGTGACGCTGTTTTTATATACTACGCAGGCCCACTGCCAATAAGTGAATATATTGAATACCATTCTCATTAATAGGAAGATACATGATACCGTGACGGTTACGCGAAAAATCTTTCTTAAGAGTCTTTGGAGGTCGTGCCAGAAAAAAAGAAAACGAGGTCAATAGTTAATTTTTTTTTGTAGTAGCCAGTGGTCTCATCATAGTGCAAAAATTATTTTCTCTTGAAACCATGCTTTAGCAGTTAAATTAGCGCTATGCAGTCTCAAAAAGAGTGTTTTGGCTGCAGGAATGACGTCCCTTTTTCAACTCGCTTTAGAAGATCGTGACCCATGCCTGCGCTGTACATGGTGGACACACCACTCAATGGCAGACAGAGCCATAGGTCCCACGCATCTCTTCTAAGTTTCTTGCGTAGGCAGAAAGTGCAGCAACAAAATGACGAGCTTGTAAAACATCTCATATACCTGCGAATATGTTCTTGGGTGAAGTGGCACGCAACATAAATGCAGGTTAAACTCTGTCAAGTTTCAACTGAAACACACATAAAAAGAGGTCCTCAGCATCCCTAACGAAAATACAGAGTCAAAGAACCACCGCATAAATATGCGGCATAAACCATGACCTCCAGTGCGTACGATGCGAAACAGGTTGTCTCGACTTCCTTCCCAAGCGAAGAACCACAAAAACGCCCCTAACTCGCTTTACAACCTTTACACATTTAGACGTGAACGGTGTCACACTTGCATCACGTACGAGAACAAGCTGGCTAAGAAAATATTGCAAACTGTGGCACGCTCAAAGGGATTTAATGCCCTAAATCCTGCAGCTGTTCCTTGAAATGCAGCAGCCTTATTTCGCCAGTAAGGTCCAATGTCATCGTAATATTCATGAGTAACACCTAAAAAATTTGGTGCACATGTTGTCCACGATACATTGTCGAAGGAACTGGTAGTCCGGGACCATTCACGATGACCAATTGGCCGCAGTACCACTTGCTTGGCAGAAAGCTTGAACTTTTCTAACATCCAAAATGTTTTCATAATTGGAGTACATAACAGCAACATCATCCGCTTACGCCAGAAAACGAACTCCCTGTTTGTGATGTCGAAATTCTGAAATACATTGGTTGTGGATGATACTGAATCAAAACAGTTCAACGAAGATTGGTGGTACCAAGCGTGTCCCAAGGCGCCTAGCGAACGTGTAGTGGTACGCATCACATTTTAACAGTGTGTTAAGGATGTCTATTGATGTTAAACTAATAACAATATGGACAGATATGACATAAACAAGAAAATAAAACAAATTAAAGGAATAAAGACATTGTAAAATACGCCTAATTATTACTCTTATGACGAAGCGTAATCGTCCCCCTAATTTTTTTCGCCATCTTTTGCGGGCTATACCTTTGCGCTATACAAACGAGAAAACACATACAAGGGCTTCAAGTGGCGGTAGGCTCCGACGCAGCTACGGCGCGTCTATTCAGGTGCGTGCCTTCGTATGAGTTATCCCTGCGTAGCGAGGTGAAATCCTTTTAAATTTACTTTTTTGGCTTGACGTAATTACGGCTCTGATTCGCAAGTTCGTTCGTTAATTGGCATTTGCTCATTCAAAACTTACAACCATGATTTCTATTCCTAAATACTTGTTCACATTATTTTGACGCCGTGATGTTTCGTTAGATCTTTTGCATGTCAGTACTCCGCTTCAGTGCAACGGCATTGTAATCCGGTATGGATGCAGCAAATGAGTAATTATGCACTGAGGGACAAAAAGAAGAATCCTCAAAATAAAAATCAAAGTATACTTCGATATCTATTCAAGCGGGTCTGAAAACATTACTTTCATGCACTAAAGAAAACATCTCACTCGATGCTAATGCAACCAGTTTGGGTCCGTTAACGTGCACTGAAGAAACACAATACACAGGCTCGTTGCGTTTTGCCGCCATCGAAAAGCGGCCGCCGCGGCCGGGATTCCATTCCCCTCCCCCCTGTCATTGGGTGATCGGATACAGCATACGAGCACCTTAATGGCTGCAGAACCTGGCGGGAGAGCAGAATGAACACATGCGGCCCTTATTCGAACGCATACTGTACATAACGAAACATCACGCAATAGCAAGGCCGCTCCTTAAGTATATGTGTAACAAATGATCCAATTTTATTCAATATGTTGCATACTCAACTGGAATGCTGATTGCGTTGAAAGTTTAATTCACATTCCAAACAGCGAAATGTATTCAGAGAGTGGAACAATCTCCTAATTGCTAAAATATGTAAAAACAAAACACGACTTATCCACGTACTCAATAGCAGCTAAAGTATGCAATTTACAGAAACAAGAGCAATAGTCTATACAATTACAAGAAAAAATAGAATTGGTTTTGTTTACTAGGTAAACCTTCCTGGACAGTAATTTTTAAGCTTCAAATTTATTATTTTGTGCCAACTAGCTAAGGCATTAAGCCTATTCAGCATGTTTAGGACGCACCCCTTACCAGTGATATGCGCAATTCCTCCAACGAGAGTTTGACTCTGCAGCGTCGATGACCTTTCGAATACGTGCAAATTTTGCGCCGATGGCGTATGCATTAGGATGACACCATGGTACTGATTACACGCGCGGGCAAACCCACTTACTCGTGCACACACAGACAGGTAGTGGCAGTGTGGACTATCTCATCGACCCATGGGGAGGCTGACGGTGAGGAGGAAAAGCGGAGGGGTGTTTCTGGCTTCATCTGGCTCCCCCGCTTATACTGGCCAGAACCGCGTCAACAAGGCGTCAAGTTCAAAGGCGCCGCATCGCAATGCGGAGATTCGATGTTGCAAAGTTAGACTTATCGCTTTAGAATAAGCGCCTCCAACATTCTAATTCTTCTCTCGTCGTTGTGCGGCTTAATGTTTAGTTCATGTGCCGTACTTCATGCACACGAAGCGCGAACACGAGCCAACTTGCGGATTGAAATTTAATTAAATACTATTTGCAGGTCACAAATGAATGCCTCAGAGCCCTGCGCGCAAGCTTCTTTAAGGCTATCCAGAATTGTTGTCTAACAAATATTGGCACAAAACACACCACTATTCTTTCTACAGTGTGAAATAAACTGCATGCGACTTTTTTTTTGTGCTGCTCGTAACAGATACCACGAAATTTGGTAGGGCTGGATGAATGCATAAAGGTCTGATTGAACAAAATTTGACATAAAACGTAGTTTTCGGCTCGTGCAATGTTCTATGCACTGCATGATGTTCATTAAGGCTCCTGGAGGATGCCTGATTTCCACATGGTCGAACTAGGTTCGTCATTGCTCTACGCCAGCAGAGCATGCCAGCGATCATATGAGACCTTTCCATCATCTCCGGCTTTCTGGTCCTCTTGTCATAACGACTCTAAGCACTCTCGCGCTTATCTGCAAGACGCTGTTTCCGTCTTTGCAGACTAATGTTAGCTCGAAGTTAGGACTAAATTCTCTTATGAAATTTCTATACAGTACAGGTTGTTACTGCAGAACGTTTGATTTAAGCACATCGCTGTTTAATCCGCATCGCTCTCGTGGCCCAAATCAACACAAACGTGTCGGGCCGATTGTTATGGTCGGCCTGATTGCTTACTTTTGAAAACCAATTTCCTATGTACCGCTCTCTTTTAAAAATATATTATACTCGCAAAGTGTTTAAATTACAAGCGGTGTTACGCTTCAAGCACAGCGTTTAGGCGCCTAATGTTGTTGAGTAAAAATAAAAAAACAGAAATTCCTTTTCAACATGGTGCTTAAGACGTGTAAAAGTATCTCACCCTTAGGCACTCAGTAAAATATTTAAAATTGAACGTGAATGTTCGCGGTGTCTACGATCAATATTTATTTATTTATTTATTTATTTATTTATTTATTTATTTATTTATTTATTTATTTATTTATTTATTTACTTATATATTTATTTATTTATTTCAAAATACTGCAGGCCTTATGGCCCAAGCAGGCTCAGTGAACGTTCTGGCCTTCGCCAGAGCCTCGGCTCTGGTCCAGATATAAATAAAACTGTACCGGAGTTCTGTACCAGCAAAATAAGCGGATATTCATAAAATCCTATCATATTGGCTTTCGCCGCTGGCCAGTGCATCAGGTTGCCAAACTATCAATTATTACTTGCACTACATCACTGCGTGCACAATACTGAGCAGGTTCACAGGCACGCTGACAGGGATCTTCCTCCTCTGCACAACGAAGTCACCGAGAAAACGTAAACTATAATAGCTACATCAATATTCTATTTATCCCCTCGCTGAATATATGCTGCAGCACAAGGCTTTATGTAAGACAGCTGTCAAAACACCAATGTTGATCTCGCCTACTCGCAGCTGCTGCTAAACCTGAATATAAAGCAGACCAAGGGGATTGATAATTTTTCCTAAAACTTAAAGACTGTTTCCTCCCAGAAATGACGTATTGCCCTCCCAAAACCTTTAAAACATCTCCTGGAAAACAAACAAGCTTGGCCGTATTTTGTATTACATGTAACAAACGTCGCTTTTTTGCGTTAGTGGTACATAGAAACATCAGCTCTAATTCCACAAAGATTCCTTCGTCAATTCAGCAGACAACCTCCCCAAAGCGGAGATGTGCTTTTCCTCTACCATCTCCTCTGAATACATCAGCACCCCCTTCGTAGAGAAGAGTGGGCAGAAGAGAATAATGGGTAGTACATCAGGGTCAGCCAGTGCCTGTCCCATACCGCTCTCCCGTCAACAACTTATACAGTTATGAAAGCCAGAAGAATAAGACCACAGATAACTTGAAGGAGCTTTTTACCCCTTATAAATCCCTTCAAATCACTTTATTCTCATTTCTTGCCATATAGCCTCTTCTCCGCGGTTTAATTATCTGTTATTACAGTACCATAAAAGTTACTTTCATAAAAACAAAACAAAAAAAGAGAACATGCGTCTGAAATTTCGGAGTTAGTGATGGACAAAAGTTCATCTGCAATCTTCTCTCCAATGTAAGTTTATTATGCCAAATGACGGAACACTGAGAATAATAGGTAGAAATTGTGCCATCACGACATCCTCAGGACGACGCTTAGCTGGCAAGAAATGACAATTCGAGAGGGTCATTTTAGTTTGAATGCTGGATTAGATGGGAATACTAGTCCAAGGCACACAGGCAAATTCACACGGCTTGCTTTGACCAAACCTTTAACCAAATGCTGTAGTTTACGATTGCCAGCAATGAGCGAGTGTAATATAGTCGAGGCAGAAATAAAGTATTTATCAATAGTCGAGTCGCAATACGGAATGTACGACTCGAAAGAAGAGTCACATACGGCATCCGTTAACGCTTCCACGCAATTCATTTATAAGCGGATACTAAATAACCACCCGGTTTCCTTTTCTTTCAGAAGGGCTACGCACCTGCACTCGAATACTCATGCGTTTACAAGCGTGGGAGTTATCCTGAAAATACAGTTTGCATAGTGAGTGAATTTCTTTATTTCCATAACCTGTACATTTTTGCAGCGCTCTATGCACTATAACTCAAGAGGAGGAGGAGGTAGCAGAGGCAGGATGATGAAGTGAAACACCAAGGAGGTAGTTAAAAGATCTTTGCTGAGTATGTATTACAAGTAGAGCTTAATATCTTCATAAAGTAAATGTTTTACCGACTACATAAAGACTGCGCGTCTCCATTTCACGATAGGCAAGTCTGACGATTAGCGCGATTTGAATGTAACACCAGGGTTACTGGTATTTTAAAAGGCGCCTCAAATTACCGTCCAAAGAGAGCCTGCCTTTTGAGCGCGTTATTACTCCTTTTTCTTTTGGCACTCCGTTTTGGGTACCTATTGCCTCAATGGATAGTAATAAGGTTTTTTAGCGCACAATTCGCACAATATCAATAACACCTTTAGAATGTCTAACTGGACCGACAATACTATTCGTTTTCAGATAATGGTTCTGTAAATACGGTAGCATTAGATTTAATAGTCTTGCTTCGATGCAGCCTCTGTTGGACCTATATTAGCTTAAAGCACATTTCTCTACAACAGAAACGCTGCTCTTTTCAATTGTGAAGCATGACTGTCATTTTTTTAATTGGAACCCTCAATATTATGCCATGCGCCCAATCAAACAAAAATATACATATATTTTCTACTTCATTATCATTTACCTAGAATTCAGAACACTATCGAGCAGGCCGACGAATAAATCTTCATTCCACTGGTAAAACAAACGCTGCTGATAGGTTTAAAAAATTGTGCACAATCAAAGAAAATATGATATGAGAGCATGTGAGCAAATGTTATGCTCAGAAATTTGAAGCGAAAAAAATAAATTGTTTGCAAGTTTAAGACTTTCAAAATAATAATACAAACTTTATTATTTGCAGCCAGTAAACACGCGCCGAAAGCGCATTGATGCACCTGGACTATGCAGAAAAGGAGTGTGCAGGCCGGTTTACAAGCTGAGTGAGTCCACAATCATACCTTTTGGCGGATGTCACAACGACTAATCCAAGCTTCCTGACAAAAAAGCCGCCCTATTTTCAACAAAATCGAAACATGCATAAACTACCTCGTTCAACCATGGAAATGTGCATTATTAATGAGCTCAGGCAGTTTACTTAACAAAGCTGCAGAGTCGGCCTCATACGATGAGAGCATAAAAACAATTTTTCATGGTACAGCATACTGTGACGTTCTCTTTTCATATACGTGGTGTTCGTCCCGCGCAGACTAAAGCGTTGAACCCTTGAGGAGCACATCTCGTTAGTAAAAGTAGACCTTAAGAATTCTTAAATGCAATTAATGATAAAATTATTTCTTGCGCATTGAAATATGATTTACTTACAAAGCTGCAATTAGAGAAACAAACGTAACTAACCTAGAGAAGTAACGTCAAGAATAAACTTCGTACACTTAACAATTCCAAAATCACTAATTCAGAGAAAACAAATAATTTACTGCGTTGGTTGTGTGACAGATAAGGGTATAGATATGCGCGCAACAATTCAGTTCAGTCGTTCAGTCATGTCCGACTCTTCGTGACCCTATGGACCATGTCACGCCACGCTTTCCGGTCTCTCACTATCTTCCTAACATCACATAACTTCATCTGCAGTGCCTCGACGATGCCATGACTCCTCTCTTCTCATCAGATGACCAAAGTAGCTGAGCTTTAACTTTAGAATTTGACCCTCCAATGAGCAGTCAGGGTTTATGGTCGACAATATCGACTGATTTGATCTTCTGGCAGTCCAAGGAACTCTCAAGAGTCTTCGCCAGCACCACAATGCAAACGCGTCAATTCTTCGGCGGTCAGCTTTTTTCACAGTCCAGCTTTCGCATCTATACATCACAACTGGAAAGCCCATAGCACGAGTTATACGGATCTTGGTTGGCAGACTAATGTCTCTGCTCTTTACTAGGCGGTCAAGGCTAACCGTTGCTCTCTTTCCCAGAAGCAGGCATCTCCTAATTTCATGGCTGCAGTCTCCTTCCGAAGTAATCTTGGAGTCCAAGAAGAGAAAATCTGTCACAGCTTCCACTTCTTGTCCCTTGATGCTCCAGGACTTGATAGGACAAGGCGCCATGATCTTTGTCTTTTTAATGTTCAGTTTAAGCCCAAACTTCTCACTCTCTTCTTGTACGCGCATCAGAAGTCTCTTGAGTTCTATTTCACTTTCTGCCATTAAAGTGGTATCATCCGCAAATCTAAGGTTGTTGATAGGTTTTCCAGAAATCTTCACTCCAGCTGAAGACTCGTCCAGACCGGCCTTCCTTATGGTACACTCTGCATATAGGTTAAGCAGGCAGGGCGACAGTATGCAGCCTTGCCTCACTCCTTTCTCAATCGGAAACCAATCAGTAAGACCATGCCCAGTTCTGACGGTGGCCTCGTGCCCTTCATACAGGTTCCTGAGGAGACAGATGAGGTGAATTGGAACTCCCGTCTCTTAGAGAGCTTGCCACAATCTGCTGTGACCTGCGCAGTCGAACGCTTTCGCATAATCAATAAAGCAGAAGTAGATGGGTTTCTGGAACTCTCTTGCTTTTTCCATGGTCCAGCGAAGGTTGGCAATTTGGTCTCTAGTTTCTCTGCCCTTGCGAAACCCAGCTTGCACGTCCGGAAGCTCCCGATCCACATACTGCTGCAGCCTACCTTGGAGGATTTTCAACATTACCTTGCTATAGCATGCGAAATAAGCGCGATCGTGCGGTAGTTGGAACAATCTTTGGCACTGCCTTTCTTTGGAATGGGGATGTAAACTGACCTCCTCCAATCCTGTGGCCACTGCAGGGTTGTCTAAATCTTCTGACATAATGTATGCAGAATGTTAACAGCGTCATGGTTGCGGTTTTGAAGCAACTCAGCTGGAATGCCATCAATTCCGCTAGCTTTGTTCTTAGCAAGGCTGGCTAAGGCCCATTCAACTTCACTCTTCAGGATGCCCGGCTCGAGATCAGTAATCACAACCGTCTTATTTTGGGTTTGTACATTCGGGTCCTTCTACATTTTATAAAAATTTGATGTGTACGCCAATACTTTATCACAAAAGTAGAAGGAATAGCGACTATAAACCCGCCTTTTTTGTCCCAGTTCTTTTGTATTCTTTTTAAACGTTTTAAATATTTAAATTATTATTACTGCAACGTTAGTCACCATCAGAAACACACGTTACTAATACATACGCTAAAACGCCTTTTCTAGGCATCCACTCGACAACAAATGCCCCTCACGGAGTGCGTGCGCGCGGGGCATGCGCGGGGCATGCGCGGGGCATGCCTTGGTTACAACTTTAAGGGTGACAAATTCGCTCTATCGTTGCGAATACATTAGGCTACGTTTCTGAGGCCAAACCGCGCACGCAAAAACTGGACGCAAAAAGTGAACCCACGATTCTGCATGCGATCCTTAGTGCGGTCAAGTAGTGTGTTGTAACGAAAAATCATTACTATGTCGCAGAAAAACAATTTAGTCTGTTGTATTAGTATGTAGCAGAGAGAAACCATTGGTATGCCGTAACGACAAACAAGCTGATAATGAACATATTGACAAGGAAACGTGAGAAATAAATCAAAGATAAGATAATTGCTTTGATTTGGTGTATGAGGTACGTCCAAAATTGATTTAGGCTATGGATATGTCGTCCCGCCGGGGTGGTGCAGTAAAGCAAACATCTCCTGATAATAGTCGAAGAACGCACGTGCAATGTCGTTCTTATCTGTCACGAGGCTTCCGTTCCATTCTACTTCGGTTATGTCATTTCGATGAGACTGCGCTTTTTCAAGACCCAGAGCCCGCTGACATGAAGTTGGAGACGTTTAAGCAGGTGTTCGTTCCTCCTTGCCACGACTGGATGCCACCACAAAAGAAAAGTTAGAGCAGCCAATTTCCGAGGACGAGGTTGTAAGCGCCATTGATAATCTGAACCCAGGAAAACCGCCTGGGCCGGATGGTTTGACCGCAGCCTTTTATAAAGCATTCAAGTTAGATCTGGCCCCATTGTTAGCTGCAGTATTCAACGAAGGCTATGTATGAACTTGGTGCACTCCCTCCTTCGTTCGCATCCTCACACACAGTGTTAATTCCTAAGTGAAACCAAACAGAGAAACTAAAATTTGTGACGTCATATAGGCCTATTTCTTTAACAAATGTGGATTACAAAATACTGATAAAAGTTCTGGCAGCCAGGCTACAGACAGTGATAAAACATATCGTTGGCTCCCACCAGACGTATGGTATAAAGAGCCGGTCCATTACAACAAATATGCATATGGAACGTTGTGACGTTGTTCGCGCGACGGTCGCGCTTCTTCAGCTCGACCTAGAAAAGGCGTTTGACTGTGTTCCACATATGCATTGTTTCATATCAATGTTGGTTCCATTATAAGAGAGGGCGTAGCCCTGGCATACCGAAACTGCACAACGCGATTGATTGTTAATAAAGTACTAGGGGAACCTATAAATTTGCGGCGTTCGGTACGTCAGGGTTGTCCCCTCAGCCCTCTTCTATTCTGCATTTATATCTAAACTTTATGCCACTATTATGCAAAATCCATCTGTTCAGGGCTTTCAACAGTACATGTGTGAGGTCAAACTTTTGGCGTACGCTGATGATGTGGCAGTGCGAACAAAGAAAGTATTTGCGCCGCAGTTGAAGTTGTGAAAGATTTTAGTGTGACCACAGGAAGTCCAGTAAACTGGGGAAAGTGTCTTGGCTTCTGGCACGGGGCGTGGACATCAACGCCTGACTTTTTTGCCAACGTTACATGCATTTACAACACCCGTGAAGTATTTGGGCGTACCTCTAGAATTCTATGCAGAGAGCAAGCCATTTTGGTGCGCCCAAGTTCAGGAAATACGGGAGAAGGCTGAGAAGTGGAAAGGAGTGCCGCTGTCTATCTTTGCACGAACCACTGTATGCAATCTATTTTTTATTGCCAAGGTGTGGTACGTCATTCAAGCACTTCAATGTTCTAGGTTGAGTGTTCAAAAGCTACACCGAATCTTTGCTGTGTTTGTATGGGCATCAAGCTGGGAAAGATGTAGTCGGGATAACGTGTTCCGGCCAATTAAAGACGGAGGTCTCGGGCCTGCTCACGTATTCGTGCGCCAGCTTGTAAACAGATTTATTTTCTTTCGCGACGTTACCGACCCCTTTTTGCGCACTGTGTGCCAAGTGAGGCTCGCGCGGGCGTTGCCCAATTTCGTTGTTGCCACGGAAAGCATGCCAGGGCGTCTTTCTATTTTTTCAAAGAGGTTGTCAGCAGTGTTCGAATTCTGTCAGCTCGCTTCCCGACAGAATACTTAAGTTCAGTGAAAAAGAAGAACCTGTATAAAGCTGTTTGTGACGACGTCTTTGTTCCTGTGTACAGAACCTTGTATAGCGGCCGTCTAGGTCAAGACGTACTGAAGCGTGTCAAAATAATGCCAGTTTTTCCTGGGGTAAAGACGTTTTTCTTTAAGTTACATACAGGGACATTATCGGTACAAACGTTTTTTGAAAGCAAGGGCTTTTATCTGCCATGGGGTTCACTTTGCTTAATATGTAAACAGCCAGAGATAATAGACCATGTATTTGTTCACTGTTGGGAGGGCGTCTATTTTTGGGATGTGCTGCAACGACATTTTAAAAAAGAATTACCATTAGACTCATACGGGATTAGATTCCTGCCAACTGAAAATAAAGATGGAATTCCACTTGATACGGCTATGCTAATAGGCCTGCACAGTCTAATGTGGTCCAGAATGACGGGTTTTAACTGTGACCCTGACGCCCGCCCTGCAAGGCTCTACTTTCGCGAGAGTATACACGCATTGGTTGAAATGCACAAATTGAAGACCACTGTGCCAGTCTGGATCTCAACCACAGTCGAACCACTATGCGAGCTGAAGGAATTTTAACTTGACAAAAAAAAAGCCGGGGTGGTGCAGTGGTAAGACGCTCGATTACTGTGCCAGAGTACCCGGGTTCGATCCCGACCACGGCGGCTTAGTTTCGATGGAGGCGAAACGAAGAGGCATCCGCGTGCTGTGCGATGTCTGCACACGTTGAAGATCCCCAGGTGGTCGAAACTATTCTGTAGCCTTCCACTACGGCTTCTCTTTCTCCCTATCCACTTTCACTCCTATCTTTCTCTCTTCCCTTACGGCGTGGTTCAGGTGTGCAGAGAAACAAGTGTGTCAGATACTCCGCCTTTCCCCTCCTGTGAGCCAATTATTATTATTATTATGGAGACGCCGCAGTGGAGGGCTTCAGAATTTTCGACCACCCGGGGTTCTAGCAAGAAATTTATTAATAACAAATTTATGGTAACAAATGTAGTGATACAGAAACTAGTGAATAAAATAATTGCTTATGAAATTAGTATAATGAATCATTAAGAAATTAGTGAAAAGAGAAGGTGTGATAAGAAGGTAATGATAAGAAACCTGGCGATACAAAATTACTGATAAAGATGAATTCGCATATCTTCAACGTGGGTTACCCAGTTATGCTGAAGGTTTTGAATAGCCTTTAGTTTAGAGCGAAAACTCTTCTACAACAGGTTTCGCCATGGCCATTGAGTGGGATAATTTCACCTTGAAGCCAGAAACTGCAGGTTGAGTAGAGTTGAGTTGGTTAACTCAACCTGCAGTTTCTGGCTTCCCCCATAACTTTTGCAATCCTCCTTTCCTCAGCTATTTGCAAAGCCTCTTCAGATAACCAGTTTGCTTTCTTGCATTTATTTTGCTTTGGCACTACCTTAGTAGCAACTTCTTGTATTATATCACG
This sequence comes from Amblyomma maculatum, assembly GCF_055883805.1. Taxonomy (NCBI): domain Eukaryota; kingdom Metazoa; phylum Arthropoda; class Arachnida; order Ixodida; family Ixodidae; genus Amblyomma; species Amblyomma maculatum. The sequence continues at coordinate 125,485,458 of NC_139354.1, read as the reverse complement.
AACATCAGTCCACACCTCTTCGGGCTCTGTGTCTTCTAGATCTAATTCTTGAAATCGATTCCTCACTTCCACTGCATATTCTAATGGAATTTGATCCAGATCATACCTGAAAGGCCTTCTAGTTTTCTGCGTTTTCCTCAATCGAAGCTTAATTTTGGCAACAAGAAGCTGATGATCGGTGCTACAATCGGCCCCAGGCCTTGTTGTTACTTCTCTGCCGGCAAAGAATACAATCGATCTGATTCCTGTACAGACCGTCCGGTGAAGTCCATGTGTACAGGCGCCTCTTGTGCTATTGAAAATGAGTATTCGCTATGGTCAGGTTGTTTTCTTGACAAAACTCTACTAGCCTCTGCCCACCTTCATTTGGCTCGCCAAGACAGAACTTGCCTATAATTCCGTATATTTCTTCACTCCGGACCTTAGCATTCCAGTGTCTTATGAGAAAAATGACGTCTGATGATGGGGTGCGGTCTAAAAGGCATTGTAGGTCCGCATAAAATCTCTCAACGTCAGCTTCTTCAGCAGTAGTGGTCGGTGCATAGACTTGGATAACTGTTATGTTGAAAGGGTGACCTTGGATCCGAAGTGAAATCATTCGGTCGTTTTTGGGGTTGTACCCTAGCAGTACTTTGCCCATTCTTCTGTTTACTATGAGAGCGACCCCATTCCTTCTCTTGGATTCGCGCCCACAATAAAATACATAATGGTCGCCGGAGTTAAATTCTCCCATTCGGGTCCACTTGAGCTCGCTGATACCCAAGATATCAATGTTCAATCTGTCCATTTCTCGCTTGACGACATCCAGTTTACCTTGCGTCATAGAGCTTACATTCCATGTTGCTATGTGATATATCTCCTTGCAACATCGGACTTTCCGGTCACTTCCCGACACATCCACAACTGGGCGTCCTTTTGGCTTTAGCCCAGCCGCTTCATTCGTCCTGGACGGCCCACAACGACGGCCCGCAACAGACAAAAAATCTGTAGCAGGCCAGCCCCCGCCGCAAGCGGCGGTGATCCATCTGTTCCAGCCCCATCAGGGGAGTACGCATTCTGGGTGTGGTTACAAACACTCTTCACGGCCTCAGCCGCCAGGCGGGTCGCGTGCCGCTGAAGGGGGGATCTCCGCTCCGCAGCCAAACCTTCCAGGCTTCTCTACTATCAATGTTAATGCCGGCGCCTGGGGAATCGGTGCATTGACATATTATACGATCTAGCGTGCCTTTTTGGCTGCAATTTTTACATTTAGAATCTTCTTCCTCCCCGGTCTGTGTTAAGAAAACCCAGACAGGGCAGATGTAGTCATCGGCTTGTAATCGCTTCCAGATGCGTGCTTCATTGTTAGTGAGAGGCCGATCTGGGGGAGGGTATACTTTCGAACTAGTTTGTAAGATTCTGTGATCTCATTGTATGTGATATCGCAATCTTTAATTCCCTTGGGAATCATTAACCGGTTGTGACATCACATCGTCAGCACCCGCTTTCGTACTTTGGAGCCTCCATAAGGATGCCTTCTTAGGTTGTTTAAAATTATAAATACAAAATGATTCACAATAAAAAAAAATGTGCCGCATCAGTCACATTTATCACTGGCTACCTGAAGTGTGTTGTAAAAAAGAAAGGTGGGAGTTAAAGCAAAACACAAAGATTTGACGGGGGGGGGGGGGGGGGGGGGACGGTTACGGAGTAATTTCAACCAAGAGCTCTGACACAACAAAGGACAGTGTAAGAACCCCCTCTCTTTCTCGGCCATCGAAACGCAGCCGACGGCCGTCAAGGTTCACCACTGATACACCTGTTTAGTATTAGATAGATAGATGGATTTTTTGAAAGGAAAAGGCAGAGAGGTTGGCCGGAATAATTCAAATCTGGCCTGCTACTCTGCACTGGGGAAGGGGAAGGAGAGAAGAAAGAAGGTCATGATGAGTGACGATGTGAGAGAAGGCATATGAAATATATATACAGACACAGCAGCTTGCTTTACAAACGTGAATCAAGTCCGCTGGCGCTCAAATAACGGCAAAGAGCGCGCACTGCCTGGACGCCCTTCCCTTTGTCCTGCCAAGCGCCCAGCAGCAGTTCCTCCGACAGAGGCCCCTTGTCTAAACGCTTCAAGGAAGCAGCTAGCACATTTCTTTCGTTCGCATACTCTGGGCACACCAATAATGGTCCACAGTCTCTGGGATGCTACAAGTTGAACATTCCGGTGAGTCCATCTGTCCAATTAAATGTAAGTACTTGCGCGTGAAAGCCACGTTTAAACGAAGTCGATGTATCAAGCATGTCTTATGACGCGGAATATCACGCGGAACATTAAATTTAAATGTTCGATCGAGCCTTCTTAGACGGATGTGTCGGGTGTCTGGTTGAGCCCAGTAAGCTGCTGTAGCAATATTCATATAACTCTTTAGAAGACACGTCGTATCCGCTCTTGAAAAACGCACAGCTGTTTGGAAGTCACTGATGAGTGCGCTTTTCGCTTCAACATCGGCCTGTTCATTCCCATGGAGGCCGCAGGGGGCAGGAATCCATTGAAACATTATCATGTGGCCTTGCAGCTGGGCAGATGTGATGAGCTCCATAATGTTTAGTGCCAGGGACTGATAGGCAGTGTGGCGTAAGAAGTTTTCCAAAATTTGTAATGCAGTCTTCGAGTCCGTGAATATACACCATTTTTGAGGTGGTTCCCCACATATATAGCGAATAGATTCCCGAATGGCTACAAGTTCGGCAGCGGTTGATGTAGAGGTATGTCCCAAAAGGAAATGCAGAGTCGTTTTCTGAGCTGGTTTGAGCACAGCTGCAGCGGATGCCTGTGCTGACACAGATCCATCGGTGTATACGTGAATATAAATGGGATATTCTGACCAGATGTGTGCCAGAGTAAGTTGTTTGAGTCCACTAATTGGTACCATTGATTTCTTTAGTATTCCGGGAACACGAAGGTGCACCAAAGGTTTATCCATCGTCCATATTGGTTGGGTGGGACGATATGGGAGGGCATATCCTGTCGGTACTTGCGACTGATGGAAGTGCAGTGCACTTGTAAAACTGCAGTCCTGCCTCTCATCCAGAATCTTGCTGAGTGGGCGAAAACGGTGCCTTGTAAGTGCTCGTAAATATACACGAAGTGGTTCGTGTGACAAGTATATGGACATTGGGCGAGCGTGTGCCTCTTCAATTGTGCCTTTGTTAGAGGTGCATCTGGGCAGTCCAAGGCATATTTTCAGTGCCTGCGCTTGTACGCTCTCTAAAGTCTGCAAGCAGGAAATGCTCATACTAGAGAGTACTGGGAGACTGTACTGGATGTAGCCAACAAACAGAGCCTCGTAAAGCCGTATTAAGGAGCGCTCAGTTGGACCCCATTTGATGCCAGCTATGTAACGAAGTACATGGCAAAAATTAATTAGCCTCTTCTTCACCATAGCAATATGTTTCGACCAAGATAGTTGGTGGTCAATAATTACTCCCAAGAATCTGTGCCTGGAGACGTATGGTATTACGACTCCATGAAGGGTAATCGGGTAGCGGCTGACACATTTTCCCGTAAACGCGATCACTGCACACTTTTCTGCCGCTAAAAATAAACCTTGACGCTGTAAGTGCATCGATGTTGATGACACAGCTCGTTGCAGTCTCGCACGTAGTTGTGGTCGCGTCGAACCAGAGGCCCAGATGCAGATGTCGTCAGCATATGCACTTATGTGGATGTTAGTTGGCAGTTCACTCACCAGGCCAATTAGCGCAACGTTAAATAAAGTTGGGCTGAGAACTCCTCCCTGTGGAACTCCACGACCGACCTGAAAGTGGGGAGTATCTCCTTCAGGCGTAGTCATGTAAACAGAGCGGCCGCTGAGATAGCTTACAATTCACAAGTACAGCCGGCCACCAACTCCCACGTCGTCAAGTCCATCAAGAATAGCTTCATGGAGGACGTTGTCGTAAGCTCCCTTTATATCTAACAATGCAGCAGCTACTAGTCGACCTGTTTAGTAGATGGGCATGTTAACCACTCAGCTGCCATGACGGGCTGGTGCTAACTCAAATAAGAGTGGCCTCAGTGGGCATCATAATTGGTGGGTAATTCATGGCACAGTGCGGACATTGGCAGCTAATTTTGCGGGCCGCAGCTATCTTCCGGAACCTTCATAATGACAGCCTCGTTCCCTCTTCTTTCATTCCCGCCTTCCTCTGATCTCATACGGTACGATAGAGGTGTCCACCCACAGCAATTGCAGATAACGCAAAATTTCATTCTGGAACATGTTATAATTTTACTAGTAAACATAAAAGTGTACTGTGCGGTATAAGTGCCCGCTAAGGAACCCCAGGTGGTCGAAATTTTGAAGCCCTCCACTACGGCGTCTCTAACGGGCGAAGTCGATTTTTGGACGTTATACTCTATAAATCGAACATACTAAACATTATACCCACGGAAGTTTAGTACAGTAGTCACATGGCTCTATTTAGAATCGCTACACCATGAGAGAGGCTAAATGAATAAACATTGAAAATAACCTTGGGTTATCTATCAAGAAGTGTGAATCTGCGTGAAGGAAGTCGATGGCATCGTCGATGCGTGCAAGTGGATACACGTCTTTTTTGTCACAGCATTAAGACGATGATAATTAACACAAAATCGACGGGGGAAGTGCAACATGCTAAGGTTCGGAAGCGAAGAGGTAGAAGTAAAGGGGAAGGAGCGGAATCTGGTGAGCCTTGAATTCTCTGTTTCTCCAGATGAGAATAAAAGCCTATCTGCTCCGTATACTCCTTGAAGTGAGCGACAGAATTAAAACCCACGACACAAACAAAAACAGACACAAAATTATGTGGGTGCCGGGGCACGGGGGGGTGGCAGGGAACCAAGAGGCCGACAGGATAGCTCGAGCTTACACTACTTTCCGGGCATCCGACAAGTACGGTGAACTTTTGCCAGCACCCAAGGCATACTCGGCCATACTAGAAAACTATAGAGGAAGAAGAATGCGATATCCCCAACCGCACAGTTTTCTCACCGGAGAGGAAGCTGTCATATGGAGGCCATTACAGACGGGTTCATACCCAAACCTACACATACTAAACAAAATGCACCCTACCATATACGCTGACAGATGTCCGTGGTGCGATGAAAAACCAATACTATATCACATCACATGGGCCTGTCAAAACATAGATGTGGTCCCTAAATTCGAAACCCGAGCGCGGAGCAATGGGAGATTCTGTTGTCCAACGACCGCTGCGAAGACCAGCAAGGCCTGGTACAGCGAGCCCAACGGGCGGCAGTAGCCAGCGGAGCCCTTGACTGAGGGCAACCGACCACTGTACAGAATTGTACGAGGTCGACGGAGAAGACTCTTGTAGATTCAACAAGCAGACATCTCTGAAGACGTCTCAAAAACCGCCAAGTAATATAGGGCTAAATAAAGGTTTTCCTTCCTTCCTGCGTACTCAGTACGCAACAGTTTGGTGGAGCATGCGGGTTAGCCCAAGACGGATTCCTCTCACCTTCGAGGCAGCCGCCGACTCACTGGTTCACCTCCGCTGCTCTTGAATATGGCTCAAGGAGGCAACGCCCAGCGCACGCCACTAACGATGAACAATTGGTAGTATCATCGCAAGCCTCGCAACTTAAGTGGGAAATCCGACGAGGATGTCGATGAGTGCCTCGCACATTACAAACGGGTGAGCCGGTACAATGGATGTGACCCCACTGTGACACTGAGTTATTTATTTTGGAATCTTCCCCTCTAATCTTATTCGACAACCAAGAAGGCATCCTAACTAACTGGGACCGTTTCATAGAAGAAAAAAAAATGTGCTTCGGAGATGGAGCTACAAAGAAGAAATGCGCCGAGCAAACGTTGCTCCAGCGAGCCCAAGTACCTGGATAGACTTGTACAACATTGTAAAGAACATGTGTGTGAGTGGGGAAAAACCAACCGTCTTTTCTCTGAGAAAACACGAAGACAGAAAACACGTTCGGAGAAAGAATAAAGAAGAGAAAAACGTGGAGGTTGGCTCGAGGAGCGCGAAGCACGGGAGAACAGGCGAGCAGCGGAGCCGATCTGCTGTCCACGGAGCTCTGAGCGGTGCGGGTTCTGGCAGGCCTGACCCTAGGATCTAGACCTGGGGTCTGCCGGCCGTATCCTGTCCTGTTCTTCCTACTCTACAAGGTGATCAGACCCGCGAGTACCACAGATTCATCTCAGCGCCGCTGCGGCAAAGGCAGCTCTTCAGTGGCACGCGCGTTCGGCGCCGTGCTGGACCCAGACACGTCGGGGAGACCTGACTCATCGGCCGTGGTACGGTAACTCGAGGCCTCGTGCCTCGACTGGGCTCCGTCCGGTGGCCTAGCCTTTCGCTGAGGCCTTCCGTCAGCGACACTACAAAGCTTGACCAACGGAGCGTCTACACGGACTTCCCTACTTACGCAGCGAACTGGTGACTCTTGTCAATTTTGAGTAAAGCCGTCGTTATACTCTCGTCCCGTCCATGTGCGCAGATAGAATTATTCGTTGCTAAAGTGGCCGGTCTGGTCGTATATTTTGAACCGTATCCTCGTTTAAGCCACGGAACAAGGCAGCCCGTAGAATACAAAGAACCTCTCAAACATACATTGAGGAAATTTGGAAGCTTTGTAAAGTGGTGAGCCCACGAATGTCGGAAAAAGATAAAGTTGGGCATTTGCTGAAAGACATCGCTGAAGATCTATATACATTCCTTATCAGCAAAGATCATTTGATCTCCCTCGCTGACGTTATCAGGCACTGCCGTACTTTTGAAACCCTTAAGTTATATCGTATCGCACCTAATTCGGGCCGACTGGCCAATGTCACCTCCGTGGAAAGTGTAAATGTTGGTGCACCCGAATCAATGACTGCCTTGATACGGTGGATTGTCTGAGAGGAACTGCTTCGAACCCACGATATATTTTTTTCCGAGATGGAGCTCAGCATGAAGGTTGCGCTCTATAGCCTGAGCCCGTGACCCCATGTGCTGTTTGCACTTCAGCTCGCACTGCACCTAACTTCGACCACTTCGACAGTATGGCACTCTCTCTTCACAGCAGCGCTTGGGACGAAGGACCACCGGCATATATGGAGTCGTTCGCTAGCAACGCAGGCCTGGTTACTATTCCCGCCATTATTAAGCTGGTACTCACTTCACCGCTGGCCGGTGGCGCCCGCCACCTGTGCACCACAGCTGTAAAATGACCGGACATACATCTCTCTACTGTTCGTCGACGGGGCATGCCCCCGTAAGTCTACCGCCTCTGGCCCAACAATTTTCATGGGCTCGATACTGAAATTTCTACCAACACCTCCACTAAACTATTACCATCTGAGCACGTAACCAGGCTTTTATTCTCAGCTGGCGAAACCGAAAGTCCAAGGCTCACCAGATTCCGCTTCTTCCGCTTCACTTCCACCCTGTTCTCGTCCTCTTCGCGTACGAACCTTAGCACGTTACAATATATATGTTGAAAACAATACTTATACATCAGATTGAACTTTTCAAGGAATGTGTCGTATGCGGCATTGGCATCTGTTAGTACTGGAATATCCGAAGTTAGTGTACAGAATCGCTCAATGAAAGTATGGAAAGTTCCAAGGTAAATGCGTCGGCAGTATGAGCAGCCCAGTTCGGTATCGCCTGTTGTGTGTTTACATCGTAAACAGGAAATACAGGTGAACGATCGCTTGAGTTAGAGATCACGGTTCTGGCGTGTATGCATATCTTAGCAAGAATGATAATGAATAGATAAAGCATTGAAGATCTTTGTTTAGTTACACGCGTTGTTGCAGTGACAAGATTTTCAAAGCCGAAGGAATCAAGCAGCTCACTGACATAATTTTGGCATCTTGAATTTGTACTACATGTCAACATTCATAATCACCATGCAATATAAAATTTGCTGCTTTCTCGACAGATGATCGAAAACAGATTCAAGCACATGAAGATACTTGTTAAAATGACCGTCAGGGAGTCGATACGAAGCGCTAAATACATATTTGTCACTTTCTAATCTGGCTATCCCGTATTCTGCCGTTGATGTAGTAAACTAGGTAATCCGTATAGTGGGCAGAAGATAAAGTGCTTCAATTGACACACAACAGCTTCTACGGATTGACAACAAAATGTGAACAGGAATCGGCTACTCAAATAATTTGAGATTTTGTTGCACATAGTTTCGGTACAGATTGCTATATTAAAAGGCGAGGTGACGCTAGTCGAATAACAATCTTAAGATTATTTCAATCAAATCAAATCAAATCGTTTATTTTCACCATCTGGTTGCTGATTGGAGCACCTGGGCAGAACTCTGCGCGAGGCAGCTTGAGGAGGCCCAGGTGACCATAATAAAAAAAGTCAAGGTAGGGCGTGGCGAGCGCGAAAACACTTAAAAAAGAAACATCGAAAACCTACGTGTTTACACGTGCGCTACACAGGCGTTCAGAAACCAAGATATACAGTATATAGAACAGATTACAGATAAAATATACATAACATCTGATTCCAAATACATAACAGCTGATACTACTTGAAAGAGCAGACAGTTGTCAGTTATAGAGTATTTAAAACAGCACATCACATATGTAAGTTAAAGAAAAAGCAACAGGGTATAAAAAACAAGAGCATTAGAATGTAAGATGGACTAAACAACTTCAACAAATGTATTGCATAAGACCAACAAAGATTACAACATTACAACAGAATACAACAGAGTAGAACAACATTGCTCATGCAGTTTTCAATCTTACATGTTAAAAAATTGGTTCCTCAAAGGGTTTAGCGTGGGCGTAGTAATATAACGGTACCTATTTAATAGTGTTGAGAGGTTATGTATTATAGACTGGGTCTTTCTTTTCTTATATTCACGTTTTATTTTCTCGTTTGTTCGTATAAAACAAGCAAGTTTTATGTCTTAATATCGTTTGAATTTGTTCTTTCTATTTTGGTTTCTTGCTGTTAAATTATGTACATACATTCTACTCCTGCTGCCCAGCCCCGCACAAAAGCGATAGCGCTCAAGCGGGCTGAAACATGTATTTTCTGCACAGACTGGAATAAAGAATATTTTTATTATTATTATTATTATTATTATTATTATTATTATTATTATTATTATTATTATTAGTAGTAGTAGTAGTAGTAGTAGTAGTAGTAGTAGTAGTAGTAGTAGTAGTAGTAGTAGTAGTAGTAGTAGTAGTAGTAGTATTATCATTGTCATTATTATTTTCATTATCATTTTTTATTTGTGCTGCAGCACGAAGACCACATGGTTGTTGCTGCGCACATTAAATAAATAAAGATTGATTGATTGATTGATTACTGTTATTATTATTTTTTTCCAAGATGGCGCCCAGTAAGGACACATGTGCGCTGTGCTCTCGGCCATTCGTGTGTAATGTGTGCGAGCCGTCGTCGTCTGACGGTGTTAGGCTTAGCGACGGTGGTGCGCCGGCGGCTACGTTCCTTTCTCCTGTCGACCCACTCCTGCCCAGCCTACCGACCAGTTTTCTCCCTTCAACCGCGACCGGCGAACATGGCGGTGAGTTTGCCCCGCTACGGGCTCTCCTCCGCGACGCGCTTGAGGGAATCTCTTTTCTGAGCGATGAGGCTGCCCAGCTACGAGAGGAGAACGAGCGCCTTCGTGGAGAGAACGAGCGAGCTTTCGTACAAGAAGCCGAAGTCATTGCCTCTCTACGTGCCGATGTTCGCGGCCTACGCCAGGAGCTTGTGCGGTGCGTTGCTTCACAGTGTGAGCATCCTCTCGTTGTCTCCGTGGGCAATCCTACCCGTGAGGAGCAGCCGTCTGTGGACTACTCCTCCGCTCTTCATCGAGGGATGACTCCCGGCCATATTACCTGTTCATCTTCTGACTCTGCTCCTCCCCGTGCGGTTAACTCACCCAGTGCAATGAAGTAGCACCGAAGTCGAGCCATTACTGGCGCATCGAGCTCATCTGTCCTCAACGTTGCCATTTACCAAAAGAAGCGTCCGGAGACTATTTTCGTCTCTAAACTCAGTCCTGATACAACATGGGTAGACCTTACCAACCATCTAAAATCTGTGAATATTACCCCCATTTCCTGCCGGCAGCTGAAAGCAAGGTACGACTCCTACTCGTCCTTCCTTATTGAAGTTGATGAAGAATCCTACAGTAAGCTTGTTGAGCGTTCGATGTGGCCGATGGGTTGCATATACAAGGACTTTCGTGGGAAGCTTTACGACGATATGCTTCATCCCTCAGAACTGACGCAAAATTGCAGTGGCCCCTAATTTGGATATCTATTATCAAAACGCCCGAGGTCTTCGGACTAAGGAATCTGAATTTTTTTCTAGCGTCTTGCCCTCTTGTTATACCGCTGTTGTGGTTACCGAAACCTGGCTGTCAAGTGATATTCCTTCCAATGATTTCTTTCCAAATAAATATACTGTTTTTCGTAGCGACCGCCATGAAACAGGTCCCAACTCGAGAGGAGGTGTAGTGCTCATTGCTATTGACAGTTTTATGAAGTGTGTTCGACGTTCCGATCTGGAAACTGTTGAAGAACGTGTGTGGCTCGAGCTCACTTTAAATCGACATGAAAAACATTTACTTGCAGCTTTCTACATTCCTCCGAATCTTCCTCCTCCAGCCTATGATGACGTTCTGCTCTCAATCGAACATGTTATAACCCGTCATAGCAAACACAAACTTCTTATTTTAGGCGATTTTAATACTCCTGGTATCAACTGGAACTCATTTATTTCTTCTCACAACAATCATTACATATTAAGTAAGTGTAATGCTCGTCTTGATTTTATAGCCTTGAACTCTTTGCAGCAACACAATTTCATTGAAAACTGCTGTGGTAATATTCTTGACATCGAATTTTGAAAGTGTTCGAGTCTCGAGTTCAGACATACCGCTGAGTCGCTGTGACAAATTTCACCCTCCGCTTTTAGTTGCTACTGCTGTCTCTGCCTCACCTTCTACTAATTCAGATCGGGTGAGGAATTTGCCCCGTTTCGCGTATGCACGTGGTGATTATGTCGGTCTTTTCAATTTCTTCTCTTCCGTCGACTGGTCCCTTTTAAATGACATTAATGATTCAGATGGACAAGTCAGTCGCTTTACAGAAATAGTTCTTGATGGTATGCGTCGGTACATACCTTTGCATACTCCTACGCGCAGGAAGTTCCCTTCCTGGTTTTCAAGGGAACTAATAACTGCGTTAAAACTCAAGGAACGGGCCCATCGTAAAGCGAAACGCCCTGGGTTTCACAATTGGACAGATGAGTTTTGCCGTGTGCGTTCTCTTTGCAAACGCTTATACAAGCGGGACTACGACTCCTATCTTCAGTCTTTAGAGATGAGTGCCTCAAATCGTCCTAGTCAGTTCTGGCGTTACGTTCGTAAGCGTTCCATTAAATCAGATTTAAGTATCAGCTTAGTTGACTCTCAGGGTTCGGAAATTCGGGATGTTGCCGACAGTTTTGTCCAACATCTTTCCTCCGTTTACAAACATCCACATTGTGATTCCGTTTGCCTCCCATCTGGTGCACTATCTAATTCCATTCTCTTTGACGAGGAGTTGATAACGGAGAGTCTTAAGCGTCTGAGACCATCTTTGTCTCCTGGACCTGATGGCATTCCAGCTGCCATAATAATAGCCTTGAGTTATATCTTTGTACCAGTACTGACTGCCATATTTATTAACTGTTTAAAAAATGCTGCCTTTTCTCGCGTGTGGAAAATGGCACGCGTGTTTCCTGTCTTCAAGTCTGGAAACAAATCTGATGTTTCCAGTTATCGTCCGATTACTCTTCTATGTACAACCTCTAAGCTTTTCGAATTAGCTTTGCACAGCGTACTTTCCTTCCATCTCAAACATATCATAGTACCGAATCAACATGGCTTCATGTCGGGTCGCTCTACTTCTACCACCTTAGTCACGTTTATGACGTATGCCTCTGCAGCAGTCCTTCAGAGGGGTCAGGTTGACACTTTGTACTGTGATATAAGCAAAGCTTTCGACGTTGTTACTCACTCATTACTTCTTGAAAAACGTCTACTCTCTGGCGTTGAAGTCTCACTCGTAGCCCTCCTACGCAACTATCTCCTTGATCGCTTCTGCTTTGTCAGTATCAATGGACAGACTTCTTTCGTTTACCCTGCAACGAGTGGAGTTCCTCGAGGTTCAGTACTAGGCCCGCTTCTCTTCACCATTTTCATTAATGAAGTTTCCTTGGCGATAAAGAACTCCTCGTTTCTTCTTTATGCTGATGATATAAAAATATTCAAGGTGATACATTCTTTTCAAGATTGCTTGTTGTTGCAATCGGACATATCTGCTTTTTGTGATTGGTGTGCGAAGAACTGACTTACCCTCAATTCTTCCAAAACTAGGGTTGTGTCCTTTACTCGTAAAACACATAGCTTTCTCTACCATTATTCTGTGAATTCTGTGCTGTTGGACAGGGTTGATGAAATTAATGACCTTGGTGTACTTTTTGACCACACCCTCAGCCTCTCCTGGCACACTGAACGCATTGCTGAGCGGGCTATGCGCACACTCGGATTCGTTTGTAGACTTTCGAGAGAGTTCCATACTCCACTTCCGTTCCTAAAACTGTCCATGTCCATATGCTTTTCGCTCTTAGAGTACGCGTCGGTTGTTTGGAATGGCACTTGCAAATGGAACTTGGACAAGGTTGACGGAATACAAAAAAAAAAAATTTACGGATATTTCATTTTTGCTTTCCTTGCGCAACTTCTCCCTCTCGCTCCACTAGGAGCGCCCAACTGAATCTTCCTTCTCTTCACAGCCGTCGTATCAGACTTGATATCATTTTTCTGTACAAACTCCTTTATGACCACATTACGTACCCTCAGCTCTTAGAGCACATCCTATTGCGCGTTCCGCGAAAGAGCATGAGGGAATGCAGAGCATTTCAAGTTTCTCCTTTTGATTCCCACTCCCCTCTGGACAGGATGAAGCGGTTATTTAACTCTTTTTGTCCTCACCTTGCCATCTTCAAAAACTCACTCTGTTCATTTACATTGGATGTTCGTAGCATTGTATTCTAAATAGTACTTTATCACATATAACTCCCACTTTCTAGCCTTAATATTGTATTTACTTCACTTTTTGCTTTCTCTCCTGTTCAATGCTGTCTGTATCTTGAACTGCTTTTTATCCGTTTCTTACTTATATTTCAACTTTAAGCTTTATATTCGAATCTTACTGTCCCATGTTCAATTCTATTTCTTTATTGTATTATTCGGGATTTCTAGCCTGTGATTTAAGTACCACAGGCACTTGTTGTGCCCGGAATGGTTGTTAATTGTCTGTATATTTCTATATTACTATAATCAATGTCAGGTATTTGTTTTTGTTTTTTTTCTCCTCTATCTACCGTTCTTTTTTTTTTCTTTCCTGATGTGCTCAAAAATTCTCCCATTGTGTATATAAGTGATGCTACTCATTGATTGCTTACATTCCGTGATTCTTTTTGTTTCAGTTTCATTTGATGTATATTTATTTCTTTGTTGGTGTTCTCTCTGTGTGTTTACACATGTTCGTGCATTTTCATTTTTGTTTCTTTTTTTTATTTGTGCTGCAGCACGAAGACCACATGGTTGTTCCTGCGCACATTAAATAAAGATTGACTGATTATTAATATTATTGTTATTAGGAAACGCATTGCTCAGCGGGCTATGCGGACACTCGGATTCGACTACAGACACATCTTTGTGCATTTTCATTTTTGTTTCTTATTTTTTTTTTTTTGTGCTGCAGCACGAAGACCACATGGTTGTTCCTGCGCACATTAAATAAAGATTGATTATTATTATTATTATTATTATTATTATTATTATTATTATTATTATTATTATTATTATTATTATTATTATTATTATTATTATTAGGCAACGCATTGCTCAGCGGGCTATGCGGACACTCGGATTCGTCTACAGACTTTAAGATTCTCACCTTGTATGTACATTAAAGCAGGCATGTTTTCACCTGATTAGTCACCTGACTGCGCAACAAAATACCACCGTTATTAGCCCAATATTAGAATATGCTTCAATAATCTTGGATCGTTTCACTAAATGTACATTCCAAAGAAGAGCTCAGTATAGGAAGCAGTTAGGCATATCTAAAATTCATATACACGCACACCCATCATTGTTCTTAACCAAAGCGGTTTTATTGCAGTCTGAAAAACACCACATTGTTCTTCTTACATTACCTTTACGAGTTTTCAATGGTGAGAAAAACTTCATTGTAGTAATAATAAATCCTGCTCCTGGTTATTACACAAACAAACGCATGAAAGAGAGAAAGAGGGAGAGATAGAGAAGGAATACCAGAAAAGATAAATAGGTTATGCCCAGTAGGCTAGCCTACACGTGGAGAGGGGAGAAAGAGAAGATGAAAAAAAAAAGGCATCAGTGAAATCATGTAGTCACGTGCTAAGATAAGGAAGGCAATCTCTCGCTCAAGTCGAGAGTAGTGGCAACTTATATGCTAAATCTTTTCATCACATGCGCAATGTTCCCAAGTTGGAGAATGTGTCGTTGTGATAAAATGGGGATATCAATTAGACGCAGAAATGATCAGATATAACACCTCAATTTTCCTAGAGCGACTACAGACTGGGCTGCGATGCAGAAGTAAACACTACACTAAAAATATCCCAAAATCTCCGTCAAATTTCTTACACCTTTTGTACCGCTACATTCCTGTGTTTAAATTGCACTTTCGCACAGGTTTTTCATAAATTTCAGTTCTCCCTTTTGTTGTTTGCATATTCCATGTGCTTAAATATGGTAAGCACGCTCTGCTAAAGGTGTTGTAAAAGATCGCAATATAAGTAATTACATGAATAAAAAAATGTATGAACACCTTGCGCACCCACTCTTTGTGGCGCGTACAAAGCGCTGTGAAATTATTTTGGTTTTGTGAAAAGGCCATGTAAAAGCTGAACAAATAATATATAGCACTTCAGCATATTATATCTGGAATCTGCTGTCTATAAAAATAACACCGCTGCTTTTTATCAGTGAATGCCTATGCCTAATCGTATGGTTTGTATTAGCTTAGAGGTGGGGCAAATTCCTTTACTAAAGCCGGGCTATCCATTATAAAACTTTTTTTAAATGAAAATTTGCTTCATGTTTTTGAATAGCGTACTCGCAAAACATTGCCCGATGTAGGAATTATTAATATCTTACGGTAATTCAAAATAGATATATAGTCTGTAGCTTCTTATTCGGTTTCATTCTCGCTATTCTCCACACATCCGATAATTATCCTTCGTTTAAAAATTTATCAACTGGATAAAAATACTTTGGAGTAAATATGTGTGTGTACGTGGGGGGGGGGGGGAGGGTATAATAACGCTTCATAAAATATTTGGGAATGTCCCCTGGTTCGGGATATTTTTCAATGCCAAGCTTCAACATATTTAGAGCATCTCCCGTGGAAATTACCAGGTCTTGAATTGACAATAAAATCGCTGAATAGAATGAAAGGGACTTTCACGCTATGTAAATATAGTTCTCACAAAAATGAAAGCTACCCAAACCGACGCATACTCAACCTGACACATTGTATGTACTGTTAAGATATCATACTGCCGCGAAACCTTCAAAACAGTATTTGTTGTTTTTTAACAGCCGCCGGCATACAGGCTTATCACTCTGATTCTGGACCGCGTATCAGTTCCATAATCTTTGTTAATGCTCGATGTCGCGAGTCACACCTTTATCAGTTTTGTTGTAGCGCAAGATGCACCGAGATCTGCCTCGAAGGTTGCGGCCATTCGGGTGACTTTCCACAATGTTCCGGCCCGTGCTGGTAGCTGTTTGCGACGTTATCTAGATTGTTCTGTGCAGCCTTTAAATTGAGCGTTGTCGAGTGTGACGAGCATCTTTTGTCCGACGACCGACGAGCACGTTTGTTGCTACCGCCGTCGCCGAGTTGCTTAGTTCTTTTGCGGGCGCAAGTCAGCCCAATAAAGAGTTTCTTCAATGCAATCATCGACCCTTCATTTGTGTCGTCGACCTTGTCACCCCTATGTGACATCTGGTGGAGGTGCTGCCTTTGATCCTTCAAGCGAAGACTCAAGCCGTGTTTCTGTCGCCCTGGAAGACCAGCCTACAAGTCACCGAACCAGCCGCCGACTTTAAGGCCTACAACCCGAACACGGTCTGCTGCCCGACCCCATTCGATCTCGATAGGCATTGACGCTGACAATGGCCCAGCCTACTACAGCACCGGTTGTTTTCGTCCAACCTCGTGAGCCCCCCTGCTTCCACGGACGACCGGATGAAGATGCTGGAGACTGGATGGACTTTTTCGACCTTGTGGTAGAATTCAACGCCTGGAACAACGCTGCGAAACTCAGGCAGGTCTACTTTGCTCTTCAAGGACATGCCCGAGTTTGGTTCGAAAATCATGAGGCCGCTGTGAAGGATTGAGACATTTTCAAGGAAGCGTTTTTGACTGCCTTTTCAAGCATCGTCCGAAAGGAAAGAGCCCAGGCCCTCCTTCAGTCAAGACTTCAACTTCCGAAATCTTGTCCGAAATCCGCCAAAAACCGTGGCGGAATTTGAAACGGAGGCGTCTACTATCGAGAAGACGTTGGCCACCCGAATGCGCCACTACGAGCGACCACTTCAGGCGGACTGCTCAACCCACTACCCCAACGCATCTGCAAGCGGAGAGAACCTTCGGGACCTCATCCGGGAGATCGTGCGAGAGGAGCTCCGCCGAATGCTACCATCGTCGCAACAACCCTAGGTGGCGACGCTCGCGGACGTCGTCTGTGAAGAAGTTCAGCAGGCGCTGGGCGTTTCTAAAGCGACGACTCCGACGGCTCCAGAGCATGAATCAGGACTATGCAGCTGCATTATGTCGTCCTGTACCCCGACGCGACTTCCCAAGCCGACGCGACCTCCCAAGCCCTGGTCTCTACCATCCTGCTTCCGAAAGCCGCCCCTTGGTCCCTGCCCGCCAAGCCTACCTACCAACGACTCCCTAGCCTCAGAAAGTGCGACGCCTGGAGGACAGCAAACAACCGACCGCTCTGCTTTCATTGTGGTGAGGCAGGACACATCCTCCATCACTGCCCGTACCGACGAATCGGTCTGCGCGGATATACAGGCGACGCTCTACGACCAAGGCCAGGTGAACGACCGCAAGAAATCGACAACTATCTGCATAGCGGTGAGATTGCGCCACCAAGCCGTCGGTTAAGGTCTCCATCGCCGTACAGGGCCCGCTTTGCGTCGCCAGACTGTAACTACGATGAAAGTGTGCGCGGAAGGTCTCCAAGCCCGCGCAAGGGAAGCTAAATAGAGCAACCTTTGGAGGTGAGGTTGCTCAACGGCGAAAAGACGCACATCCTCCGCCGCCGCCGACCACTAACGACGACGCAGACATTTCACCGCCGCTCCATACGACAACATCGACGACAACACGACCACAGTGCAAGCCGACACCGCCGGCCAGCGAAGTATCAACGGTATGCCCCGGCCATGACCTGAAGAAACGACGGAGCCGAGATCGGACACTAAGGCCCACGTGCAATGCGAGGACGCGAACAAGTGACCTTGAAGTTGATATCGACATTCGCATAGTCACTGCCCTTGTAGACACCGGAGCTGTCTATTCAGTCATCAGTGGACCGTTAGCCTCCGATGTCAAGAAAGTTACAACCGCTTGGGATGGCCCGCGGATTCGCACCGCAGTTGGCAACCTGATTACTCCATCGGAACGATGTACTGGAAGAATAACCTTAAATGGGCGTACTTACCCCCCCAGCTTTGTGGTCTTGCAGCCGTGTTCCCGCGACGTGATTTTAGGCATGGACTTTCTAAATGAAAATAGGGCTATCATCGACCTCCGATCCAAGCTCATCAAGCTCTCTGCAGACAAGGCCATACCTGCTACGACGACTTGGACGCAGTACGTCGCTCTATTCTTCCTCGACGGAGAATTGACCGTGCCGCCTCGATCAAGCGTCGCCGTCAGCGTATGTAGCACAGACATCGAAACCGCTGAAAGCATTGTAGAAGGAAATATCCAATTGCTCTTGGAATGAGGTATCGGCATCGCAAGAGGCATCGCAAAATTCCGGAGAGGACAAGCTCAGGTGCTGGTAACAACTTCACTGAAGAATACCGGCATCTCAACAAGGGCACGACCATCGCTTTTCTCGACGAATTAGCGGACACTCAAATATGTATTCGCCCTCCACGACCAGCCACTCGAAGACGCACCGGACCAATTCCGTCAGCCCACATTTGACATCAACCCAGTATTGACCCACAGCAGGAAAAACCAGATTCGCAGTCTTCTTCGAAGCTACAGGGGGTGCTTCTCGTCATCATTGGAGGTACGACAAACACCACTGGCCAAGCACCGCATTATAACGGACGAACACGACCGACCTCTACGCCAAAGCCCTTATCGTGTATCGCCGTGAGAACGGCAGGCCATTCGCGATCAAGTTGAGTAAATGCTGCGTGATGACGTAATCCAGCCATCGAACAGCCCTTGGGCGGCACCAGTCGTTTTGGTCAAGAAGAGAGACAGCACACTTCGCTTCTGCGTTGATTACCGCCGCTTGAATAGCATAACGAAGAAGGTTGTCTACCCGTTTCCCAGCATCGACGACACTCTCGACCGGCTCTGCAATGCAAGGTACTTCTCATCGATGGACCTGAAGAGCGGATATTGGCAGATTGAGGTCGACGAAAGAGATCGCGAGAAGACCGCATTCATCACACCGGACGGCCTTTATGAGTTCAAGGTGATGCCATTTGGCCTCTGTTCCCCACCAGCCACGTTTCAACGAGTAACGGACACAGTCCTGGCAGGCTTGAAGTGGCAAAATTGGTCGGTATATTTGGACAACGTTGTTGTCTTCTCGTCAAACTTTGAAGACCACCTAAAACGACTACAGACAGTGCTGGAAGCCATCAATTCATCGGAACTAGCGCTAAAAGCAGAGAAGTGTCACTTCGCCTACGAAGAACTCCGGTTCCTAGGTCACCTCGTTAGCAAGGACGGTATTTGCCCAGACCCGGAGAAAACAGCTGCAAACGCACATTTCCCACCGCCTGCCGACAATAAAGCTGTCCGCCGATACCTTGGGCTGTGCGCTTATTATCGACGATTTGTCAAAAACGTTTCGCGGATCGCCGAACCGTTGACGCAGCTTACAAAGGCTGACGTACCTTTTAAATGGGAAGCGCCACAAGGAGAAGCCTTCGGCGAACTTGCAATGCGACCTGCAGTGCGACCTGCAATGCCCTCCTGTACTTGGCCACTTTGATGAAAACGCCGAGACCGAAATTCACACCGACGCGAGCAATGTGGGCCTAGGAGCCGTTCTCGTCCAGAACAGTGCCGGACTGGAGAAAGTAATCGCCTTAGCTAGCAGGTCCCTTACAAAAGCCGAAGTCAATTACTCGACGACCGAGAAGGAGTGCCTTGCAATCACCTGGGCCACTTCTAAGTTTCGTCCATACGTATACGGCCGACCATTCAAGGTGGTAAGCGACCATCACGCGCTCTGCTGGCTTGCTAATTTGAAATACCCTTCCGGCCGCTTCGCCAGATGGAGCATACGACTTCAAGAATTGGACATGACTGTAGTATATAAGTCGGGCCGGAAGCATTCCGACGCAGACTGCTAATCCCGCGCTCCCGTCGGTGCTCCCCCGAAGGACGTTGACGACGACGCCTTTTTGGGACCGGTAAGCGCCAGCAGTTTCGCAGAACAACAGCGATCAAACCCTGAGCTGAAAGCGCGAGACGATTACTTGGAAGGAAACACCGCTTCCCCTCCTGGTGGGTTCAGGCGACATTTATCATCCTTCACGTTAAGCAATGACCTCCTCGTGAAGAAGAACGTCGCACCCAACAAGACCGCGCAGCTTCTCGTAGTGACTAAAACACTTCGGCAAGAAATTCTGCAGGCGTTGCACGATGAGCCCACAGCAGGCCACCTCGGATTTGCGGGCACGTTGCGTCGAATCCAGGAGAAGTACTACTGGCCGCGACTGCCTGCCGAGGTTGCCCACTACGTGAAGACGTGTCGTGAGTGCCAAGGACGCAAGACGCCGCCGATCAGACCAGCAGGACTACTAAAGCCGATTCCGCCCCCAGTCTTGCCCTTTCAACAAATTAGGATGGATCTCCTCGGCCCCTTTCCATCTTCGTCTATGTGTAACAAGTGGATCATCGTGGCCACTGACTACCTCACCCGTTACGCCGAAGCAAGAGCACTGCCAAATGGTACCGCGGCAGAAGTCGCCAAATTTTTTGTCGAACAAATTTTCTTGCGACACGGCGCCCCAGAACTGCTCATCACGTACAGGGGAACGGCGTTTACGGCAGGGTTGACGCAAGCCATTCTGGAATACAGTCACACAAGCCATCGACGAACAGCTGCGTACCATCCCCAGACCAATGGCCTTACGGAGCGCCTGAACAAAACGGTCGCGGACATGATCGCTATGTACGTCGACGCTGAACACAAGACCTTGGACGCCATCTTGCCGTATGTGATCTTCGCGTATAACACGGCAGTCCAGGAGAAGAACAGAGCGACCCCGTTTAAGCTTGTGTACGGCAGGGAGCCCACGAAGACGCTCGACGCAATGCTGCCGCACGTAACCAGCGAAGACAACCTTGACGTCGCCACCTACCTGCAGCGTGCAAAGGAAGCGCGACGACTCGCACGGCTGCGTATTAAAGACCAACAGCGCACCGACAGCCGACGATACAATTTACGACGACGCCACGCAGAGTATAATCCAGGAGACCAAGTGTGGGTTTGGACGCCAATTCGCCGTCGCGGATTTAGTGAAAAGTTGTTGCGTCGATACTTTGGGCCATACAAAGTCAGTCGCCGCGTCGGACCACTAGACTATGAAGTCATTCCCGACGGAACGTCAGCATAACAACGGCGACACGCACGCCCAGAAATTGTACATGTCGTACGACAGAGGCCATATTACGCGCGTTAAAGAATCTGTGGTGTTTAAACTTCGCAGTGTTTATGTTTAAGTTTCTTTGTTTTGGAACATCGAGGCGATGGTTTCTTAAGGGGGGAGTAATGCCGTGAAACCTTCAAAACAATATTTGTTGTTTTTTTTTTAACAGCCGCCGGCATACAGGCTTATCACTCTGATTCTGGACCACGTATCAGTTCCGTTTGTTAATGCTCGATGTCGCGAGTCACACCTTTATCAGTTTTGTTGTAGCGCAAGACGCAGCGAGATCTGTCTCGAAGGTTCCGGCCACTCGGGTGTCTTTCCACAATGTTCCAGCCCGTGCTGGTAGCTGTTTGCGACGTTATCTAGATTGTTCTGTGCAACCTTTAAATTGAGCGTGGCCGAGTTTGACGAGCATTATTTGTCCGACGACCGCCGAGCACGTTTGATGCTATCGCCGCCGCCGAGTTGATAGTTCTTTTGCGGGCGCAAGTCAGCCCAATAAAGAGTTTCTTCAGTGCAATCATCGACCCTTCATTTTGTGTCGTCGACCTTGTCACCCCTACGTGACAATATAATCCATTGTCGGCATTTATGTGCCTCCAGAATTTCTCATTGTTTGTTTTAACGAAGAAAGATAGCTGAATATCAAAGTTTCTATGCTTGTCCTGGGCAAGCTGCGGCTTTAATTTTTCTGATTGTTTGAGAACAGTTTCTTGCTCTCAATATCTCACTTCTTTTAATTTTGGATGTGAGCGTAATGTTTGTCGTGTGACCCGCGGATTAATGTTTGAAAACGTTATTACAATTTTCGAAACAAATCGTTCGATGCTCTGAAATCAAAATAATTGAACAATAGCTAGCGTCATTCCCATTGCCATTGAAATAGCTATATGTGTCATGATGAATATCAAGCTTAATAACATATAATTCAACATGTGTGGGAGAAAGAATGAGGATAGACACTGGCAGTTTATCGCCGATCAAATTTTCGCTATCATCAATGTGAGTGCGAGAGATTAGAAATAGGGGCCGGTACATAACATTCGAGTTTCCATTGACAGCATCATTTACAAAAAAGCACATTAATAATTGAACCTTAAACATTGCTGTCTTTACTAAATTTCCTAACTACGTCAAACACGTCATAAAAATACAAAGCATAATTTCTTTAATTGTGTACTATAATATGAACCCAAGTCCATTTTATGTTTGGTGAATTAAATTCGCCAGTGTACATCAGTCTATCATTCGTTTTCATAATGCAGTGTAAATCTCTCTCGATTTAATAGGACTTTTGTTGGCCTATATACAGCTCCAAAAATGTAAAGATCATTATTTTTTGTAGAAATACAAAAATCTATGTTCAATATACCGGCTGATGTCCTCACGGGCAACGTAGTCGTAGTGAAATCAGCGTCAACAACATTGGTATATAAGCAATAGTTGAAAATTAACTTTTAGTATATTAAGAAAGTCGTAATATTTTATTATATCTACAGCCAGTATTTGTTGTTTCAATACAATTCAATGCAAAAGTCATGTAAGTCGTGTTGTAATTTGTTACTGTTCTGTAATCTTCAGTTGCTTTCTTGGGGCAGTAACCGATCACAATAATGAGATATGTTTCAGAAAGCGTGATTGCAATTGTAATCTGTTCCTGAATTTCTATAAAAGGTTGGGTCCCAATTCTCTCTGTTTCCATGTTAACTATGCACTTTTGTGAACATGGCAGTTACATGGTTGTGAACATGGCAAAGTTACATCAGATGAATATGGCACACTGTTTTCTTCGAGGTACTGGACGTCATACTAATTTGAGTAGTACTTCCGGAGTCTGACGGACTTCACATTTTTGTTCGTTACATTACCCCAGGCCGTGTGTTGCTTTCGTCAGCTATTGAGCGCTATAATAACAGTCTAATGGATACAGTTAGGGGATCAAACAAGGACGGTGTGTAATCGTACAAACCAGAAACGGGAGATTGAATTGCGCATTATATAAGGGGTGTATTTTTGACCGCAGTACAGGCAAAATGTTGCTAACGTGTGGTAGATGAATAAAAAGGTGCTGTAGTGTTTATGCGCGTTGATTCAGCCGACATGCACAAAACCAGGAGGCATGTTGGAAACTGGAGGCACGCCGAGAGCGTCAAGCATGAATAATACCTACGTTCTCGTGTTAACAAATTAGCTGATGGTCTCACATTATGGGTCGTTGTTTTGCCGCAGAGTTCAACTCGCGCAAGGCCTTCTAATATTGCACACCCTGATGGTCGTCGCGCTTCAGTGCTTAGGGATAATATACCTGTTTCCCTCCCTCATCTGGTCTCCACTTTATCAAGCAGCCGAGATACAGGTAGCTTTTGCGAAACGACGTGATTAACTCGCGCATATTCTTCTAAATGTAACAGGGAGAAGCTCGCTGTGCTCGTAGACGATACTTGTACTTAAATATTGTAGATGTCGAATATTGTATATCTGCTAATGACTATTATGCGAACACATATATATTGCTCCATCATATTGCCTTTGCGAACTGCGAGTTGTCCCGAATTATGCGCAGCATGAATTAATCCAACTCGCTAATTTCGCACTTGCATAGCTGGAGAGGTTGCTCATACATTGTTACTACCTGAATTCATTCAACAAAACAAGAAGATTGGTTAACATTTATTTTAAGGCATAAAGAGCTACTGCGATAGTGTAACAATGAAGTTAGCCTAGGGAATCACAAAATGAACGGCCATCGCCAACATAACCACGCGTAATAAATAGAATCTTGCTCAGCTGCTGGAAAACAAGAGAACTTTTCTTTATTCGTTCAATAAACGCTCAGTGGGGGTGCTGCCGCAAGGGGAATACATAAGGTAAAATCCACATTTCCAATTCTTACCTGTTGGCGTTAAATCTAATCCCCTTCGCTGCTGTAAGAAACAAAGAGGAATTGACATACATGTTAATTTTGACACGGTATTCGAAAACTTGCGATATGTGGGGCTAGAGATGTTAATTAGTTATAACTGGGTATTACGGCGCAAAAGTGACCAAGGCCATGCTACACCAAACACAAGGTTAAAACTGATGATAGATGTTAAAATGGTATATCTTGATTATAGTTTCTTCAAAATGTTGGCATCTTTAAGGAACCTAAAAATCTGCGCAGAATCAAGAAGTGCTTGTTCAACTTAAATCAGCATGGGCTGTAATGGGATGTTCTTTATAAAATATTATAAAATATTTTGTCTTTGATCTTCTTGTTCTGAACAGGCAATTAAAATGTGGTTAACTGTGAGTTCATCACCGCACCTTTCACAGAGTGGTTTGTCTTGCTTTGTTAGTAAAAAAAGTATGGGGGAGGTGAGTGTGTCCGAAGCGACATAAAGTTGCTTCTCTAAAACGTTCCTAATTTCCACAGGATTTCCATTCAGATAAAAAGGGCTTTACGAAATGTAATTTGTTGCCGACTTGTTCATTCCATGTAGCTTGCCATTTACCTCTTATTTCACTGTATAACAGTTTTAAACAATCCCTATGTGGCATGCTCACTTCTGTAATTTGACCGAACCGGGCTGGTGCAGCACATTCATCCACTCTGTCATTGCCCTCAATTCTAACATGGATAGGGAGCCAGCAGAAGTTTATGTTATGTTTTGCAGCTGTGATTTTACCAATGTTATGTAATATGGTTCCTATATTAAAAATTGTTTAGGGTTTTTGTGTTGTATGGTTTTAAGCAGGCTCAAGGAATCGGTGTAGATTACACTGTTTTTTTATTTTCTTCTTGGCTATCTCCTCTACAGCGACACATACGGCGTAGCATTCGGCAGTGATAACCGAAGCGCACTCCGGCAGTTGTACTATTGTTTTATTTGTGCTTGAACTACTGCACTTCCTACTTGTATTTCTGTTTTTGAGCCGTCTGTATTATATTCGGTGTAGGCAGCATATTTTTCATGGACTGCAAGAAATTCTTGTAATATGTACTCCTGGGGTGTTTTATTTTTCTGCAAATGTGTAAGTGAAAAGTCACATACTGCAGGGAGGTTGCACTAGGGGGGTAGAGGGTCATTTCTTGGTGCAATGCCAGGTAAATCATCAAGCAAGTTTAGCTCTTTGCATTTATCTTCAAACCGCAAAATCACCGGCCTGGAAGAGTTTGGTCTGTTGGGGAGAAGTGTTTTAGACGGGCATTTCGTAACAATGGGGCAGCAGCGATGATTCTGGAGAGAACGGATTTTTTAGACATATGTGCACATTTGTGCAGTTCTGCGATTCTCTAATCGAGGCTCATTTCAGTCTACACATAGACTGGCTACAGGGGATGTTCTATACGCTCCGCATGCTAGGCGAAGACTAAGATTATGAACGGGATCGAGGAGTTTCAAGTAGGACGGCCTTGCCGAGCCGTATACTATGCATACCTTTGATACCAGAGGTTATCCCTCAACTTCCTTCGTTCATTGGAAGGTTTCCCAACGTCAAGCAAGATACATCATACCGCATACTGGGACACAGGTCTAGAGTGTGGACAAAAACGGACAATATAACATAATAAATGGGCCTGCCTGAAAATAGATTCAGTGACTATAATTCACAACGCCACGCCGGAGCAGTGGGAGGCTGCGCTGTTCAGTTCAGAATCGAAAGACCAGCTTTGGATGATTGAACGGCCCAGCCGGGCAGCAAAGGCCGCGGGAGTCCTGGAATGAGGACCCAACCACGGGAGATCTATATTACTATGCTTTTTTTTGCATTACATAAAGTGTGCTCTCTCTCTCTCTCCCAGCGTAATTCATTTTTGATCTCGGTGCGGCTATCAGTTCTCCAGTACGAATAAGAACGAATCTTGCTCCCTTCTTTTGTCATTTGTGCAGTTTTATTGCTCAGATTTGTTTGCCAAGGATCGCATACGACAAAAAACGCCTATTCGAACAGTGGCGGAAGGTATGTTAGAGGCTGCTGATTTCAGACAAAGGGGCACGTGCTTGAAATTTCGCGGAACGGTCATTTATAGGCGGATAAGAAGCACTTTGATATTGTGCCATTTTTTTGTCTGCGGCATAACTTTTGAAGCCGTATTATTGGACAGTGGGTATATTTTTACGCTTGTAAAACGCTGTGATGGCATCATTTTTTGAAAGCGCAGCTACAACACTAATACAGAGCGAGATTTCGGTATTCAGGATCCAAATACTCCTCACAGTATATAATGAAGCGTGCGTTTATATTTGAAATCATTTGGCGCGAACTTGAGGAATCTGAGCATGTGTGGCCATAGTACTGATGTCAGATTAGACATGATATATTGTTGTCACCTTTTTCGGTCCTGAACATATGAACGAGCTGTCCTAGTGTTCCAATCATTAGTATTGTATAGTGGTGAATTCAAGAATATCGCATAATCAGTATCAAATTAGGCATCACCGGTGAAGCACGAGTTCTTTAGAAACTACCTATTGACCTCTAGTCGGGCTATCAACTAAACGAACATTTAAACTTTAAGGCCCTTTAAAGTACAACCGTTTTCTTCCTACTTACAGAGCCAAAAAAGGAGATTTGCGTCCACCACCCCTACCTGCATCGTTGTGCAGATAAAGAAAACACGGCAGTAAGTATTGGGCATGTATACAATCATGCATTTCAGTATTTGTACATGTAGCTCCATTTCGTGCATCTCCTGAAGAATATTCTCGCATTAAGTTCTTGGTGCATATCGTCACTAGGGATTTATAGTTTCTAAACGCGCAATTCAATTAGGTGCAGAACACTATTAAATGTAGCAAATACAAAAAAGGGGGATGCAGGCTGAGTTAAAGACAAAAGGGTCCAATTGAATTCTCCAAAAGACTGGCTGCTACCTAAGTAAGAAAGTTTTAAACAAAAAAAGTTCAAAGAAACTTGCAAATCTCTCTTTATTAGAGTAACACATCCCAGCCTGATGTCAGAAAAAGATGTACTGGTCGAAGTTAACAATGTCCTTCATTTCCTAAAGGATTAAAGCTCTAAACAAACTTTAAGAAAAAATATACTGTTACGATGCGTCTAGCCGATGAAGAAAGACGACAGACCAAGACCGATGGCGATGGTTGATGACGTTTAATGAATGGTACCGGGCCTAGCGCGAGCGCTCCTGTCCGCGCCACTGCCTGCTTCTTCTTCCTTGATGTCGTCCGTAACATGACCCGGGGCCACCCAGCGATCGTCCCGATCGTGGACGAGGAAGTGTAAGATGTTGATGATTGCATGGCATGATGATGGGTGTGCCTGGGTGCTTGAAGGAGAGGAAGGAGGAAGAAGAGAACGGCTTGCCGGCACGATGATTCCCGATGAACCTTGGCCCAGGAGACTCTCGGGCCACACGTTGCCACGACTCGATGGCGGAGGCCAACGCACGCACCGCATGGCATAGGCCGGGGAGGATGTCTTGAAGTGTAGCGGTGTCTTGGGTAGTGGAGTCTTGGGTCGGCACATCTGGTCAGTGGGGTCACAAATTGTCGTTCGGGTCTCTTCTTCTGTCTTGTGGTCATGTGTGGCGTCTCAGGTCAGCCACTCCTTCGTCGTGTCTTGCGGTCGAGCCGGGGGTTCGGGGCGGAGGAACAGCAAGATCTTGCTGGGTCCGACAGGCTGGGGAACAGCCATGCGATGCCTCCTAACCTTCAGCCGCAAGCGCAAGAAGTTTATGGGCGCCGAAGCTCCGGAGCAAGATTAGGCGATGATGAAGAAGTACCCCGCACCTCCAACCAAATATTACTATGCGGTAAGCCGATGAATAAAGAGGACAGAACAAGACCTATAGCGATGGTTGATGAAGTTTAATGAATGTTTCCGGGCCTAGCGCGAGCACCCCTGTTTGTGCCACTGCCCGCTGCTTCTTCCTTGATGTCGTACGTAACAATATATATACCAGTCCTTATCCACAAACTAAAAATGAACCTTGTTCCTGGCGCATGCTAGCCTGAGTTGCTTATGCTCCAAAAACCCCAATGCAATACAATACAATACATTGCAGAAACAAAGGGGCAGTCAATAAAAGTTTGCTAGGTGCCAAATCATTTTGGAACCTATTTCAACGAGAGAGCTGACACATGTACTGCAGCAGCCCTTAACACTAAAATAAAACACGTAATCATGCAACATATAGATATCTTGAAACCCGTTAAGGAAAAACTGAGAGAAAAATGGCAGGCTTCATGGAACAATGCAACAAACAATAAATTACGCTTTGTCAAACCAGTCCTCCAGGGATGGACATCATGCAGCCATTTTAAACGCTTTGTTGAAGTCATTATATGTCGCCTTCGCTTCGGACACATGCGCCTAACACATGGCTTCATCCTAAGAAAAGAAAACAAACCTATATGTGAAAGTTATAGAGTTGATCTAACAATAAATCACATTTTCCTGTTAATATCTAAACCAGATAAATTAAGAAAATAAATATTGTCCAATGTTTTACAAAAAACAGATCTCTTAACATCCTAACCTGCTTTTAGGAGACGATGCACTCGTTGAAATTTCTCACATTTTTGGATTCTTTAAAGAAACAATGCTCCTCAACAAGCTATAAACTTGAAAAAATTGATTAGTCCATTTTATAAAGTAAAACCAAACCACCTGGTTCTTGGCACATGATAGCCTTAGTTGCTTACGCGCGAAAAACCACAACACAAAAAGAATAAAGTAACACAGACAGAGGGAAAATACAATGCTTGCCAAAAGTATCAACAAAAAGTTTTATTTTTCACCCCTGACATATTTAAAAAAGTATTTCAATCATATTTAAATCCACTGGCGTGCGAGTTTTTGAACTTGCATATTTCAATAAATACAGTTACGCTCACGAAGGAGGCACTTCACTGTTCGCAGTGAAATAAGGACTGTTTACTGGATTAAATCGGTACTCCTTTCCCGGCTGCTTTCAGCAACGATGATGCCTTCCAAGCACTCCTTTTTTACAGGGAAATACCCATGTTTCAAAACGACGCAATAATGACTGCATAGAAGTGGCTGTTCTGATACTTGTCCAAGACTTCAGAAACTATGGAGAATTAGAAAAGACCCGTTAATACTCTCCTTCTTTCATGGTGTACCTACAAAAACAGCATATGAAGGGAACTGTAGCAATTTTGAACCCCGTAATAATTTGGTCTTGTGTCCTGCTAGTGTGTGGAGCACTTTCTCGTCAAGCCTAAGGATTACTTTTGGCTTGTGGGTCCAACACGCTGGCAGCAATTCATAAGTAATGCTGCTGTGGCATTGGGGCGCCTTGGCTGATAACGTTAGCTTATTTGACTGTTGCGCGATTGGTCTATTAACATAGAAGTGCTGATGTTGAGCATATAGGTCGCAGAGCACCAGCATGGCTGCCGCAAAAGAAAGGGGAGATTCTAGCTGAATTTACTTTATTTGATATATCCTCAGAGCCCGTAAGAGCATTCAAGGAGTGGGCTAACAAAACAAAAATTCTTAATCAGGTTGTTTACAAGGGTATGGATCTGAATAGCAATGATATCAACGCAGTCACAGTATAAGCAGCAGCGCAGTCATGCCAGCACGATTAGCTACAGCGGTGCAAAAATTTATTTTATCGGAGACAGAAACGATATTTGGGAATGTTGGTTTCATTCACTCGAAGTTTGAGATACAGAAGACTACAAGGAACCATGTATTTTCATCTATGAAGGCCGATTTTACGATGGCGATCGACGCTATGTGTTATGTAGTGAAGCTGGATAAAGACGTTTTTGCTGAGCATAGGATGATGATATAGTTTGTGGAAAAGGACTCACCTAGCTATTTGCCAAATTAATGGCAATGATTGAAGTTGAAGTTTTGATTTCATAGCTGCAATACTTTCTGTTCGGCTGTTATTAAAAATTGAACTGACCGGAGCTATTCTGAACACGATCTATGGCTGTGAATAGCTTTCCGTAACCAGGATCCCATACGGATGATGCATAATCTAGTTTTTCATTATACACGAATGGTACTGTTATTACTTGTTGGTGTGCATGCATATTTCTTAGTCATAACATAAACTTGTGCTACGAATATTTTTCACTCCCTTACTAAATAATAGGAATTGTATGTAAATAATGACCCACTATAAAGTTTTCATTCAAAGAATGAGATCCAAAAGAGGCGGCGGTATTCTTTTTAAGGATTCCAAAAATAAAGTCCACAATGCATATTTTATTGATGCTTAAGCGGACCCATATTTGTCGATCGGGTGGATTTCTGCTTAAGCAGATATGATGTATTGATATGCGCACAATGGTCAGAAATAAAGCATAGAGCAAATATCTCAACTGAAATCTGGCCATGCTCCAACTAAAGCCATCGAACTGGCAATGAAGAAACTCAGTAAAAAGATTAGTTGAAACTTATTGGTTGGTTTGGTTTGGGTGGTTAACGTCCCAAAGCGACTCAGGCCATCAGAGACGCCGTAGTGGAGGACTCCGGAAATTTCGAACACTTGAGGTTCTTTAACGTGCACTGACATCGCACAGCACACGGGCGCCTTGCCCTTCGCCTCCATCGAAAAGCGGCCGCCGAGTCGGGGATTTGATTCTGCATCCTTGAGAACTGTAGCCTTTGGGAACTACTGCACCAGTCCGGCGGAGCTACCTGAAATATTCAGCTAAAACGGAAGCGAAAACTTTATACCTAGTCTTTAAGATTAATTTGTTTTCTTGAAAAGGCTTGAATCCCCCTTAGTCCTTCAAATGTGACCAGCGAAATGTTGCCTGCCGTCTGAAAAATTATACCTATAATGATGTACACTTACATTGAGTTCTGCTATGGAACATCAAGACAAATGTTACATTTGGCTTTCATCTTTATTGACTAAAGAAAAAGTGTAACGCTTTTTTTTTTCAGAAAATTGTGCTCGACAACTGCCACTTTTACTGTACAGTTAAGGGTAGATGGTATTTTGGCAATTATAAAAGCAACTACAGCAGTTCATGTCACGTAAGTATGTCTCCTAAGGGTACAGACGTCGTGGTGTAGTCGATGTAATATAATGTGCATTACATTTGGTAATTATAGGAGCAGTTATTTTATGCATCTGACTATTTTCACTTTTCGTGTGCTAATTTTGACCTTTTCATGCTGAATGTATGTTTTCAATTGAAACATGCATTAAAATATTCTTTAAACGCCAAAGGCAGCAAGAAAACGTTTTTTTTTTTTACTTTGATTCAACAAATGAATTAGAAAGCTGGTAAATATTTACTAGAAAAAAAAATAGGTCTTAAAGGTGTTCTAACACCTTTGGATATAAAGTTTTGTACTTTCGGCCTACAGGGATTCTGAAGAAATTTACTCCACAGTTGTACTAAATTTCGTTCGAACGGCCTGTACACTCGATTGCAGAGTTATACTGTTATAGTGTACTCATATAATTCTTAACTTGTATTTTGCAGAATAAAATGATAATTTTAGGACGTTTTAAACGTTGTGACCTACAAGAAAAGAACCAATATTATATGCTATGAAATAGCTTGAAGGTTTGATAAAGCATACAAAAAAAAGTTGCAGTAGGATATCACCGCCTTATACTTAGAGAAAAATGAGG
Organism: Amblyomma maculatum; assembly: GCF_055883805.1. NCBI lineage: Eukaryota > Metazoa > Arthropoda > Arachnida > Ixodida > Ixodidae > Amblyomma > Amblyomma maculatum. The sequence continues at coordinate 125,453,863 of NC_139354.1, read as the reverse complement.
GCGAGGAGCAGTGCTGACGTATTAACCGCCGACGAAATGGAAGTAGGTCCGAACAGTGATCCCTAATTTTTTAGATATCAGCTGCCTCTTTGTCTATATCTTATCCTTCAACTTTCTGAGCACATTTATTTCCTTTATATATTTTGAGAAGACGCCTGATTCAAAGACACCCAGGAAAACACTAATATCGGGCTGGTTCTTATTTCACTGCTTAACTTTAATGCTTGAAAGAATACATTGATATGAACACCTGGAATGCGACTAGAATTATCTTTAAAAACATGAATATACTTCTCCGCGACTACGATCATTATATATGACCCTAAGTCGGCAGATCTTGCGTTAGGAGATGGTGATTTTGTACCCACTTGCACTGAGTGTGTTAAGAAAAAGTTCAAGTCATTACAAACAATACAGATCAATATATCTGCTATGGAGTCGGAAGTTCTCAATGTGCAGACTATTTATCTCCAGTACATATGAAAGCATTTTACGAAAGTTAAATGGCGGTCGCCCCCTACTATCTAAATGTTATTCTCCAATAAATTGCTCTTTAATGCTTCATAATAGTGTAAATTTGTCTTGAAATTGTTTTTGTACAAAACGCTCTGTGGGCAACATACAATTGAAAGTCCATGTTGCACCCGCCATGTTCAATTCAAAGAGTGAACGGCCGAGAAGTCAGTGTTTTATAGACGTCATATTGCGACAGTAGTATCCTCCTTTGTTTATATGTAATGATAGCTGCAAGCATTTTAGCAATCAACGCTAAAGAACAACGGCCCAATGGAGTACAGCAGGGATATGGACCATCGCCTCATAAAACATATCTTTTTTAAAGTTTAACAGCATTTATATTCGAGTTAATGGTGCAGTAGTGTATTTCATTCATTAAATAACCAGAAAGAATTTGGGAACAAGCTTTCAGGATGAGGACATCGCAGAATTAGAATTTGGTATGTTGAAGATTTGAAGATGTTGCTTGAAGTTCCAATAGCAGTGAGATGAGGAAAAAGAGACGGTAAGAAATAGGCTTTGTTTTCTTTTTTTGCTGATACTGACAGCGGTGACACTGTAACTATGCAAAGATGCGAACGATACTATGCATTTTCCGAATACACTTTTGAAGATACCTTATTTAGATCTCGTTGAGAAATATCAGAAACATTTTAGAGGCAGTCCTTCATTTTGAAAATAATCCACTATGATATTTTACCAGCTCCAGCAAGCCTTGCTGCTGCACCTGTTGCAGCCGGTTGATGGCAATGGCTGCCGTGTTGTTGGGCAACTACCGATTTGTTGGTAGTTCATACTCAGGTGGTACACAGTATGAGCACATTACCACAACAACACGAGACGCGCAACCTGTGTTTAGGACTTCTCAAACTGTCTTCATAAAGAGGGCACTTGGACTGAAAGAAATGGAAACAAGATCGTGGTTACAATTCCCGCTCTACGAATTTTAGTTGTTTCGCTGTCACCTGGGGAGCAACGAAATCACGCTATCGTAGTATATGGGAAATTAATAAGCGAAATAATGAAAATTTTGAACAGAAGAATATGCATCTGCTGTGAATGTCCCTTTTGCTTTTCATCGCGATGACACGGACACTATTCCCGGTAGTCTAGAATAAGCTGTTGAAACCTTGGACACAGAACACTTGCTTGGTTTCCAGCAAGCGGCGTTCTTTCTGCAGCAGCAATGCCCGACCGTGCTTGAAACCACAATGTAGACATTTCTGAAGTAACACAATCTCAAGTAACCGAAAAGCGAGGATGTATAAACAGCGCCGTCGCAAATCGTTGCGTCCAAGTAATAGGCGGAACACAGAGACGCTGCTTGGAGTTCGCATGTTCCTCAGTTATTTCGCGATAATGCATTGCTGCATTTCCTTCGCTGGATTTGTACATTATTTTCATTGAGGACTAACAAACGTTTTTTCCAGAATTTGCGCTTTAGTGGTCTAATTTACTCTCCGGTTTTTACACAGGTTTGGGGATATGAGCTGATAACATCTCCACAAAGAACAACCTTAAGGGCATGTTGACCTTGTAGCTAATTATTGTAGTGCTGCAAACAAGCCTGCTGTAGGGGCCAGCGCTGGATCTTCGTTTCGTAAAATGGACACTATCTATTTTGAAGCTTTGAGTTTTTTTTCGCTCAATGCATTAGCTTCAGGCTCTATGGTTTGAGTGTAGCATGATCTAATTTGGGTGTGACACTCGACTCTTGCAGTCCTAAACCTTCGCCTACAGTGATCTTTCAGCAAATTAATGTTTCGTCCCTCTGAACTGCTTCTTAGAAAGTAAGAATGAACTACGGCGTCACTGGTCAAGAAAGTATTGCTTTTAATAATAATACCTCACATACTGTATCTCACGAGTTTTTATTTCTCGCTTTCCTAAATTGTAGTATTCGTTGATCTTCCTTGGCACACATATCAAATAATTGATTATTTATTTATTTATTTGTTGATACTGCAATCCCAGTGTTGGGATTTTAGCAGGGTGGGAATACAAACTATGTAGTTTAACAAAACAGGCAAAAAATAAACAATAATTACAGTGCAAGTTGAAGCTCTTCTGAACAATTAATTATAAAACCAAACATATACAACACAGTAGTGAAATAACAAAGGCAATAAAAAGAAACTAGGTTATACGTTGCGAGAACAACGTCAGTGATGGCTGCAGCACTTCATTGTTAGTGAGGTTATTCCAATCGGAAATAGTTCGTGGAAGGAATGAGTATTTAAAGCAGTTATTTCAAACGCGAAAAGGAGTTAAAGTTAGCTGGTGTCGTTGTCGGGTTGCGTATCCGGGCGAAAAACAAGCAAATCGGTGAGTTCTGATCTGTAGTGTCCTTTAATTAATTGGTACAGAAATTTAAGTCGTGCACAACGATTTCGCTCAGTTATTGTCGGAAGGCCAGCTTGAATTAAAAGGTGTGTTACTGATGTACGCCGGTAATTATTATATATGTATCGTGCCGCCCTCTTTTGAACTTTCTCTAATTTATTCATGTTAGTTTGCGTGAATGGATCCCAATAAATCTCAGTTGTCAGCTTTAGGTTACGTGTCTGGGATGACAGCCTATGTCCAATGGATCAAAAACAGTGATTGTGTAACAAATGAGAAATCGTTGTGCATTACATCAGTTCACAATGACTTCGATCTGCTCAAACATTTTGTAATAACCTCATTATCTCCCTCTCTGCAGCTTCCCCGTCCACCTAGGCCTAACCAGTTAGGCTGGTGCTGCAATGGAACATGCTTTGAGGAGGCCTTTTGTGGAAATAAATAATACACGAAGCTTCGGGCCATGTCGCATGCAACTGAAACCCACGGCATTGCAATAGCTCAATGATTTAAGCTGTGTCGGGTACGTTATGCAAATAAAAATATCCTCTCCACTTTACTTCCACGGGTGTTCCTCTCTTGCCAGAGATGACACTCAGCCTTGAAAAATATAATAAATAGTCGAGATAAGAGTAAAAATAGAGAAAAGTATTTTTGGGGTCGCCCATTTATCGAGTTTTGTAACATTGTAGCTATATGTCATAACAAATAGAATGAATCCTGCTGTGTATGTTAAATCAAGACCGCAATTATTCTTTGGACCCTGTAAGTAGTTTTTCTGAAGTCACTGTCACTTTTGTTTCATATCGCCACAATCTGCAGTTAATAGATATCAAAACACCTTAAGACATGGTTGCTGCTATTTGGTTAATTCTCATTTGCTTCTTTCTCATATTGAAGTATTGTCACGGTTCTCAAGAGAATGCTCGAGTCTAAAGAATAGGTCAGACGCGAGCTGGTACTCAAAGGGATCTTAATAAGGCCTAATACCAAAACACAGTCTAATTGTACACGCGACAGTGCATCAATAATTGGCTACAAGGCGGTCTTTAACAATCGAAAGGCTTACCCCGCTGGTGGCGTTGGACGGCCTCCATTGTGAGTTCACTGCAGCGTTCAGGCGGACCACCTGGGCGATGCATGTGGCAGGTGGTAACTGTGTTGGTCACTAGAACACTGGGACAGGTTCAGGCACGGGAGGAGGCCTATTTTACTGTGGTGTAGAGCATGGTACCACCGGAACGACAGCAGGCGTTGCCTTCTCCCAGCCAAGCCGCCCCTGACTATGCGGACTCTCCGCTTCTCTTGTTGCATCGTCTAGTCGCGACATCTCGTGCGCTTTTGTTTTTGCTGTTTTGCCCTCACAGAATTCTTACTTCGGGTTAGTACACCCCATCTTTGTCGTCGTCGTCGTCTTCATCGCGTTCTTGTCTTTTTCAGCAATCACAACTTGAAGGTCGCCTCATAATTCTTTCTCAACTTCTTTATCCTTCCATTTGTACACATGTACACGTACTTCGTATTTTCTTCTTCTTCTCCCTCGTTATAATGGCACATACCCACAGGGGAGGATTGGCCAGAATTCGTTGTAGGTGACATATTATAATTGATAATGTCGATTTCACTGTATGATAGATAACCTAAGAATTAGGAGTTAGTGTTGCTAAGTCAATTTGAAATTTTGAGGCGATATTATTAGAAAACAATAAAAAAAGGATTAAAATTGTAAAATATTAAATATAATATTAAAAAGAAAAAAGAGTACAATTAAGACAGATCAGCGCTAACACACAAATCTCAGTAGCAACGTAATAATTATGAAGTAAGTCACACACTGGTTCTAGGGCATACCCTTCGACGGTTGCACCAAAGGAGAGGAGGACAGGAACTGTAAATGGCAATCCTTGGCGAGCGAGAGGTATTTCTATATAATTTCTTCTCGGAGTAGCATACCTGCGGCAGGAGAGGATGTAATGTTCAATTGTTTCCACGTCATCAAATGACGCACAACGATTCGACGGCGTGAATCCAGAGCGACATATATAGATTGAGGGAAGGAATTATACAACGCATGAGCGTCATGGAGACCTCACATTGCCTCGAGGTACAACATCAGACATCCCAATGGAAATTTAAATGGCGAAAATCCGTAGTCTCAAGGAGTGGCTCATGGCTCAAGGAGTTTAGCGTTTGAAAACGTTCAAAACGGCATATATTTAGCAAGATAATATTGGGTTCAACGTCGGCAACAGGCCTATTGCGAGCTGAACTTGCTAAATAATCCGCTATTTTATTATAAGCGATGCCACAGTGTGCCGGAACCCGCTGAAAACGTACTTCCTGTAATTGTATCGGAAGGAAAAAATCAGGGTTTGTTTCAAACGACATATTTTCGGGCTTTCTAATGCTGCTAAGACTGGCAGGTAGTTAGAGAGTAGGATTACGTGAGTAACGTTATCGGGAACTTTTTGAAGGGCCAAACCCATGCAAGCAATTCAGCAGTAAATATTGGTGTGTAATCAGCGATTCCGTCATTCCGTTGTGAGGCATCTGTGAAAATAGCTAGTGTCGGGGATACTGTAATAGATAATCTTCAAGGTGGCCATTTATTACAGTGGTAGTCAAGTGTTTTGCATTAGATGGCAACGACTGGTCAAAGCACAGTGCCGAACTAGCTTGAACATTGCCAACACGTCTTACTGACATAAGCAAAACTGCAATTTTAGACAGCAAGGACTGAATAAATACAAATTCTGGTTGCTTATATTGCGACCAATGATAATCTAGAAACAGCTCGGTGTGTAATAAAAACGGCAAAATCCACTCCAGACAGAGGCTCCAGTGCTCGTAAAAAGGTTCGCACAGTGAGGAGCTCTAATCGAGAGTTCAAGTCACGTACCCGGGCCTCTAAATAGAGGACTGCATTTGAAACTGAATTTTACAACCCCAAACATAGTCGTAAAGCGCGCCTCTCCAGTAGCAACAAAGATCGTAGTTTGTATTTAGGACTGCCCGAGAAAAGAACACAGCCAAACTCCAGAATTGGTCAATAATAAGTTTTATAGAGAAACAAATGAGTATCTGTACGCATACCGAATTTCTTATGATAATTTGAATCAGGTGACCAAGGGCTCACTCACCATTCAGACAATTACATTTGATATGAGGCCGCCAGTCTAATTGGGGTGGTATAATACACCCAAGTAATTTAAGGATTCAACCTGTGGGATTTGTGAACCGCAATACGCAAGGGAGATATAAAGAGGGTGTGCCGGGGGGAAAACGAGCATTGATGATTCCTTCACGTTAAGAATTAATTTTACGTTACCCAGCTAAACTTTAAGGGCATTAAAGTAGGCTTGCAATAGCTGGTATAAAGAATGAACATCTCGTGCAGAAGAGAAAAAGGCAATATCATCCGCATACACGTACACCTTTATATTTGGATGAACAGGAATATCCCTCATTAACATATTAAATAGCAATGGAGATAGCAGCGATCCCTGAGGCACGCCTCTAGTTTGGTAATAAGTTTTACAAGTTAAAGAACCTTCAGTGCAGAAAAGAGTTCTATTGCTTAAGAATTCCTTTAGCCATGCAAAAGTGTAAAAAGGTGGCCTAATTTAGTTTATCTTACTCAGCAGAATAGAGTGTTCTACACTGTCATATGCTTTGGCGATATCCAAAGTGACCAATGTCGACACTTCTTTCTTCTTCATTGCTAACCTAATTCTACTCTCCATATCTGTATGAGCCGTCCAAATCGAGCACCTTTGACGAAACCCAAGTTAATCTTCGCGAAATGCATTCAGGGTCATCACATGGTTTATGAGGTGCATGTGAACTATGCGTTCAATAAGTTTCACTAGATTTGAAGTTAGAGAAATCTGCCGAATATTATCCAAATGAAAACCTTTTTTTTTATTTTTGAGGATTATTATAATTTTAACAACTTTCCAGTCTTCAGGCAACAAAGCATTTTCTAGGAAAAAATTTACAATATTCAACGCTTCCGGGTAGTGGTCTTGCACTAATGCATTCAGCATAACAACTGTAATACCGTCCTACCCAGGAGCTGCAGGTGTCGAGCAGCCGCTACACAATGCAGTTCAGATGGCTACACTGCAATGAAATCAGCACGTGGCGTAGGTCAAAGTAACGGAACTACCGTTTGCGCTTGAAAGCGAATAGCAAGACCGTTCGCAATTTGTTTAAGTTCATCTTTTGCTTCATTGCGTGATAACACCTCTGACTTAGTTACATGTGGTGGAGAGGAACTTTGGTCGCGTTCCATGAACCCATACAATGCCTTCCGATTAATTGCATTAGAGAGATAAATATTCATATTAGCATTATACTCATCCTTTGCTATACGAATATTTTTTTTTAATGAAGACGCATAAAATTTATAATTTATCCAATTTTGGGGACACTGGTTATGGGAAAGGCTCTTCAATGCAGCTTTTTTACGACGGAATGCTTTTTCACATTCTTCGTTCCACCATCGGCACGACATTTTGTTAGGGACAGACGATTTCACAGTGAACACTGACCGCTCAGTGGCATCTAACACAGAAGAGAGTGCCTGTTGAGCACGTTCAGAATGCTGAGATGATGCTATCGAGGAAAAAGACGAATTCGCAAAGTTTTTAAAGAGTTCATGGTTGACAAATTTTTGTTAACAAGTAATTACTCTAAGGGAAGCAGATTCTATATTAAACGTAACTAGGAAAAGTTCGCTAGATGTACCACAATCCACTGTAGCCCATGATGACAGCCTTTTTTCATTAGCTGCTAACGCTAAATCAATTACCGGCCTTTGAAGCTGCTCGTATGTAGGTTATGCCTGGACTATTACAGCAACGCACATCATTTACAGACATCCAGTTCCAAAGCCGCTGCCCACATATATCTGAACGGTAACCCCAAATAACATGGTGTGAATTAAAATCGCCAGCAATAATCAGTCTGTTCGTTGAACTCAATAGATCACTTAAACAATCTGTTGTACGGACACCTGTTGGGAAGTAGACATTTGCAATAGCGAGAGGAGCACACTGTGTAATTGCAATATCAACTGCAAGCAGTTCGCAGTCTTATCGTAGACTCTTGTGAGACACTTTCGCCCGATGAAATGTTTTTGACGAAATTAATGTTAGCAAACCGCCACCCCGACCGCTAGTGCGATCTGATCTAAAAGTTTTAAAATATTTTAGAGAAAATGGCCGATTTAGCAAAAATCAAGTTTCTTGTAATAAAATTGTCTGGGTTGAAATTTGAGATAAGATTCTGTAAATCGTGAAACGAAGATGCAATTGAACGACAATTCCACTGTAGTACTTTTAACCCGTCATGATTATTGTAGACTCCGGGAGGCTGTAACAGCCTCCTTTAAGACATCAGTATTATTCTGAAGGATTGGGGAGCCGTTTTTACTTTTAGTGTTAGATTGGGCGGAATTTGAAGAGAGAGGAAGAAGTGCAGCGCTTTTGGGATGAACATGTCATCTCTACATCAAATGAGTAAACGGTGTACACGTGGGCATCCACAGGACCCTGACCCTTTACTTTCATTGAAGAAAAAGGAGTAGGCGTCGTCTGGAATCTCCAGTAACAGGGACCCTAGCAACTATAGGAGCATGGAATTAAGCTATACCAGGTTTGCCAACCTGCAAAGCTGCAATTTCGGTCGAATCAATCTTTGCAGCTATGACCTGTGACACAGCTTCTGTAAACGTGCTTAGCATACGCTCGAAGAAACCATCAAGTAATTTCTCTACAGCTGAGACAACCGACTTTGTCATGCCTGTTTCCACGTCCGAAGCTAGTGTTTTTGCACAAGCTGCATACGAATTTCTCTCATGGTCTAGCTGTGCATAGACATCTGCTCTAGAACACTTTTTATGCTGGATAATGTTGAGAAGAGTTTGCTCATCTGCGCGTTTTGAGCATGTATGATCATCAGCAGGGTGACCTGCGTGACATAGTCTGCAAATTACTACAGCAGAGGTGCACATGTCGGATGAATGGTTGCCTCCGCATAGTCTACAGCGTGTTGCGGATTTGCATGCCTTGCTGCTGTGTCCGAATCACCAGCAGTTTTTGCACTGCAAGGGCGAGGCTGCAGGAGGTCTACACGGTACATAATAGGCCATACCTTAAGCTCTGTTGGACAGTTAGCCCCAACAAACGTCGCTATCATCGGCACCCTAGAGCCAACAGCATCCTTGCTGCAACGGAATAGTTATAAGATGCAATGCCAGCCTCATTAAATTCCTCGATCATTTCTTGCGGAGAACCCGATGAATCCACGCCACGAATAATAACTTTTGCACATGCCAGCTGTTAGATACAAAAAACTTTACTGGCAGTGATGCAAACGATATGCATCGAAGCAAGTCCGACACACACAGTATATTCGAGGACTTACAGAGGATACCTCTCCTGCCAAACGGACGCACCTCAGAGATTTCTAGGTAGTGGGGGCTGACAGCCCTTAGCGGGTCCTGGATTATTTTGGATTTTTCAACTTCATGAATCCATCCCCAGTTGGTACAAATGCCACCGGTATTATACTTATTCCATTCCTTCGAAAAGATTCCAAGTCCATGCTTAGGGCCGGCAGACTGGCAAACCAGGATGCCGAACCCCCAACTGGGGAAGCTAGATACATTATAGGCCTAATCGTACATGAACCCTAATTTCGCTTTAAAACAACTACTGGCCAAACCCCCTACGTGAAATGGCCTCACCGGAGAGAACGGTCAGGCTCGCAGACAAGACAGGATCCAGCAGTCGGGAAGACAACAGAACAACACACCAGCACACTAGCACACTAGCACTGACCAGCAGATCGGCTTCTAGCTTTCTCGCTTGAGCCTCTGCATTTCTTCTTTTTCCTCTCTTATATGTGTAGAGCCTTCTATCACTCATGCAAGAGTTAGGATCAAACGAGCGGTTGCAATCGCAAGAGGATGGTGTGAGGATACAAAATAAAAATTGTTAATAGGATTATTGTATATTTAATTGCAGCCACTATATGAAAGTAATATAATCAGACGTCGAAATACCCATGCGACTAATGTCGACATATAGGCACAACCGGAACTGGATGCATTTCTGACTTAAGAAGCTAAAGGAAATAGCGGAATCAGAAGTACGCAATGAGTGTCAATTATTCACATTATATATACGTAGAGTATAAACACGCAAAAAATAAAAAATAAAAGCGAAAAATGGCTACGCATATGTTGTGAAGTCAGACAATGCAGCTGCCAAGGAGACCGCCATTGGTGATGTCACGGCGCGCAGCCTGGTCAGTGTGACGTTATTGACGCCTAACAGCGCCCCTTTCTGCGCCAGGATGTAGGTCTTTGACTGCCACTGTGACTCACGTAGCATTCTAGCAATGCGTGACGTCGTACGTCAGGTGGCGCCCCTCTTCTACGCACCACACGGCTGTCAACTGATAGTTGACAGCCGTGTGGTGCGGACGCGTGTTCCATCGCTCCTCCGATTGCACGTCGCTACCAGAAACGGACGGACTGGCGACAGCGGGAGCTTCCGAAGCGTCAAATAGATGAGTCCTTTCTTTTAATACCTTTATTTTGTTTTCAGCTAGCTAGTTAGGTGCAGCCTTGTTTTAGCTATTTGTCCTACAGGCCTGGTTTTTCGTGCCGGCAGCTAGGTTTTCTCGGTGTTCATTCTTTAACTATTTTGTTTAGATAAATACTTTTTTTTCTAGGCTATTGGCATTCGCAGAATTGGTTTTAACGCGTGTTTGCTAGTCGTTTCTTGCGTCTTCTTTTCGCAATTTGTATATTCTTAAAATTCGTAATAGATATAGTTCAGTCGATACATGCTTAAGATGTGCAATCAAAAGAAGGTAAAGTGTACTCAGTGTGAGGCGCAGGTTAATCTCAACGAAACGCGTTTTGACTCTGTGAGTGAAGCGGAAGGCAGTGACTTTTTGTGTCGGTGGTTGCGTGCTGAGGGCGCGCCTAGATACATTTGACCAAGAAACGGGCAGTTTAGTGTCTGGTATGGATGATTTAGAAAATGAAGTTCGTTTGTTAAGGGCAGAAAATCAGAAACTGCTTGGACAGCTTCCTGAAATGAAAAAAAAAATGGCCGACTTTATTCTTGGAACCAACGAGGACGAACATTCCAGTGCGAGCCACGTGGCCGGGACCAGCACTGGTATGGAATGCGTAAGCAAAGTAGGCCAGGCGGATTTTGTCCTTGTAAACAGCGAGGACGAATATTCAAGTGAGCGCAACGTGGCTGGGAGCAGCACTGGCATGGAAGGCATAAGCAGAATAGGTCAGGCGAATTCCAACATTCACTAACCTTGAAAGTATTCATTTATTGCAAAAAAGACATCTCCGAAATACATATAATTTACCATTCCGACATCCAAGTGCAGGTCTCTTTTGTCATTCCAGAGTTATTAAAGCACATAATCTTTATAAATATCCCCTCAGTGTTACTTTTAAAACAGAAATCAGGAATAATGTAACATATCTTAAGAATTTAGCAGAAGTACGAAAAAAAGAATCAGTCTATCCGACAAGACGTGGCGAAGAATGGACAGTGCCAACACCTCGACTAAATCTTGGTAGAGAATGCCTTCAGTACGCTCTTCCATTTCTTCTAAATAGGTATATCCACATTAACCTCGATTTGTTTTCTTTTCCACGTCGTGAACTGCATAATTTGTTTTTGAATAACATGGTTTAAGTTTCATTATGTATACATATTGCGGTTTCATGAATTTTTTGGTGTTTCTTGATGAGCTTGTTTTTAAAACTGTATAAACTCTTGTGTTGCCTTCCGGCCAACAATTAGGATTGTAGACTCGTCAAGCTGCCCAAGGACAGCTTTTTTCTACGATTCCTCCATCTGTAGTTTTAGATTGGGAAATAAACTTTGAATCCGAACCGGCAGAGTTATTTAGAAGCAGCTACTAAGAAGCCGGAAAAAAAAAAGGAAGAATGAAAATTCCAGACAGAAGCACACAGATAACCGAAAGCAGGAGCCAACAGTTGGGAGAGGAAGAGAGAAGGTCCAGGTGCTTATCGTCGGAGATTCTAACATGAGCAGGTGGAAGCTATATATCTTGGAACGTGTAAAGGGTGATAATCGAATGTTGGTTGGAGCCTTCCCAAGGAGCACAATGAGGGCAGTGCTGAGAGTAAAAATAGGCTGTTGAAAAATTGCGCAGAGCACAGTATAGTGATAGTAGCCACGGGGCTAAACGATGTTCTAAATGGTGACGCTGCAGGAGTGGTGGAAAGTTTAGCTAGGAGAGTTGACGATATCAGGGAGATAGCACAGAAAGCGCAGATAGTTGTATGCATAGTACCGTGCTAGGATTGAACGGAAAGCTGGAAAAGGACGTGGTGACAGTTAATCAGGACGTAAGAAAGTTACGCCTGGAGAAGCGTTTTGAAGTGTTTGATGTAAACAGAGAGGTGCATAAAGCAGGTTTTGGTAGGGCTTTTCAGCGAGATGGCATTCATTTTAACAGAAGGGTGGGAGCAGAGATCGGCTGGCGCCTGGGAGGCAGGGCTGTAGCTTTTTTAGGGGGTCCGCGAGGACTTCATGCACAAAGGTAGTTAGAAGCTGTGGGAAGACACATATTACCGCTCCTTCCCCTCCTGGCTACGACGCGGCGGCGAGGGTGAGGTGTGACCTTTTCTCTCTACATCACGTGGCAGTCTCCTTCCGCCTCTCTCCTTCGACTGCTGTTGCAAGGGAAGCGCGCGCTGTGTTGACTGGGTGTGGTTTCGAGGGAGTGCGTGTGTGGTGCGTGTGGTGATGTCCAACCATCAGAGCGGACCTGACGGGCCAGCCGAGCAGACGCGTCCGGAAAAGAGGGACTGGCATCAGATAAACTGAATTGGTTGATCGCGCGCGCGCGCGGCCGAGGAAAACCATTAAACCGGTTTACCCTTTGGTCCTCGGTGTTCGTGTTGTTCTTGGGGGCCACCACTGTGGTCTGAGCTAGCGGAGTGTTGTTTGCTCTGAGAGCGGAGTCGCAGCCCCGTAGAGAATCCCACATTTTGGCGCACCAACGTGGGTCCCTGTTGGCGTTCCAGGGGGAAAGCTAGCTCTGTATGAACAACATGACCAGCCCGCGCTATGGGCTGTCTGACCTCATGATGTTGGCCGACGTCTGCGGCCAAGCTCGGGAGATCTCGAGCATTAGCCATTTGGCTACATCAAATCCACCCGCCGATGCGATGTTCGTACAGTTTCTGACCGCGCACCAAGCAGTTAGTCTTAAAATAAGTCTCAACATTCTAGGATCGCCACCTCAGAACAGCACGCGCTGCGACGCTTGCTCAGCTATGCCTGTTTTCCTGCGCACTGCACTGTCACAAGTCACCTCTCGTTTTGACGCACCGAGTAGAAAATAAAAACTACGGCAGAACTGCCAACATGGCCCGGCGCCTTAGGGCACATCTCCAGATACAACCTGGGCTCATCCTGTCCTGCGAAAGAGTTTGCTTTATTTTATTTCTTTTTGAAGAGCGATTGCATTGCTTGACGGTGCCCAGCTGTACTCTGCCCTCGGTTCTGGGGGGGTCAAACATATGCCGTCTACACATGTACTGCCACCGATCGAGGGGAAAAGCCATTGGTGCGCATTGTACACTGGCTTAGTTTTTGTTTTATTTATCTACTTACTTTCAAACTGCCAAATTGCGCGGATTCCAAATTCCTACTTCAAAAAGAAAAAGAAAAAACGAAGAGCCGCCGGCAGAAGCGCTCGCGCGCCGACGATGCGCTGCGCCCTAAGCGCCGGCGGCCTTCTACCAGACGACATGAACGAGTAGCGGCTTTCTTTGCTTTGCTTTTGATTTATTTTTCAACACAAACACATGGCACACATGTCTCTTACGTGCGCATGTGGCTCGAGGCAGGAAATGGCCGAAGAAAGTTTCGTTCTAACAAGTTTGCTGTCGAGAAGCGTATACTTCGCGTTCACTCCGCCGCCTCTCTCCGACGAGCAGACGTACCACATAAGGGTGCGCCGGCGGGAGGTGGCGCCACTTGTTCTGGAGCAGTGGCGCCTCCATACCAGCGCACTATGCCCATAACCGAATTTTTTCGATAGAAGACACCAGAATTTGTTGGAATTAGATCACAATATTGAAAGTTGGTCAGATGTTTACAATTTCTTCTTAGCTTTAGTTAGCTCGTTTAGGTACGGTTTTACGCATAAGTGGTACTCTCCTTTTGATTGTTACTCTTCTTTTCAGTCGTTTAAAGACGTTTTTTTGCGGTTTAGTAGTGATTTGGGGAGTTCATTCAACCAGGCGTTGTGATTGTCAAATTTTACAAGAATTGTAGGAATGTATTGGTTGTTTAGGTTCACTCATGTGTTTTTAAACAACTTCCAATTAGCTTTTACTGTGCGAGGTAAATAAGAACTGTGGAAATTTTCGATTAATGCTTTCAATGTCTGCTCTTTTGTAATCTGTGATAAGTTTTCTTGCGGGTAGTCGTTTTTTTTTATTTATAATGAAATGGTAATGTTAAGAAGGTAGTGAGCGCTGATACCGGGCAGGAGATTTATACCGGTTACATTATCGGGGCAAGATGTGAGCAGGAGGTCTAAAGTGTTATCGCCTCTGGTAGGCCATGATATTTTGTGAAGGTAATGATCAGCGCTAGGTTCACAAACTGTTTAGAGCTGTCTGACGAACCATTTGAAACACACATGAGACCAGTTGATATTGGCACAATTAAAGTTGCCAAAATAAAAGATGCCAGTAAACGTTTTTCAGCATCGGTTAGGGCCTCATCTAAGAAATCGCAGAAGGATGGGATTGTGTCAGGTGGCCTATAACATATCCCAAAGATCGCCTTTGGCGATTTATTGCCGATTCGTGTCATTACAAGTTCCAAGTTTTCGTCATGACATATGAGTAAAGATAATAAGCAATTTTCCACTGCCATGAGAACTCCCCCTCCCTTCCGATAGTTCCTATCACGTCGGTATAATGCGTAGTTTGTGTTGTTGAAAAGAATGTCCCCCTCTCTTATGTTATTGCTCAGCCAGGTCGCGGATAAGAGTAGGATGTCAGCGTCAATTTCGTCAACAAAGCTGAGCAGCTGATTTCGTTTAGGTATGATGCTGCGTATGTTAGTGAATCCGATGTTAAGATTTGTGCATGATGGTGGTTGGACCCGGGATAGGAATAAGGGAAGCCTAATTGTACATCAGTTATTGATATGCGAAGCAGTATCGCTAAATGGACTGCTTGCAGGTATGGTTTCAATGGTCAGGGTGGTTTTAATCACACTGTTAGAAAGAACGTCCAGAACTTAACAATTGTCGCCGACATGATTCTTGTCTTGAAGGCACATTTCTGTGGTCGGATACACTGCACTACTTTTGATCGTGCCGTCCTTGTGGCAAAAGCAAATTCTTCGCTAATTGCAATCTTAGTGCCTTTTAGTTTAGTTTCAGATGCCAGAATGTTTTCTTTGGTTTGGAAATTAGTACATGTAACTGTTATTGGACGGCGCTTCGATTCTGAGAATGTGCCTATGCGATGCGCTGGCTCAATAGTGTAAGAATCAAGATGTAGATCCAGTCTGTCAGCATAGAGTGTGAATATTTCTTGTTCTGATTCTTGAAGGGAAAATGTTTGGGCGTGTTGGTTCTTCGTCAATACAGCGAAGCGCTCAAATACACAAAGGACGAGGAGGGAACAGGACAACAGCGCACTTTCCTGTTCCCTCCTCGTCCTTTCTGATTTTGACCGCTTCGCTGTATTGAGTTCTGATTCTTGCCATGTCTCCTATCTGATGTCGTTTAAGCTGCGAAAAATAAAATTATTTCTACGTAGCCTGTTATACGCATCAATGCTTCCCGCTTGAGGACGGCGATATCTTTGCTTCGCAAATATCATGAAAAGCTTTCTACATGTAATACGTCGCATTGTCAATTACCATTTGCTCGGGAAATCCACCTCTAGAAAACAGCTCCGACAGCTTTCTCAAGGTATCACATGCAGTCCCTTTCCGCACCGGGTAGCGTTCAGCAAGGCGCTGGAACCGCACGTAGCGACGATCACGTATTTTTGCCCCTTTTTGCTCTGGGGCATTGACCCCACCAGATCGCACTAGATCTACCAGGTTTTTGTGATTATGGTGTCCTGGTGTAAACTAGCTGGCTTTCCGTATCAAGACTTTCTCTATTGGCAGATGTGCCATCTTCATACGTATCGACATAAGTTTGCCTTCATTCCGCGTGACGTAGCAAACCATCAAATATGCCATGTCCTCGGGACGCTGCCATAAAAAACTGGGGTAGTGATAGTGCTGCAGAGCGGCGGGGAGCATTTTGTGCGGAATACCAAATTCTAAACACTCACTGGAGGCTTCTTCGGCTGGGCCGTATTTTAGGACCAATGCGGTGCTGCTGGGTGTTTTCCAACTAATGCGTAGAGATACTAGCTACGTTACAGATTGCGAGTATAACACCACCAGTGGCTTCACAGCGCTATTAGGCCTGACTTATCAGAGCATCCGTATCTTCACTGGGACAGTTGATCAACGCCTTACATTACGAATCTTGCTACTGAGCACTCAGGAGCTCTTTTCTTCAGAAAGCAACTTTAATGAATCTCCACTTCTACAAAGCGCGTGAGCTCTCGGGGGCAGCTGTCCTTCAGTCTCCTGCTTGGCTTTACATGTCAGTTGAGCATCAGTGACCGCCGGCCGTGACAGCGCCCACGCGACTGCACTAGCAGTCTCTTTTCGGTAGCGCTCGTAGAATTAGGCGTCTTAAAATTTCAGTTACACTGCGCAATGCCCCTTGACTTCCGCAGACGTTTCAGCAAGTTTAAAACCATGTAAATGGTCTCGACCGTGAACCCGGTTGCTTTTACGTATATCTCGAACCTTCGTCGTGCGTAGCTGACAATAGTTTTCCAATTCTGAGTAATGCTTTTCTGATAGCGAAAGAGCATTGCTCGCAAATGTCACTGGTCCCGCTGATTTCCATCCATCTGGAGGAGGGCAGTGCCTACTCCGATTCACAGGCATTTGTATTGACAACTGCAGCTTGTTTAGAGCAGGCAGCTTGAGACCTGCTGTCTCAGTGATGGCATACGAGGGCTTGCAAAAGCTCCTTCCCTAATCATCCAGGCGTATATTCTTAAAAAGGGCGCTTCCTGCCGCACGCAGTTAGGATTGACCTGGCGGTAGTAGCCCGCCATCCCGTGATAACGGCTAACCTCACTGATAGGTGTAAGAAATTTCAGAATAGACTAAAGATTCTCTGGATCAGGAAAAACCAAACCCCGTTCGACTCGATATCAAACCAAACTCCCCTAAGGCTGGCATATATGCGCCTTTGGGGACGTGAACTTGACGCCAGCAGCCCTAAGCTTTTCCAGGACGTCTCCAGGGTATCAAGGGGCTCCACAATTGCGGGGAGATTGACGATCACTTAATTTGGGTAGATGAGGGCGTGATGACTGCTGGCTTTACTGAGAACATGATCCATCAGCCTCTGAATTGTGCTCGAAGCTCCGGACAAAAGGTAAAACATCATATTGAACCTACAAGCAAATGCAAAAATTTGTTAGAATCAATCATTACACATATTTTTAAACAGCCACCCCAAGGAGCTAACACAATTGGCAAGTCTAAAAGAGAGATAAGGTGGCTTGAAAGGGCTCACAAGCTTTCGCATATCTTTGTATCGGAGTTACGACCCATAATGTGGCGCTACTTAAGGCACCTTGAAGGAAGAATGTTGAAATTTCGAAGTGCGTTATCATTCTTCAATGCACAGGCGCATCAAACACGTAGGAAAGCGCAATTCTGCTAGTGCGTTTCAGCAGCGGATTACAGAACACAAGCACGTATAATTATACAGCGAGAAACGTGACATGTCTGCTTCAGGCAGTTGCCGAGAAGAGCGAATAGACCTGTCGCTATACTGAGCGCCCTCGCTGGGCACAACCAAGCTTCGCACACGTGAAATCACAGCCGGCACATCATACGCGCCTAGTTTTTGTCATCCAACGGGCGAGAGAGAGGGTGCGAAGTTACGTCCACTGTTGTTACGTCAGTTGTTGTTGTTGCCCCACCGGCGCTTTCATCGGCCGTGCGCGTTATTGACTATCTCGGTGAACCCCACAAGCAGGCGGGGACCCGGTCTGGCCTGCATGCCGTGCAGTCGGCTCGCCACCGGAGGAGGCCCGGTATGGCCGGCCAAGCCGTGCAGTCGGCTCGCCACCGGAGGAGGCCTGGTCTGGCCGGCCACGTCGTGCAGTCGGCTCGCTTTTGGAGGAGCTGCACCAGGGACTGCGATCTCGTGGAAGTCGCCTGCCCCCGTACGGCAGCTGGGGGTCAGCTTGCTGTGCGCTACCGATGATCCGAGCTATGCACAGGACGGCTCGAGGCAGGTCTCCGCTGGGGAGGTGCCTTCTAGTGGAGTTCCGCCAGGACAGATGCCTCGATGCGGGATGCTTCCCTGGCCATGTCGTCTAAGTTCAGGAAATGGCGGCGCCGGAGGTATGGTGGTGTCTTGAATGGCACCGATGTATAGCATGAATTACCTTCTCTGGTTCCTGACCTCCAGGAACTGCTCGCTCATGTTTTTGAATGACATTCGACAACTCTCTCCCAAAACGCAAACATCTTCCCTTGAATCTTTTCACAACTTGGTCATCAAGTTTGCTCCCAAATCAATTGCATACTCGGATAGTGGGATGCAAGAAAGGTACTTTGAATGAACGGGAAGACTAAGATATTATTTTTCACTCCAGTGTGACTATGCAGTCCAACCTTTCTCCATGGCATGTGCAAACAATAAATCCTTGCATGAAGCTTTTAATGTAATTGTCATTATAAAAGGCGAAGATGCCAGAGGAAATAGAACACAGTGCAAAACAAAATACAAAAGTTCATCTATGAAAGCTTCTGCTTCATTTGCTCTATTTCCTTTTGCTCCTTTTGATTATTCAACTTGCTAAGCAGCCCATTGGAACTTGCAACTAAGCAGGTCGCTTTTAGTTCGTGTTATGGAATAGCCTTGGAGGCCTGAAAAATTGCACTGTGACCAATTTCAACCACCTCAAAACAGTCTTTCTCATAGTGTAGTGCTGAGGGCTGGAGAAAAATGAAAAACTAAGTTCAAGTGTTGTTGTTTTTTTAATGTGAGGAGGGAGCAGCTGCTGTGTTATTGGACGCATTGAGTGCCTTCTTTTTATGGAACTTGGGCTTGACTTCAGTCTCCTTAGTGCAGTGCTTGATCTCGAGCTCTCATGTTATCAGGCCAGGTAAAACGAGACCCTGCAATTGCGATCCACAGGAGTCGACTCCGACATCTTCAAAAAAAATTGCCCATCGCGTATCTCAATCCCAACTTCTGCATAAAGTAGGCACCCAATGCACCTTATGAGCCAGTTTCCACAATCCTTCTATCCTGATAGTAACTACACTGCTGTAAAATTAGCTGTACTTGTCGTGTGTCTTTTTTTTTTTCGAAACTTGGAATACTACTATGTCAAAGGTAGTTTTCATACATTTGGAGGAGACTCTTTGCACACTTCTGACATTCAAGGACGCTTCATATAATGAGGTAAAAATATATTTGGTAGGATGGTAGCACTAGCCAGTCTGTAATCCCCTTCCATGAAAAAAGTGAGACAGGAGGCTATAGATGTACTGCACAGGCCACCTAAGGGTCCTCATTGAAAGTCATTACTGTTATGTTAGAATAGGCAGATGGGATGAGATACAGAACAGCGCACCAGTAATACGTACAGACAGAAATAGCAAGAGCTGAGACACTTCAATTACACAAAGTTGAGGGCAAGCATAGAGGGCTGGCTGGAAAAACACTTGGTCTCTCTTGTGTGCTTCTCATCTTAGTGCAGTACGAAGACAAAGGTAGTTTTTAAAGAACTGAAAGTTATAAGCACAAGTTTCTGACCAAACTAGAACGTCTCGAATTTCCCGAAGCTACTGTGTTGAAACTGAAAAAAATGCTTAAGGTTCACTTGATCACTTGGACTAATGATGATCGCTAGAATGAAACAGCAGGGAGTAGACGGGTGATCCACGATATGATCTTGTATAGCCCATGTCATACATTCATTTTACTGCTTGAAGACCATTGCATCACATTCTTAATTTGATATAATGACGCTTGATATAAAAGCTGAAACAGAAGCAGACTCTGGTACAGTTATGTGAATATAATGCATAATGGTTCCTTATAGTAGCCTCTTCTCGGCCTAATTTTGCTAGTAAGCAACAAGAAACGCATTTTTTTCCAAAGTATGAAAAATTCATTCATATTTACCTTCTTTTTAGGCCACATCTTGCTGTTATTAACTTCAATGAAAATTCTTCAAGCCTCCAGGCACAGAAAAAAATAGGAGAGGACCGCTGGAAAGAGAAAATGGCAAAATCAAGAAGAGGACTTTTCGTGCCGCTCCAGAGAAAATGGAGCCTACTTTTTGTAAGTTAAAAATTTCTCCTGCTTATATTATCACACGAACAACTAAGTGAACTGTTTTAATCTTGATGACTATTTCACGCAGCGGACGTCCACAGGCTCTTCCAGGATGCAGAGAAACAGTCTCAGGGCTCTTCACACAGAGAGCCGGTTGCAAGCATAGCTTCAGAGCACCACTTTATTACTGATGCCTATAAAACACCATCGAAAGAAGAACTAATTGCTGGACACAGGCCGAGATTTGCGCTTTATCATGACTATTCAATTGCACAGTACAACTGACAGTATACGTAACCCAAATGCTCAACACACTGGTATCAGCGCCGTAGAGCATTGGCCGCTGGAGCTGAAACAATTGTTTCAATATGTTTTCTGCGATTAACAATAGCTGGAGCGCAGTTTCATGACTTTTTCTGTCGGAATGAGTGCAGTCTTGTTGTACCCATGTCTCTGTGTTTCGCTTCTGGCTACGGCAAAGTAAAAGTGCACACAAAACATGTTGCTGTTTGCTTATCGCGGCAACTTCACACGGTGTGCGACCGCTCGCAGGCCCTTCAAGTATTGTATAAAAGCTGCCGCTTGAAACAAAAAGTAGGAAAGGCAGAGCAATAACTGTGGGTTCAGGGTGTGTGTAAGGCTAGATTGCGAACAATTATGCCGATCAGAGTTGTCCAGCTTCTTGAGGCCAAGCTGTAAGTAAATGGAAGTAATAAAAGTTAACCGACTTCACAAGTGACCATGTCACATCTCTCTTTTCACGGGCTCACTGTTCCCCATCCGTTAAGCTACACAGTTTACAAGACAAGAGCGTAACTGCGCTGATTATTATTATGTGAGCGAAATAATACTGTGCTCTTAGCGGAAATATATACTGCTGAGCGACTCAGAACGCGCAGCGCTTTGCCGCGGAGAGAATTTTTTTTTATTAACGTTGTTTATACTGCGTCAGAGCATAATGGAATATGTTCTAGGACTTATCTAGAGAAATGCTGTAGGCCTACTCTCGAAATAAAGTTGCTTTCTTTGTTTCTTTGGTGCCTCCTCATCACTGCACGTCATGTGAAACATTGCAAGGGGCAGATACAGCATGTGTATTCTAATACGTGTTTATCGCGGCTGCTTGTATCTCTCCGGCTCAACCGTTCATTCGCTTGTGGTGAAACTGCACACGGAGCTTTGGTATTGCGGTAACTTTTATTTGCTCATAGTAAGTTAGGTAAGCGTGCTTAATTCATTGCTGCTGCGCACAATGCGAAACCGCAACCTGCGCCAGTATCAGGGGCCGAAAGCTGCCAATGCCGGCACACGATACCGCGGCTTCGTGCATCGCGCACGGCCTAGCCAGGTAGGTACATTTGTCTTAGCTAATTTACTATAAGACAAAAGTTTGCACGCTACAAACTTACTACGTGGCAAAGTGTGTTTGACGCAATCAAGTCAAGAGTTGAAACTGTAGAATTTCAAAAGCCGCCTCAGTAATGATGCAGTTGCAAAAATGACTAACTCATTGAAACCTGCAAAACCTCGTTTAACTGTGCGCTACATTCAGTCTAGTCAACACATTACTTGCCAGCGTATGTTGTCTTCTTGTCTCGATTCGAGGTGCGTATTTTTGTTTGGTGGACACGGGAACGGAGCGGTTGCCTACGAAACTTTGCTGCAATACGTACGGCGCGGTGCCCTGGGGCACGACACTTAAGGCACCGACCTAATGCTGCAGACCGGTAAGCTGACTTCGAAGTCTATTTCGCCTGGGAGAGACAAGAGACGCGAACATACTCAACGAGGTCGCCGCGCGCGACTGCGCCGTGGTTACCGTGGTTACCGCGGTGCCCACGCGAGACCGGAAGTGCAAGGAAAAAAGCTTTCAAAAAATGTTTCCCCTTATGAAACATTGTAATTTTCTTTCCTGATAACTAAAAGTTAAGCGTATTAAGCACAGGCGACAACTAGGAGTAGGTTTCCTTGTCAATAAGTATATGGCGGGTAATATAGATGAATTCTATAGTATTAATGACCAGGCAGTTGAAAGCTTCTGCGAAGATGTAGAATCGGCAATGCGAAAAGTAAAGACGCAGTATACTGTACTAATGGACGACTTCAATGCCAAGGTTGGGAAAAAGCAGGCAGGAGACCAGGCAGTAGGTGACTATGGCATTGGTTCTAGGAATAGCAGGGGGGAGTTACTAGTTGAGTTCGCAGAGCGCAATAACTTAAGAATCATGAATACCTTCATCAGCAAACGGAAGAACCGGAAATGGACATGGAAAAGTCCTAACGGGGAGACTAAAAATGAAATTGACTTCTTAATGGGTTCAACCCCCGCCATTGTGCAAGATGTAGAGGTAATCGGGAAAGTGCGATGCAGTGACCACAGGATGGTGAGGTCCCCAATTAGCCTAAATCTGAAGAAGGAATGCAACAGATTAGTAAGACAGAAACCCATCAACGAATTTGCGGTGAGGGGGAGAGCAGAAGAATTCAGAATCTCGCTACAGAATAGGTATTCAGCTCTAATCGAGGATGGCGACATTACCCTAGAAGCAATGAACAATAATTTCAGAGATATCATTACTAAGTGTGCGATAGAAGTAGGCGGTAGGATAGTTAGAGAGGATACCGGTAAGTTGTCTAAGGAGACGAAATATTTGATTAAGAAACGCCAGAGTATGAAAGCTTCCAATCCAACAAACCAGATCGAATTGGCCGAGATATCAAAGCTAATCAATAAGCGCAAGGGAGCCGATATAAGGAAGTATAACATGGAGAACATTGAGAATGCTGTAAAGAACGGGGGAAGCCTTAAAGCAGTAAAGAAGAAATTTGGCATAGGCAAAAAACAGGATGTATGCGATAAGGGACAAGGCGGGCAACGTCATCACGAATATGGACAAGATAGTCAAAGTAGCCGAGGAGTTCTATACATATCTCTACCGCAGCCAAAGTAGTCAGGACCGTAACGAGATTGGCGGCACGGTAAAACAGTCAGACGTTCCACTAGTGACGAAAGACGAGGTCAAGAAAGCATTATAAACTGTGAAAATGGGGAAATCAGCTGAAGAGGATCAGATAACTACAGATTTGCTAAAGGACGGGGGGATATCGTGCTAGAAAAACTGGCCACCCTATATACGGAGTGCCTGGTTTCATCGATGGTACCGGAACCATGGAAGAATGCAGACATTGTCCTGATTCATAAGAAAGGGGACTTTAAGGACCTTAAAAATTACAGACCAATCAGCTTACTGTCTGTTACGTTTAAGGTATTTACTAAGGTAATCGCTAGTAGAATCAGGACAACCTTAGACTGCAATCAAGCAGAGGATCAAGCAGGGTTTCGGAAACGGTGCTCTACTATCGATCATATCCATACCATCAATCAGGTGATAGAAAAATGCTCGGAATATAACCAGCCCTTATACATAGCATTCATTGGTTACGAAAAAGCATTTTACTCAGTTGAAACATCGGCGGTGGTGCAGGCACTGCGAAATCAAGGGGTAGACGAGCCGTACGTGAAGTGCTGGAAGAGATATATAGTTGCTGCACAGCAACCATAGTTCTGCATAAAGAAAGTAACAAAATTCCCATAAAGAAAGGTGTTAGGCAAGGAGACACAATCTCCCCAGTACTATTCACACCTTGCTTAGAGGAAGTATTCAGACTTGGAATGGGAGCAGTTAGGGATAAGGATAGATGGAGAATACCTCAGTAATCTGCGATTTGCTGATGACATTGCCTTGCTAAGCAACTCGAGGATGAACTGCAAATAATGATTGATGACCTAGACAGGAAAAGTAGAAAGGTAGGCTTGAAAATCAATGTGCAGAAGACTAAGGTAATGTTCAACACCCTCGGGAAGGAACAGCAGTTTACATTAGGTAGCGAAATACTGGAAGTAGTAGGCGAATATGTCTACTCAGGACAGGTAGTAACCGCAGATCCGGACCATGAAAAGGAAATAACAAGAAGAATAAGATTGGGGTGGAGCGCATTTGGCAAGCACTCGCAGATTATGACTAGCAGCTTACCGGTATCGCTCAAGAGGAAAGTATACAACAGTTGCATCTTGCCTGTACTCACCTATGGGGCTGAAACGTGGAGGCTAACCAAGAGAGTTCTACTTAATTTGAGGACAACCCAGAGGGCTATGGAACGAAAAATGGTAGGGGTAACATTAAGAGATAGAAAGCGTGCAGAGTGGGTCAGAGAAATAACTCAAGTTACCGACATTCTAGTAGAAATTAAGAAGAAGAAATGGACATGGGCAGGACATGTAGTGCGAAGAGAGGATAACCGATGGTCGCTGAGGGTAACAAATTGGATTGCAAGAGAAGGAAAGCGTAGTAGGGGGTGGCAGAAGTTAGGTGGGCGGATGAGGTTAAGAAGTTCACGGGGGTCAAGTGGAAGCAGCTAGCACAGAACCGGGTTAAGTGGAGAAATATGGGAGAGGCCTTCGCCCTGCAGTGGGTATAGTCAGGCTGATGATGATGATGGTAGTTTAACCGATGCGTGACGTCGCTAAGAAGCAGACCAATAGTCACTCGAAAACGCATATACGTAGTAGCGTTGCACAGAGGAGGAGGACCGCAAAAGTCGAAGGAAAGAGAGCGCCAACTTTCTAATAGTATTGGGGGACCTGTACTGCGCGTAGACGTGTTTTATTACGTTCAAATGTGTATCGCAGCATAATCTAGCGACTGAGATAATTTGTGAGCAATACTCGCGAGATGTTTGTGGGCCGCTTGAAGCCACAGGGCATGCCCGCCCTGCCTTATCGTTTTTGATTGCTTACCTGAAAAAATTTTGAGACCACCGCGAATGGCAGCTCCTATCTCTATTTCTGCGAATGAACTAAAACTGAAAGTGACCGAAAATAAGTCAATCTAGATTGAAGCTCCGTGCTTATCACTCAATTCTACCCCACTTAGGCTTTAACTGTAACGCTCGGTCGATAAGTGAGGCTTTGTAGAGAGCATCTCTGAGACGCTGCTTTTCTTTTTAAGGTAGATGTTTATTTTGCCTTTGTTATGTTGCTTCTCTAACTTGCAGTTCGCATTTCTATTTTTGTATATACTGTGAATATATTGTTTATTTTCTGTATCATCGCCGAATCACCACAGTTGGAGAAGTTTCAATCCCTACCAAAAGAGAAAATATTCTGTCAATTACTTCGGGGTCACGCGCTCAGGTTAGTTATGTATGCCTACCAACCCACCCATATATCAGCTTAGAACAAAGCACACATGTGAATGACATAAATACTTTTATCTTTATTTTCAGCAACATGACCATAGCAATATTGAAAGCTACCATTAGTTAAAAGTGACATGAGCCAAGGTATCTATTTATGGTTTGGTTCCACAGTGTGGCTGTGCAATGCAACTTCCTCGGCAGCACCATCCTCGCCCTCCTGAATTATTTTCATTCGGCAGCTGCAGAGAAAAAGGCAATACACAAATTAATCCCTATCGGTTGCGCACGCCCAATATCAACTGAAATATTCACTTGCATTAGGTTGGTTTCGTTTCTGGGGTTTAACGTCCCCAAGCGACTCTGGCCATGAGAGACGCCTTAGTGGAGGGCTCCAGAAAGTTCGACCACCTGAGGTTCTTTAACATCCACTGACATCGAACAGCACACGGGCGCCTTCCTTTCCGCCTGGATCGAAAAGCGGCCGCCGACGCGGGGAGTTTATCCCGCATCCTTGTGATGAGTAGTCGGGCGCCCTAAAAATTGCGCTACCTCGGTGGTCGCGCACACGGATTTTTACCAATCTGCCGAAAATCACATTGATCTTGTTAGCTTTGATTAGGCGGCAGCGATGAGTTATCAGACACTGATAATGAAGCGTCCTTCACATAAAACAATGAACTAAATAATAACATTGAGAGTTAGATTAGCGCAGAGAGCCGAAGACGAGTTTTTCAGCTGTGCAACATTTGTGCGATTTTTCTGAAGAAAAGTCCCTGATCAAATTAGCAGTCTCATACCCCACAGAGTACGAAAAAGCATTTGACTCATTTGAAACATCGGCGGTGATGCAGGCATTGCGAAATCAGGGGGTAGACGAGCCGTACGTGAAAGTGCTGGAATATATATATATATATATATATATATATATATATATATATATATATATATATATATATATATATATTGGCTGCTCAGCAACCATATTTCTGCAGAAAGAAAGTAACAAAATTCCCGTAAGGAAAGGTGTTAGGCAAGGAGACACAATCTCCCCAGTACTATTCACAGCTTGCTTAGAGGACGTATTCAGAGACTTGGAATTGGAGCAGTTTGGAGAATACCTTAGTAATTTGCGATTTGCTGATGACATTGCCTTGCTAAGCAACTCGGGGGATGAGCTGCAAATAATGATTGATGACCTAGACAGGCAAAGTAGAAAGATAGGCTTGAAAATCAATATGCAGAAGACTAAGGTAATGTTCAACAGTCTCGGGAACAGCAGTTTACATTAGGTAGCGAGTACTGGAAGTAGTGGGCGATTATGTCTACTTAGGACAGGTAGTAACCGCCGATCCGGACCATGAAAGGAAATAACAAGAAGAATAAGATTGGGATGGAGCGCATTTGGCAAGCACTCGCAGATTATGGCTAGCAGCTTACCGGTATCGCTCAAGAGGAAAGTATACAACAGTTGAATCTTACCTGTACTCACCTATGGGGCTGAAACGTGGAGACTAACCAAGAGAGTTCTACTTAAGTTGAGGACAACCCAGAGGGCTATGGAACGCAAAATGGTGGACAAAGCACGACTCTCCGTTTACAAAGAGTGCTGTTGGAGAGGTCTATGCTATTCCCTTGACGTGGGGAAAGTTGTACGTAAGCTGAACTGGCCGATGCTTTAATGAGCGTTTGGGGACACATGCACGAAATTTGTCAGATGTAGAAGACAAGTACGCACATTTGGTTGCGCACGTAATCAACTGCAACGGATGCGGGGCCAGGTTGAATGAGACGAAGATTCTTGGAAAAAGTAAGGAGAAAACGGCATGTGTTGCTTTCTACATAAAGAAGTTTCACAGCAGATGTATCAGCATCCCCTCATTATCTCTTCTGGCCTCCGAAATTAGGTTTTTAGATTCTGTTATCCATTAACCGAGTTTGCGATTTTTTTGCGTTCTCGATGGTCGTTTGATGACTTACCCTATCTTTCTCCGCATCCTTCTTTCCCTCTGGAAACTTCGCCTGTATAAAATCACTCGTGGGTTTCAATAAATTCAGTTGTGAGTAGCGCCTTTGTCTCGTCTTCTTTCTTGGGGTTTGTTAAGTTCGGCGCAGTTTTTCACAGTACTCGAGCGGTGCACACTGCTAAAGGCTTGATATCCTGAGCGCTGGCCGTTCGCAACGAAAGTGCCGCAATTGGCATCTTCACTTTCTTTAAAGAGCTACATAGTTTTGCGTCCATAACCGAAATCGCAGCACCAGTGTCAATTAGAGCCATGACAGCAATACCTTCTACGAAAACTTCAATAAGGTTTGCCGGCGACAGATGAGGACTTGGGAAGTTCGACGGGGTCGCAGTTCTCGCCTCAGGAACTGAGGCCTTTAGTTTTCAACCAGTGAAGCGCTCTGTCGACGTCGCATCGGAGAGATAGACCGGCGTTGCGGCGACGGTGAACGGCGGTCGAAGATGGCTGAATGGTATGGGGAGAAATGACCGCTGGCTGGAGGCTTAAGAGGCGCGGAATACTGAGGCGTCGAAGACCAGTACCCAGGGGCATGAGTAGGTGGTGCCGACACTGGGAGACGGTTTCGGCAATAACAAGAAATATGTCCAGCCAGCCCACAAGTGTAACAAATTGGCCGGTTAGCTGTCGTGCGCCAAGGATTGCGGGGTCTTGGAGCCGGTCGAGAAAACTGCGCAGGTTCTCGAGCAGGACTAGGAGGCGGCTGAACGTAGGCAGGTTGCGGCGGAGCATACGTAGGTGGTGGTCGGGCCGCAACAGCCGCATATGTCAACGAGGCTGTGACAGGCATGGATTTAGGGGCTGGAGGAATGGATTCAGCTACCTGTTTTTGAATGATCTGGCGCAAACTGGGAGCGAGGTGCGCGGAAGACCCTTCATGGCAGGATATAAGAGAGAGCTGTCAAACAGCTTCTTCAAGAATGAAGCTCTTGATTTGTGGCAGGAACGCAAAATGTTCAGCTGCATCTGTCAGGCCAGCAAGCGACTCAGAATTCATGGTGTTAGCGCGAGTATATGGCCCTTTTTTTGCGCTGTTCATCATAACTTTGACACAGTGTGACCACTTCTGCGACGGTGCGGATGTCTCGAGCATTCAGCATCTGGAAGACGTCGTCATCAATGCCTTGCAGAATGTACTTAATCTTGTCGGCCTCTGACATCTGAGCATTCACGCGCTTGCACAAGTCGACGACGTCCTCGATATAACTAGTGAAATTTTCGCCAACCTGCTGAGACCGCGCATGCAAGCGCTGTTCAGCGCGGAGTTTTCTTACAGCCGGACTGCCGAAAACTTCCGGGAAGCTGGCTTTGAGCACGGACCATGATGGAATGTCCGCTTCATGGTTCCGAAACCATAGATTGGCTACGCCGGTGAGATAGAAAATCACGTTGCTCAATTTCGTTTCCGCGTCCCATTTGTTTTAAGCGCTCACTCTTTCGTAGGACGTAAGCCAGTCCGCGACGTCATGGTCGTCAGTGCAGCTGAATATGGCGGGGTCTCGCTGGCGGAGGGAGCCGGAACAGATGATGGCCGAACCAACTAGCGCGGCTAAGCAGTTAACGTCCTCAGGCATCGCAAGAGGTGGTAATGTGCGGCTGCGGAGTTCCAGGGGGAGAGGATAGATCTTAACCGGCAGCTCCACCAAATGTAAGATGGGGGTTTATTGAGTAGATCAGCAGGACTCGGTCAACAGGACTGGGCAGATCAGCGGCGAACACAGCGGCAGCGAACACAGTCAGGTGCAACACGCGTAGCGATCACGATGCCAATGCCTAGAATGTTTCTCGTGCACTACTGCCTCTTCACAATATATATATATATATATATATATATATATCATCTGGTAAAATAAACTAAGTTGTGAGTCTGCGCTTGTCAAGTTCTGTAAGCGGTTTGTCGTCGTGGTTATAGCTCAGTGCATTTTTTCAACCCTTGTGGGTGGTACATCACCAGAGGGGAACAAAGGTTATCGTGTTGAGGTTCGAGGCTCCGCGCCGGCGAAGCTCCATCGTTGAGAATGCGCTTCGAGGTAGGCGTACCGCGCACCTAAAACCACTTTGTTACGATGGGGGCTTGACGTCGGAGCGCTGCACAGATCGAGAAGGGGGTGAGCTTAGCTGGTCAACCGCCGCGAGTATGGCATGACTCTTTGCCCAACGCCTTTATCCTTGTTTTCTATGTTTTTTCTTTCTTTCAGTATTGCTACAATATAGAATACAATAAAAGTAACAAACACGCCTGAGGCAACGATGGACATCTCGTGTATCTGAGGGGTGCAACTGAAGGACATACATACCAGACATACGCTGTTTTCGTTGCTAGCATAGTAGCCATAATACCACTCCTTGTCCTTTCTACAATAATAGTAGCAGTTACGGAGTATATCTTTCTGCAAAAGAAAAAAGAATGCAAACGTTTTTACGGTAGAAGTAAATGAAATGAAGACATGAGAACCTTGCCTGGTAATACATTCCCCGCTCAGCAACACCATTTATTTCAAACTCTATGTCTAGTTTCATGCTGCAAAACGGCACCTGGCAATATTTGAGCCATAAGCGTAGCACCGTTCGTGATGCAATAATTCCTAAATGCACGGATTAGAGCAAACATGGCCGAATGAGCGGCTTGGAATATAGCGTCAAGGGCCAAGCTAATGACGGCGCCAAGCTCAATGGCCACCGCTAAAATTCTATATGGATAACTTATCTGATGCACAAATCGACACAACTCAGAATATTTAAAACACTTGTAGCCAATTATTGATGGCATCGTTGTCGTTTATGACGTTCAGTACTGTTAACTTGTACTTGGAGCAGTTCCTAATCAAAGTTGATAGCTTTTTTGTATACATATGACGCATATAGAAACCCACATATATTACCAATGAATAGATAATACATTTAGGGAGTCGCATTTCTAACGAGGGTCGGTGACACTCAAGAAACAAAAGAAGATCATTCACGGTCAGTATCTTTCGATCCAAGGCGAAGGCAAATCGGTATGCGTCCCTGGCTTGATGCCTCATCTTCGTTTATGCACACGAACAACAGAATGTAAAACTCAGTGCGAAAACTTAAAATTATTAGCCACATTCACTCAAAGGGATAGGCTTGGTCGCATCTAAAATACATCCATATTGCCGACTGTTCTAGGATAGTAAATAGCAAAACAGGAAAATTGAGTAAAGAAAGATCAAATGCTCTAGACTTCCAAACAACTCAAAGGCAATCAATCTTCCGCTAGACAGACGCGTGGCGCCATGTAACGAGGTTGACGCAAAACAACACGGCATGATCGTCTCGTGTAAATGAGCTTCGATCTTCGAATAAGCAAAGGCGTAGCTTTTTGGACTTATTGGTGCAAGAACATAGCGATATTGTAGCGCAAAACCGACAAGACACACTAGGAGACCGAACAACACGAGCACTCGTGCTGTTCGGCTTTCTCGTGTGTCTTGTCTGTTTGGCGCTACAATATTGCTATGTTCGAATAAGCCTTTTTTTGTCCAAATTGCAGATTGCACGTTTTAATGCGAAACAAAAATAAAGATTAGATGTGGACACTGCAAAAGCAACAAAACACAGAAGGGGCTCCTAACATATCTAGGCCCAAAACATGATACGTTTTTGCATTTTGCTCCCTCACGGAGACTGAATTCGTGCCCCTTTGTAAATTTTTACTTGCAGTTCCTTGAAAGCTCTTGACTCCGCATCATCGAGAGACACAGCGCAGACATGGTAGACTTGAAAGACTCGAGTCCACCACATTTGGGAGCGTACCAGTCCTGACTTCAGCATCCCGCAAATATTCGATACTAGATGGTTGCACCCGTATGTCACCATGAAGTAAGTCTGCGTACAATACAAGTGCCGAGGGAAGCTGTTTTAACATAATCATGAATTCGTTATCATATTTCATAACTAGCTTGTTTCCGGCAGTGGCCGGCTTCGCCACTCCTTTGTAGCTCATGATAACTCTTGATCCTGATACCGGTGGCCTAGAGTAGAAGGCTGCACAGTCTGGGCAGCTGTGTTCCTTAGCTGCCAAACTGCCAATCTTTGATGCAGCTCTTTAATTCATTTGTTCTTGTGAAGTCCTACTAAAGATTACAGTTTTGCATTAGGTTGATTTTTGGCTATATTTTGACATCAGGCATCAATCATGGTGGCAGGTAAGGAGAACAGCTTTGATTTTCATGTGCAAATTATTTCTACAAATGCCGAGAGCTCCTTGCCTAGTGCCACCTGTTTGCATTCTTCGTCGAGCTCTGTACACAGAGTACCGCTGTACTGGATGGCGCGAACAGCAGCTGCTCAAAGTACAGTGACAACAGAAGCCAACGGATCGTCAGATTGTGGATTATCAGGTCAACCAAAAGCTTGACCAGGTCAAGCAATGCTATTGCATATTATGCCGCCCTTAACTACGCTAAACGGCTGGTTTGTAACCATTAAAGTGCATGAAAAATATTCACCTCATTGATTCAGCATACGTTTTGGCGACAATATAATAGCAGTAATCGCTGTCGGTGGTCGCAAAACCACGCTTTGAAAATACAAAAATGGCCTGCACACAAAAAACTCATCTCTATTGTGCCTTTCATGCTACTAAACTACTGGCATCAAACGCGGTGCCAAAAAGTTGCAACCGACCCCCTCCCCCCCCCCCCACACACACACAGATCACAAAAAATTGTTGAGGTAGACTGTTCAAAGCGTTGAACGGTGTATTTAAAGTACGATTTTTTGTGTTCGAAACTATTTATTTCTTCATCGGCTGCAGAAAATGTGAAGCGATGAAGCCGTTTTTGGCTACAGACAAAAAGGGCTACACGCTTGCATCAGAATACATGAAGAAGCCGCCGTTATTTGACGGCATATGCGTTTCAAAATTGCTCGGATATGCACTGTCGTGATGCTGGGGCTACGTCGACCCGGCCTTCACTTGGTAGCGTGCAGAGACTCGGGGTTGAAGTAGGATTGAATCTTCGAAGTTGGTGAAATATGTACAAGCAGGTTTAATGGCACTTTGAGAAACTTATTTACAAGATTATTTACACGAAAAAGAAGGGTACATCAGCAAAATGGCAAGCGTTAAGAGTTCATAGCGAGAAGCGACTGGATGAGCCGTTTACCCAGGGCCCAGAGCGACATTTCGTGCTCTGCAGCGTCCTTAAAAACCCCCTATGTCCAGCCCCTCTCTGAAGATGCTGACCAACCAAATCCAGGGCACGCCCCTCAGGTATCGGCATCCAATCGAACACTTCACTGCACTGATGGTCTGAAGCACTGACTGGTCCGGCATTCATTCGTTGGGCGTGATCACTTGTTGGCGGGAAAAGCTTGGGAACGGCGAGGAGAGGAGGTACATTTCTATTCTTCAGCAAAGAAACCACAAGCTGGTTCTGACAAGGGGTTTTACTTCTCAGAAACCCGAGTGCACGTGGCGCCGCATAGGGCTCCCAACATGGTCCCTTTTCGACAATTGCAAATCTTTCCTGCATTCCCGGGAAATCACTTAATGGCCGTATGAGTCATGCTCCTTTCTTGTCCTGCACGTCAGCGGACATGTCACTCTGTCGTCTCCTTTGGATAGGAGGCATTCATCACTGGAGGATAGCACTTCTCGACTGGAAGGGTGGACAAAAGAAAGAAAGCACTTCCTGCTATTTCCCGCAGGGGGACGTTTCTTTGTGTTTTTCCAGACGTTCTCTTGACAGGGTCAATTTGGCATTTGCAGGTTGTCCACAAAGCAAAACATGCTTACAAAACAGGATTCCTGGAAACAGGCTCACTTAGAGCCATTGGACCATCACCACATATTCACAAAACTTATCCATGCCCACAGGCGAACAATAGAGCGCGCAATTGCGGATGCTTGGTCGTAACAGCCTCCTCCCCCGCCAGAAGAGTCTCGGAGGGCAGCAGTCCCAGCTGCTGCATGAAGAGACGACTTAATGGTCTGCACGTGAACGCTTGAAGCTCGCTGTTGCTTGTCGCGTTGTCTTGATTGTTGTAGGCCAAATTGCTCGAGCTGTCTGAAACTCAACCACATGTCGAAGCAAGCACTCGGCTCCCGTCTGAAGAGACCAGGTCAAAAGAAAACTGCCATTGTTGTTCGAGAAAAGCCCACTCTCAAGACGTTCAGGACCCACGTATTCCTAGAAAACCAAACGTGCTGCTTTACATAGTCACACATATACAAGCGCTCGAAAAAAAAAAAAAACCTGTTTATCAATTTGGATACATGGTGAGGAACATCTCGGACCGCTTAGAAAGAGCGGCTAAGCGCGTCCGCATTCCCATTTAACTTCCCCTTTTTGTATCTTATTTCAAAATTGTACTGCTGTAAAATCAAGCTCCACCTAAGAAGGTGACTGTTCTTCGATGTCGCAGTTTGCAGCCAAGCCAGGGGACAATGGTCCGTCTCTACGGTGAATTTGGCCCCTCCAAGATAGCACTGCAATTTTTGAATGGCCCATACAATGCAAGCGCATTCTTTCTCTGACGCGCAATAAGCCCTCTCTCTAGAACTCAGTTTTCTGCTCAAGTAGAGCACGGGGTGCTCATTACCGTCGTCATCTCTCTGGCAGAGAACAGCACCTAACCCTCGATCACTGGCATCACACTGGACCGTGAATTCTCGGCCATAGTCTGGAGCTCGCAATACCGGACGGCTAATCAGCACAGCCTTCAGGTTTACGAAGGAGGCTTCCTTTTGTTCGTCCCAGACTACATTTGTCGGTTCTGTCTTGCGGAGAGCGTCGGTCAGAGGGCTAGCCAAAGCTGAATAGTTAGGGATGTAGTGATTGTAGTACCCAGTCAGACCTAGGAATGCTCGAATTTCCGTCTTCGTGCTCGGCCGCGGGTAGTCTGCTACCGCAGAAATCTTAATCTCGCTGGGTTTCCTGAAACCTTGACCTACATTGTGACCCAAGTAGTCCACGGTCGCCCTTGCCAGGCAACATTTCTCGGCCTTTACGGTTAGTCCAGCTTGACGCAAAAGGCTCAGTACAGCTCTTAGATGTACCATATGGTCCGCCCATGAGTCGGAAAAAACCGCAATGTCGTCTAAATAAGGCACCGCGAATGTTTCACACCCCTTTAAAACCCTATCCATGAGTCGGGAAAAACAAAATGGAGCATTTTTGAGCCCGAAACTCATCATTGTTGGCTGGTAGCTGCCCGTCGGAGTGACGAAAGCCGCGTATCTGCTGGCGCGTTCAGTGAGCGGTACTTGCCAGTATCCTCGAGTAAGGTCCAGCGTAGTCAGATATGCCGCTCTACTGACCTGTTCTACTCTCTCCTCAATATTCGGAATAGGATACACTTGATCCCTGGTGAGAGAATTTAGCTTTCGGTAGTCTACCACAGGCCTAGGGTCTTTACCTGGAGCTTCTACTAAGATCATAGGCGAAGCATAATCGCTTTCCGAGGGTTTTATTACTCCCAATTCCAGCATGCGAGTTACTTCCCTATCCAGAATTTCTCTTTGCCTTGGAGAAAATCGGTAGCACCTTGATCGCACTGGCACGTCTGAAGTCAGCTCAATATCGTGCTCAGTCAAATCAGTTCTCCCTGGCCTGTCCACGAAGCAGGCCTCAAACTCTGTTATTATCTCGCCCAGATCGGACAGCTGGGATTTCTTTAGTTCTCCTCTCTGCTCCGTCTTTTTGAGAAGCTCCTGAGCGTTGCTTCCTTTTCCGCTGAGGCAAATCAAGTTGTCCCCCATCTCCTCGGGAAGGTTTAACGTTAGATTTACCACGGCTTCCCTCTGCACATAAGGCTTCATAAGATTGCAATGATAAATGCGCACTTCTTTACGCCTACCGGGAATTTTCACTGCGTAGTTAGTGTTAGAAAGCTTTGCAACGACTTCAGCCGGTCCTTCCCACTGTACTTCGAGCTTATTCTGCCTTGAACTTCTCAGCAACATCACCTGGTCCCCGATACCAAACGTCCTTTGACGGGCTGTCTTATCATAGTACACCTTGGAACGAGCCTGGGCTGACTTCATGCTGGCCTCAACGAGTTCCTTAGTGTTATGTAAGCGATTCAAGAGGTTCAGAATGAATTCTACTACTGTTGGGTCTTCTCCGCGCCCCTCCCAGGCTTCGCGCACCATTCGCAAAGGTGAGCGCAGTGACCTTCCGTACACCAACTCGGCTGGGCTAAATCCAGTGGATTCGTGCGGCACTGACCGCAAAGCGAAAAGCGCTGCAGGCAGGCAGGTATCCCATTCGCGCTTGTTTTCATAGCACAGTCCCCTCAGGACTCGTTTGAGAACAGAGTGCCATCTTTCTACGCTGTTGCTCTGCGGATGATGGATCGAGCTATGCACTACCTTAATGCCGCATCGCTCGAGAAATGAGGTGGTGAGGACACTTGTGAAAACGCTACCCTGATCACTTTGGACCTCGGAAGGGAATCCAACTCGTGCAAACACTGACAGCAGCGAATCCACTACACTCTCGGACGTCACCTCGCGCAGCGGAACAGCCTCTGGAAACTTTGTGGCTGGGCATAACATAGTGAGGATATAACGGTACCCTGACTCTGTCACAGGAAGTGGCCCAACTACATCTATTACTAACCGGTGAAACGGCTCGGTACTGATTGGTACTAACACCATCGGCGCTTTCCACTTATCTTGCGCCTTTCCAACCCGCTGGCACGTGTCGCATGACCGTACAAAATTTTCCGTGTCCTTAAAACATCCAGGCCAATAGTATTCTTGCAACAGCCTCTGCTTTGTTTTCTTTATTCCAAGGTGACATGACCACGAGCTGCCATGGGAAAGTCGCAGTAAGTCTCCGCGGTACTTTTGGGGAACAACTAATTGGTCCCGCTCTACTCCGCGCTTATCCTTGAATAAGCGATACAGCACTCCCTTTCTCATCTCGAAAGAAATATTGTTTGCTGTCTTAGTGGCGCGGTGGCGCTCCCTTATCTCCTGTATCTTGGGATCATTGGCTTGCTCTATAGCTAAGTCCTCTCGGGTTCCACTTAAAAGTCTCGTGAGATTACTAGACACTGGCGGCAAGAGGTTACTCTCAAGAACGTCCTCATTCCGCGTCTCATCAAGCTCACTTTCAAGTTGACATATCTGAGATGCCTCGCTCTCAAAGTTTTCTGACCTGCTATCTTCCACATCGACCACTGTTTTAACTGCCGTTTCTTCCGCTGTGGAATTTTCTGGTATGAGCAGTGTAGCTAGTTCTCGCGCCCTTGAACGTGTTAAGGCTTGCACAACTCTGTCTCCGAACAGGATGCCCCTCTTTCGCAGTAGCATGTCCGATTTGTTGGAGAACAAATACGGATAGCACTTAGGAAGCTTTCCTGAAACGGCAGCCTCGGTTGTTAATTCGCCGAAAGGGCCCTCGATGACCACGTTCGCGATCGGCAAGCACACACTCTGTTCCTCAACTACCTGTCGGATCCATGCACACTGTCCTGTATAGTCGGAAGGCGATACATACGCCGGATGGACAACATCCATCGTTGCGGCCGAATCGCGCAGTACCTTGCAAGGCTTCCCGTTGACTACTAGGTCATGCAGGTAGGGTTCTAAAAGCTGCATATTTTCATCGCAGTCCCTGACATACGAGAAAGCAATCTTTTCTTTCCGGCAGTTGACGGCAATGTGACCCTGCTCATTACACCTAAAGCATGTGAGCGGCTTCCTAGCCTCAAGCTTATTCTTTGTGTTCTGCACGTTGGTCACTTCCCCACTTTTCTCACTGCCGTCCTTTCTAGGGAATTTGCCTGAAGAAACCTTCATTTCTTCGTTTCCAACTCTAGCAAAGTGCCTTTCCTGACGGTTTTTCACACTGAACTTGGGATTGCGGGGCCTATCCACTGCTGGGTTGCTGAATTGTCGGCGCGAAGCATACTCCTCAATAAGTTCGGCAGCTTCAGTTGCCGACTTAATTTCGCCTCTGTCCTGTAACCAATTTCTTTCTTTTTCTGGGAGGCAGTTATAAAACTGCTCCAAAAGAATTCGCTCGACTACAGCGTCCCTATCACTGTAGGAATCTGTGCTCTTTAGCCACTCGCCCAAATTTACTCTTAAATTGTACAGGAATTCAGGGTAACTCTCGTCCCTGGACTTAGTAGCGTTCCGAAAACGTTGTCTGAACGCCTCGGCGCTAAGCCTATACTTTCTCAGAAGGCAAGCTTTGACCTTCTCGTAGTTGTCCGCGTCCTCCTTGCTTAGCCGCGCGACAACCTCCGCTGCCTCGCTGGGCAGAACCGTCAATAATCTCTGAGACCAAGTGTCTCGCTGGAAGGACAGTTTTTCGCAGGTTCGCTCAAAGTTAGCCAGATACAGACCGATATCCCCTGATATCACATATGGCTGCATGTACTTTGACATCTTGAAATCTGCCTCCTTGTTGAGACGAGGTACCGCTAGCTGGGGACAATCGCCCGACCTCTTGCTCAACTCTAGTTCTAATTTCCGGAGCTCAATTTCTTGGTCCAGCTTTTTTGCTTCTCTTTCAAGCTTCTCACGTTCGTGCTCCCTTTCCTCTTTTTCCCTCTCAAGTTCACGCTCTCTTTCCTCTTTTTCCCTCTGACGTTCGCGCTCCCTTTCCTCTTTTTCCCTCTGACGTTCGCGCTCCCTTTCCTCTTTCTGCTGTCTGAGCTGTTCCTTTTTTTGCCCGATGAGGTTCGATGCTTCACTGAGCTCCTCATCATCGGTTCCCAGATCAGTGATTGCCTTTATAATCAAGGGTTTTCGTGCCAAACCACTTGTATTAATTCCCAATTCCTCACACAATAGCAACAGTTCCGGTTTCTGCAGCTTTTGTAGGTCCATGATCGCTCCGAGTGTCGGCTACTTCCAAAACAACAGTGCAAACTACCAAACCTAAAGGCGTTTCAACACTTTTTACCAGTTCTTAAAATCTAACCCTGTTCTAGAACCTGGTCCACATCAGAAGAAAAGCCAAGCACTCACCCACACATGCGATCGATGTTCCGAGCTGCCCTCTTGGCCGATTGTTGCTCCTGCTTGTTGCTTGAGATTCCACCTCCGATCACAAGGTGTTGTGGCTTGTAGCTTCAGATCCACCTCCAATCACCAGATGTTGTGCTTGTAGATTCAGATCCCAACGCTGGGCACCAGTTGTCGTGACGCTGGTGCTACGTCGACCCGGCCTTCACTTGGTAGCGTGCAGAGACTCGGGGTTGAAGTAGGATTGAATCTTCGAAGTTGGTGAAATATGTACAAGCAGGTTTAATGGCACTTTGAGAAACTTATTTACAAGATTATTTACACGAAAAAGAAGGGTACATCAGCAAAATGGCAAGCGTTAAGAGTTCATAGCGAGAAGCGACTGGATGAGCCGTTTACCCAGGGCCCAGAGCGACATTTCGTGCTCTGCAGCGTCCTTAAAAACCCCCTATGTCCAGCCCCTCTCTGAAGATGCTGACCAACCAAATCCAGGGCACGCCCCTCAGGTATCGGCATCCAATCGAACACTTCACTGCACTGATGGTCTGAAGCACTGACTGGTCCGGCATTCATTCGTTGGGCGTGATCACTTGTTGGCGGGAAAAGCTTGGGAACGGCGAGGAGAGGAGGTACATTTCTATTCTTCAGCAAAGAAACCACAAGCTGGTTCTGACAAGGGGTTTTACTTCTCAGAAACCCGAGTGCACGTGGCGCCGCATAGGGCTCCCAACATGGTCCCTTTTCGACAATTGCAAATCTTTCCTGCATTCCCGGGAAATCACTTAATGGCCGTATGAGTCATGCTCCTTTCTTGTCCTGCACGTCAGCGGACATGTCACTCTGTCGTCTCCTTTGGATAGGAGGCATTCATCACTGGAGGATAGCACTTCTCGACTGGAAGGGTGGACAAAAGAAAGAAAGCACTTCCTGCTATTTCCCGCAGGGGGACGTTTCTTTGTGTTTTTCCAGACGTTCTCTTGACAGGGTCAATTTGGCATTTGCAGGTTGTCCACAAAGCAAAACATGCTTACAAAACAGGATTCCTGGAAACAGGCTCACTTAGAGCCATTGGACCATCACCACATATTCACAAAACTTATCCATGCCCACAGGCGAACAATAGAGCGCGCAATTGCGGATGCTTGGTCGTAACAGCACTAACATCTCTAATAACAATAGGAAGTGCTTTAACTGATTGGCTAATAATTTCATCAGCGCTTCTGCATCTGACTTTTTCATGTGATGAAGAAATGTCCAGGGCTGCTCAAGGTATTTCAAATACCAAATGTCAGTTTCAAACACTGCTTTTTTTGCGAGTCTTCTGCCCCCTCATTACCGGCCTCAGCACTCGCTGCTGAACCACTGGTCTCGAAATGTCGCTTTGAACTCGCAGCTGATAGTGCATCACTGCAGAGATGAAGGCGCCTGGAGTGAAGCAAAACGCTGATAGTCTCACACATCGCAAAATTATTTTCTTTGATTCCAACTCTTTTTAAATTGCGTAAAATTTTAGAGTGATGCGTTGTCCGGAAATCGTGTTGTTTAATTGAAGGCATGGAAAAGCCTCACTGAAAAATTCTCTAGTCTCTATTTGGGAACATAAAAACATAAAAAGCAAAAAGGTATAGTGAACGCCGCGCTATCAGATTCGAGTATAGGCTGCGAGCTCATCAAATGAAATGACTTGTTCAACAGTAGCTTCGCAAGGGACCTTAATTCTGAGAATAGTGCTAATACAGAATTTTTTTGATAGGTTAGCGCGCAGATTCTGTTCGCATTAATGAAACTCAGAGCTCACATACTTTTATAGGGCCCTATTGCAAGACTAAGAATGCAATCACTTTGAAAGGTAACGTTTAGCAAATATTCGCTGTGGTATCGACTTGACTGCATTTTATTGTAGACCCCTGTCACCCGTTAATAATTAGGGGGATATTATTAACGATGCGCCCTTAATGGTGCGCACACTCCCAGACACCCTTAGAGTGAGTGGGGTTAGCTGTCCCGGTCGCAAAGGAGATGCCCTCGACTTGCGTGGAAATCTCAGCCGGGATTCAACTACCTTGTAGTGACAGAAGGGGGTGGTCGTTTGGTGCCCAGCGGTCGCCGGTTCAAACCAGAGTAAGGATCGGAGTCAGAAATAACAAACAAAACACAATTTATGCACAGCAAGCGACGATACAAAGGAATACACAAGATCACTTGAAATACAACAGACGAGAGGTTCACAGAATACAAACGCTAAGCATGCAATTACACAGGTATCCAATAACATAGAGGCTTTACAACAGATGAAACACGAGAGAGTACATAAACAAACACCAAATTGTTCACCGGGCACTGTTGCAGTCCGACGCCTCAAGAGTCACGATGTGGCCGCCATACGAGACGAGCGCCGCTCCCTTGAAAGTCCGTGGGCTTGCCAGCAGCGGGTGATCCCCGGGAGTCCAGCCGAACACGTCGCAAAGCACTGACTGACTGACTGACTGACTCAACAAGCGGCGCGGTCGCTTTAAATAGGGCGCGCCGCGTCTGTTTGTTAACATGCGCCAAAGCTAGCGCGCACACACACATAGCTTCGCTGGTTATAGCTCCCTCTTCTCCTCCCGTCGAGCCGCGCGTCGTCATTGGCCAGGTCCCATAGAAAGTTCTCGAAGGGCCTGGCACATTCCAGGCCGATGAACCACCGTCCTCCCCGGGCAATGGGAAAGAGGGTCACGGCAACGCGTACAAAGCTACGCGCTCTCCCGCGCGGGGAAGGGGGCTTTTCTCTCCATGCCTTCCACGCGACGCCGCGCGGGCCTCGCGCCGTGCCGGCTTGATAAAAATGGGCGCCGATTTCGTGACAACCCCTTTGTCTTTTCTTAATGAATGCATTTCAAAAAGAGTTCGAGAAATATA
Source organism: Amblyomma maculatum (assembly GCF_055883805.1). Lineage (NCBI taxonomy): Eukaryota > Metazoa > Arthropoda > Arachnida > Ixodida > Ixodidae > Amblyomma > Amblyomma maculatum. The sequence continues at coordinate 125,412,436 of NC_139354.1, read as the reverse complement.
TTTACTTCGCTTAGCCTTCTTGCCATTCGCTTTTTCATAACCTGAACCTATTGAATTCTTACTTGGCATGATTGCCTTCTCTACTTGATCGCCTGATTCAGCAGGTTTCAAGGATTCTCAATTACAACGAATACTGGAGCTGTAACTACTCCTAAAATAATTATTCGTTATCTTCAGTTAACAAATCAATATTTGTAATTTCGAACTACATTGTCAACAGCGCCAATACTCGCCTTTTCGTGGTTCATATCTTCACATTGATGCAGGGACAGCGGGTGTACACATGGTCTCACTAGTGGCACTGTAAGATGAACAAAATCATTCGACGTTGATGACACTTTAATTTTTAGAACATTTAATGGTAAGTATGAACAGCTGAAATAATGAGAGGTAAACGTGTGGGTGTGAAACATGATTGTTTTGAAAATAACTCCGCAACATTGATTATCAGACTTCTGCAAACCTACTAAGCATGCAAAAGGGCTCTGTTAGGCTTCTTTTTAGGCTTAATATCCCGGAGGAACTCATTCTATGAGAGAAGACCTAGTCGAGAGCATAGAAAATTCCGACAACCTGAGGTCTCTAAGGAAAAACCCTTTTTTTTTTCTCATGAATGGCATTGTTGAGAGTGGTGAGGGTGCGGACAGAGCCTGCCATCGCATTATGGTGCCAGGACGTCTCCGCTCGCGACGACGCGTAAAACGAAACACTGCCGCTACTGGTTTTCCCACCCATGTTAAAACAAACAGATTCACTTCTGTTGCCCACTCAAGAGAACATGTGCTATCGCAGCAGCGGATCACGCTCGTTTAAAACTGCAACAAAAAATCGCACTGAGAGAAACATAATTGTCTTCATGAAATTTAATCTTCGGGGCTCCTTTATTCTGCTGCGTCAATATGGTTACATGTGCCATTTGTGCGAGGGCGGGCGAGTTCGGCAAGCGTGGTATGGGACGAAACTTCCAGGCGGCGGGACGTAACACAAAATTAAAAATAATGATTCCAGTGCATCTAGTGTTGAGAATAAAGCAACGCTGATTTCTGCACTTCTCCATGCAAGTTCTTCAGTGCAAGTAAGTTTTTAACGCACACTAACATCGCATGGTGCACGCGTGCTTGCCTTTACCTCTCCTACCTAATAAACGCTACCGCCGCGGCGGCAATCCACCTCGCTTTCTCGAGTTTACGTGAAATAACATAAAAGTACAAGAACAATAATGCCGACGCGTCTAGTCACAACAGTAGCCGCTAATCAGGCCTTCGCATTGCAGCACTACAGGTTCTCCACTTGACTCAGTATTCTAACTTGCATCCCTATTGGACAATACACGGTGGCTTAGCATTTGCCCCCATTCAAAGGCGCCTGCCATTGCTGAAATTGAACCCACGTCCCCTTGTTCTGCCTTCGCCGGCTGGTTTACAATGCCTCTACTGCAAGCTGCAGATTGGAAATACTGCTCCTGGAACGGCTGCACAAAAAGGCGGAAAAGGAAATGAGTTATAATTTTTTTGTGGTTGCACATCCTCAAATACCAATGCGTACGTGCAAGTATTCTAGCGAGCTTAGCAGAACTTTTCATCAAAGAAACCCGTCATGACACGCGAAATCCGGAACACTGAAAGATCCATCCCTACCGCAGAAATTTCGCTATGCAAACTCTACGTTATAACATCCCTCACTTATTAAACATGTACCTAAATAATAACATTGACATCTTCGAGCTGAGCCTGAAACGCCTTAAAGATACTTTTGTGAAGAGTGCTGCGTTCTAACTTAAAATCACCCTAGCGACACAAATGACTGTTGTCAACTATTTCAATTCAATTTTAAGCATGCCTGACCACCTGTTTGTTAAGCTATTTTTGTGGTTTTCAGAAAAACTACAATGCTCATTAAATTTTCCTTTTATATCATGTTTCTTAGTGTCATTAACGTATTTTCTGTACCATCACTTTGAGAGCTGTCATGTTATGTATAGATGAGTAGAATTTTCATTTTTTTTTAATTTCCTCTGTGCCTGTGCATCGTACTTCCTGCGTTATTTTTGGCCTCACTAGGAAGTGTCTTTGATACGTTGTGCCCACACACTTTCGTGCTGTACATTAGGTTGTGGCTGTGTATGGTGGCTGGATATGCACCGTACTTCTTGCGTTATTTTTGTCATCATTACAAAGTGTCTTTGATACGTTATGCCCACACATTTTTGTGCTGTTTATCAGGTTTTGGCTGGGTATTGTACAGCGTGACGCGCTGCTGTTTGTAGGGGGCGAGGTCCAATCAAGCTGCGAAAAGCGGCTTTTTACCTCGTCTCCACCATGTTCAATGGAAATAAATATTGTATCTTATCTATCTATCTATCTATCTATCTATTCTGTCTTGATTTCCACATGCTGCCAAGGGTAAGCCTATCCCCGTTATATAAATACTACGCCCGTGCAATATCAGCATAATTTTCGCTCTCTTCAAAACCCTTCTGCATATAATCTTAAAGCAATCATCGCATTCCATTCTTGCCTGTCATTACGTGTTAACACACGTGTTGCCAAAATGAAAGTATTGTAAGCTGTTTATTGGAACTTCAGGACGGTGAACGATGATCTACCGCGTCACTCGAACCAGCTCTCGAGTATTCACCAGGATTTCGGCTCCACTTTATCAGCTTGGATGACACGCGATGTGTCGCAACAGTTGCTCTCGGTCAAAACAATTACAATACCTCCGCGGCGAAAAAAAAGCCACGCTGGCGGCCCATAGTAAGGAACATGGTACAATGATGAGGAACATGGTACAACAAAACTTGTTTTTCTAAATCGTAGTGATCAGCGAGAAGGTGGCGCCGCACATACATTGCAGCAACTCAAAACTATTTCTTGGTACCGATTTTCTGTCAGTTACTGATGATTATGAGATTTTAACCCTTCCGCAGTGTTTGGAAATGTCCGACTATTCCTGTCGTTCTTTGAGAGCCTTCTGTACTACGTTTCTAGCAATAACTTTCACTTGATATGTGGTGGTGATTTTATTATAAACGTACTAGAAAGTACAAGTACTTTAGTTGATCTCAAGATCATGCTTATTTCCTATGGATCTCAAAACTTGGTCGAAACGCCAACCCGCATAACACATTCTACTGCATCAATACTTGATTTACTCAATACCAATATTGACACATCTGTTTGTCATCCGGCACCATAGCGTCAGACATCAGCGGCAACATTCCCGTTTTTATGACCTATATTACAAAACAAACACACAAAAAGATGCGCCCTGAGCCCGCTTAAATTCAATGTGTATCTAAAACACTGTGGAATCTTTTAAAAAAGAAATATCCCAGCATGATTGGCCGTTTGCATCGCGAATACAAAATGTAGTTGATGCATATGCCAAGTTTCTAGAAGCATTCACGCACATTAATTCTAAGCATTTCCCAATAAAACTTCTTAAACCATAAAAAAATGCGAAAACCATGGGTGACTCGATTTCACTAAGAAACAATAAAAAAGAAAAATGAACTTTATCATGCATTCTTTCGCAATCGATCTCCGGTGACATTGCAGGAATTTAAAACGCATAGATATAAACTAAACAGCGAACTAAAGCGAGCGTGAACAGCTTACTATCACAACGTCTTTGGTGATATAAAAGCAAAGAACCGGACGCCGCATGGAAGATCATCAACCATGTACTAGCGCTCGAAAGAAAGTATTTGGAACCTAAAAAGATAACAGTCAATCACCGAGATATTTTGGCCAAGAGCTGACAAATCTTTTCAAAATGCACTTTTTAGATAATGCTGCAGTTCCCACTGATAGATGTTTTTCTAACGATGCAGACCAGACCTTATATAAAAGCTTGTTTCTTCCACGTACTGACACACGTGAGATGAATGAAATATTCATGGCTTTAGTGAATAGTAAGGTATTAGAATTAACACCATTCAAATGAAGCCAGTGAAGTACGTTGTAAACTTATTGGCCCTGCAACTACTTACATATATAATTTACCGCTAGAAACTGGGGCATTTCCAGCTTTATTGAAGATAGCTAGAGTGTCTGTGGTATACAAAGGCGGTGCGAAGAATGTAATAACCAACTGCAGGCCAATATCTATTCACCCAATTTTTTCCCAAACGCTTTGAAAAAATTAATTTTTGTCGAATGTTCTTTTACTAGGCGTAATACAATCTCCGAAGCATAGTACGGTTTTCGTAAAGATTGATCTACAGAAACAGCGCTATTAGCTATGAAAGAAGACATACTACTAAATATCAATAAACCTTTTTTCACGCTGAGACTTTTCATACACTTCTCAAAAGCTTTTGATTCTTTAAATCATATTCTAATACAAAAGCTTCCGTTTTCGGGAATTCGGGGACTGCCTTTAGGGCTGCTAGAATCATACTTAAAAAATCGCTCGTAATCCGTGTGTTTGGGACACCATCGATCGAATGTTCTTCCTTGTTTGAGAGGTCTGCTTCAAGGGAGTATTCTGAGTCCTCTGTTATTAAATGTTTACATCAATGATATAGTGAATATTGTCGAAAAAGCTTCGTTTATCATCTATGCTGACGATAGTAGTATACCTGTCTCCGGACCAGATATTAACACATTAGCAACAAATTGCATTAGCGTGCTTTCAAATCTCTCCTCGTGGTCGCAGGCCAATCGTCTTACTACTATTGCAAAAAAAGATAATAATTTTTAGATCGAGAAATAAGCCCCTTAATCTCCATCGCGCTTTTTCATTTAAGAAAAACTTATTGACATCACCTTCTTCAGCAAACGGAAGAACCGGAAATGGACATGGAAAAGTCCTAACGGAGAGACTGAAAATGAAATCGACTTCATAATGTGTTCAACCCCCGCCATTATGCAAGATGTAGAGGTAATCGGGAAAGTGCGATGCAGTGACCACAGGATGGTGAGGTCCCGAATTAGCCTAAATCTGAAGAAGGAACGCAACAGATTAGTAAGAAAGAAACCCATCAACGAATTAGCGGTGAGTGGGAGGGCAGAAGAGTTCAGGATCTCGCTACAGAATAGGTTTTCAGCTCTAACTGAGGATGGCGACAATACCCTAGAGGCAAGGAACAATAATTTCAGAGATATCATTACTGAGTGCGCGGTAGAAGTAGGCGGTAGGATAGTTAGAGAGGATACCGGTAAGCTGTCTAAGGAGACGAAAGATTTGATTCAGAAACGCCAGAGTATGAAAGCTTGCAATCCAACAGACCAGATCGAATTGGCCGAGATATCGAAGCTAATCAATAAGCGCAAGGTGGCCGATATTAGGAAGTATAACATGGAGAAAATTGAGCATGCTGTAAAGAACGGGGGAAGCCTTAAAGCGGTAAAGAAGAAATTGGGCATAGGCAAAAACCAGATGTATGCGATAAGGGACAAGGCGGGCAACGTCATCACGAATATGGACAAGATAGTCAAAGTAGCCGAGGAGTTCTATACATATCTCTACCGCAGCCAAAGTAGTCAGGACCGTAACGAGATTGGCGGCACGGTAAAACAGTCAGACGTTCCACTAGTGACGAAAGACGAGGTCAAGAAAGCATTATAAACTGTGAAAATGGGGAAATCAGCTGAAGAGGATCAGATAACTACAGATTTGCTAAAGGACGGGGGGATATCGTGCTAGAAAAACTGGCCACCCTATATACGGAGTGCCTGGTTTCATCGATGGTACCGGAACCATGGAAGAATGCAGACATTGTCCTGATTCATAAGAAAGGGGACTTTAAGGACCTTAAAAATTACAGACCAATCAGCTTACTGTCTGTTACGTATAAGGTATTTACTAAGGTAATCGCTAGTAGAATCAGGACAACCTTAGACTGCAATCAAGCAGAGGATCAAGCAGGTTTGCAGAAACGGTGCTCTACTATCGATCATATCCATACCATCAATCAGGTGATAGAAAAATGCTCGGAATATAACCAGCCCTTATACATAGCATTCATTGGTTACGAAAAAGCATTTTACTCAGTTGAAACATCGGCGGTGGTGCAGGCACTGCGAAATCAAGGGGTAGACGCATCCTGTGGTGAAGTAGGTACCCAATTATCGGTCTTCCTCGCCATATGTTCTCGATTCAGAGGTTAGAATGGTCCCTGAATCGTCGCAGTTGTTTCAGTGTACTGCTGCTTTTGAGAGCATGAGCGACATTTTCTGGGGATGGAATGAAAAACGTGCCTCCGCTATATGGATGATGTCATCTTCTCGAAGGACTTTCTATATCATGAGAGATTAAAGGTATTGGCTTTAGTACCAAGGTGGCGATGTACAGCTAAGAGGAAAGGCACCAATGCGAGGACACAAAATGTGGAGAGCGAGCAACTGCGACAAACGCAATCGTTGCTCTAGAGTGTTCTTCGATTTTTCAGTGGCGCATGCCTGTACATCAATTTAAAGAAGTTGCTTTAGTGCCAGACACTTAACCATACCAGACCAGGCCGTGTTAAAGGAAGGTATATTGCCGAAACCCCACCATGCTTCATGCAGTGGCAGAATTTTCGAGCCCACTCATTGAAAGTATGCGCAGCATATCCCCCGCTTCGTGAGAAGATTTTCCGAAATAATTGGCCCTTTCACGCAGCTACTTGCTGGGAGCCCTTACTTATTAGCCAGGTCAGCAGCGTGCGATGAAGCTTTCACTACGCTTTGCTGAGTTCTGATGTCCCTTCCGGCAATCCGAACTTTTACGCCTGAGCTCCTACTGAACTATACACGGACACCAGTGGCCGTGTCGGTGTTGTTCTCGACCAGCAAAAATCTGGTTTCCCTTAGTGCGTAGTTGCTTAGGCGAGTCGTGCATTATCCAAAGCAGAGAGATATGGTCCCAGAAAAGTAATGTTTGCCGATTGTTTCTACCAACCCTAAATGCCACCCTTATTTATATGGACGGTCATTCGATATTATCATCGTTATCCAGGATCTCTGCAGGCTGTCATCTGTCAAAGATTCTTGCAGGTGCCTGGCTTGGAAGATTAGGACATTCGCGTTCTTTATCGCTCTGATCGTAAGCACTCCGACGCAGATGCTCTCAGTCGCTCTCACACGTCCTCTGATTCTGAACCACCCTTGTCTCCGGCCCCACTCCTTCACTTGATACCGTGCACATGGCCTCTGAGCAGCTCAATGTTTCTAGGAGGCTTTATTCATGGATGTTCCTGCCAATTGTAGTCACTATGCCTCCCTTCTCGCGCTCTCTAACGTTAAGAAGATCGCTTTGCTACTGGGACAACCTCATTTATCTGCAAATCTACCTCCCCGCGGGCTGAAAAATGGCTACTCGTAGTTACACCAGGTATTTACACCAGCTGTCACGACCATCCAGAGCCTGCCTATGCTGCGTTCATTACCAATTTTACTCTCCTACGCAATCAGTACTACTACCGGCCTATCATTTTGTTCGCCAGGACATCCGCCCTTGCATGGATTGGCAGTTTTGCAAGAATCCACTACTAATCCCTCAAGGTTCTCTAGAATCTCAATATGTTCATCTCAATCTTTTGAGCAAGTTGAAGTTCACCTCTACATGCATCTTCCCTGCTTTCATGCAGCAAATCTGCGGACCATTGTTGCCGTCGACCACCTTCACCGATATAAAGTAACCGCTTCTTTACGACCTGCCACCTCCCGCACATCATCATGCGTCAGGAATGGTTGAGTGATCTTGGAGTGGTGTTTTTTTTTTCAGATATAGTGGAAGCTTTTCTTAAGAAGTGTCATGACGTTCATCGCATGACGTATTATTACATCGACAGAAGTTCAGAAATTTAAAATGGTTAAGCAGTTTTACTAGACCCTCGGGGACGTTAAAGCATATTTTTGTCGCCCACTCCACGTTGGACCATGCGTCACCATTTGTAACCTACGCTCATGATTCTGCCACCTTAGCGCTACCGGATTTGATTCTCCCCTTATTTTCTAATGTACGGCCAGTGACCTTCTTTTCCAATGGACACTATCATCACTACCACCCCAAGGCCTCTGAAATGACAGCCATTTGTCAATATGCTGTCTATGCCGAAGAGTGCTGTCAGGTTGCCGCTCTCATCTCAGCTCCAGACCAGCCTCACCAGTAAAACAACCCCGCTTATACTACATGTCTGCCGCCTGTTTATCGTCCCGGTTCTCAATGAGGCTTTCAGTGCCCCATTCAAGGATAAATCAGCCAACCAACATTCCTTGTAAACACCACGGTTTTTTCGTGCACTTCAACAAGCTTCCTTCGTTAATTTTCGTCTGGAGCGTGTCACGCTTTCAACAGATCTACATCACCGAGGACGCGAAATTGTCCACACTGAATGCCTCAAACCGTTCTGACGCTGCCATAGTGTCCTCCCTTTAATAAGCCAGGATGGCATCTTTTCATGCAGGGGTATCCGACGACTAGATAGCAGGAATGTTTAACAATTACAAAAAGCGCCAAATCAGACGACAACAAAGACGACGCAGTTCTAAGAAGACAAATGGACGAAGCTCGACTTCGCACTACGCTGGCCTCCACATGGGGACATGCGAGGGCTAATTGACACACACACACACACATATATATATATATATATATATATATATATATATATATATATATATATATATATATATATATATATATATATATATATATATATATATATATATATATACATACATATATTGTGATGCCCAGAAATAGAGGTAACAGAAGAGGAGGTCCACGAAGAAGCGGCTCGTGCTGGGACTCGCAAGTGGACACAGCTGGGTCTTCTAGGTTCGTCCTGCGGGAACTGAAACCTGGCTTTTAAATTCTTGCTGAAAGGCGCTGGGTGGACGTTCACCAGAAACCCCGAAGATGGATTCTCAGCTTGAACCGCGGCGAAGTCACGGTCTTGCTGGTCTGCCAACATCTGTGCCTACGATGTGTGTTGACAGCGACTTTTTGAGGTTCGTGCATAGAAGCTCACGGCAACATTGCCTGGAGCCGCGTTCGTTCAAGATGTGATCCAGCGAAGACGTCAATGAGTGGCTCACTTACTACCAGTAGGTGAGCCGTTACTTTAAGTGGGGCTCTGCCGCCCAGCTCGCTAACGTGGTCTTCGCGCTTAGAGCCAGCCCTGACGTGTTACGAGAACCACAAGGACACTTTCTCCGCCTGGGACCGAAGCGGTCTTGTAGCTCTTGTAGGAAGCCTACAAGAGCTAAAAAAAGTGCTTTGGAGATTCTGACGCGAAGAAGCGAGCTGAACAAGCGCTATCTCATAGAGCTCAGCTTCCTAACCAAACATGCCCCAAATATATTGAGGACGTCTTGAAGCTGTGCAAGCTTTTCTCTGCTCGCATGACTGAAGACAAAGTTGGCCATCTCCTTAAAGGGTTTTCCGAAGATATCTATAATTCCCTTATCATCAAATCAAGCCTTGACTCAGTGGCTGACGTGATCCAGCATTGGCGCAAATTCGAGATGCTGAAAATGCGCCAGATAAAAATCAAGTTCGGACCCTTGGCTGGCGGGACGTTGGTGGCTGCTCTTGATGCTGCTGACGTAACATCGTCTGGCGATCTGGCCTCCACGATCCGTCAGATTGTTCGCGAAGAAGTGAACGGGTCGCTATAACAGAGCTTGGGGCTCTTCAGCGCTTTCCTCGTCATATCTGCACCGTCCACCTCTTACAACCACCTTTAATGCAGCGGACTTATATAGCTCATTATGTAGCTAATCCCGTACTCGGGGACACTTGCGCGCGCGCGCTTCTGCTTCTACTTTTCAAACTCGCGCTTGGACGAAGTGTTGTTTGAAGCGAGTGTGCAGCAATGTACACACTTCGACGTGGTTTAAGAAAATAGCCGACAGCGGTGGTTATTTTCACAGCACAAACGTCAAAAAGGGACAGCTGTTAGTCAGCCATGTGCATTCTGTTGAGCAGAATATAGAAGACAAGCTGTTATCGTGAAGGCTAAGTGTGTGTCGTAGGTGAGCGACCACATCGCGTACAACGCGGGATTTGAGCAAGTATTTCATTTTTATTATACCCATTTCATTAAGGCACCGATTGTAAGGCGCATGCAATCATTCGATGAGCTGTTTTCTTTAATTACTGAAGAGCTTGCAGATGTAATCTAGATGGTGCCTCTGAACTTAATAAAATATACGTGGGTGCGTTCGCATCTTAGGCGTGCTTTTCGGTATATGCCGATATATTAATTTTGATGCCGATTGCCGTGAAACTGCATAATCAGAACATTTTATACTCAGCTTCCACCTGAATAGAATGTGCATTCACATGTATACAAAGAAACATCAACCCTTCTGCTGCAAACGAAATATTTTCGCACTTTAATTTTCGTGAATCACATTCAGCTCCTAACAACTGGTTGTGCAATTGATCGAGTATTTTCAATTCCACAGAGTAAGTGAGACGGTTCTGGACAATATTTAGAAAAACAAATTTTCGCTGCGTGGTCATTACTTCGTTGTTCCTATAGCTTTTATATTGGTATATAACTGTTTTATTCAATGACTCGCCCCGCCGCGGTGGCTCACGTGTTAGGGACTGTTTGTCACGGCGCCGCGGGTTTGACCCCAGCCGCCGCTCGCTGGAGGCGTACTGCAAGGAGGTCTTTAGAAATATACGTTCCCGTTAAATAACCACGGAAGGGAGGGGGGCGGGGGGTTGGGCAATTTTTACAGGTCTCCAATACAGCGCCCCTCGTAGCCTTGTCGCGCTGAGGTGTACGTTAAAGACTACAAAACTAAACGAACATGTTCACTCAATTGTATCCTTGCTTACAGATCATTTTATATATCCTGCCTTGAAGCTTCAGTGTCTGCTTTCTAAAGAAGAAACAATTTGCGTCTGAGCATGAGTTGCGAGGCAGCATATCCTTGTTCTCTTTTGTTAGTTTTGCTCCTTATGTCGTGGGTTCCAAATGAACCAAACGGCCAGTCTCTGTTATCATACATGTTTCTTTGCAGCTAGCGTGGACATACCCTGGAAAACGCCAGCTTGCGATTTCCCACGCGAAGTGTACCTGCAAGGCAGGAATTCAGGGGCGCTGCAAGCATGTTGCTGCTGTGTGCCGTTTCATAAACTACCACGAAGATGACTCCTGCACAAGCCAGGCGCAACAATGGGGCAAACCCAGCGGCAAAACTCCGAAGCCCTCTTTAGAGAGCATCTGGGCCTTAATGAAATGGGTATAATAAAAATGAAATACTTGCCTGAAATCCCACGTCGTACACGATGTGATCGCTGATCTGCGACACACACTAAGCTTTCACGATAACAGCGTTGTCTGCTACAATCTGCTCAACAAAATGCACATTGCTGGCTAACAGCTCTCGCTTTTTGACGTTTTGTGCTGCGAAAATAGCCACCGCTGTCGGCTATTTTCTGAAAACCCTATCGAAGCGTGTACATTGCTGCACACTCGCTTCAAACACCACTTCGTCCAAGCGCGAGTTTGAAAAGTAGAAGCAGAAGCGCGCGCGCGCAAGAGAGCTTTCTTCCAGCACGGAAATCCAAGCGCACGCAAAGCGAGTAGACTGCGGTCAGGGCGCACGCGCGCGCAAGCAGCTTTCAACAACGCGAGCGACAAAGAACGCGAGCTGTTTCCGCGTGCCAAAGTCGCAAAGACACGAAAGTCTACAGGCGAGCTGTCGCGACAGCCAGCAACACAACAATACACTTCCCCACATTTCGAGCGTCGCGGAACCACTCGAGCCATATTTTAATCTCAGCTGTGACACCTGTTTGCATGCCTGCGAAGCTACGGCTGCAGGCCGGCGCGACCAGAAAACGCGAGCGACGCGAGCTGCACACGAAGCCGCCAGAACACGTTCGGTCAAACTTAGGTCAAACGCCGCATCAGCGCCGCGCCCAACCGATGCTTCAAAATTTTGCCGCTTGCGGAAGAGCGCGCGCTGCAGTCCCACAGCCAAACTTGAGGTTGGGTTCCATATAGTAGGCCTTCTGTTCTGTTTATTCGCCATTTCAGTGCCATGTTTTCCGCAGAGACCTCAAGTAGCGAGAACTAAGTAGCGAGAACTAAAAGCACTTCATCCTTACAATACAAAAAAAGAAAAATTAACTTAACCAGCATCACATATTTCGTTGGTTAGTACTGTCACCGAAAATATTCCAGACCACCAGCGTGGTGTGCAACTATCTCACGGTATTTGATACTACCACCTGTTGGAGTACGTGTATCCGTAAGAATTTTGGTAAGGGCAGCAATATTGAGCCTGTTGTCATTTAAATGTGGACAAATTCGCTTCCTTACCAATAAGCCTCGCTCACCGTGATAATGGTGATTTTGCAATAGATATAGATAAAGAAACGCTAAAACATCAAGTTGGGCTAGTTGGTAATTTCTTGTTGGAATCATTTTGTATCGGCAAAAACACGTACACAAAGAACACGAAACAAGGGACACCCGCAATGCTGCAACTAGTTTTTACTGTGCAAATACATGATATATATACATGACAATCATTACGCACACGTAGGTGCCTCGTCATTCACGCATGGTCTCCCCCCCCCAATACACACTCCCCTCCCTCTTTCATTGTGGCATGCGATTACGAAGATAAGTAATTTCTTTATCTGCCAACGCAAGGGAAGGGGTGCTAACACACATGTCTCCCGCCTTGTCAATTTGATAGGCTTCAATAATGTCCCTTTCTTTTTTCTCGGCCCCACGTACATCACGGACGTACGTGGGGCCGAGCAAAAAGAAAGGGAGATTATTGAAGCCATATACATGCAGGAAAACAATGTTTGCAACTCTTGGAATGCCTCACCAATTCCAACCTTCCGGCCAGTGATTGAACAGCCCTACGGTGCTCTCATACTGTCATTCAATAAGCTGGTCCGGCTATGTTCTGCTGTTACGGAAGCGAAGAAGCCATGCTGCAGCACAAAACAGCAACCTAAATTTGTGACATGTAGGACGGAAGTCGTGTACTCAATCCCGCTTGAATGTGGTAAAGTATATATTGGCCGAACTGGAAGGTGTTTGAATGACCGTATAAGAGAGCACCGTAGGGCTGTTCAATCACTGGCCGGAGGGTCGGAATTTGTGAGGAATTGCAAGAGTTGCAAAGATTATTTTCCAGTATGTGATGCTACGTCCGTGATGTACGCGGGGGCCGAGAAAAAAAAAAAGACAGGGAGTATATTGAAGCCTATCAAATTGACAAGGCGGGCGACATGTGTGTTGGCACCCCTTCCCTTGCGTTGGCAGAAAAAGAAATTACTTATCTTCGTAATCGCACGCCACAAAGGAAAAAGGGTGGGTAGTGTGTTTGCGTGGGGGGGGGGGTGATACCATGTGTGAATAAGGAGGCACCTGCGTGCGCTTAATGATTGTCATGTATATATATTATGTATTCGTGCAGTAAAAACTAGCCGCATTCTAGCGGGTGTCCCTTGTGTTTCGCGTTCTTTTGTGTCCGTGTTTTTACCGCTACAAAATGATTCCAAAAAGAAACGCTGTTTTCTTAATGAGGGCAATGAGAACTTCGACACTTCTCGCCTAGAACATGTCAATGACTATTGTTTATTTTATTTATTTAAGAAATACTGCAGGCATAATACATGTCCAAGCAGGAGAGATTGTTTACATCAGATGTAACGTAGTTCGAAAACAATAAAACAAAGAATTTTACACAGCGATGAACTGATAACAAAAAAATACAATGCACAGTAGAACTTATGACACTTGAATTGGGAGGCGATAAAAACGGCGAGTCAATCGGTAGGGCGTTCCAGTCTGCGATTATTCGTGGAAAAAAAATGAGAATTTCTACATATTCAGGCAAATATAGGTGACAAGGCGAGACAGTGCTTATGGCGAGAGGGTCTGGACGAATCTTTTTTTGTAGGTACGTTTCAGGTTTAATGCCAAGTGTGGAAAAATATAACGATTGAAGGAAGGCTAGACGGGCTTTCTTTCTCCTTTCATTAAGTGGATCAAGGCCGGCAAGAAGAATCATAGATAAAGGTGAGTCACGGCGTCTGTATCGATTAAAAATCAAACGGGCTACTGAGCGTTGAATGTTCTCAAGTTTTCGGGTGTCATTCGATGTGTAAGGGTCCCATGCCACACAGGCATATTCAAGCTTTTTACGTGCTGTAGACCATATACTGTCAATGTGCCTAGTCCATTTTAGTCTCGAAGTAATTGTTACGCCTAAGTATTTATATTCATTTACCTGCCTATAAAGTATAAAAAGCGAAAGCGTCTTTTGCAGTGCATGGTCGACGAGAAAGTCATTCACATTGCGCATCCGCTAAGTGATAAAGCGAAAGGGTTTGCTGCTACTATCGCTTGGCGATCGACTGGCCAATACGTCATAACAATGCGCGTCTGTCGACATTATTGTCTACTTCGTCATGAGCAGTGGGGCCAAGAAACCGGGTCGATCAACGCGGCTAACCTACAAGCGTACCAAGGACATCCAACAACCGCACAGACGTATGGGACCTACCAGGCAGCATACGGTGGCTGCCTTCAACCAAGCATCCCACCAGCAGGAGCAGCAGCGTTCTCGCCCTTTCCTGGCGATGGTTTCTTTATTTGGCGCCTAGGAAGGCGTCCAATCTTTAGATGCGGAAGTGTGGGGCTCCTACGTCACACTTCGCCTTTTAAGCCGAGTGCATCCTTTTCCCTCTTTTTGGGAGCGCGCAGGGGCAGCACAGCTGCGCATTTGCGAAAGTTATCGCGGCGCTCGACATCGGTATTTCCCGCTCAATTTAATTCAAACGCCAGACTAATTATTCATAGCGCCATAAAATTTATTCTAGGCGCCACAGAAAATAATTCAAGAGCCAGAACGTTTAATCCCAGTGCCACTGATTTTCTGGTCGCAGTCCAACAGTTCCTGGACAGACAAGACCATTAAATCTATTTCATCAACGTTATAATCATGGGGATCAAATGATCGGGCTTTCTGAGCGCATTAAGATGAATAAGGTTGTAGAGCAATTTTAATGAGTCATGTGACAGAGTAACGTGATTTGGGTGACATGAGCGATAATGCGCCACTTTTTCAACAGTATCATAACGGGTGTCAAATAAAGGATTTTTCGAGTTTAATAAGGCGGATATTGCAGTAAAGTAATTTTGCTGAGTTACATAAAAGTGTAACATGATTTCTCTTGACATGCGCGATAATGTGCTCTTTCTTTAACCCTATAATCATGGGTATAAAATGATCGGGCTGTCTGAACATATCAAGATTAATAAGGTTGTAAAGTGCTTTTGATGAGTCATGTGACAGTGTAACGTAATTTGGGTGACATGCGCGATAATGAGCCACTTTTTGAACAGTATAATCACGGGTGTCAAATAAAGGGCTTTTCGAGTTTGATAAGGCGGATATTGCAGTAAAGGAATTTTGCTGAGTTACATGACAGTGTAACATGATTTCTCTTGACATGCGCGATAATTTGCTCTTTCTTTATCCATATTATCATGGGTATCAAATTATCGGGCTGTCGAACATATCAAGATGAATAAGGTTGTGAAGCACTTTTGATGAGTCATGTGACAGTGTAACGTCATTTGGGTAGCATGCATGATAATGCTCTACTTTTTCAACAGTATAATTACGGGTGTCAAATAAAGGGCTTTTCGAGCTTAATAAGGCGAATATTGCAGTAAAAGGATTTTGCTGAGTTACATGACATAACATGATTTCTCTTGGAAGGCGCGATCATTTGCTCTTTCTTTAACCCTATAATCATGTGTATCAATAGATTGGGCTGTCTGAACATATCAAGATGAATAACGTTGTAAAGCGCTTTTGATGAGTTATGTGACAGTGTATGATTTGGGTGACATGCGCGATAAAGCGCCACTTTTTCAACAGTATAATTACGGGTGTCAAATAAAGGGCTTTTGAAGTTTAATAAGGCGAATACTGCAGTAAAGGAATTTTGCTGAGTTTCATGACAGTGTAATAAGATTTCTCTTGACTTGCGCGATAATTTGCTCTTTCTTTAACCCTATAATCATGTGTATCAATCGATTGGGCTGTCGAACATATCAAGATGAATAACGTTGTAAAGCGCTTTTGATGAGTCATCTGACAGTGTAACGTAATTTGGGTGGCATGCACGATAATGCGCTACTTTTTCAACAGTATCATCACGGGTGTCAAATAAAGGGCTTTTCGAGTTTAATAAGGCGAATATTGCAGTAAAGGAATTTTGCTGAGTTACATGGCAGTGTAACATGATTTCTCTTGACATGCGCGATAATTTGCTCTTTCTTTAACCCTATAATCATGTGTATCAATTGATTGGGCTGTCGAACATATCAAGACGAATAACGTTGTAAAGCGCTTTTGATGAGTCATCTGACAGTGTAACGTAATTTGGGTGGCATGCACGGTAATCCGCTACTTTTTCAACATTATCATCACGGGTGTCAAATAAAATGCTTTTCGAGTTTAATAAGGCGAATATTGCAATAAAGAAATTTTGCTGAGTTACATGACAGTGTAACATGATTTCTATAGCCATGCGCGATAATGTGCGCTTTCTTTAACCCTATAATCATGTGTATCAATAGATTGGGCTGTCGAACATATCAAGACGAATAACGTTGTAAAGCGCTTTTGATGAGTCATGTGACAGTGTAACGTAATTTGGGTGGCATGCACGATAATGCACTACTTTTTCAACAGTATCATCACGGGTGTCAAATAAAGGGCTTTTCGAGTTTAATAAGGCGAATATTGCAGTAAAAGGATTTTGCTGAGTTGCATGACAATATAACATGTGTTCTCTTGGCAGGCGCGATAATTTGCTCTTTCTTTAACCCTATAATCATGTGTATCAATAGATTGGGCTGTCTGAACATATCAAGATGAATAACGTTGTAAAGCGCTTTTGATGAGTTATGTGAAGGTGTATGATTTGGGTGACATGCGCGATAATGCGCCACTTTTTCAACAGTATAATCACGGGTGTCAAATAAAGGGCTTTTCGAGTTTTATAAGGCGGATATTGCAGTAACGGAATTTTGCTGAGTTACATGAAAGTGTAACATGATTTCTCTTGACATGCGCGATAATTTGCTCTTTCTTTAACCCTATAATCATGTGTATCAATCGATTGGGCTGTCGAACATATCAAGATGAATAACGTTGTAAAGCGCTTTTGATGAGACATGTGACAGTGTAACGTAATTTGGGTGGCACGCATGATAATGCGCTACTTTTTCAACAGTATAATTACGGGTGTCAAATAAAGGGCTTTTCGAGTTTAATAAGGCGAATATTGCAGTAAAGGAATATTGCTGAGTTAAATGACAGTGTAACATGATTTCTCTTGACATGCGTGATAATTTGCTCTTTCTTTAACCCTGTAATCATGTGTATCAATAGATTGGGCTGTCGAACATATCAAGATGAATAACGTTGTAAAGCGCTTTTAATGAGTCATGTGACAGTGTAACGTAATTTGGGTGACATGCGCGATAAGGCGCTACTTTTTCAACAGTATCATCACGGGTGTCAAATAAAGGGCTTTTCGAGTTTGATAAGGCGGATATTGCAGTAAAGGAATTTTGCTGAGTTACATGACAGTGTAACATGATTTCTCTTGTCATGCGCGATAATTTGCTCTTTCTTTATCCATATTATCATGGGTATCAAATGATCGTGCTGTCGAACATATCAAGACGAATAAGGTTGTAAAGCGCTTTTGATGAGTCATGTGACAGTGTAACGTAACTTGGGTGGCATGCACGAAAATGCGCTACTTTTTCAACAGTATCATCACGGGTGTCAAATAAAGGGCTTTTCGAGTTTAATAAGGCGAATATTGCAGTAAAGGAATTTTGCTGAGTTACATGACAATATAACATGTGTTCTCTTGGCAGGCGCGATAATTTGCTCTTTCTTTAACCCTATAATCATGTGTATCAATAGATTGGGCTGTCTGAACATATCAAGATGAATAACGTTGTAAAGCGCTTTTGATGAGTTATGTGACAGTGTATAATTTAGGTGACATGCACGATAATGCGCTACTTTTTCAACAGTATAATCACGGGTGTCAAAAAAAAGGGCTTTTCGAGTTTATTAGGCGATTATTGCAGTAAATGAATTTTGCTGAGCTACATGACAGTGTAACATGATTTTTCTTCACATGCGCGATAATTTGCTCTTTCTTTAACCCTATAATCATGTGTATGAATAGATTGGGCTGTCGAACATATCAAGATGAATAACGTTGTAAAGCGCTTTTGATGAGTCATGTGACAGTGTAACGTAATTTGGGTGGCATGCATGATAATGCGCTACTTTTTCAACAGTATAATTACAGGTGTCAAATAAAGGGCTTTTCGAGTTTATTATGCGATTATTGCAGTAAATGAATTTTGCTGATTTACATGATAGTGTAACATGATTTCTCTTGACATGCGCGATAATTTGCTCTTTCTTCAACCCTATAATCATGTGTATCAATAGATTTGGCTGTCGAACATATCAAGATGAATAACGTTGTAAAGCGCTTTTAATGAGTCATGTGACAGTGTAACGTAATTTGGGTGACATGCGCGATAATGCGCAACTTTTTCAACAGTATCATCACGGGTGTCAAATAAAGGGCTTTTCGAGTTTGATGAGCGGATATTGCAGTAAAGGAATTTTGCTGAGTTACATGACAGTGTAACATGATTTCTCTTGACATGCGCGATAATTTGCTCTTTATCCATATTATCATGGGTATCAAATGATCGGGCTGTCGAATATATGAAGATGAATAAGGTTGTAAAGCGCTTTTGATGAGTCATGTGACAGTGTAACGTAATTTGGGTGGCATGCACGATAATGCGCTACTTTTTCAACAGTATCATCACGGGTTTCAAATAAAGGGCTTTTCGAGTTTAATACGGCGAATATTGCAGTAAAAGGATTTTGCTGAGTTACATGACAGTGTAACATGATTTCTCTTGTCATGCGCGATAATTTGCTCTTTCTTTATCCATATTATCATGGGTATCAAATGATCGTGCTGTCGAACATATCAAGACGAATAAGGTTGTAAAGCGCTTTTGATGAGTCATGTGACAGTGTAACGTAACTTGGGTGGCATGCACGAAAATGCGCTACTTTTGCAACAGTATCATCACGGGTTTCAAATAAAGGGCTTTTCGAGTTTAATAGGGCGAATATTGCAGTAAAAGGATTTTGCTGAGTTACATAACAGTATAACAAGATTTGTCTTGGCAGGCGAGATAATTTGCTCTTTCATTAACCCTATAATCATGTGTATCAATAGATTGGGCTGTCTGAACATATCAAGATGAATTAAGTTGTAAAGCGCTTTTGATGAGTTATGTGACAGTGTATGATTTGGGTGATATGCGCGATAATGCGCCACTTTTTCAACAGTATAATCACGGGTGTCAAAAAAAAGGGCTTTTCGAGTTTATTAGGCGATTATTGCAGTAAATGAATTTTGCTGAGTTACATGACAGTGTAACATGATTTCTCTTCACATGCGCGATAATTTGCTCTTTCTTTAACCCTATAATCATGTGTATGAATAGATTGGGCTGTCGAACATATCAAGATGAATAACGTTGTAAAGCGCTTTTGATGAGTCATGTGACAGTGTAACGTAATTTGGGTGGCATGCATGATAATGCGCTACTTTTTCAACAGTATAATTACAGGTGTCAAATAAAGGGCTTTTCGAGTTTATTAGGCGATTATTGCAGTAAATGAATTTTGCTGATTTACATGATAGTGTAACATGATTTCTCTTGACATGCGCGATAATTTGCTCTTTCTTCAACCCTATAATCATGTGTATCAATAGATTTGGCTGTCGAACATATCAAGATGAATAACGTAGTAAAGCGCTTTTAATGAGTCATGTGACAGTGTAACGTAATTTGGGTGACATGCGCGATAATGCGCAACTTTTTCAACAGTATCATCACGGGTGTCAAATAAAGGGCTTTTCGAGTTTGATGAGCGGATATTGCAGTAAAGGAATTTTGCTGAGTTACATGACAGTGTAACATGATTTCTCTTGACATGCGCGATAATTTGCTCTTTATCCATATTATCATGGGTATCAAATGATCGGGCTGTCGAACATATCAAGATGAATAACGTTGTAAAGCGCTTTTGATGAGTCATGTGACAGTGTAACGTAATTTGGGTGGCATGCATGATAATGCGCTACTTTTTCAACAGTATAATTACAGGTGTCAAATAAAGGGCTTTTCGAGTTTATTAGGCGATTATTGCAGTAAATGAATTTTGCTGATTTACATGATAGTGTAACATGATTTCTCTTGACATGCGCGATAATTTGCTCTTTCTTCAACCCTATAATCATGTGTATCAATAGATTTGGCTGTCGAACATATCAAGATGAATAACGTAGTAAAGCGCTTTTAATGAGTCATGTGACAGTGTAACGTAATTTGGGTGACATGCGCGATAATGCGCAACTTTTTCAACAGTATCATCACGGGTGTCAAATAAAGGGCTTTTCGAGTTTGATGAGCGGATATTGCAGTAAAGGAATTTTGCTGAGTTACATGACAGTGTAACATGATTTCTCTTGACATGCGCGATAATTTGCTCTTTCTTTAACCCTATAATCATGTGTATCAATCGATTGGGCTGTCGAACATATCAAGATGAATAACGTTGTAAAGCGCTTTTGATGAGTCATCTGACAGTGTAACGTAATTTGGGTGGCATGCACGATAATGCGCTACTTTTTCAACAGTATCATCACGGGTGTCAAATAAAGGGCTTTTCGAGTTTAATAAGGCGAATATTGCAGTAAAGGAATTTTGCTGAGTTACATGGCAGTGTAACATGATTTCTCTTGACATGCGCGATAATTTGCTCTTTCTTTAACCCTATAATCATGTGTATCAATTGATTGGGCTGTCGAACATATCAAGACGAATAACGTTGTAAAGCGCTTTTGATGAGTCATCTGACAGTGTAACGTAATTTGGGTGGCATGCACGGTAATCCGCTACTTTTTCAACATTATCATCACGGGTGTCAAATAAAATGCTTTTCGAGTTTAATAAGGCGAATATTGCAATAAAGAAATTTTGCTGAGTTACATGACAGTGTAACATGATTTCTATAGCCATGCGCGATAATGTGCGCTTTCTTTAACCCTATAATCATGTGTATCAATAGATTGGGCTGTCGAACATATCAAGACGAATAACGTTGTAAAGCGCTTTTGATGAGTCATGTGACAGTGTAACGTAATTTGGGTGGCATGCACGATAATGCACTACTTTTTCAACAGTATCATCACGGGTGTCAAATAAAGGGCTTTTCGAGTTTAATAAGGCGAATATTGCAGTAAAAGGATTTTGCTGAGTTGCATGACAATATAACATGTGTTCTCTTGGCAGGCGCGATAATTTGCTCTTTCTTTAACCCTATAATCATGTGTATCAATAGATTGGGCTGTCTGAACATATCAAGATGAATAACGTTGTAAAGCGCTTTTGATGAGTTATGTGAAGGTGTATGATTTGGGTGACATGCGCGATAATGCGCCACTTTTTCAACAGTATAATCACGGGTGTCAAATAAAGGGCTTTTCGAGTTTTATAAGGCGGATATTGCAGTAACGGAATTTTGCTGAGTTACATGAAAGTGTAACATGATTTCTCTTGACATGCGCGATAATTTGCTCTTTCTTTAACCCTATAATCATGTGTATCAATCGATTGGGCTGTCGAACATATCAAGATGAATAACGTTGTAAAGCGCTTTTGATGAGACATGTGACAGTGTAACGTAATTTGGGTGGCACGCATGATAATGCGCTACTTTTTCAACAGTATAATTACGGGTGTCAAATAAAGGGCTTTTCGAGTTTAATAAGGCGAATATTGCAGTAAAGGAATATTGCTGAGTTAAATGACAGTGTAACATGATTTCTCTTGACATGCGTGATAATTTGCTCTTTCTTTAACCCTGTAATCATGTGTATCAATAGATTGGGCTGTCTGAACATATCAAGATGAATAACGTTGTAAAGCGCTTTTGATGAGTTATGTGACAGTGTATAATTTAGGTGACATGCACGATAATGCGCTACTTTTTCAACAGTATAATCACGGGTGTCAAAAAAAAGGGCTTTTCGAGTTTATTAGGCGATTATTGCAGTAAATGAATTTTGCTGAGTTACATGACAGTGTAACATGATTTCTCTTCACATGCGCGATAATTTGCTCTTTCTTTAACCCTATAATCATGTGTATGAATAGATTGGGCTGTCGAACATATCAAGATGAATAACGTTGTAAAGCGCTTTTGATGAGTCATGTGACAGTGTAACGTAATTTGGGTGGCATGCATGATAATGCGCTACTTTTTCAACAGTATAATTACAGGTGTCAAATAAAGGGCTTTTCGAGTTTATTAGGCGATTATTGCAGTAAATGAATTTTGCTGATTTACATGATAGTGTAACATGATTTCTCTTGACATGCGCGATAATTTGCTCTTTCTTCAACCCTATAATCATGTGTATCAATAGATTTGGCTGTCGAACATATCAAGATGAATAACGTTGTAAAGCGCTTTTAATGAGTCATGTGACAGTGTAACGTAATTTGGGTGACATGCGCGATAATGCGCAACTTTTTCAACAGTATCATCACGGGTGTCAAATAAAGGGCTTTTCGAGTTTGATGAGCGGATATTGCAGTAAAGGAATTTTGCTGAGTTACATGACAGTGTAACATGATTTCTCTTGACATGCGCGATAATTTGCTCTTTATCCATATTATCATGGGTATCAAATGATCGGGCTGTCGAATATATGAAGATGAATAAGGTTGTAAAGCGCTTTTGATGAGTCATGTGACAGTGTAACGTAATTTGGGTGGCATGCACGATAATGCGCTACTTTTTCAACAGTATCATCACGGGTTTCAAATAAAGGGCTTTTCGAGTTTAATACGGCGAATATTGCAGTAAAAGGATTTTGCTGAGTTACATGACAGTGTAACATGATTTCTCTTGTCATGCGCGATAATTTGCTCTTTCTTTATCCATATTATCATGGGTATCAAATGATCGTGCTGTCGAACATATCAAGACGAATAAGGTTGTAAAGCGCTTTTGATGAGTCATGTGACAGTGTAACGTAACTTGGGTGGCATGCACGAAAATGCGCTACTTTTGCAACAGTATCATCACGGGTTTCAAATAAAGGGCTTTTCGAGTTTAATAGGGCGAATATTGCAGTAAAAGGATTTTGCTGAGTTACATAACAGTATAACAAGATTTGTCTTGGCAGGCGAGATAATTTGCTCTTTCATTAACCCTATAATCATGTGTATCAATAGATTGGGCTGTCTGAACATATCAAGATGAATAACGTTGTAAAGCGCTTTTGATGAGTTATGTGACAGTGTATGATTTGGGTGATATGCGCGATAATGCGCCACTTTTTCAACAGTATAATCACGGGTGTCAAAAAAAAGGGCTTTTCGAGTTTATTAGGCGATTATTGCAGTAAATGAATTTTGCTGAGTTACATGACAGTGTAACATGATTTCTCTTCACATGCGCGATAATTTGCTCTTTCTTTAACCCTATAATCATGTGTATGAATAGATTGGGCTGTCGAACATATCAAGATGAATAACGTTGTAAAGCGCTTTTGATGAGTCATGTGACAGTGTAACGTAATTTGGGTGGCATGCATGATAATGCGCTACTTTTTCAACAGTATAATTACAGGTGTCAAATAAAGGGCTTTTCGAGTTTATTAGGCGATTATTGCAGTAAATGAATTTTGCTGATTTACATGATAGTGTAACATGATTTCTCTTGACATGCGCGATAATTTGCTCTTTCTTCAACCCTATAATCATGTGTATCAATAGATTTGGCTGTCGAACATATCAAGATGAATAACGTAGTAAAGCGCTTTTAATGAGTCATGTGACAGTGTAACGTAATTTGGGTGACATGCGCGATAATGCGCAACTTTTTCAACAGTATCATCACGGGTGTCAAATAAAGGGCTTTTCGAGTTTGATGAGCGGATATTGCAGTAAAGGAATTTTGCTGAGTTACATGACAGTGTAACATGATTTCTCTTGACATGCGCGATAATTTGCTCTTTATCCATATTATCATGGGTATCAAATGATCGGGCTGTCGAACATATGAAGATGAATAAGGTTGTAAAGCGCTTTTGATGAGTCATGTGACAGTGTAACGTAATTTGGGTGGCATGCACGATAATGCGCTACTTTTTCAACAGTATCATCACGGGTTTCAAATAAAGGGCTTTTCGAGTTTAATACGGTGAATATTGCAGTAAAAGGATTTTGCTGAGTTACATGACAGTATAACATGATTTCTCTTGGCAGGCGCGATAATTTACCCTTTCTTTAACCCTATAATCATGTGTATCAATAGATTGGGCTATCTGAACTTATCAAGATGAATAACGTTGTAAAGCGCTTTTGATGAGTCATGTGACAGTGTAACGTAATTTGCGTGGCATGCACGATAATGCGCTACTTTTCCAACAGTATAATTACGGGTGTCAAATAAAGGGCTTTTCGAGTTTAATAAGGCGAATATTGCAGTAAAGGAATTTTGCTGAGTTTCATGACAGTGTAATAAGATTTCTCTTGACTTGCGCGATAATTTGCTCTTTCTTTAACCCTATAATCATGTGTATCAATCGATTGGGCTGTCGAACATATCAAGATGAATAACGTTGTAAAGCGCTTTTGATGAGTCATCTGACAGTGTAACGTAATTTGGGTGGCATGCACGATAATGCGCTACTTTTTCAACAGTATCATCACGGGTGTGAAATAAAGGGCTTTTCGTGTTTAATAAGGCGAATATTGCAGTAAAGGAATTTTGCTGAGTTACATGGCAGTGTAACATGATTTCTCTTGACATGCGCGATAATTTGCTCTTTCTTTAACCCTATAATCATGTGTATCAATTGATTGGGCTGTCGAACATATCAAGACGAATAACGTTGTAAAGCGCTTTTGATGAGTCATCTGACAGTGTAACGTAATTTGGGTGGCATGCACGGTAATCCGCTACTTTTTCAACATTATCATCACGGGTGTCAAATAAAATGCTTTTCGAGTTTAATAAGGCGAATATTGCAATAAAGAAATTTTGCTGAGTTACATGACAGTGTAACATGATTTCTATAGCCATGCGCGATAATGTGCGCTTTCTTTAACCCTATAATCATGTGTATCAATAGATTGGGCTGTCGAACATATCAAGACGAATAACGTTGTAAAGCGCTTTTGATGAGTCATGTGACAGTGTAACGTAATTTGGGTGGCATGCACGATAATGCACTACTTTTTCAACAGTATCATCACGGGTGTCAAATAAAGGGCTTTTCGAGTTTAATAAGGCGAATATTGCAGTAAAAGGATTTTGCTGAGTTGCATGACAATATAACATGTGTTCTCTTGGCAGGCGCGATAATTTGCTCTTTCTTTAACCCTATAATCATGTGTATCAATAGATTGGGCTGTCTGAACATATCAAGATGAATAACGTTGTAAAGCGCTTTTGATGAGTTATGTGAAGGTGTATGATATGGGTGACATGCGCGATAATGCGCCACTTTTTCAACAGTATAATCACGGGTGTCAAATAAAGGGCTTTTCGAGTTTTATAAGGCGGATATTGCAGTAACGGAATTTTGCTGAGTTACATGAAAGTGTAACATGATTTCTCTTGACATGCGCGATAATTTGCTCTTTCTTTAACCCTATAATCATGTGTATCAATCGATTGGGCTGTCGAACATATCAAGATGAATAACGTTGTAAAGCGCTTTTGATGAGACATGTGACAGTGTAACGTAATTTGGGTGGCACGCATGATAATGCGCTACTTTTTCAACAGTATAATTACGGGTGTCAAATAAAGGGCTTTTCGAGTTTAATAAGGCGAATATTGCAGTAAAGGAATATTGCTGAGTTAAATGACAGTGTAACATGATTTCTCTTGACATGCGTGATAATTTGCTCTTTCTTTAACCCTGTAATCATGTGTATCAATAGATTGGGCTGTCGAACATATCAAGATGAATAACGTTGTAAAGCGCTTTTAATGAGTCATGTGACAGTGTAACGTAATTTGGGTGACATGCGCGATAAGGCGCTACTTTTTCAACAGTATCATCACGGGTGTCAAATAAAGGGCTTTTCGAGTTTGATAAGGCGGATATTGCAGTAAAGGAATTTTGCTGATTTACATGACAGTGTAACATGATTTCTCTTGTCATGCGCGATAATTTGCTCTTTCTTTATCCATATTATCATGGGTATCAAATGATCGTGCTGTCGAACATATCAAGACGAATAAGGTTGTAAAGCGCTTTTGATGAGTCATGTGACAGTGTAACGTAACTTGGGTGGCATGCACGAAAATGCGCTACTTTTTCAACAGTATCATCACGGGTGTCAAATAAAGGGCTTTTCGAGTTTAATAAGGCGAATATTGCAGTAAAGGAATTTTGCTGAGTTACATGACAATATAACATGTGTTCTCTTGGCAGGCGCGATAATTTGCTCTTTCTTTAACCCTATAATCATGTGTATCAATAGATTGGGCTGTCTGAACATATCAAGATGAATAACGTTGTAAAGCGCTTTTGATGAGTTATGTGACAGTGTATAATTTAGGTGACATGCACGATAATGCGCTACTTTTTCAACAGTATAATCACGGGTGTCAAAAAAAAGGGCTTTTCGAGTTTATTAGGCGATTATTGCAGTAAATGAATTTTGCTGAGTTACATGACAGTGTAACATGATTTCTCTTCACATGCGCGATAATTTGCTCTTTCTTTAACCCTATAATCATGTGTATGAATAGATTGGGCTGTCGAACATATCAAGATGAATAACGTTGTAAAGCGCTTTTGATGAGTCATGTGACAGTGTAACGTAATTTGGGTGGCATGCATGATAATGCGCTACTTTTTCAACAGTATAATTACAGGTGTCAAATAAAGGGCTTTTCGAGTTTATTAGGCGATTATTGCAGTAAATGAATTTTGCTGATTTACATGATAGTGTAACATGATTTCTCTTGACATGCGCGATAATTTGCTCTTTCTTCAACCCTATAATCATGTGTATCAATAGATTTGGCTGTCGAACATATCAAGATGAATAACGTTGTAAAGCGCTTTTAATGAGTCATGTGACAGTGTAACGTAATTTGGGTGACATGCGCGATAATGCGCAACTTTTTCAACAGTATCATCACGGGTGTCAAATAAAGGGCTTTTCGAGTTTGATGAGCGGATATTGCAGTAAAGGAATTTTGCTGAGTTACATGACAGTGTAACATGATTTCTCTTGATATGCGCGATAATTTGCTCTTTATCCATATTATCATGGGTATCAAATGATCGGGCTGTCGAATATATGAAGATGAATAAGGTTGTAAAGCGCTTTTGATGAGTCATGTGACAGTGTAACGTAATTTGGGTGGCATGCACGATAATGCGCTACTTTTTCAACAGTATCATCACGGGTTTCAAATAAAGGGCTTTTCGAGTTTAATACGGCGAATATTGCAGTAAAAGGATTTTGCTGAGTTACATGACAGTGTAACATGATTTCTCTTGTCATGCGCGATAATTTGCTCTTTCTTTATCCATATTATCATGGGTATCAAATGATCGTGCTGTCGAACATATCAAGACGAATAAGGTTGTAAAGCGCTTTTGATGAGTCATGTGACAGTGTAACGTAACTTGGGTGGCATGCACGAAAATGCGCTACTTTTGCAACAGTATCATCACGGGTTTCAAATAAAGGGCTTTTCGAGTTTAATAGGGCGAATATTGCAGTAAAAGGATTTTGCTGAGTTACATAACAGTATAACAAGATTTGTCTTGGCAGGCGAGATAATTTGCTCTTTCATTAACCCTATAATCATGTGTATCAATAGATTGGGCTGTCTGAACATATCAAGATGAATAACGTTGTAAAGCGCTTTTGATGAGTTATGTGACAGTGTATGATTTGGGTGATATGCGCGATAATGCGCCACTTTTTCAACAGTATAATCACGGGTGTCAAAAAAAAGGGCTTTTCGAGTTTATTAGGCGATTATTGCAGTAAATGAATTTTGCTGAGTTACATGACAGTGTAACATGATTTCTCTTCACATGCGCGATAATTTGCTCTTTCTTTAACCCTATAATCATGTGTATGAATAGATTGGGCTGTCGAACATATCAAGATGAATAACGTTGTAAAGCGCTTTTGATGAGTCATGTGACAGTGTAACGTAATTTGGGTGGCATGCATGATAATGCGCTACTTTTTCAACAGTATAATTACAGGTGTCAAATAAAGGGCTTTTCGAGTTTATTAGGCGATTATTGCAGTAAATGAATTTTGCTGATTTACATGATAGTGTAACATGATTTCTCTTGACATGCGCGATAATTTGCTCTTTCTTCAACCCTATAATCATGTGTATCAATAGATTTGGCTGTCGAACATATCAAGATGAATAACGTAGTAAAGCGCTTTTAATGAGTCATGTGACAGTGTAACGTAATTTGGGTGACATGCGCGATAATGCGCAACTTTTTCAACAGTATCATCACGGGTGTCAAATAAAGGGCTTTTCGAGTTTGATGAGCGGATATTGCAGTAAAGGAATTTTGCTGAGTTACATGACAGTGTAACATGATTTCTCTTGACATGCGCGATAATTTGCTCTTTATCCATATTATCATGGGTATCAAATGATCGGGCTGTCGAACATATGAAGATGAATAAGGTTGTAAAGCGCTTTTGATGAGTCATGTGACAGTGTAACGTAATTTGGGTGGCATGCACGATAATGCGCTACTTTTTCAACAGTATCATCACGGGTTTCAAATAAAGGGCTTTTCGAGTTTAATACGGCGAATATTGCAGTAAAAGGATTTTGCTGAGTTACATGACAGTATAACATGATTTCTCTTGGCAGGCGCGATAATTTACCCTTTCTTTAACCCTATAATCATGTGTATCAATAGATTGGGCTGTCTGAACTTATCAAGATGAATAACGTTGTAAAGCGCTTTTGATGAGTCATGTGACAGTGTAACGTAATTTGCGTGGCATGCACGATAATGCGCTACTTTTCCAACAGTATAATTACGGGTGTCAAATAAAGGGCTTTTCGAGTTTAATAAGGCGAATATTGCAGTAAAGGAATTTTGCTGAGTTACATGACAGTGTAACATGATTTCTCTTGACATGCACGATAATTTTCTCTTTCTTTAACCCTATAATCATGTGTATCAATAGATTGGGCTGTCGAACATATCAAGATGTATAACGTTGTAAAGCGCTTTTGATGAGTCATGTGACAGTGTAACGTAATTTGGGTGGCATGCACGATAATGCGCTACTTTTTTAACAATATCATCACGGGTGTCAAATAAAGGGCTTTTTGAGTTTGATAAGGCGAATATTGGAGTAAACGAATTTTTCTGAGTTACATAGCAGTGCAACATGATTTCTCTTGACATGCGCGATAATTTGCTCTTTCTTTAACCCTATAATCATGTGTATCAATAGATTGGGCTGTTGAACATATCCAGATGAATAACGTTGCAAAGCGCTTTTGGTGAGTCATGTGACAGTGTAACGTAATTTGGGTGACATGCACGATAATGCGCTACTTTTTCACATTATCATCACGGGTGTCAAATAAAGGGCTTTTCGGGTTTAATAAGGTGAATATTGCAATAAAGGAATTTTTCTGAGTTACATGACAGTATACAATGATTTCTCTTGACATGCGCGATAATTTGCTCTTTCTTTAACCCTATAATCATAAGTACTTTCTTCTGGGCGAGTTGGTTTATATTAGCAAAAGGTAAACGACTTGCGCAAAAACGTCTCTTTCTTCATCTACTTTTTGCGCAAGTCGTTTACCTTTTCCTATAATCATGTGTATCAGTAGATTGGGCTGTCGAACATATTGTTACCTGGAAACGCGGTACCAAAGTGATGTGCTCACTGACGAAGAGGACGACACAAAGCGTTGAGAAAGAGGACGACGCTCACAGAGTGGACACTGCACGGCTACTGAAGTCTCAGCGCCGAGTTCAGCCCATCGCAGTGCTATTACATTAAGTGCATCCCCGTAACATCTTGGTGGTGGTCGCGGGTTCGACACAATCTGACGCTGGGTCTCCGCAGTGGCCGTCACCTCGGAACCGTCACGATGACAACCGACGCGGCTCTATCTACCTCCGCAACCCCAACTGTCGTCGTAGCCCACCCCCGTGACCCTGGCTCATTCTGCGGTACAGATGAGGTCGACGTCGAGGACTGGCTTTCGCTTTATGAGCGTGTTAGCCAGCACAACAGGTGGGACGCCACGCTGATGCTGGCCAATGTCATCTTCTACCTTACTGGCACGGCACGCATTTGGTTCGAAACGCATGAAGCAGAAATACCCTCCTGGGATATTTGCAAACAAAAACTCCGTGACCTGTTCGGAAAACCGGTTGGCCGTCAACTCGCCGCTAAGAGGGACCTCGCCAAACGTGCCCAGACATCTAACGAGCCTTATATTACGTATATACAAGACGTTCTGGCCCTCTGCCGAAAAGTTGATAAAGACATGCCAGAACCTGATAAGGTGGGGCACATCCTGAAAGGCATAGCCGACGATGCCTTCAATCTTCTACTCTGTCGGGACTGTACTACGGTTGACTCCGTTTTGCAGGTTTGTCGACATTTCGAGCAGGCCAAACACAGACGCATTGCACATCGCTTCAATCGGCTCCCCAACACTGCCCCTACCTCCACGTGCGAGGATCTGCCGACCCTAAGGCAACCTTCCAACACTGAAAATGTGACACGCATTGTGCGTCGTGAACTAGAAGCGCTCGCCCCTGCTGCATCCAACCCGCCCTCCTCGGACAGCAACCTAGCGACGATATCCCTCATTCAAGCCGTCGTTCGTCAAGAGGTTGCCAACTTGGGCGTCCCCTGTAGCCACACCGTAGAACAACACAGTTCGAGCTCCGTCCCTCCCATGGTCGCCACCGCTACACCCCGCAACACCTACGCGCCACGCTACCGATACCGCAATCCTGATGAGTGGCGCACCCCTGACGACAGGCCTATCTGTTTCACGTGCTCGCGTATTGGCCACATCGCTCGCCACTGCCGCAGCCGCTGGACATCACCACCTCGACGTTTTCCTTACGTTGACCGCTACTCCAATTACGGTCACCCCCGTTTCACGCCTCGTTATGAGCCGCCCCGCACCGATACTACTCCGCCTCCTCCTGTGTCCAGTCGGTCTCCTTCCCCGCCAGCCCGCCGTTCCCGTTCACCTCTTCCTGGCCGCAGTTCCTCGCCGTCATCGGCCGGCCGCTTCACGGGAAACTAGCCAATGCAGCTCCCGGAGGTGACGCTGCATTGGTACCCCGACCTGGAAATCCTCTACTGCCCATTTCTTCGCCCTGTAACCTCCTGTCCCTGTTCGTGGATGGTGTTCCCGTCTCTGCCCTCATTGACACTGGTGCCCAAGTCTCGATCATGAGCTCATCGTTTTGCCGCCGCCTCAAGAAAGTACAGACCCCCGCCGCTTCGCCCACCGTTCGTGTTGCCGATGGCAGTACTGCTGCCGTCACTGGGCAGTGCACTGCCCGAGTCACCCTTGCCGGTCATCACATCCCTGTTTTGTTCACTGCCCTCAACCAGTGCCCTCACAATGTGATCCTCGGCCTTGACTTTTTAACGGCCCACTCTGCCCTTATCGACTGCTCCAGCGGCCTTCTTCGTTAGGACCTACCTGTCTGCTCAGAACATCCTCCATCTGCACCCCGCCTTCGCTCCACTGAGTTCGCTCGCCTGCCCCCTGACTCTGCTGTTTACCTACCTCTGTCACCTTTCCCGCCTGTGCCTGACGGTGACTATCTTGCTTGCCCTATCACCGAGGTCTTTCTTGACCGCAACGTCGTTCTTCCTCATCTCATCGTACGCGTTACACAGAACAGCACCTACCTTCCTATCCTGAACTTCAGTCTGTCACCCCAAGTTCTTCCCGAAGGAATATCCCTTGCTACCTTGTCCCCTCTCACAGACTGCACCATTTGTGCACTCACTCCTGGCCCACATTCAAGCGTCCTTCCAACACCCGTACTCTCCACCACAATTACCGACCCTATTTCCGCAATGATTGCCTCTGACCTCAGCCCCGAACACGCTCAGGACCTGCGCAACCTTTTGTTATCCTTCTCCGACATTTTTGACTTTGCTGCCGGTTCTCTGGGCCAAACATCAGTTGTGACTCACCGCATTGACACCGGCGATGCAAAGCCTGTACATCGGAGGCCTTATCGTGTGTCCCTTTCTGAGCGCCAAGTCATCCAGCAGGAGGTCGACAAGATGTTGGGCAACGATATCATCGAACCTTCGAACAGCCCCTGGGCATCTCCTGTCGTGCTCGTTAGAAAGAAAGACGACAGTTGGCGCTTTTGTGTCGACTATCGACATCTGAACAAGATTACAAGGAAAGATGTTTACCCGCTGCCGCGAATAGACGATGCCTTGGACTGTTTACATGGAGCCCGCTACTTTTCCTCCATCGACCTTCGTAGCGGCTACTGGCAGATCTCTGTTGACGAACAAGACCGCGAGAAGACAGCTTTTGTCACACCCGATGGACTTTACCAATTTAAGGTTATGCCTTTTGGACTTTGCAACGCCCCTGCTACGTTTGAACGCATGATGGACTCCTTACTCCGCGGCTTCAAATGAACGACTTGTCTATGTTACTTGGATGACGTGATTGTCTTCTCGCCCTCGTTCGAAAGCCATCTTAGTCGCCTTTCTTCCATCTTGGCACTTTTCCGCCGTGCCGGACTTCAACTGAACTCAAAGAAGTGCAGTTTTGGTCGCCGCGAACTTAAAGTGCTTGGCCATTTGGTGAATGCCACCGGCGTGCAACCCGATCCCGACAAAGTTCGCGCTGTCAGTGCGTTTCCATGTCCCCGTTCACCCCGTGATGTCCGAAGCTTTATAGGACTGTGTTCTTATTTTCGCCGGTTCGTCCCAAACTTTGCCGCTGTTGCTCGTTCTCTCACCAATCTGCTGAAGAAAGGCGTTCCTTTCTCATGGGGACCAGAACAGGCTAACGCATTCTCCACCCTCATCGCTATTCTCACCAATCCTCCTGTGTTGGCCCATTTCAACCCGTCTGCCCCGAC
This sequence comes from Amblyomma maculatum, assembly GCF_055883805.1. Lineage (NCBI taxonomy): Eukaryota > Metazoa > Arthropoda > Arachnida > Ixodida > Ixodidae > Amblyomma > Amblyomma maculatum. Next base: position 125,379,160 of record NC_139354.1, on the reverse strand, counting down.
GGAACTTCGCACCGACGCCAGTGGCCACGGGATTGGTGCCATTCTTGCACAGCGACAACGCGGCCAACATTGCGTTATTGCCTACGCCAGTCGTCTCCTGTCATCAGCAGAACAGAACTATTCTATTACGGAACGGGAGTGCCTGGCTCTCGTTTGGGCCGTTGGAAAATTCAGACCCTATTTGTTTGGCCGACCCTTCACTGTAATTACCGATCACCACGCCTTATGTTGGCTCTCTTCCCTGAAGGATCCTGCTGGCCGCCTCGGCCGCTGGGCACTGCGCTTGCAGGAGTATACCTTTTCCGTTGAATACAAATCCGGTCGGCTTCACCAGGATGCAGACTGCCTGTCCCGTTATCCCGTCGATCCCCCTTCCTCTACTGACCATGAGTCGGACCCCTGGGTCTTCTCTATATCGGACTTTTCCCACATAGCCGACGAACAGCGGTTGGACCCAACCCTCAGTTCTCTCATCGACCGCCTCCGCACACACAGCCGTGACTCTTCCCTCGCCCTGTTCTTCCTTCATGGGAATACGCTATACCGCCGCAACATGCGACCTGATGGTGCTGAGCACTTGCTGGTCGTTCCCCAACACCTACGCTCCGCCGTTCTCGAACAAATGCACGACGCTCCTACAGCTGGTCATCTTGGCCTCTCACGCACATACGACCGCGTGCGCCGGCGTTTCTTCTGGCCTGGACTCTACCGCTCTGTCCAACGTTATGTAGCCGCTTGCGACCTCTGTCAACGCCGGAAGAAACCCCCTGTGCTACCACCTGGACACCTGCCGCCGATTGCTATCCCGACTGAGCCATTTTCTCGTGTTGGCTTTGACCTCCTAGGGCCCTTCCCCGAGTCCTTGTCGGGAAACAAATGGATCGCTGTGGCCACCGATTATGCCACGCGGTACGTGATCACTCGCGCCATTCCAACCAGCTGCGCCACAGACGTTGCTGACTTCCTTTTGTACGACGTCATACTACACCATGGTGCTCCCCGTCAACTCCTTACCGACCGTGGCCGCTGTTTCCTTTCCCGAGTTGTTGAGGAAATACTTCGTTCTTGCTCCGTTCGGCACAAGTTCACCACAGCGTATCACCCTCAGACGAACGGCCTTACGGAGCGTCTTAACCGCACACTCACCGACATGCTCGCAATGTACGTATCCGACAGTCATCGCGACTGGGATATTAGTCTGCCATTTGTCACCTTTGCATATAACTCTTCGCGTCATGACACTGCTGGGTACTCTCCATTCTATCTTCTCTTTGGAAGAGACCCCTTACTGCCCTTCGACACTTTGCTCTCCGCCGCTAACCCCGTCACAACCTATGCCCGCGATACCATCGCCCGAGCCGACGCTGCTCGCCAGATTGCTCGTCAGAATCTCACCATCTCTCAAGAAACTCAAAAACGCCGCTACGACGCTCACCACCGCGATGTGCACTACCCTCCCGGATCTCTGGTGTTGCTCTGGCTTCCGTGCCGTCGTGTGGGGTTGTGTCAAAAACTTCTGCCCCACTACACAGGTCCTTACCGTGTACTACGCCCAGTGACCGACGTTACCTATGAGATTTCACCGCTCCACCCAAAGTCACCGACTGCTACACCCACTTCCGAAATCGTACATGTCGCCCGCCTAAAGCCATATTACTCCCCCTCCACATCGCACGCCTAATACGCACCGGGACGTTGCCTTTTGCCGAGGGGGGTAGTGTTACCTGGAAACGCGGTACCAAAGTGATGTGCTCACTGACGAAGAGGACGACACAAAGCGTTGAGAAAGAGGACGACGCTCACAGAGTGGACACTGCACGGCTACTGAAGTCTCAGCGCCGAGTTCAGCCCATCGCAGTGCTGTTACATTAAGTGCATCCCCGTAACAATATCAAGATGAATAACGTTGTAAAGCGCTTTTAATGAGTCATGTGACAGTGTAACGTAATTTGGGTGACATGCGCGATAAGGCGCTACTTTTTCAACAGTATCATCACGGGTGTCAAATAAAGGACTTTTCGAGTTTGATAAGGCGGATATTGCAGTAAAGGAATTTTGCTGAGTTACATGACAGTGTAACATGATTTCTCTTGTCATGCGCGATAATTTGCTCTTTCTTTATCCATATTATCATGGGTATCAAATGATCGGGCTGTCGAACATATCAAGACGAATAAGGTTGTAAAGCGCTTTTGATGAGTCATGTGACAGTGTAACGTAATTTGGGTGGCATGCACGAAAATGCGCTACTTTTTCAACAGTATCATCACGGGTGTCAAATAAAGGGCTTTTCGAGTTTAATAAGGCGAATATTGCAGTAAAGGAATTTTGCTGAGTTACATGGCAGTGTAACATGATTTCTCTTGACATGCGCGATAATTTGCTCTTTCTTTAACCCTATAATCATGTGTATCAATAGATTGGACTGTTGAACATATCCAGATGAATAGCGTTGTAAATCGCTTTTGATGAGTCATCTGACAGTGTAACGTAATTCGGGTGGCATGCACGATAATCCGCTACTTTTTCAACATTATCATCACGGGTGTCAAATAAAATGCTTTTCGAGTTTAATAAGGCGAATATTGCAATAAAGAAATTTTGCTGAGTTACATGACAGTGTAACATGATTTCTATTGACATGCGCGATAATGTGCTGTTTCTTTAACCCTATATTCATGTGTATCAATAGATTGTCTGTCGAACGTATCAAGACGAATAACGTTGTAAAGCGCTTTTGATGAGTCATGTGACAGTGTAACGTAATTTGGGTGGCATGCACGATAATGCACTACTTTTTCAACAGTATCATCACGGGTGTCAAATAAAGGGCTTTTCGAGTTTAATAAGGCGAATATTGCAGTAAAAGGATTTTGCTGAGTTACATGACAATATAACATGTGTTCTCTTGGCAGGCGCGATAATTTGCTCTTTCTTTAACCCTATAATCATGTGTATCAATAGATTGGGCTGTCTGAACATATCAAGATGAATAACGTTGTAAAGCGCTTTTGATGAGTTATGTGACAGTGTATAATTTAGGTGACATGCGCGATAATGCGCCGCTTTTTCAACAGTATAATCACGGGTGTCAAATAAAGGGCTTTTCGAGTTTTATAAGGCGGATATTGCAGTAAAGGAATTTTGCTGAGTTACATGACAGTGTAACATGATTTCTCTTGACATGCGCGATAATTTGCTCTTTCTTTAACCCTATAATCATGTGTATCAATAGATTGGGCTGTCGAACATATCAAGATGAATAACGTTGTAAAGCGCTTTTAATGAGTCATGTGACAGTGTAACGTAATTTGGGTGACATGCGCGATAAGGCGCTACTTTTTCAACAGTATCAGCACGGGTGTCAAATAAAGGGCTTTTCGAGTTTGATAAGGCGGATATTGCAGTAAAGGAATTTTGCTGAGTTACATGACAGTGTAACATGAGTTCTCTTGACATGCGCGATAATTTGCTCTTTCTTTATCCATATTATCATGGGTATCAAATGATCGGGCTGTCGAACATATCAAGACGAATAAGGTTGTAAAGCGCTTTTGATGAGTCATGTGACAGTGTAACGTAATTTGGGTGGCATGCACGATAATGCGCTACTTTTGCAACAGTATCATCACGGGTTTCAAATAAAGGGCTTTTCGAGTTTAATAGGGCGAATATTGCAGTAAAAGGATTTTGCTGAGTTACATAACAGTATAACAAGATTTGTCTTGGCAGGCGAGATAATTTGCTCTTTCATTAACCCTATAATCATGTGTATCTATAGATTGGGCTGTCTGAACATATCAAGATGAATAACGTTGTAAAGCGCTTTTGATGAGTTATGTGACAGTGTATGATTTGGGTGATATGCGCGATAATGCGCCACTTTTTCAACAGTATAATCACGGGTGTCAAAAAAAGGGCTTTTCGAGTTTATTAGGCGATTATTGCAGTAAATGAATTTTGCTGAGTTACATGACAGTGTAACATGATTTCTCTTCACATGCGCGATAATTGCTCTTTCTTTAACCCTATAATCATGTGTATGAATAGATTGGGCTGTCGAACATATCAAGATGAATAACGTTGTAAAGCGCTTTTGATGAGTCATGTGACAGTGTAACGTAATTTGGGTGGCATGCATGATAATGCGCTACTTTTTCAACAGTATAATTACAGGTGTCAAATAAAGGGCTTTTCGAGTTTATTAGGCGATTATTGCAGTAAAGAAATTTTGCTGATTTACATGATAGTGTAACATGATTTCTCTTGACATGCGCGATAATTTGCTCTTTCTTCAACCCTATAATCATGTGTATCAATAGATTTGGCTGTCGAACATATCAAGATGAATAAGGTTGTAAAGTGCTTTTGGTGAGTCATGTGACAGTGTAACGTAATTTGGGTGACATGCGCGATAATGCGCCACTTTTTGAACAGTATAATCACGGGTGTCAAATAAAGGGCTTTTCGAGTTTGATAAGGCGGATATTGCAGTAAAGGAATTTTGCTGAGTTACATGACAGTGTAACATGATTTCTCTTGACATGCGCGATAATTTGCTCTTTCTTTATCCATATTATCATGGGTATCAAATTATCGGGCTGTCGAACATATCAAGATGAATAAGGTTGTGAAGCACTTTTGATGAGTCATGTGACAGTGTAACGTAATTTGGGTAGCATGCATGATAATGCTCTACTTTTTCAACAGTATAATTACGGGTGTCAAATAAAGGGCTTTTCGAGCTTAATAAGGCGAATATTGCAGTAAAAGGATTTTGCTGAGTTACATGACATAACATGATTTCTCTTGGAAGGCGCGATCATTTGCTCTTTCTTTAACCCTATAATCATGTGTATCAATAGATTGGGCTGTCTGAACATATCAAGATGAATAACGTTGTAAAGCGCTTTTGATGAGTTATGTGACAGTGTATGATTTGGGTGACATGCGCGATAAAGCGCCACTTTTTCAACAGTATAATTACGGGTGTCAAATAAAGGGCTTTTGAAGTTTAATAAGGCGAATACTGCAGTAAAGGAATTTTGCTGAGTTTCATGACAGTGTAATAAGATTTCTCTTGACTTGCGCGATAATTTGCTCTTTCTTTAACCCTATAATCATGTGTATCAATCGATTGGGCTGTCGAACATATCAAGATGAATAACGTTGTAAAGCGCTTTTGATGAGTCATCTGACAGTGTAACGTAATTTGGGTGGCATGCACGATAATGCGCTACTTTTTCAACAGTATCATCACGGGTGTCAAATAAAGGGCTTTTCGAGTTTAATAAGGCGAATATTGCAGTAAAGGAATTTTGCTGAGTTACATGGCAGTGTAACATGATTTCTCTTGACATGCGAGATAATTTGCTCTTTCTTTAACCCTATAATCATGTGTATCAATTGATTGGGCTGTCGAACATATCAAGACGAATAACGTTGTAAAGCGCTTTTGATGAGTCATCTGACAGTGTAACGTAATTTGGGTGGCATGCACGGTAATCCGCTACTTTTTCAACATTATCATCACGGGTGTCAAATAAAATGCTTTTCGAGTTTAATAAGGCGAATATTGCAATAAAGAAATTTTGCTGAGTTACATGACAGTGTAACATGATTTCTATAGCCATGCGCGATAATGTGCGCTTTCTTTAACCCTATAATCATGTGTATCAATAGATTGGGCTGTCGAACATATCAAGACGAATAACGTTGTAAAGCGCTTTTGATGAGTCATGTGACAGTGTAACGTAATTTGGGTGGCATGCACGATAATGCACTACTTTTTCAACAGTATCATCACGGGTGTCAAATAAAGGGCTTTTCGAGTTTAATAAGGCGAATGTTGCAGTAAAAGGATTTTGCTGAGTTGCATGACAATATAACATGTGTTCTCTTGGCAGGCGCGATAATTTGCTCTTTCTTTAACCCTATAATCATGTGTATCAATAGATTGGGCTGTCTGAACATATCAAGATGAATAACGTTGTAAAGCGCTTTTGATGAGTTATGTGAAGGTGTATGATTTGGGTGACATGCGCGATAATGCGCCACTTTTTCAACAGTATAATCACGGGTGTCAAATAAAGGGCTTTTCGAGTTTTATAAGGCGGATATTGCAGTAACGGAATTTTGCTGAGTTACATGAAAGTGTAACATGATTTCTCTTGACATGCGCGATAATTTGCTCTTTCTTTAACCCTATAATCATGTGTATCAATCGATTGGGCTGTCGAACATATCAAGATGAATAACGTTGTAAAGCGCTTTTGATGAGACATGTGACAGTGTAACGTAATTTGGGTGGCACGCATGATAATGCGCTACTTTTTCAACAGTATAATTACGGGTGTCAAATAAAGGGCTTTTCGAGTTTAATAAGGCGAATATTGCAGTAAAGGAATATTGCTGAGTTAAATGACAGTGTAACATGATTTCTCTTGACATGCGTGATAATTTGCTCTTTCTTTAACCCTGTAATCATGTGTATCAATAGATTGGGCTGTCGAACATATCAAGATGAATAACGTTGTAAAGCGCTTTTAATGAGTCATGTGACAGTGTAACGTAATTTGGGTGACATGCGCGATAAGGCGCTACTTTTTCAACAGTATCATCACGGGTGTCAAATAAAGGGCTTTTCGAGTTTGATAAGGCGGATATTGCAGTAAAGGAATTTTGCTGAGTTACATGACAGTGTAACATGATTTCTCTTGTCATGCGCGATAATTTGCTCTTTCTTTATCCATATTATCATGGGTATCAAATGATCGTGCTGTCGAACATATCAAGACGAATAAGGTTGTAAAGCGCTTTTGATGAGTCATGTGACAGTGTAACGTAACTTGGGTGGCATGCACGAAAATGCGCTACTTTTTCAACAGTATCATCACGGGTGTCAAATAAAGGGCTTTTCGAGTTTAATAAGGCGAATATTGCAGTAAAGGAATTTTGCTGAGTTACATGACAATATAACATGTGTTCTCTTGGCAGGCGCGATAATTTGCTCTTTCTTTAACCCTATAATCATGTGTATCAATAGATTGGGCTGTCTGAACATATCAAGATGAATAACGTTGTAAAGCGCTTTTGATGAGTTATGTGACAGTGTATAATTTAGGTGACATGCACGATAATGCGCTACTTTTTCAACAGTATAATCACGGGTGTCAAAAAAAAGGGCTTTTCGAGTTTATTAGGCGATTATTGCAGTAAATGAATTTTGCTGAGTTACATGACAGTGTAACATGATTTCTCTTCACATGCGCGATAATTTGCTCTTTCTTTAACCCTATAATCATGTGTATGAATAGATTGGGCTGTCGAACATATCAAGATGAATAACGTTGTAAAGCGCTTTTGATGAGTCATGTGACAGTGTAACGTAATTTGGGTGGCATGCATGATAATGCGCTACTTTTTCAACAGTATAATTACAGGTGTCAAATAAAGGGCTTTTCGAGTTTATTAGGCGATTATTGCAGTAAATGAATTTTGCTGATTTACATGATAGTGTAACATGATTTCTCTTGACATGCGCGATAATTTGCTCTTTCTTCAACCCTATAATCATGTGTATCAATAGATTTGGCTGTCGAACATATCAAGATGAATAACGTTGTAAAGCGCTTTTAATGAGTCATGTGACAGTGTAACGTAATTTGGGTGACATGCGCGATAATGCGCAACTTTTTCAACAGTATCATCACGGGTGTCAAATAAAGGGCTTTTCGAGTTTGATGAGCGGATATTGCAGTAAAGGAATTTTGCTGAGTTACATGACAGTGTAACATGATTTCTCTTGACATGCGCGATAATTTGCTCTTTATCCATATTATCATGGGTATCAAATGATCGGGCTGTCGAATATATGAAGATGAATAAGGTTGTAAAGCGCTTTTGATGAGTCATGTGACAGTGTAACGTAATTTGGGTGGCATGCACGATAATGCGCTACTTTTTCAACAGTATCATCACGGGTTTCAAATAAAGGGCTTTTCGAGTTTAATACGGCGAATATTGCAGTAAAAGGATTTTGCTGAGTTACATGACAGTGTAACATGATTTCTCTTGTCATGCGCGATAATTTGCTCTTTCTTTATCCATATTATCATGGGTATCAAATGATCGTGCTGTCGAACATATCAAGACGAATAAGGTTGTAAAGCGCTTTTGATGAGTCATGTGACAGTGTAACGTAACTTGGGTGGCATGCACGAAAATGCGCTACTTTTGCAACAGTATCATCACGGGTTTCAAATAAAGGGCTTTTCGAGTTTAATAGGGCGAATATTGCAGTAAAAGGATTTTGCTGAGTTACATAACAGTATAACAAGATTTGTCTTGGCAGGCGAGATAATTTGCTCTTTCATTAACCCTATAATCATGTGTATCAATAGATTGGGCTGTCTGAACATATCAAGATGAATAACGTTGTAAAGCGCTTTTGATGAGTTATGTGACAGTGTATGATTTGGGTGATATGCGCGATAATGCGCCACTTTTTCAACAGTATAATCACGGGTGTCAAAAAAAGGGCTTTTCGAGTTTATTAGGCGATTATTGCAGTAAATGAATTTTGCTGAGTTACATGACAGTGTAACATGATTTCTCTTCACATGCGCGATAATTTGCTCTTTCTTTAACCCTATAATCATGTGTATGAATAGATTGGGCTGTCGAACATATCAAGATGAATAACGTTGTAAAGCGCTTTTGATGAGTCATGTGACAGTGTAACGTAATTTGGGTGGCATGCATGATAATGCGCTACTTTTTCAACAGTATAATTACAGGTGTCAAATAAAGGGCTTTTCGAGTTTATTAGGCGATTATTGCAGTAAATGAATTTTGCTGATTTACATGATAGTGTAACATGATTTCTCTTGACATGCGCGATAATTTGCTCTTTCTTCAACCCTATAATCATGTGTATCAATAGATTTGGCTGTCGAACATATCAAGATGAATAACGTAGTAAAGCGCTTTTAATGAGTCATGTGACAGTGTAACGTAATTTGGGTGACATGCGCGATAATGCGCAACTTTTTCAACAGTATCATCACGGGTGTCAAATAAAGGGCTTTTCGAGTTTGATGAGCGGATATTGCAGTAAAGGAATTTTGCTGAGTTACATGACAGTGTAACATGATTTCTCTTGACATGCGCGATAATTTGCTCTTTATCCATATTATCATGGGTATCAAACGATCGGGCTGTCGAACATATGAAGATGAATAAGGTTGTAAAGCGCTTTTGATGAGTCATGTGACAGTGTAACGTAATTTGGGTGGCATGCACGATAATGCGCTACTTTTTCAACAGTATCATCACGGGTTTCAAATAAAGGGCTTTTCGAGTTTAATACGGCGAATATTGCAGTAAAAGGATTTTGCTGAGTTACATGACAGTATAACATGATTTCTCTTGGCAGGCGCGATAATTTACCCTTTCTTTAACCCTATAATCATGTGTATCAATAGATTGGGCTGTCTGAACTTATCAAGATGAATAACGTTGTAAAGCGCTTTTGATGAGTCATGTGACAGTGTAACGTAATTTGCGTGGCATGCACGATAATGCGCTACTTTTCCAACAGTATAATTACGGGTGTCAAATAAAGGGCTTTTCGAGTTTAATAAGGCGAATATTGCAGTAACGGAATTTTGCTGAGTTACATGACAGTGTAACATGATTTCTCTTGACATGCACGATAATTTTCTCTTTCTTTAACCCTATAATCATGTGTATCAATAGATTGGGCTGTCGAACATATCAAGATGTATAACGTTGTAAAGCGCTTTTGATGAGTCATGTGACAGTGTAACGTAATTTGGGTGGCATGCACGATAATGCGCTACTTTTTTAACAATATCATCACGGGTGTCAAATAAAGGGCTTTTTGAGTTTGATAAGGCGAATATTGGAGTAAAGGAATTTTTCTGAGTTACATAGCAGTGCAACATGATTTCTCTTGACATGCGCGATAATTTGCTCTTTCTTTAACCCTATAATCATGTGTATCAATAGATTGGGCTGTTGAACATATCCAGATGAATAACGTTGCAAAGCGCTTTTGGTGAGTCATGTGACAGTGTAACGTAATTTGGGTGACATGCACGATAATGCGCTACTTTTTCACATTATCATCACGGGTGTCAAATAAAGGGCTTTTCGGGTTTAATAAGGCGAATATTGCAATAAAGGAATTTTTCTGAGTTACATGACAGTATACAATGATTTCTCTTGACATGCGCGATAATTTGCTCTTTCTTTAACCCTATAATCATAAGTACTTTCTTCTGGGCGAGTTGGTTCATATTAGCAAAAGGTAAACGACTTGCGCAAAAACGTCTCTTTCTTCATCTACTTTTTGCGCAAGTCGTTTACCTTTTCCTATAATCATGTGTATCAGTAGATTGGGCTGTCGAACATATTGTTACCTGGAAACGCGGTACCAAAGTGATGTGCTCACTGACGAAGAGGACGACACAAAGCGTTGAGAAAGAGGACGACGCTCACAGAGTGGACACTGCACGGCTACTGAAGTCTCAGCGCCGAGTTCAGCCCATCGCAGTGCTGTTACACTAAGTGCATCCCCGTAACATCTTGGTGGTGGTCGCGGGTTCGACACAATCTGACGCTGGGTCTCCGCAGTGGCCGTCACCTCGGAACCGTCACGATGACAACCGACGCGGCTCTATCTACCTCCGCAACCCCAACTGTCGTCGTAGCCCACCCCCGTGACCCTGGCTCATTCTGCGGTACAGATGAGGTCGACGTCGAGGACTGGCTTTCGCTTTATGAGCGTGTTAGCCAGCACAACAGGTGGGACGCCACGCTGATGCTGGCCAATGTCATCTTCTACCTTACTGGCACGGCACGCATTTGGTTCGAAACGCATGAAGCAGAAATACCCTCCTGGGATATTTGCAAACAAAAACTCCGTGACCTGTTCGGAAAACCGGTTGGCCGTCAACTCGCCGCTAAGAGGGACCTCGCCAAACGTGCCCAGACATCTAACGAGCCTTATATTACGTATATACAAGACGTTCTGGCCCTCTGCCGAAAAGTTGATAAAGACATGCCAGAACCTGATAAGGTGGGGCACATCCTGAAAGGCATAGCCGACGATGCCTTCAATCTTCTACTCTGTCGGGACTGTACTACGGTTGACTCCGTTTTGCAGGTTTGTCGACATTTCGAGCAGGCCAAACACAGACGCATTGCACATCGCTTCGATCGGCTCCCCAACACTGCCCCTACCTCCACGTGCGAGGATCTGCCGACCCTAAGGCAACCTTCCAACACTGAAAATGTGACACGCATTGTGCGTCGTGAACTAGAAGCGCTCGCCCCTGCTGCATCCAACCCGCCCTCCTCGGACAGCAACCTAGCGACGATATCCCTCATTCAAGCCGTCGTTCGTCAAGAGGTTGCCAACTTGGGCGTCCCCTGTAGCCACACCGTAGAACAACACAGTTCGAGCTCCGTCCCTCCCATGGTCGCCACCGCTACACCCCGCAACACCTACGCGCCACGCTACCGATACCGCAATCCTGATGAGTGGCGCACCCCTGACGACAGGCCTATCTGTTTCACGTGCTCGCGTATTGGCCACATCGCTCGCCACTGCCGCAGCCGCTGGACATCACCACCTCGACGTTTTCCTTACGTTGACCGCTACTCCAATTACGGTCACCCCCGTTTCACGCCTCGTTATGAGCCGCCCCGCACCGATACTACTCCGCCTCCTCCTGTGTCCAGTCGGTCTCCTTCCCCGCCAGCCCGCCGTTCCCGTTCACCTCTTCCTGGCCGCAGTTCCTCGCCGTCCTCGGCCGGCCGCTTCACGGGAAACTAGCCAATGCAGCTCCCGGAGGTGACGCTGCATTGGTACCCCGACCTGGAAATCCTCTACTGCCCATTTCTTCGCCCTGTAACCTCCTGTCCCTGTTCGTGGATGGTGTTCCCGTCTCTGCCCTCATTGACACTGGTGCCCAAGTCTCGATCATGAGCTCATCGTTTTGCCGCCGCCTCAAGAAAGTACAGACCCCCGCCGCTTCGCCCACCGTTCGTGTTGCCGATGGCAGTACTGCTGCCGTCACTGGGCAGTGCACTGCCCGAGTCACCCTTGCCGGTCATCACATCCCTGTTTTGTTCACTGCCCTCAACTAGTGCCCTCACAATGTGATCCTCGGCCTTGACTTTTTAACGGCCCACTCTGCCCTTATCGACTGCTCCAGCGGCCTTCTTCGTTTGGACCTACCTGTCTGCTCAGAACATCCTCCATCTGCACCCCGCCTTCGCTCCACTGAGTTCGCTCGCCTGCCCCCTGACTCTGCTGTTTACCTACCTCTGTCACCTTTCCCGCCTGTGCCTGACGGTGACTATCTTGCTTGCCCTATCACCGAGGTCTTTCTTGACCGCAACGTCGTTCTCCCTCATCTCATCGTACGCGTTACACAGAACAGCACCTACCTTCCTATCCTGAACTTCAGTCTGTCACCCCAAGTTCTTCCCGAAGGAATATCCCTTGCTACCTTGTCCCCTCTCACAGACTGCACCATTTGTGCACTCACTCCTGGCCCACATTCAAGCGTCCTTCCAACACCCGTACTCTCCACCACAATTACCGACCCTATTTCCGCAATGATTGCCTCTGACCTCAGCCCCGAACACGCTCAGGACCTGCGCAACCTTTTGTTATCCTTCTCCGACATTTTTGACTTTGCTGCCGGTTCTCTGGGCCAAACATCAGTTGTGACTCACCGCATTGACACCGGCGATGCAAAGCCTGTACATCGGAGGCCTTATCGTGTGTCCCTTTCTGAGCGCCAAGTCATCCAGCAGGAGGTCGACAAGATGTTGGGCAACGATATCATCGAACCTTCGAACAGCCCCTGGGCATCTCCTGTCGTGCTCGTTAGAAAGAAAGACGACAGTTGGCGCTTTTGTGTCGACTATCGACATCTGAACAAGATTACAAGGAAAGATGTTTACCCGCTGCCGCGAATAGACGATGCCTTGGACTGTTTACATGGAGCCCGCTACTTTTCCTCCATCGACCTTCGTAGCGGCTACTGGCAGATCTCTGTTGACGAACAAGACCGCGAGAAGACAGCTTTTGTCACACCCGATGGACTTTACCAATTTAAGGTTATGCCTTTTGGACTTTGCAACGCCCCTGCTACGTTTGAACGCATGATGGACTCCTTACTCCGCGGCTTCAAATGGACGACTTGTCTATGTTACTTGGATGACGTGATTGTCTTCTCGCCCTCGTTCGAAAGCCATCTTAGTCGCCTTTCTTCCATCTTGGCACTTTTCCGCCGTGCCGGACTTCAACTGAACTCAAAGAAGTGCAGTTTTGGTCGCCGCGAACTTAAAGTGCTTGGCCATTTGGTGAATGCCACCGGCGTGCAACCCGATCCCGACAAAGTTCGCGCTGTCAGTGCGTTTCCATGTCCCCGTTCACCCCGTGATGTCCGCAGCTTTATAGGACTGTGTTCTTATTTTCGCCGGTTCGTCCCAAACTTTGCCGCTGTTGCTCGTTCTCTCACCAATCTGCTGAAGAAAGGCGTTCCTTTCTCATGGGGACCAGAACAGGCTAACGCATTCTCCACCCTCATCGCTATTCTCACCAATCCTCCTGTGTTGGCCCATTTCAACCCGTCTGCCCCGACGGAACTTCGCACCGACGCCAGTGGCCACGGGATTGGTGCCATTCTTGCACAGCGACAACGCGGCCAACATTGCGTTATTGCCTACGCCAGTCGTCTCCTGTCATCAGCAGAACAGAACTATTCTATTACGGAACGGGAGTGCCTGGCTCTCGTTTGGGCCGTTGGAAAATTCAGACCCTATTTGTTTGGCCGACCCTTCACTGTAATTACCGATCACCACGCCTTATGTTGGCTCTCTTCCCTGAAGGATCCTGCTGGCCGCCTCGGCCGCTGGGCACTGCGCTTGCAGGAGTATACCTTTTCCGTTGAATACAAATCCGGTCGGCTTCACCAGGATGCAGACTGCCTGTCCCGTTATCCCGTCGATCCCCCTTCCTCTACTGACCATGAGTCGGACCCCTGGGTCTTCTCTATATCGGACTTTTCCCACATAGCCGACGAACAGCGGTTGGACCCAACCCTCAGTTCTCTCATCGACCGCCTCCGCACACACAGCCGTGACTCTTCCCTCGCCCTGTTCTTCCTTCATGGGAATACGCTATACCGCCGCAACATGCGACCTGATGGTGCTGAGCACTTGCTGGTCGTTCCCCAACACCTACGCTCCGCCGTTCTCGAACAAATGCACGACGCTCCTACAGCTGGTCATCTTGGCCTCTCACGCACATACGACCGCGTGCGCCGGCGTTTCTTCTGGCCTGGACTCTACCGCTCTGTCCAACGTTATGTAGCCGCTTGCGACCTCTGTCAACGCCGGAAGAAACCCCCTGTGCTACCACCTGGACACCTGCCGCCGATTGCTATCCCGACTGAGCCATTTTCTCGTGTTGGCTTTGACCTCCTAGGGCCCTTCCCCGAGTCCTTGTCGGGAAACAAATGGATCGCTGTGGCCACCGATTATGCCACGCGGTACGTGATCACTCGCGCCATTCCAACCAGCTGCGCCACAGACGTTGCTGACTTCCTTTTGTACGACGTCATACTACACCATGGTGCTCCCCGTCAACTCCTTACCGACCGTGGCCGCTGTTTCCTTTCCCGAGTTGTTGAGGAAATACTTCGTTCTTGCTCCGTTCGGCACAAGTTCACCACTGCGTATCACCCTCAGACGAACGGCCTTACGGAGCGTCTTAACCGCACACTCACCGACATGCTCGCAATGTACGTATCCGACAGTCATCGCGACTGGGATATTAGTCTGCCATTTGTCACCTTTGCATATAACTCTTCGCGTCATGACACTGCTGGGTACTCTCCATTCTATCTTCTCTTTGGAAGAGACCCCTTACTGCCCTTCGACACTTTGCTCTCCGCCGCTAACCCCGTCACAACCTATGCCCGCGATACCATCGCCCGAGCCGACGCTGCTCGCCAGATTGCTCGTCAGAATCTCACCATCTCTCAAGAAACTCAAAAACGCCGCTACGACGCTCACCACCGCGATGTGCACTACCCTCCCGGATCTCTGGTGTTGCTCTGGCTTCCGTGCCGTCGTGTGGGGTTGTGTCAAAAACTTCTGCCCCACTACACAGGTCCTTACCGTGTACTACGCCCAGTGACCGACGTTACCTATGAGATTTCACCGCTCCACCCAAAGTCACCGACTGCTACACCCACTTCCGAAATCGTACATGTCGCCCGCCTAAAGCCATATTACTCCCCCTCCTCATCGCACGCCTAATACGCACCGGGACGTTGCCTTTTGCCGAGGGGGGTAGTGTTACCTGGAAACGCGGTACCAAAGTGATGTGCTCACTGACGAAGAGGACGACACAAAGCGTTGAGAAAGAGGACGACGCTCACAGAGTGGACACTGCACGGCTACTGAAGTCTCAGCGCCGAGTTCAGCCCATCGCAGTGCTGTTACATTAAGTGCATCCCCGTAACAATATCAAGATGAATAACGTTGTAAAGCGCTTTTAATGAGTCATGTGACAGTGTAACGTAATTTGGGTGACATGCGCGATAAGGCGCTACTTTTTCAACAGTATCATCACGGGTGTCAAATAAAGGACTTTTCGAGTTTGATAAGGCGGATATTGCAGTAAAGGAATTTTGCTGAGTTACATGACAGTGTAACATGAGTTCTCTTGACATGCGCGATAATTTGCTCTTTCTTTATCCATATTATCATGGGTATCAAATAATCGGGCTGTCGAACATATCAAGACGAATAAGGTTGTAAAGCGCTTTTGATGAGTCATGTGACAGTGTAACGTAATTTGGGTGGCATGCACGAAAATGCGCTACTTTTTCAACAGTATCATCACGGGTGTCAAATAAAGGGCTTTTCGAGTTTAATAAGGCGAATATTGCAGTAAAGGAATTTTGCTGAGTTACATGGCAGTGTAACATGATTTCTCTTGACATGCGCGATAATTTGCTCTTTCTTTAACCCTATAATCATGTGTATCAATAGATTGGACTGTCGAACATATCCAGATGAATAGCGTTGTAAATCGCTTTTGATGAGTCATCTGACAGTGTAACGTAATTCGGGTGGCATGCACGATAATCCGCTACTTTTTCAACATTATCATCACGGGTGTCAAATAAAATGCTTTTCGAGTTTAATAAGGCGAATATTGCAATAAAGAAATTTTGCTGAGTTACATGACAGTGTAACATGATTTCTATTGACATGCGCGATAATGTGCTGTTTCTTTAACCCTATATTCATGTGTATCAATAGATTGTCTGTCGAACGTATCAAGACGAATAACGTTGTAAAGCGCTTTTGATGAGTCATGTGACAGTGTAACGTAATTTGGGTGGCATGCACGATAATGCACTACTTTTTCAACAGTATCATCACGGGTGTCAAATAAAGGGCTTTTCGAGTTTAATAAGGCGAATATTGCAGTAAAAGGATTTTGCTGAGTTACATGACAATATAACATGTGTTCTCTTGGCAGGCGCGATAATTTGCTCTTTCTTTAACCCTATAATCATGTGTATCAATAGATTGGGCTGTCTGAACATATCAAGATGAATAACGTTGTAAAGCGCTTTTGATGAGTTATGTGACAGTGTATAATTTAGGTGACATGCGCGATAATGCGCCGCTTTTTCAACAGTATAATCACGGGTGTCAAATAAAGGGCTTTTCGAGTTTTATAAGGCGGATATTGCAGTAAAGGAATTTTGCTGAGTTACATGACAGTGTAACATGATTTCTCTTGACATGCGCGATAATTTGCTCTTTCTTTAACCCTATAATCATGTGTATCAATAGATTGGGCTGTCGAACATATCAAGATGAATAACGTTGTAAAGCGCTTTTAATGAGTCATGTGACAGTGTAACGTAATTTGGGTGACATGCGCGATAAGGCGCTACTTTTTCAACAGTATCATCACGGGTGTCAAATAAAGGGCTTTTCGAGTTTGATAAGGCGGATATTGCAGTAAAGGAATTTTGCTGAGTTACATGACAGTGTAACATGAGTTCTCTTGACATGCGCGATAATTTGCTCTTTCTTTATCCATATTATCATGGGTATCAAATGATCGGGCTGTCGAACATATCAAGACGAATAAGGTTGTAAAGCGCTTTTGATGAGTCATGTGACAGTGTAACGTAATTTGGGTGGCATGCACGATAATGCGCTACTTTTGCAACAGTATCATCACGGGTTTCAAATAAAGGGCTTTTCGAGTTTAATAGGGCGAATATTGCAGTAAAAGGATTTTGCTGAGTTACATAACAGTATAACAAGATTTGTCTTGGCAGGCGAGATAATTTGCTCTTTCATTAACCCTATAATCATGTGTATCAATAGATTGGGCTGTCTGAACATATCAAGATGAATAACGTTGTAAAGCGCTTTTGATGAGTCATGTGACAGTGTAACGTAATTTGGGTGGCATGCATGATAATGCGCTACTTTTTCAACAGTATAATTACAGGTGTCAAATAAAGGGCTTTTCGAGTTTATTAGGCGTTTATTGCAGTAAAGAAATTTTGCTGATTTACATGATAGTGTAACATGATTTCTCTTGACATGCGCGATAATTTGCTCTTTCTTCAACCCTATAATCATGTGTATCAATAGATTTGGCTGTCGAACATATCAAGATGAATAACGTTGTAAAGCGCTTTTAATGAGTCATGTGACAGTGTAACGTAATTTGGGTGACATGCGCGATAATGCGCAACTTTTTCAACAGTATCATCACGGGTGTCAAATAAAGGGCTTTTCGAGTTTGATGAGCGGATATTGCAGTAAAGGAATTTTGCTGAGTTACATGACAGTGTAACATGATTTCTCTTGACATGCGCGATAATTTGCTCTTTATCCATATTATCATGGGTATCAAATGATCGGGCTGTCGAACATATGAAGATGAATAAGGTTGTAAAGCGCTTTTGATGAGTCATGTGACAGTGTAACGTAATTTGGGTGGCATGCACGATAATGCGCTACTTTTTCAACAGTATCATCACGGGTTTCAAATAAAGGGCTTTTCGAGTTTAATATGGCGAATATTGCAGTAAAAGGATTTTGCTGAGTTACATGACAGTATAACATGATTTCTCTTGGCAGGCGCGATAATTTGCTCTTTCTTTAACCCTATAATCATGTGTATCAATAGATTGGGCTGTCTGAACTTATCAAGATGAATAACGTTGTAAAGCGCTTTTGATGAGTCATGTGACAGTGTAACGTAATTTGCGTGGCATGCACGATAATGCGCTACTTTTCCAACAGTATAATTACGGGTGTCAAATAAAGGGCTTTTCGAGTTTAATAAGGCGAACATTGCAGTAAAGGAATTTTGCTGAGTTACATGACAGTGTAACATGATTTCTCTTGACATGCACAATAATTTGCTCTTTCTTTAACCCTATAATCATGTGTATCAATAGATTGGGCTGTCGAACATATCCAGATGAATAACGTTGCAAAGCGCTTTTGATGAGTCTTGTGACAGTGTAACGTAATTTGGGTGGCATGCACGATAATGCGCTACTTTTCCAACAGTATAATTACGGGTGTCAAATAAAGGGCTTTTCGAGTTTAATATGGCGAATATTGCAGTAAAAGGATTTTGCTGAGTTACATGACAGTATAACATGATTTCTCTTGGCAGGCGCGATAATTTGCTCTTTCTTTAACCCTATAATCATGTGTATCAAAAGATTGGGCTGTCGAAAATATCAAGATGTATAACGTTGTAAAGCGCTTTTGATGAGTCATGTGACAGTGTAACGTAATTTGGGTGGCATGCACGATAATGCGCTACTTTTTCAACAATATCATCACGGGTGTCAAATAAAGGGCTTTTTGAGTTTGATAAGGCGAATATTGGAGTAAAGGAATTTTTCTGAGTTACATAGCAGTGCAACATGATTTCTCTTGACATGCGCGATAATTTGCTCTTTCTTTAACCCTATAATCATGTGTATCAATAGATTGGGCTGTCGAACATATCCAGATGAATAACGTTGCAAAGCGCTTTTGGTGAGTCATGTGACAGTGTAACGTAATTTGGGTGACATGCACGATAATGCGCTACTTTTTCACATTATCATCACGGGTGTCAAATAAAGGGCTTTTCGGGTTTAATAAGGCGACTATTGCAATAAAGGAATTTTTCTGAGTTACATGACAGTATAACATGATTTCTCTTGACATGCGCGATAATTTGCTCTTTCTTTAACCCTATAATCATAAGTACTTTCTTCTGGGCGAGTTGGTTCATATTAGCAAAAGGTAAACGACTTGCGCAAAAACGTCTCTTTCTTCATCTACTTTTTGCGCAAGTCGTTTACCTTTTCCTATAATCATGTGTATCAATAGATTGGGCTGTCGAACATATTGTTACCTGGAAACGCGGTACCAAAGTGATGTGCTCACTGACGAAGAGGACGACACAAAGCGTTGATAAAGAGGACGACGCTCACAGAGTGGACACTGCACGGCTACTGAAGTCTCAGCGCCGAGTTCAGCCCATCGCAGTGCTGTTACATTAAGTGCATCCCCGTAACATCTTGGTGGAGGTCGCGGGTTCGACACAATCTGGCGCTGGATCTCCGCAGTGGCCGTCACCTCGGAACCGTCACGATGACAACCGACGCGGCTCCATCTACCTCCGCAATCCCAACTGTCGTCGTAGCCCACCCCCGTGACCCTGGCTCATTCTGCGGTACAGATGAGGTCGACGTCGAGGATTGGCTTTCGCTTTATGAGCGTGTTAGCCAGCACAACAGGTGGGACGCCACGCTGATGCTGGCCAATGTCATCTTCTACCTTACTGGCATGGCACGCGTTTGGTTCGAAACGCATGAAGCAGAAATACCCTCCTGGGATATTTGCAAACAAAAACTCCGTGACCTGTTCGGAAAACCGGTTGGCCGTCAACTCGCCGCTAAGAGGGACCTCGCCAAACGTGCCCAGACATCTACCGAGCCTTATATTACGTATATACAAGACGTTCTGGCCCTCTGCCGAAAAGTTGATAAAGACATGCCAGAACCTGATAAGGTGGGGCACATCCTGAAAGGCATAGCCGACGATGCCTTCAATCTTCTACTCTGTCGGGACTGTACTACGGTTGACTCCGTTTTGCAGGTTTGTCGACATTTCGAGCAGGCCAAACACAGACGCATTGCACATCGCTTCGATCGGCTCCCCAACACTGCCCCTACCTCCACGTGCGAGGATCTGCCGACCCTAAGGCAACCTTCCAACACTGAAAATGTGACACGCATTGTGCGTCGTGAACTAGAAGCGCTCGCCCCTGCTGCATCCAACCCGCCCTCCTCGGACAGCAACCTAGCGACGATATCCCTCATTCAAGCCGTCGTTCGTCAAGAGGTTGCCAACTTGGGCGTCCCCTGTAGCCACACCGTAGAACAACACAGTTCGAGCTCCGTCCCTCCCATGGTCGCCACCGCTACACCCCGCAACACCTACTACGCGCCACGCTACCGATACCGCAATCCTGATGAGTGGCGCACCCCTGACGACAGGCCTATCTGTTTCACGTGCTCGCGTATTGGCCACATCGCTCGCCACTGCCGCAGCCGCTGGACATCACCACCTCGACGTTTTCCTTACGTTGACCGCTACTCCAATTACGGTCACCCCCGTTTCACGCCTCGTTATGAGCCGCCCCGCACCGATACTACTCCGCCTCCTCCTGTGTCCAGTCGGTCTCCTTCCCCGCCAGCCCGCCGTTCCCGTTCACCTCTTCCTGGCCGCAGTTCCTCGCCGTCCTCTGCCGGCCGCTTCAGGGAAACTAGCCAATGCAGCTCCCGGAGGTGACGCTGCATTGGTACCCCGACCTGGAAATCCTCTACTGCCCATTTCTTCGCCCTGTAACCTCCTGTCCCTGTTCGTGGATGGTGTTCCCGTCTCTGCCCTCATTGACACTGGTGCCCAAGTCTCGATCATGAGCTCATCGTTTTGCCGCCGCCTCAAGAAAGTACAGACCCCCGCCGCTTCGCCCACCGTTCGTGTTGCCGATGGCAGTACTGCTGCCGTCACTGGGCAGTGCACTGCCCGAGTCACCCTTGCCGGTCATCACATCCCTGTTTTGTTCACTGCCCTCAACCAGTGCCCTCACAATGTGATCCTCGGCCTTGACTTTTTAACGGCCCACTCTGCCCTTATCGACTGCTCCAGCGGCCTTCTTCGTTTGGACCTACCTGTCTGCTCAGAACATCCTCCATCTGCACCCCGCCTTCGCTCCACTGAGTTCGCTCGCCTGCCCCCTGACTCTGCTGTTTACCTACCTCTGTCACCTTTCCCGCCTGTGCCTGACGGTGACTATCTTGCTTGCCCTATCACCGAGGTCTTTCTTGACCGCAACGTCGTTCTTCCTCATCTCATCGTACGCGTTACACAGAACAGCACCTACCTTCCTATCCTGAACTTCAGTCTGTCACCCCAAGTTCTTCCCGAAGGAATATCCCTTGCTACCTTGTCCCCTCTCACAGACTGCACCATTTGTGCACTCACTCCTGGCCCACATTCAAGCGTCCTTCCAACACCCGTACTCTCCACCACAATTACCGACCCTATTTCCGCAATGATTGCCTCTGACCTCAGCCCCGAACACGCTCAGGACCTGCGCAACCTTTTGTTATCCTTCTCCGACATTTTTGACTTTGCTGCCGGTTCTCTGGGCCAAACATCAGTTGTTACTCACCGCATTGACACCGGCGATGCAAAGCCTGTACATCGGAGGCCTTATCGTGTGTCCCTTTCTGAGCGCCAAGTCATCCAGCAGGAGGTCGACAAGATGTTGGGCAACGATATCATCGAACCTTCGAACAGCCCCTGGGCATCTCCTGTCGTGCTCGTTAGAAAGAAAGACGGCAGTTGGCGCTTTTGTGTCGACTATCGACATCTGAACAAGATTACAAGGAAAGATGTTTACCCGCTGCCGCGAATAGACGATGCCTTGGACTGTTTACATGGAGCCCGCTACTTTTCCTCCATCGACCTTCGTAGCGGCTACTGGCAGATCTCTGTTGACGAACAAGACCGCGAGAAGACAGCTTTTGTCACACCCGATGGACTTTACCAATTTAAGGTTATGCCTTTTGGACTTTGCAACGCCCCTGCTACGTTTGAACGCATGATGGACTCCTTACTCCGCGGCTTCAAATGGACGACTTGTCTATGTTACTTGGATGACGTGATTGTCTTCTCGCCCTCGTTCGAAAGCCATCTTAGTCGCCTTTCTTCCATCTTGGCACTTTTCCGCCGTGCCGGACTTCAACTGAACTCAAAGAAGTGCAGTTTTGGTCGCCGCGAACTTAAAGTGCTTGGCCATTTGGTGAATGCCACCGGCGTGCAACCCGATCCCGACAAAGTTCGCGCTGTCAGTGCGTTTCCATGTCCCCGTTCACCCCGTGATGTCCGCAGCTTTATAGGACTGTGTTCTTATTTTCGCCGGTTCGTCCCAAACTTTGCCGCTGTTGCTCGTTCTCTCACCAATCTGCTGAAGAAAGGCGTTCCTTTCTCATGGGGACCAGAACAGGCTAACGCATTCTCCACCCTCATCGCTATTCTCACCAATCCTCCTGTGTTGGCCCATTTCAACCCGTCTGCCCCGACGGAACTTCGCACCGACGCCAGTGGCCACGGGATTGGTGCCATTCTTGCACAGCGACAACGCGGCCAACATTGCGTTATTGCCTACGCCAGTCGTCTCCTGTCATCAGCAGAACAGAACTATTCTATTACGGAACGGGAGTGCCTGGCTCTCGTTTGGGCCGTTGGAAAATTCAGACCCTATTTGTTTGGCCGACCCTTCACTGTAATTACCGATCACCACGCCTTATGTTGGCTCTCTTCCCTGAAGGATCCTGCTGGCCGCCTCGGCCGCTGGGCACTGCGCTTGCAGGAGTATACCTTTTCCGTTGAATACAAATCCGGTCGGCTTCACCAGGATGCAGACTGTCTGTCCCGTTATCCCGTCGATCCCCCTTCCTCTACTGACCATGAGTCGGACCCCTGGGTCTTCTCTATATCGGACTTTTCCCACATAGCCGACGAACAGCGGTTGGACCCAACCCTCAGTTCTCTCATCGACCGCCTCCGCACACACAGCCGTGACTCTTCCCTCGCCCTGTTCTTCCTTCATGGGAATACGCTATACCGCCGCAACATGCGACCTGATGGTGCTGAGCACTTGCTGGTCGTTCCCCAACACCTACGCTCCGCCGTTCTCGAACAAATGCACGACGCTCCTACAGCTGGTCATCTTGGCCTCTCACGCACATACGACCGCGTGCGCCGGCGTTTCTTCTGGCCTGGACTCTACCGCTCTGTCCAACGTTATGTAGCCGCTTGCGACCTCTGTCAACGCCGGAAGAAACCCCCTGTGCTACCACCTGGACACCTGCCGCCGATTGCTATCCCGACTGAGCCATTTTCTCGTGTTGGCCTTGACCTCCTAGGGCCCTTCCCCGAGTCCTTGTCGGGAAACAAATGGATCGCTGTGGCCACCGATTATGCCACGCGGTACGTGATCACTCGCGCCATTCCAACCAGCTGCGCCACAGACGTTGCTGACTTCCTTTTGTACGACGTCATACTACACCATGGTGCTCCCCGTCAACTCCTTACCGACCGTGGCCGCTGTTTCCTTTC
Source organism: Amblyomma maculatum (assembly GCF_055883805.1). Classification (NCBI taxonomy): domain Eukaryota; kingdom Metazoa; phylum Arthropoda; class Arachnida; order Ixodida; family Ixodidae; genus Amblyomma; species Amblyomma maculatum. The sequence goes on along the minus strand of NC_139354.1, from coordinate 125,355,367 downwards.
CCGAGTTGTTGAGGAAATACTTCGTTCTTGCTCCGTTCGGCACAAGTTCACCACTGCGTATCACCCTCAGACGAACGGCCTTACGGAGCGTCTTAACCGCACACTCACCGACATGCTCGCAATGTACGTATCCGACAGTCATCGCGACTGGGATATTAGTCTGCCATTTGTCACCTTTGCATATAACTCTTCGCGTCATGACACTGCTGGGTACTCTCCATTCTATCTTCTCTTTGGAAGAGACCCCTTACTGCCCTTCGACACTTTGCTCTCCGCCGCTAGCCCCGTCACAACCTATGCCCGCGATACCATCGCCCGAGCCGACGCTGCTCGCCAGATTTCTCGTCAGAATCTCACCATCTCTCAAGAAACTCAAAAACGCCGCTACGACGCTCACCACCGCGATGTGCACTACCCTCCCGGATCTCTGGTGTTGCTCTGGCTTCCGTGCCGTCGTGTGGGGTTGTGTCAAAAACTTCTGCCCCACTACACAGGTCCTTACCGTGTACTACGCCCAGTGACCGACGTTACCTATGAGATTTCACCGCTCCACCCAAAGTCACCGACTGCTACACCCACTTCCGAAATCGTACATGTCGCCCGCCTAAAGCCATATTACTCCCCCTCCACATCGCACGCCTAATACGCACCGGGACGTTGCCTTTTGCCGAGGGGGGTAGTGTTACCTGGAAACGCGGTACCAAAGTGATGTGCTCACTGACGAAGAGGACGACACAAAGCGTTGAGAAAGAGGACGACGCTCACAGAGTGGACACTGCACGGCTACTGAAGTCTCAGCGCCGAGTTCAGCCCATCGCAGTGCTGTTACATTAAGTGCATCCCCGTAACAATATCAAGATGAATAACGTTGTAAAGCGCTTTTGATGAGTCATGTGACAGTGTAACGCAATTTTGGATGCATGCACGATAATGCGCTGCTTTTTCAACAGTATCATCACGGGTGTCAAATAAAGGGCTTTTCGAGTTTATTAAGGCGAATATTGCAGTAAAAGGATTTTGCTGAGTTACATGGCAGTATAAAATGATTTCTCTGGGCAGGTGCGATAATTTGCTCTTTCTTTAACCCTGTAATCATGTGTATCAATAGATTGCGCTGTCTGAACATATCAAGATGATTAACGTTGTAAAGAGCTTTTGATGAGTTATGTGACAGTGTATGATTTGGGTGACATGCGCGATAATGCGCCACTTTTTCAACAGTATAATTACGGGTGTCAAATAAAGGGCTTTTCGAGTTTAATAAGGCGAATATTGCAGAAAAGGCATTTTGCTGATTTACATGACAGTATAACATGATTTCTCTTGGCAGACGCTATAATTTGCTCTTTCTTTAACCCTATAATCATGTGTATCAATATATTGGGCTGTCGAACATATCAATATGAATAACGTTGTAAAGCGCTTTTGATGAGTTATGTGACAGTGTATGATTTGGGTGACATGAGCGATAATGCGCCACTTTTTCAACAGTATAATTACGGCTGTCAAATAAAGGGCTTTTCGAGTTTAATAAGGCGAATATTGCAGAAAAGGCATTTTGCTGATTTACATGACAGTATAACATGATTTCTCTTGGCAGACGCTATAATTTGCTCTTTCTTTAACCCTGTAATCATGTGTATCAATAGATTGCGCTGTCTGAACATATCAAGATGATTAACGTTGTAAAGAGCTTTTGATGAGTTATGTGACAGTGTATGATTTGGGTGACATGCGCGATAATGCGCCACTTTTTCAACAGTATAATTACGGGTGTCAAATAAAGGGCTTTTCGAGTTTAATAAGGCGAATATTGCAGAAAAGGCATTTTGCTGATTTACATGACAGTATAACATGATTTCTCTTGGCAGACGCTATAATTTGCTCTTTCTTTAACCCTATAATCATGTGTATCAATATATTGGGCTGTCGAACATATCAATATGAATAACGTTGTAAAGCGCTTTTGATGAGTTATGTGACAGTGTATGATTTGGGTGACATGAGCGATAATGCGCCACTTTTTCAACAGTATAATTACGGCTGTCAAATAAAGGGCTTTTCGAGTTTAATAAGGCGAATATTGCAGTAAAGGAATTTTGCTGAGTTACATGACAGTGTAACATGATTTCTCTTGACGCGCGATAATTTGCTTTTTCTTTAACCCTATTATCATGAGTATCAAATGATCGGGCTGTCTGAACATATCAAGATGAATGAGGTTGTAAAGCGCTTTTGATGAGTCATGTGACAGTGTAACGTAATTTGGGTGACATGCACGATAATGCGCTACTTCTTCAACAGTATCATCACGGGGGTCAAATAAAGGGCTTTTCGAGTTTAATAAGGCGAATATTGCAGTAAAACGATTTCTGAGTTACTTGACTGTGTAACGTGATTTCCCTTGACATGCGCGATAATTTTGTTTTTCTTTAACCCTATTTTCATGGGTATTAAATGTTAGGGCTGTCTGAACATATCAAGATGAATAAGGTTGTAAAGCGCTTTTGATGAGTCATGTGACAGTAACATGATTTGGGTGACATGCGCGATATTGCGCCACTTTTTTCAACAGTATCATCACGGGAGTCAAATAAAGGGCTTTTCGAGTTTAATAAGGCGAATATTGCAGTAAAACGATTTTGCTAAGTTACATGACAGTGTAACATAATTTCTCTTGATACGCGCGGTAATTTGCTTTTTCTTTAACTCTATAATCATGGATACCAAATGATTGGGCTTTCTGAGCGTATTAAGATGAATAATGTTGTAAACCGATTTTGGTGAGTCATGTGACAGTGTAACGTGACTTGGTGTGGCATGTGCAATAATGCGGCCCTTTAATAATGCGCCACTGTGCAGTAGGCATCCATAAAAGCTATTGCAGTATAGGTATACCATAGCATCAGTTTTCAAAACTTGTGTTATTTGGGTCCCTTTTTTTCACTGTGTTTCTTGCAGCTGGAGTACTTGCTAGCTTCGAGATAGTGGCGAGAATTCTGCTTGGCGGTTTTTCAGGAGTAGTTCTCGTATTCCGCTCGGGGGTGCACACCACGATCGAGATTATCAGCGTAATGTCCTAATAGCTAAATTTCGCAGTTTTCATTTCTATATAAAGACTGCGATCTTTTACATCAAAATTGAAACGCTCGTGGGCTTAAACATCTTAAAGAGTATAAATTTAATAATATGCTACTATCCAGGGGAATCTTCGAAAGTTGCGATTTTCTGCTAGAGCGCCGCTATTACGGATTCAGTGGCCGCTTTTTGGGATGTTTGTGATGCTTAAATTTTGCAGGGACGCTATTTGGATACGCCTCTCGAGCGGGTTTAAAGTGGAGATAAAAACTGATATCATGCAAATAATATGTCAGCAAGAGAGGGTCGGAACTGTGCTTCGAACCTGTTCAAAAGGATCACTTCGATTATATCGGCTCAGGTTCAGTTCTAAGTTGGCGCAAAAAAATTAGTGTTTGCTCTCTTCATATTTCCAACGAAAATTTGGGTTCGCTTCCGGGTTGCGGTTTGCTTCCAGTTTCGCCTCGATAAAGTCCTTTTCCCCATTAATCTTGTAGCGGACGGTTGTGATTTCGCCTCATGCGCGATGAAACCAGGGCCGGCTTGCACGATAAAGTCCGAGCTAAGTCCAGACTTAAATGGTGTCTTTAGAAAGACAAGCTTATTTAAGACGGCTCTTGTTCCGAACGTCGAACGCTTCGGGTTCATGTTCACCAGAGTGGCTTCCCAGAACGGCCTCAGCAACCACTTGGGGCATTTTTCCTCGTAACACAATCTTAAGCCGCAAAAAGAAATGGCACGGATTTTACACAACGCAAAATTGACAGAATGTGTACATCTTACAGCAGGGAGAGTGCCAGCGCATTCCTGTATTTCCCTAATTTCTCTACTTAGACACCTGGCGTCCTTGTGTCTTAACCAAGACAGCACTAGAGTCGTAATCATACAAGCGACTTATTCTAGTCAGGAGTGAAGCCCAGTCTTGACTCCAGTCTTAAGCGTCCATGCTAGTGGCCTATTCTTTAGACTCCAGTTAAGTCTGGACTTAGCTAAGACAGTCTTAAGATCGTTTTGTGCAAGCGGGCCCAGGTAAGCACCACCGCCAAACTTACTGCACAGCAAATGGAGATAACTATGCCCATTCTTTGTGCTCTATTTCCCGGCAAACATTATGCGATACGAGTTCAATGAACTTGCAGAGTGCGTACATTCATGTTACAAAGTAGCTTCCGCTCGCGTTTCAAGTACAGTGGAGCGTAATGGCAGGAGAAAAGGGCGCACTTGAGTCATAAGACTTGTGCTTGAGATTTATCTTTTCATGCAGTTGCTTTGAGGAGAATATGCAGATAGTTGACATTTCGCTGGACGGAACCTAGCCTCCAGTGGTTAATGTTGCAGGTATTTAGACCTGATTAGCTTGCTTATGTTTTGAGCAGTCATTGTCGGTGTCCTCGATACCCAGGCTTCTATTACACCGCTCAAAAGTGGAGAAACTAAAATCCCCTGCTGAATACTTGTGAAAAATAAAGTACAAACAACGGCTTAAAAATGGAAGCAAATAACTCATGTCTAGTTTCGTAAGCTCATCTTGAGAGCGGTTCAAAATACATCCTTATAGGCGGAGCTTGTGTCTCTGATATTTTTTTTTTGTAATTAAATGGCCTATTATTGCTATTTTCAGAGCAAGCATATTCATTCCCACTCACTAACATTACAAGACAACCCATCCGCCGCTGCGTTTTTGGTAGCACGTGTTATTAATCGTTGCTACTTATATATGTGATCGAATCGCTGGAGGTTTGGCAGAATTTCAACAATGACATCAGTGAACCTTTGCCGAGTGTAAAGCCTTGCACAGTCACTGTACATCCTAGGAAACAGAACCGCACATTGAAGATAATAATTTGCGTCACTCGCCGCTAACCTGCCTGTGAAGGTTTTTTGCACAGTGTCATCGTACTCAGTTTATCTCAGGGGGGATACTTGTGTAAGTACTGCCTGTAGAGGATGGTATTGGACGTGATTAGCAAGAAATGGCTATCGCTTGAACTCTCGTGTTTTGGTGCTTGGTGAAGACCTAAACTATCATAAGGATTTCAGAAAAATGGACAATACGCCTTTGGTTTTGGCATAATAAAAACGGAGACGAACATTGCTACCGAAGGGTTTCTGCTACATATCGGCTCTTCTTGAAATGGGTTTTGAAAGGTGTTTGGTCTGGAGGCCGGCAGCGTGATAATTGCAGCCACGAATTGCCATTTTGGGTGCGAAATAACTGATTTTTTGAACATCATTTTATCTAGGTTTTTTTTAATAACGTTTGCTTGATTTCGTCGAGCTTAGACTCGTTTTTTTACGACTTTTGCCTTGAATAAGTGAATGCAGAAGCCATGCGTCGTCTGGTGATACGTTTACGGGTATTCTACTTTGAGAAGTTGCTGCTAACAGTGAACTTAGGATTCTTGGAATATATTCTGCTCGATATCCCGTTCGCGGACGAAATATACCCACGGACTTTAGATTGCGGGGGCATGCTAGCAGTTCTTCATATCGATAAAAGATTTCTGTTCAATTTCTGTGTCAAGTTCCATCATAATATTCTCAGCCTAACCCGCGCAAGCTGGATGACCACGTTTTGCACATCATGCCTAAAAGTGCCTTTAAGGCGTTGTGTGTATTAACTTGTTGCGATTCGTTTGAGCCGCTACGTGCAAACTTGAATCGCAGTTCTGAGCCTAACCCGCGCAAGCTGGATGACCGCGTTATGCACATCATGCCTAGAAGTGCCTGTAAGGCTTTGTGTGTATTAACTTGTTGCGATTCGTTTGAGCCGCTACGTGCAAACTTGATTCGCAGTTCTGAGCCTAACCCGCGCAAAAGGGGGGTCAATTGTTGGGCAACTTGTGGTGGATTCATTACTGACATTATGCAAACACTTCATATAAAAACGAATGTTTGTACCTCGAACGGTGACATTGATTAGGTACACTTTAAGGGCCTTTATAATTCAGAGCAATATTGCTACTCTTGAATGCAGCATTCATCCATACGGCATGATAAGAATGAGTTTCTGCCATGTGCAGAAGCACTCACTTAACTTTTCAGGGACAGTGATCTTTACCCGGGAGCTGTACGCTGCAGTCGTTTTACAGTTGTTGAGCGTGGTAAACTGGCATACAGCTGATTACAGCTCGCTTGTAACCGAGATGTTCTGCTGGTAGTTGACTCTTAAAAGTGGAAAACTCAGCGAAGTCGGCTAAACAATGATTCCTAATTTCGTTTACAAAATATATACAGTGGTATGCAAGACTGGTATACAACATGCAGCCGGCGATGGAGCTGGGCGAAACTTCACCGAAATGATATCTTGCGACAGCAACACTTGCATGTCGATAAAATCGGACACCACCACGACTGTCTCAATCCGAGAGAGCTATGACTAGATGGCGTTCAAATGCAGCTAACCTAATTTTCGATACCGGCTGCGTGTTGTGTACCACTTTTGCTCACAATTGTAGATCGGAACATCATACCATTTACATATTGGGCTCAAGAAAGCAAACAAGTGCCTAAACGGCCCATAAAAATGTTTACCTCTATCAAGGAGGGGTGGTAACTAATTTAATCTGATTTGAATGTAAAAGCGGTAAATTGTGAGCGCGGTGCCCAATTTTTCACTTTTTTCATTTATATAGGCCCATCATCTGAATCGCTCGGCTCTACTCAGAACATGACGCGCTGCTTGCCAGGTTATCCTGGAAGAACAGACATTTGTAAAGCCGTGTCCTAAATGTGGCGGAGTTGCTATTCGCCTACCAAACCTCTGGCATTAGCCCCACCAACCGTCCTCCCTGGAGCTCGGTTCTGGCTTTCGTTTGCATGTACGGCACTCCGATAAGGATGAGGGCAACGGTATTCGCTCACCCCTGACGTCTACAGCTGCTGCTGCGGCTCCCCCTGCTCGGACAATAACAAGCCGCCAACGCGATCCACAGATCTTTGCCTGATTCGGGTTGAAGATATAGACGATTCGTTCGACAACACCAACAGAGTCAATGCATTTAACCACTGGGATTACCCTTACAAACCGCTGAACACTGTCTTTTACTTGGCCGACGTCGCGAAACCCTCGTTCCTCAATCATGAGGACGGTATCGGTGACATATGCCGAGATTCACAGACTAGCTAAAGAACATTTAGGGTACGCCTCTTGGTCGCTCAGAAATAACCAAGAAAAATACGTCCCCCGTCTCCAGAAGCGAGGTGAGTCATATACGTCGTACATCGAGGACATTCTGGCCTTTTGCCGCCGTTTTAATGCTGCTATGCCGGAGCCTGAGCTTGTTCGCCACATAAATAAAGGAATCAGGACTGCCACTTTCCACACCTCGCTGGCGCATCATCTATCTGCTTTGTATGATATTACGCTGACCGGCCAAAGTCTGGACGAGCGTCAGTCGTGCTGCCTCATGCAAGACCCCAATGATAACGGCGCCCTCATAAATGGAACTCGCGCTCCCTCATACATACCATGATACGACAAGGGCTCTACGGTTCATTGAACCCCCTGGACCTCCGACGTTCACGCCAGGTACCACGGATTTACGCAGCATCATCACACATGAACTGGCCACGTTTAACTGCACTGTGGCTCCTGCGGCGCCTCCCATTGCCTCTCAGTCGCCCTAATATGACGAGATTGCATCACGCACACCCGCCCTGAGTCTTCCTTCTTGTCCAGCACCCATATGCGACGGTGTCTCTGCCATGTCACATATCCTCAGTGCTCTACATGTCCAGCGTGGTGGCCCTTCTCCAATGTGTGCGGCCATCATGGGATAGGCGGCCGCATTTCCCGTGTTTGCCGCCGACGCCATCAAGATGGGCAAAGAGGTTATGCTCCGTTAGAACATGTCCGCGTGCGCCAAATTGACAAATATGCTATGCAATACTCAGACTGAGTAAGCGCTCATGTGTGTATCCCATATTTTGTTTGTCTTCTCTGCGCTACGCTTCTTAAAAACAGTCTTTTCTCGCCGTTCTTTCCCGTCTCCGAACTCCCAAGATGTTTACTGGCCTCCGCGTCCTTCTCGACACCGATTCCCTTCGCCTCCCTGCCGCACGTCACGTCTTCGTCCTGCCTCGCAATCCTTCGCGTCTAGAGCGGAAAAATAACCGAAGCAGTCTTGGGGGGAAAGCTGGTACGAGTACGAAGTCTGAAATCCCTCCCGGCTAACCGTCAAATATGCCTAATTGTTAATTGACTGCATTCAGGCCCTCATCGACATGAGCTCTGTTTATTGTCGTAATTTTCACCCTCTGTTCTCACCTGTGCAAAATTAAAACTCCATGCACCGGTCCTCAACTTCGAGGCGCCAATTACTCTCTTATCAAACCCACCAGCCAATGCACAGCACGTGTTCTTATAGATAATCAGCGACATCATAGCGAATTTGTTGTGCTCCCCACGTACGTTCATATCCTAATATTGGGGTGGGATTTCTTATCGTCGGCTTGCACCCCATCTTTTGACGCGAGTGGCTCATCTATTTTGTGTAACCGGATATATTTTGCACTTGTGACTGTTCAACACTACGTGTGTTCACCTTAACTGCTTTCATTCTCTCCCCTGTACACGAGCAGCTGGTCATTTCGGTTTAGTTTGGTTTAGTTTGTGGGGTTAACGTCCCAAAACGACTCAGACTAGGAGAGACGCCATAGTCGAGGGCTCCGCAAATTTCAACCTACTGCGGTCTTTAACGTGCACTGACATCGCACAGCACGCGGGCGCCTTGCTTTTCGCCTTCATCGAAAAGAAGCCGCCGAAGCCGGGATTCGATCCCGCATCCTTGGGAACAGTAGTCGAGCGCCGTAACCACTGCGCCACCCCGGCGGGGGGTCATTTCGGTTCGGGACTTTACTCTCGATGGCGAAATATTAGTTATGGCCGTTGCACGGCGGACACCCCACGGCCTAGCTTTGCCTCATGTCTTACCTGCTTCACTTGCGGTTGCGCGGTAATTACAGGTCTCTATACATATGGGCAGTCATTCTATCTGCCCAGATACGTGATTGTTAGACTTTAGTTTTGATAGGCATCCTGTCTCCCTCCACTCGCATTCCTGTGCACCACCGCCTCCTGACAAGCCACCCGTTCCGAATTTCTCCTTTGCCCTTGCAGCCGCCATCACCACGATCACACTTCCGAGCAGTGAACAGCTCTGCTTGACGTACTCTTGCGGCAAGGAGTCTCTTTTGATGTATGCACATCAGCTTTAGGGAACACCCTCATCACAAAGAGCTGAATGGCTCCGCTATTGTTCGATGCGGCCTTATCGCATTTCCGCACCAGAACGAAAAGTAATTGAAGAACAAGTTGCCGACATAGCCAAAAATGTCATCCGGCTATCAATGAGCTATTTGTCTTCGCCTGTGGTTCTGTTCGTAAAAATGAGGGCTCGGTCCGTTTCTGCGTGGAATACCTGCCCTTAACAAGATCACCCACACGAAGGTATACACTCTACCTCGCTGTGACGACGCATTAGACTGTTTCCAAGGCGCTGAGTATTTCTTTAATCTCGACCTTCGCTCGGAGTACTGACAAATTCCCATGCACGATTCAGACAAGGACAAGACCGTCTTTTCTACCTGCGACGGGTTGAACGTGATCCCTTTCGGACTGTGGAGGGCCCAGGCAACCTCTGAGCGCATGATTGACACAGTCCTTCGCGGAATGAAATTGAAGAGCTGGCTATGCTATCTCGATGGCATCATCTCGTCGAAATTCAGCCGGCGCTTACAACGTCTAACCGAAGTCCTCACGCCACTTGCCTATGCCTGTTTCCGCTAAATACAAAGAAATACCACTTTGCAGGTAAAACCATCAAAGTCTACTGTCTCCTCGTCACTAATACGAGAATATAACCTGATCCCGACAAAATTACTTCTGTCCATAATTTTTCTCTGCCCCAACCTCAGAAACATTTTCGCAGCTTCCTTGGCTTGGCGTCCTTTCTTTGACATTTTATTCGGAACTTTACCTCCATTTCGGCCCCGCTACACAAAAACCTTCACTTGGCAAGCACTTTGCGCATGGTCCAATCAGTGTGAGGGGCGTTCTAGCTCTCAAGCAGGAACTCGCTTCGACTCATGTGCTTCATAATTTTATCGCGGACTCGCTCACCATACTTCAAAATGACGCCAGCGGCCACGGCATCGGCGCGGTTCTCTTGCAACGTAACGTCGTATTTGAAGAGCAAGTTGTTGCATAGGCCAGCCGCACTCTTACTGCAGCTGAGCGTGTCTGGACTATTGCGGAGCAGAAGCCTCTTGCCACAGTTTGGTCGATTAAAAAGTATAGACCCTATCTATATGGCCCACACACCATTGTAACAGATGATCACGCGCTCTGTTGGCTGTCACCGCTGAAGAAGTTATCGGGTAATCTGCGTTGCTGGGTGCTACGTCTTCTTGAAAAGACCTACATTTTCAACTATAAATCTGGCCGGAAACACCTCGCAGTCGAATTCCTAAATCACTTCTCATTGCTTCCTGCTTTTGTGGCTCCACCTACTACCTCTAATACCTACGGCGGTACGAATCCGCCTTCTGGTGCCCACATACATGTTGCACCGGTCGCTGTGGCTCCACTCGATATCAATTTTTATTTCCCGCCCCTGCAGATGGCGGACAACAACTGCAGCATAGCCATCGCTCGTCTCCGTGCGAATAAGCGATACCGAGCAGTGGCTTGCGCCGTCAACTGCGTCGGTTCCTGTTTCAACATTGAAAACTGTACCTCGACGTTTATCACTCCCAGGTCGACGCTGTTTACCCGTTGTACCTCACTCCTTTCTTAAAATTTTGGAGGCTTACCATGACGATGCCGCAGCTGGTAATTTTGACCGAATCAAGAGCCGCTGCATCGAGCCTGGAGTTTTGCCAGCTTCATCAAATAGATTTCATCCTGTCTGACTTGACAGCTTCGCAAGCTTTCAATATTTCTTCTTGCTGGCCTCCTTCAGCCTCTACCTTTCCTATCTGTCCTTTTTGACATGGTCACCACTGACTTACTCGGCCCTCTTCCTTTCACGTCAGTTCACAACCGTTGGGTTCTCACTGTCTTTGGTCGCCTGACACGGTAAGCTTAAACCGCCCTCTTCGATTCGGTGCCGCTTCTGAAGTCACCAAGAACGGTATTTCTTTCTCAATACTTGAGGAAATGCTACACGCCACGAAATGCGTCCCTAAGATTTCCTTCAGCTATCACCGTCAGACCGATGTTCTCATCGAGAATTTTTACTGCACGTTGTACGACATGACATCCATGTAAATTGCTCCTTACTACCGGAACTGGGATAATGTTGCACACTTCTTCACCTTCGCCTAAAATTCCACCGTTTAGCACATTACTGGTTATAGCCATTTCTTCTTAGTTTATGACCGTCAAGTATCCACGGTATTCGATACTGCTTTCGTTTCTATTCCCGCCTCTCCGTCTGCACCTCTGGGCAAACTTTTTTCTGCTAGTATGGCTCACTGTCGCCACCTTGCCCGTTTCAACACTAAAGTCGCCCAACAAAAACACGAAGGCTAGCATGACCAACATGACCAAACTCCCTTCTCCGTCCCTAATGATGAAGTTTTCCTATGGACAATAGTGTACACGTTTGGCCTGTGTGAGATGTTCCGTCATCTCTGCTTGGCACGTACACAGTCTACCACAAACGTCTCATGTGAACTATAGCTTTGTTCTCACACACCGTTGCCGATCGCCGTCGACGCTCCGAAGAAGTCGTCCACGTTTGCTCAAGATGCCCTATGCCTGCTGGCTCTCTTCTCTGTAATCAGTGACCAGGGAGGCCGCTTTCTTGCAAGGGGAATTGTTGTTGTTATTGTACCCTGAGATAAAGTGTGAGCGCAGTGCCCGAACTTTCACCTCTTTGATATGTATATGCCCTTCATCATCATCGCTTGCCTCTCATTGGAGCATCACGCGCTGTGTGCCAGGTTGTCCAAGAAGGACGCATGTTTGTTCAAGCGTTGTCGTACAGGTTTTTTTCTTCTGAAATATGTTTATCGCTTTATATTCCACCTAAGTTGTATTTTTACCGACAGAATGATTCAGAATGATTCTAGAATGATTCAAGCCGTGCTTGCCTCGCATTTTAGCGGCCGTTCACGAGTTAGCAGCAGAGTTCTGTATATATCTGCTGCACGCTAGCATTACAAGTTTGAGATTATTTCATTTTTTCTGCTCTGTGGCTTGAACAGAAGAGACAACTGCGTCGCGTATCCAAAAAAGGCTTTTGGGCTACGCGAGCACAACAACAAGCAAAGGCCAGGCAAGCAAGCTGGAGTGCATTCCAATGCAAGGGATAAGGTGGAAGAAAAGAATATGCATCATATGTTTTCTGTTGTCATGAAGAAGCAAAGCAGATTTTTAAACTAGATAAGTGAAAAGCGGTGTTTTGGTGCCTAACAGCAGCAAAATTGTCAGCAGCATTTAGAACCAAAGAATAAAGCTCAATAGGTATTTAATGTATGCCTACTAAATCTAGTTAGCTGGAGAAGTCAGGGTGCCTATGCTGACAAAGTGGGGATAAAAATGATGATCTACGAAGTTAGTTTCTGGTTAAACATTCGGGCATGTCCTATATTTCTTGTGAAATATTATGTGCAATAAAAATTACTGAATATTGTTGTTTTGGTCGAAAGAGCGAGAGAGGACGAATTGCACCACACAGGAAATAGTTTCAAACGGAGGGGAACTAATTGGTAAAAATTGTACTCTAATATTTGTCTAGTATAACGGACTGACAGTTTCAGTCTACTGAACACTGCGGCAGGTACTTACAGAGTTCACTGAGCGGAGTACACCTGCCTTCCTTGCAGAGCCCTGGATCGTCCTTTTGTTGTCCTCCGTTCGTTAGAGGCTGTAAATATTACAATCACAATGCATTACCAGTAAAAACATGTACGATGAGGTATATAAGGAGTATTTTTGTCGCTTAAAGAGCGCACGTGTTCGCGCAGTAGCAACACTGTTGCTGGTCTTTTCAATTGATCTTATTAGATATCCGCTATTGCACTGAGACCAACTCAATATATAGGTCGATCTTCATCCTCGTTTTAGCTTATGTTTTTCAGAACTTGTTCGGTTTTGCTATCAACTATGAGCTCCCTCCCCACCTAATAAATTTACATGCGCGCTGAAACAATGCCAAACGATGAGAGAATTACGTGCCAATAAGCAATACACCATGAGAAAATTTCTGATGACTTACGATGTAAAAAATATGATATCTGTGCCAGCAAAAACGTTGAATGACATGGGCGATTTGAAATGTCGACGAAGTAAACTACTGTCGCGTGCTACCCGGACTGTTTCCTGAAGTTCCTCGGTGCCAGTTTGCTTAACGTTCCTAGGCGCCAGATTGCCTTTTGTGTAAGTTATGGTACAAATATGGTGGAGGCAGTGCGAGTAAGATTGAAGTCCTGCATGATCTATCTCTCACTACGGAGCTTACTGCGGTACTTAAGAGCGTCAGCCGCCGCCTGCGTGGAGAACCCCGGGAATTTGGTCTCCTACCGGCCGCTACCAGGACGACGCAGCCTCATACGGCAGTAGAACCAGCTGCCATGATATCTGAGAGCAGGCTTTCCGCGCACATCCTGTGTCATTAGCCGCGAACGCAGCCGTATTTTTATGGCAAGGTGTACGAGAAAGCCGAGGACTGGCTTGAGAGTCGAGACCTTCTGGAGTGTTGCTTGTTATAACGGGCGGAATGATGAGCGTAAGGCCCATAACGTGCACTTAGCTCTTGATGGGTCTGCATGGGCGTTGTTTTAAAACCATGAGGCTATGTTCCCATCCTGGGAAGCCTTCTTTCCCGATTTAAATTCCAATACCCCGATTGCCGATCACCGAGATCAACAGAAGCTTCGCTACGCTCGGGGAGGCAGTTCAAGAATGAGAGCATACCTGTATTCTTTGAGGATATTGCACATCTTTTCGAACGACTAGATCCCACATAATGTAAGAGAGGCTAGGCCACCTAATGCGGGGTGTAAAGCAAGAGCTTTTCACGGTTCTGGTGCGCAGCCCACCGCGTAGTGTGATGGAGTTCCCTGTGAGGCTGCCACCAAGCAGAAAGCGCTGCAACACCGAGACCACCGATACAGCATTGATATCAACATGATTGGGCCCGACGCATTATCTTTACATCTGAGCTTTGCCCCAGACGCGTTGCGAAACCTTATTGGTTCAGTCGTCAGAATGAACTGCAAGCCCTTCGGATGCCTTGCAACGCTTCATCGTTTGCCTCACAGACTGACATCGTCCGAGGCGAGGTTCTTATGGCAGCTGAGCAAGTGCCTGACGTTTCCAATAGTTCGACGCCGCACCCACATATGCGCCTGTCCTACGTAAGGCCTCGGCACCGCACTACGTCATTAACACCGCAGCTCTAGTGATAGAGCCGCTACTAGCTAGTCCGCTCCTCGCTACATCACTATCCCAACCTACCAGCGACCCCGTAAGAATCAGGTATGGAGGGCCACGGATTGTAGGACCCTCTATTACCATTGCGAAGGAACGGGTCGCATCTTCCGTGCGTGCCCGTACCGCGGCGTCAGCCTGCGGTGTTTTGCCCTCCACGACCCCTGCCCTCGGAATGGTTAACGGCGTAACGAGATCGCAAGCCACCTCTCTGCACGACAGCATCCCATCATGTCCGCCTACGAAAAGGGTCGGTCTCCGTCTCCAACAAGCTACACCGTTCGCCAAGTGCCAGCTATTCCCGGCGCCGCTCTCCCAACCCTCGCCGGAAACCCTAATACCAGCGGCCTTCCGAGGAAGGGTCGCTGTTACGGGAAAATGCGAAGTGCCTCCGTCGTCATCAAGCCTATTCGAAAACATTTCGATGGGGTCAGGTAGCGACAGCATCCGACGTGCTACCTTCAATTTGTACGTAACAACTGACGGAGTTGATGTCAACGCGTTAATCCACACCGGTGCCGATTATTCAGTAATGAGCCATATAGTCTCTCCTGACAATTGAACAAACGTTTGAAGCACTGGCTTGGTGTGAAACTTCGCATGGCGGGGAGTCACTTGTCTTCACCTGCTGGCAAGTACACATCATGGGTCGGCATTGTCGTGAGTCGTCGGGTAAGCTTCCATGGTTTTGTGTATGTCGGTAAATTAGTGGTACTTCCCTTATGTTTAAACGACGTGAGTCTTGGCCTAGACTTCCTGCAGACTATCGGTGCTATCGCAGACCTGAAAGAAGCGCGTGTGACGTTCTTGACCAAACAGATTGTGGCCTGCAATGAAAACGAAGATCCGGGACATTTTCTGTATAGCTGACGACGACGTGAGAGTTATATGGCCTTGTGTGCTGGTTCTTTTGAGGCACGACTTGTTTTACAACTATGAGGGCATCGCGGATGGGCACCTACCAGTGCTGCTCAGGATGATGACAGCCATGGCACGAGGACTAATTAAACTCCATAACGGTTGTGTAGTTGTCCTGGCGAATATTGCTAAGGAGTCTGCACCTCGTCTGCCTTCCTCCGCGACGTCAGTGCCTTGCCTCATTTATGTACCACAGGGGCCAGTCCTCAAAAAAAGGCCTTGCGTTGTCGTGCCCTACAGAACAGTAAAGTTAGCCCGAACTTGACGCCCGATCAGAAGAATCTTCTCTCGGCTCTTCTGAACGATTTCGCAGACTGGTTTGCCACCACCTCCACGGTCGGTCGTACCCTTCGCCGCGAAGCATCGCATCTTCATCAATGAGCCCACGTCGCCAGTTTGCCAGCGCCCGTGCGGGTTTTCGGCTAAGGAACGTGAAGCCATTAAAACGTAAGTGGATGAAATGCTTGATCCAGCTCTCGTCAAGCCCATGGGGTTTCCCGGGTTCTTGTCAAAAAGAAATATGGCACCTTGAGATTCTGTGCGATTACCACATACTAAATAACATGACCACAGTTCCATCTATCTATTCCCCAGTGTTTATGATACTGAGGATCGACTACGCGACGGCAGGTAACTGTCCTCTCTAGAGCTCAAAAGCTGTTACTGGCAAAAAAGTAGGTTAGGGACAACGAGAAAAGACTGCATTTGCAACGCTCGACGGCCTATACATGGTGCTTCCGTTTGGTCTTTATTTCTACGCCAGCCGCGTTCTAACGTGTGATGGACACGGTTTTACGAGGTCTAAAGTTGCAGTTGTGTTTGGTGTACTTAGATCATGTCATTGTTTCGCCTACTATCGAGAAAACCTCGACCGGCTGCTCGTTGTGCTTCAAGCACTGAAAGGCGCTCAACTAAAGATCCCGCCTTTGAAATCTCATGTCGCTTTCAAAGAACTTCCCTCTCTCTGCTATGTTTTCAATACACAAGGCGTTCTCCCTGATGCCGACAAGACTACCGCAGTCTCATTTTTTTCACGCCCCACCGACAAAAAGACACTTCGGTAATTTCTGGGTCTGCTCTTACTACCGACGCTTCGTCCAAGACTTCTCAAACATAGCTGAAGCTTTGATAGCACTAATCAAAAAAGATGTATTCTTGCTGTGGGGATGCGGTCCATCTAGCCTACACATCTGCTGATACTCGCCCATTTCAATGAAGACGCCGCAGCCGAGTAAACACGGATCGCAGCAACGTTGGCCTTGCAGCGCTACACATGCTGTGGCAAGACGGAGTAGAATTAGTTATCCCTTACGTGAGCCGAACACTGTCACGATCACGGGGTGATATATTCGACGACGGAGAAGGAATGTCTTTATGTAATCGGGGTATCAGCATGTTTCGCCCATATCTGTATGGACGTTGCTTGGTAAGCCTTAAAGTCCCGGCTGGATGCTTGGCTCTATAGAGTATAACGTTACTGTTGACAAGCGAGAACATAAACACCAAGATGCGAATTGCTTGTCACGCGCGTTTCCTCTCCGCTGCAGTGTAAAGCGCCGCCGATTGCATTTTCATTGGGGTCATTACTCAATCCCACATGTCTGATCCTCCACGGAAGGACCCGGAGCTGGTGCAGCTCATCGAGTATCAGGAATGCTGCAGTGGTCGGGGACCGCTTGTTTTTCTTCGTAGCTTGCAGTTATATGCTTTACTAAGGAGTTGACTACAAGCGCAATTTTGAAAGATAAAAGAATGCACTCATTTACTTAGTACCAACGAACCCACGGCCTGATATCCTGAGCGCTTTTCACGACGAAATGTCCGCCCGCCACTTGAGAGTTAGTCGTACGCTTGCTAGAATTCAGGAAATGTACTATTGACTTACATTATTATTAGTTGTAATACGATGTTACGTTAAAATCTGGCGTGACTGTCAACGCTGAAAATCTTCACCCGTGAAACCAGCCAGATTTCTTCAACCCGTCCCTCCACTGAAAATTCCGTTCCAACAAGTGGGGATGAATCTTCTTGGTCCTTTTCCGAAGTCACCAAATGGAAATCTTTGGATTGTAGTCGCGAAGGGCTACTTGACCCGGTATGCTGAGACCGCAGAACTGCGATCGCAAATGAGTATGCTGATCGCAAATGGAACTGCCGCCGACGTATTAGAGTTTTTGTCTACGACATTGTATTGTTTATTGACTCTACGGCTATTATTATTAGCGACCATGGAAAGCTTATAAACCCCCCATGTCTAAGGACGTACTAAATCTTACACACTGGCCATAGAGGGGCCACAGACTACCACCCCCAGACTAATGGGCTGGTGGAACGGATATACAGACCTCTGACCGACATACGGTTCATTTACATGCATATATAGCCCCAGACCTGCGATCAAATTCTCCCATAGGCCACGTTCCCATATAATGCAGCACTTCAAGAGACGAAGAGACTCACTCGATTCTAGCTTCTATTCGGCCGTCGAGTGACTACTCCCCTGGATGCGAGGCTACCCGCATACCTCGACGCGAACGTGACCTTGACCTGGATGTGTCTGGTCTTGGTCAGTGTGCGGAAGAAGCGCGGCAGCTGACAGGGCAGCGCATACATCTACAACAGCAACTAGACGCTACCGCGGCAACCAGAGACGACGCTTGATTGCCTACCAACATGGAGACTACTTCTGTAGTTGGACGCCCGTTCGTCATCGCTGACTATCTGCAAAATTACTGCGCCGTTACTTCGGCCTATATCATGTTGTCTGCCGCATCAGGGACGCCACCTACGAAGTTTGATCCGCCACCCAAAGCCCTTCAAGCTGCAGACGACGGAAGCTCACAGATGTTGCACCCGTCGTCCGGATCAAGCCCTACTACGACCGCCTGCAGACTGACTCCCGTATCAGCCTAACACACTATCTCTTAGAACATCAGCGTGCTTCTACCCGGCAGCATCGAAACAATTCAGCAACGTTCCTAGTGCCAGGTTTCCCTTTGTGTCACGTTTCGTTACAATATTGCAAGAACTCCTCTTATCTGATTTTTGTTCAATGTCCTCTGGCCATCGGTTCTAAATAAGTAAACGAACAGTTTCCAAAATTTATGTTGCAGTAATATTTGTTAACTGTTCCAACTTGGAAGATATTATGACAGCTATACAGTATAATAATTCGGATATTGTCTTGTGGGGTTGAGTTATAAGATCTGATCAGTCTTGGGAGATTGTTTCTGTAGTTTGCGGTTAGGAGATTCAATGCCTCTCATGCAATCTTGATCGTTGATCCAGAATATTCATCGGTGACCCGATAAGTGGCAACGCGTTTCAACAATTTAAAATCGCTATTACTAATATGCATGATGAGAGTGGTAGGAAGATCAAAATATTGTCCTTCCTATTAAGACACCTCCAAAATGAAGTAGCGGAGATGTGAACATAAACCATACGCTTGGATTTCAAAGTTCTTTGCACCAAACTCTTTAAGTACAGGTGCTCTATTCATATTTTTTTTTCAGTGGTACTTGCATAAACATTTCGTGATCCATTGCCTTCTCAGATTCCATGAAAAGTGCATGACTTCCTATGCTAAGGGCTGGGTTCTTCTGAGGAAAATGCTTGGCAAATGACCTTTGGCCAACCAATCTATTATCTGAATTGAATGGATCATCAGTAGGCTGTAAAAATCATATACGCGTTCATTTGTACATAAACGTGCAGACTCACCATGCACGGCATACCTTCCGGGTAAGTCCCCGTCGTCAGCCTGCACTTATAATTGTACGACTTTGCGTACCCTTTCTGAAAAATATCATTTGTAATGAAAAAAAATTATTGTACTTTTGAAATTATTTTACTTTATGCGTGAACAGTTCTGCCTTCAGGCCTAAAGCTTTGCCACATGAGGGCAGGCTACACTACTGACCGTGCATTGAGTTCAATGAATACTATATAAGAACGAGGTTGGTCATAGTATTATATGCAATGTACAGTAACTGCTTTTTCTGTGTAGCGACAAATGAATAGTGCATGTTTCCATTTGTGGATACAGAAATGAACTTCATATATTCACCTTTTCTCTTAACGAAGAGCTGTTAAAAGGAAATGCATAGAGGCGAGCATTGCATAATTACTGAATACTTTAAATATTGCTCGATAGTCGCGAAACATTGTCCTACCTTCTCAAGGCAAGTTACTGAAACGTTTTTACGTGAAGTATCCTATGTCTCATTTATAGCAGTTTTTCCTGAAGCAGAGTCAAAAAGATTTCTTTTCTCCTGCGAGGATGAAATGATACGTTCTGCATTTTGGTGGCAATACTTTTTCCTCTCAAGGAAAGACTTGTTTTTAAAATTACATGCGATTACAGCAGAAGGTGGCGCGCATATTTTACCCACCATTTGTGATCTTGTTTACAACTTTTACCTCTCTAATAATTTACACTATATGCTTTTCGACCATTATTACCATACTCGACATATTGCTATTTGTCTTTGTCAAGCCACATTTGTAGGATACAAATTTATTCTTGCCGCATGCTTACTGCTTCGTCCAGATATGTCAGCGTTTAGAAAATATTGGTGGTACGGTGTGGTGGACTTTTGATTGCCGAAGGATTACATTTAATAAATAAGGTACTTTATGTAGGTGCTGCAGGTATCACTGGCAGCAAAGTTTACTAGTTGGGAAGTTTCAGCTTGGCGTTTAGCGGTATGGCGCGCAACGTAGGCTAGCAGCCCAAAAATTATGTCCCGTTCTACCGAAGTCATATGAACGTGTCTGCGTGGCCTAGTGGTAACGGGAGTGCAACCGTCGTGGCAGGATGATTGAGATATTACCCTCTCCTATGAAAGGAGAACTTCTAAAGAAAATTGGAAAGTGAGCACGCGTTGAAGTACTGTTTTCGGCGCCAGTCAAATTGTCTGCACTCTTCAAAAACCCATCCGTGCGCTAACCAAGAGAAAGAATTATGCAAAATTGACCATGAAAGACGATTTGTCAGTTGTGATGAGGGCGTTGTTTACTGCATACTGCTGTCTTGTGATGAAGAGTATATTTGGCAGACCGGCAGATGTGTAAACACTAGATTAAAAGAACATAACTACAATGTTAATGAGAGCAAGCAGGGACACCTAAGCCTGCACTGTAGTCAATGCGAGTCTAGCCTGGTCATCAGGGCCGTCCAAAGCCATGCGTGCCATTGCTTCAACAGAGTCGGGTTATCAGCCGCCACAAGGACAAACATGCTAGAGACATAATCGAGGCTGTGAATATTGCACGTGTAGGCAACAGGTGTGTGAGCGTGGCATCATTGGCACTATTAGAAAATGAACTCATATGTTTATCGATGGCAATCAGCGACGAGCTGAGTTTTATCAGTGTGTTTGCTTGTCTTCATTTCTTGTTAGCTGTTCCTCTGTTCATTTATACGTGTAATGGCAAGCAATAAACAGTTGATAGACAGCGCTCGTCTCGTCTGTGTGTTCTTTCTTTGCTCTCGTAATACGGGCCATTTTACCATCATGACCAACAACTCGCCCAACAAACATCACTTCCTATTTGGCACTTCCTGCGAAACCTAACGTCAAACAACCTTACGTCCACTCAGTAAAGGCTACTTTAGCGCCTAGCCACCGCCTGCCAGCGTCGTGCTCGAGTACTTTCGCTCACTGTGCCAGCGCCGATTCCAACGTGGTATTGTCGGTTAACGCTATCGTGATAAACGTGATTCAAATAAGCGCCTTAAACCTCTCACGGTAGCAGTGGACTGCCTGCGATATTTGTTGGAAACAGCTCCGTGATCACGTATCCTACAAAAGATGCTGCCCCGGTTACTCCACCCAGTGAGGTCAACACTTAAAAGGAGCTTGCAGGTCAGGCTACCCTACCTGGAACTGAGGCCGTCCCTCCATTGAAGAGCGTCATCATAAGCGCCGGCCACAATCGGCATCTGATTCCAGCGACGATGATGGTCCGATACGCGTGAGGCATCGCTGCCGCTGTCGCACGTCGCAACACAAAGGGAAGAGCCAACGTTCGAATTTCCACAGTCGTGGCGGAGGTCCGAAGGTGACGTCGCCGTCTCCAGACAGACACATACAAGTCTAGTTAGCACTTGTGGGGTCATCATAGAGACCTCTGAAGGGGTAGTGTTTGTGACGCTGAATCTGCGAGGCCTTAGGTCTCATCATCCCATCATAATGATCCTCATTAGGTCTCTTTATCAGCAGCAGGCGATTTGGCTTTGTCGTCTTCAGGAACTGAACATTGAGATTGAGCAGTATACAGAGAGGGCACTAGGGCGCTTTGATTACAATTTTATTGTGACGCATGCTGTTGGTTTGTTGGCGGGTTGCTTCTCGTTTTTACGAAAGGCTCTACCTATTCTGCGTTATCTTAATATACCGACTCTGAGGGGCGGAAGCTGTAATATTTGCTCCACAGGAAACGATGGAGACAAATATTTCTGTGTTCAGTAGTGCAGCTGAGCCTGTCGATATGTTTGAATACATGGCTACCCTCCTAGATTGTAATAAGAATGTTGTGCTAATGTGAGACTTAAATTCTGTTTGTCACCTGAATGATCGTGCCGTGCCTAGTGAACACAGAGACAGACGTAGTGAAGTGTTGTCATATGTTATAGAGGGTGCAGCACTTCTTGATACAGGGGCCTCATGTCATGCAACTGCACTATTCACGGATATCCAGCGGAGGACCCACGTACGCCCAGACAGGACTTATGTTGCTTTCTCGATGATTTCCCGGGACCTGTCGTATGAACCTGTACATGTTGATTTTATTACGTAAGCAATACTACACCAGGTTTCAGCGTGTCGCGTAAACCCGTACGGTAGCCACATTTGACCTTTAGAGCTACCGCACATGGGGCCCCTGTTTAAGTCGTCGTGTAAACCCGGCCGGTATCCACGCCGCGCCGGAGAAGAAAAAAAAAACAGAAAGAGAAGCTACATCGGCTCTGCTTATGCAACCTACCGCGTTTAACTAAAACTAAACCCCAGCTAAGTTTTTCAGATCATTCTGTGAAGGTTTCTTGGCTCAGGAGAACTTACTGTTCAAAATGTAGGGAATAGTGGGTGGTTTGAAAGCTACATTGTTCGCGAAATGACCAGAAGTTTGCGTTTCGAATACGCTCATAACTGCAAGTGTGTTTGACAAGTGCCATAACAATCATTGCTGCTTGGGAGCTGTTTAAAGAGAAGGTGAGAGCAATAGCTATTTAGATTGGGTCTGTTAGGCCTTGTTACAGAAAATTTCAGGAGAAGACACTGCAGACGAGTTTGTATAACCTCTGCGAATTTCAATGTGAGACACCTGGATTATATTTAGACGGTAGTGCTAGTGTAAAGTGTGACCTACAAAAAAGGGAGCTGAAAAATACAGGGGTGCCCGAGTTCAATCCCGTACAAATCGTACTCTGGACTGTGAAAACCCTACGCGATAAGCTGTACTTAATGAAAATCGTCCCGCTACTGCCACGCTTATACGTGACATGATGTCCAGTGGCACTCTTGTGACGAGAACGTGCGATATCACCTCTGTGCTTGTGAGATATTAACATGGCACTTTTCAGTGACACTTCAGCTACTTCTAATTTGAACCTGGCTAACTTCATAGCTCTTTTTATCAGATGATTACTGTGTCGGCGCTAAGGTGAGTAATAACCAGCTCCGAAGGTGTCCGGGTTCGAACTGCTTTTTTTTATTGCACTGCTCGCGCTGCTCCGCCTTGTGCCAGCCTCTCCTTTGCCCAGCGCCTTGCTGTGGCTTGCGATAAGCGATGTGAGGGGCGCTACAGGGCTAACCCATAGAACGGAAACAACGGGATCTGCCCATACGCCGGACGAGTTTGGTGGCACAGTCAAAGAGAGAGTGAGTGGAGGGGTCACGGTTGGAGGAATGGCAAATTAGGTAGGTGTCAGCCAGTCAGCACACCTGTTGATATCTAGAGTGAATGTCTTCGTCGCAAGCTGGAGAGCGCGGAGCGGTTTGTCGTAGGCCGGTGTTAGGGGAAGACGGACGTGGTTACGGCGAATGAAAACATGGCTGCAGGAGTTCAGATCTTGGCTCACAAACACGGATTGAGGGTGACGACTAGCAGGGATGACCGGAGTGATGCGTCGAAATGTGTTCCGGAGCTCCCGGAGGTAGGGTGAATAATCATGAATGAGCGAAGAGGGCGAAACAAAGAATTTCCCAGGATATCGTAGGGGAACGTCATAGACCAGCTCAGCATAACAGTAGCAAATGTCAGCCTTCAGGACTGAGCGGATGCCCAGAAGAACGAGGGGAAGATGGTGAAACTAGCGTTCCCTCGGCTGATAGTGGTAAGGGTAGCCTTGAATTGGCAATAAAAACGTTCCACAATGCTATTTGCTCAAGGATGTTAGGCGGTCGAATGAATGTGGCGGATGCCCAGAATGTTGGCAAGGGAGCTGAACAGGGCTGCCTGAAACTGGCGGCCACGGTCGTTTGTGACGATAGGCGGGCAGCCGAAACGAGACACCCAGCTGGCGACAAAGGCCGTAGTAACTGGCGCTGCTATAGGGCCAGTAATGGGTATAACCTCGGGCCAGCAGGTTAAACGATCCACAAGTGTGAGCATGTAAGAGGCTCCACGTGATGACGGAAGAGATCCAACAATGTCTATGTAAACGTGTGAAAACCTCGCATCCGAAGGTAGAAAGGAGAGGCAGGCATGTGGTATGCCATTGACCTTTTATGCGTTGACATTGAAGGCAGGTTCGTGCCCAGCGACGGACATCGGTATTCTTGCTCGGCCAAAGGAAGTGCGATGTAACCAGCTTCCATGCGGCATGAATACCAGGGTGACTCATGTGGTGCAATTTGCAAATATGGCGAGACGGAAAGCTAAAGTACGCGGGGGGGGCAGAAAGCCAGTGGATGGCTCACATGTAATCAACGTGGAGGAAAAGAAAAGCGGACATTAAGTGAAGGGTAGGAACGTGGACGAGGAACGAAGACCATGCAGTTGTGGGTCGTTGCGCTGTGGCTGCTTACTCCTCCACGTCCACTGCTGAGTCAAGCGTCATTGCAGCAGCATTTCCCGATCAATGAACGTGATGGAGATCCACTATAACCAATGAGATAAATGACAGCTGGTGAATCTTACATTCAGTTTAGATACTGCAATTCCGTTGGAAGGCAGACGTCAAGGGCTCAGGGTCTGCGACGACGTGAAATTCACGACCCTCCAGGAAGTGGCTGAAATGCTTGAAGGTTAGGTACACCGCGAGGTGTTTTCGGCCGAAGTTGCTGTATTTAGCCTCTGGTATCTTTAGCTTTTGTGAGAAAAACCGAGAGCGTACCATCTAGAGAGGTTCTGATGAAGTCCTGCCGACTGCAATGCTAGATGCATCAATGGTAAGAAGCAGAGAGCGTCACGAACGGAATGTATTAGCAAACTGGCGTCTGCAAGCGCCTTCTTCGTAGCAGCGAATGCATTTACAGCATCGTCAGTACACTCAAGTGGCGCAGCTGGATCTTTTGTTTTGGGCCCCAAAAGGTCGGTTAGAAGCTCCAGGAAATTGCCCATTTTGGGCAGAAAGCAGCGGTTAAAGTTCAAAAGGCTAAAGAATGCTCTGAGCTTCTTAAGTGATGTAGGACGTGGAAAACCTTAAATGGCCTTTACTTTGCTGTCGAGAGACCAGATACCTTGTAGAGTGACACGATGACCTAGAAACTCAATTGCGGCAACGCCAAAAAGGCACTTGTCCGGATTAATAACGAGGCCGTATTTTTGCTAGCGCTCAGCGCTATTACTCGAACATCCCGTCGACCGTGAAGGCGTTCGAATCGATCCACAGAAGCTTAACGCAGTTCCTTCATTCCAACTTCCCCCTGACAGAAAAGGAGCTCTGCAGCTTACTTGGGCTGTTTTCTCAGTTTAGAGGTTTATCGCATGAGTTCCCATCGTAGCCTACTCTTTTGCGTCCCTTATCTAAAAGCACGTCTCTTTACCCTGGCCCTCAGTGCATGACTCGTCGTTTCCCAAGCCCAAGTTTCTACTGCCGTCACATGCGGTGCCAAAGCACTTCAATTTCTCTCCTCCACTCGACTTACACACTGGCACGAGTTTGATTGATGTGCCTCTGCTTGCACAACGTTTGCAAACTGGCAAGCAGGTACTTCCCGGTGCTTACAGTTCCATCAGAAAACCTATGCCTATAACTACACAGTTGCGAAGCAAGAGACTGCCAGATAAATCACGAAAGACTGCCAGGTAATTCATGGCATGAAGTTCGTGCCTTGTGCAATGGGCGCAGTGTATTATGTTCCCTTTACCTGTGGAAAAATATATATAGGACAGACGGGCACGCGCGTGAATACCCGCATACGTGAGCACAACTCTTCTTTGGATGGAGCCCTTTCCTCGAAATTAGCCTTGCACTACAAGGAATGCCGCCTTAAGCGTCCTAATTCTAATGAAGCTCCATGCAGTCCGCTCTTCAAAGATACCAGGATTATGTACATGCACGTCGATAAATTAACCAGGGAAATCAGATAGGCATTTCACATTCACAAGAACCACGACACATGCGTTGGCACCCCATCTGTTCTCATTCATGACTGTGAACTGCGGTATCTTGATTGTTAAGTTTCAAGTTTAAGGTATTAGTGCTGTTAGTTCTGCTCATGCGTGCTCTTGCTTGTGAATGCACTATATATTTGTCTTCTTTTCAACAAAATCTTCAGTTGCTAGTCAGCGTTGGTCCCGTCTTCTTTCTACGCTCTTATCTCCACTGTTTCGCTGTTTTTGCTTAAGAGAACTACGAATTTTCTTTCGCCGTGCAGGAGGTGGGCAGGTTCTTCGTTGAACGCATTATTTTGCGGTACGGCGGCCTTGAAGTGCTCATCACAGACAGGGGAACAGCATTTATGGCGAAACTCAAGCAAGCTAGCTTGTTCTACAGTCATAGGAGCTATCGACGTATACTGCGTGCAATCCTGAGACAAATGTACTTAGGCAGCGCCAGAACAAAACGATTGCGTAGATGCTATCTGCGTACGTCAATGCCTAACTCTGGGCCAGGGACAGCCTCCTATCCTACTAAATATTCGACAACACGGTCATGCAGGCGACAACCAGTGTGACTCCGTTCAAGCATGTGTACGGCTGGGAGTCAACGACAACACTAGGGGCAATGCTTCCGCACGTGAGAGACGAAGAGGACCTTAACGCGGCCACCTATCTGCATTGTGCACAAGAAGCGCTGCCCCGCTACGCATTAAAGAGCAGCAACGCACCGACGACCGACGATGCAACATGAGAAGAACCGACAAGCGTACAAGCCAGGAGACCAATTGCCGGTTTACACGGTGATTCACCGGGGTATATCTGAGTGAAAATATCTTGCATTGGTACTTCTAGCTATACAAGGCCCTTCGACGCATTCGGGAACTCCACTACGAAAGCATCCTCGACGGTGCGACCACATCCAAGCGGCACCGGGCGCGCCCAGAAGTCTTACATACTGTGCTCCTGAGGCTCTATTACGCGTTCGAAGGCCCATATTGTTTTAAATTTATGTTCTTGTTTACGATTATGAGTGCATTTTTGAAATATCGAAGCGATACCTTTTTAAGTTGAGAATAATGCAGCGAAGTAATGAAACCTTTCTTTGTTGTTTTTCAACACCGCTGGAATGCGGCTTTGTCACTGTGTTTGTGGCGTACGCATCGATTTTGTGCTCCGTATCGCGAAACGAGCAGTTATCATTTGCTCTGTAGCGCGAGATCTACGAAGATTAATCTGGAATGATGGCAGGCATGCACAACTATTTCTGCACTATTCCGGACTTCTCCAGTGTCTCTTTTTTGGTTTATTTAGACCTGACTCTTCTGCGGCGATGTTCAGTTGTTCACTGCAGACTGCAATGGGGTCCGTAGTCCAAAGACCGCCGGACACAATTGCTGTTAGTCACACCGGCATGCTTCGGAGGTCTTTGCGGGCGCATGTCACCCCAGAAAATCGTTGATTCTAATCCTACAATTGTCTATTCTTGTTTTGTTTATAGTATTATCACAACCGCGTGAAAATAATGAGCTCTGAAGTCTGCTAAATCCATCTTCCTTAGAGTAACCCTCTTAAACAACCTGAATACTAATTCAAAACGCTTTTGAAAAATGATATAACCTCTTAAGACCAAAAAGTGGGGTTACAGCACGAATCGGTGAACCAGCTCCCGACCACCTTTGTACTAGTATACTAAATGATAGTTTCGTTAAGTCGTTTTCTTTGTCATTCAATGTTATCCAATGTCACTATGTCCAATTTGCAATGATTTTGCGAGTGGTTCCCATGTTTTAGCAAGGCATCACATCGATTATCGATTTGAAACTAACATCTAGCGGAATTAGTGGTATGATGGCAATTTTACACGGCATGCTATAATCATGAAATGCTGAAGTGCATATTCTGAGAATCATATTGTTAAGGTTTATTTATATAGTGGTTCTGCCCCTTAGCCTGATGTGCTAACCAAGATATAGTGAGCTTCCTCTTCTTCCACTTCTATTCCGGAGAGCCTCTTTTTGCACTTACTTGCTCTCTTCTGTGCGCATGCCTAACAATATCTTCGTGGTGTAATACTTATGGCTTAACGAGTGCTATGGTCATAGCAGTACATAAAGCCTGATACATACACCTAACCATTCACCATTGTCTATAAAATCAATACCATGAAAAATAATGTTAGGTATATCTACACAACTTTCTGATTTTCTAGAGGATAACAGGGTGTAGCAAGCTACGCATTGAACACTCTCTGCGCGCATTGTAGGTCCCCTTCGGCCCACTCCATCGTCCTCCTCTGCCCTTAATCTTAACACATTCCAGCTGCGACGCACGGGCTCGTATCGCAGCTAGTACGACATCATGAACGAAGCCCTCATCATTTCCTATTTGTCGTGGGGCAGTGCCCTGTTCGTAGTGGCGGTGGCCGTCGAAGTCAATGAGTGAAAGACTGGCGTGAGACGCAGACTGATGCTGACACTTCGGCGCACCTCTTGTGTCATTGCGCTATGGGAGACCCCAATACACCATTAGCCTGCAATATTTGCTCAATTTCTTGCTCTGCGCTACCACATTATGTTGTCCCATCTAGCTGAGCGGCATTAGCCTCAAAAAAGCAGAGTTCAGACCTCCCCCGCCTATAACTCTGCCGTGAAAAAATGAATCTTTTCCTGATAAATACTCGCAGAATATGCCTAGCAGCTAGTCGGTATCGCCCAAGAGGAAAGTAAATAACAGTTGCACATTACCTGTGCTCACCTATAAAACTAAAACGTGCATGTGTATTAAAAAAGAGATCTAAAGCTGAGGACAATACAAAGAGATATGGAACGGTAAATGGCCAGTGTAATGTTAAGCAATAACATGCGTACCGAGCAGCAAAAAGATCACTAGAAAGACATTCTGGCTGTAAACAAAGAATAAAAGAAGTGGAAATGAGCAAGGTATGGTAGTCTGACGGGAGGATAAACAACGGTCGCTAAGGGTAACAAATTTGATTCCCAGGGAGGACTACCATAGCAGGGGTCCGCAGAAAGTTAGTTGCGCTAAGGAGGTTGAACATTTTGGCAGGGGCCAACTGGATGAAGTTAGCACAAGAGCGAGTTGATTGGAGGAGAAGCATTTGCTTGCATTGGGTATAGTACGAAAAATGAGGATGATGATGACTTCAGCGCAGTGATAAATACATTCACTAGTCTAATGGGGGGAATGGCTCTTAATCTCGTACCAGATGCTTCACAGAAGTCTTAAAGTTAGGCGCACAATGACACTTGTCACATCCAGTGCTTCCTTGAAACTGCTGTTTTCGCCAAGCGTTCAGTTCTGTTATACAAAATATTTTAAACATGCTTTTACTAGCTGCTTTGTCGATTCAGATTAATTTCACGTATCTGTGCACATCTCACGGGAATATTATTTACCTAATGAAATCGGTTTTCGATGTAGGTTTATAGAAACAGTAATTTTTTCTTGCAATGGTGGTGAGGTTTTGGAGCCGTACTAATGAACATTTCCTTTCTATGTTCCACTCAGAGGTCGTTACTATCACTGGAAAAAACTTGAATTCATATTGATTTGTTTTTTTCTTTTTGTTTTGGTCTGCTTGGCCTTGAATGGGACCTGCATTAGCCATCTTATGAGGCGCATGTGCTGGTTACTTTTAAAGTCGTAGCTCTATTCACCATAAAGTTCATGCACCAATCAGTGTCTGGGTTCCAGATCTGGTAAATGTTTGTGAACGCACTGCTGTACGCAGTGTTGAACCCGCGCTGGTCGTGTAATCCAGGCACATCTGTACGAGTTTTGAATTAAGATCCCGGTTTGATGGTAGGCGGGCTGATTAAAGTGCAATATCTACACCGACAAAAACACCCTTTTTGTATGATTATATCTATAGTGAAATAGAGAATGTGTCTTCAGCACGTTTTTGTCATGTGAAATACATTGACGGGCTTTGCTTGCAATGATGAAGTATGTCAAAGTGCATCCCATCGAGGTTGCCATTAAATAAATAAGAATGGATAGAAATTAATAGACAACAACACTGATACTTTTTTGATGTACACTGAACATATGGCGAATGTAATGGCACTGATCCTGCAGGTTAAACAGATTTTTAAATTTGTTAACCTTGCTGAATCAAGCAGCCAATTATTGAAAGGAGCACATTTCATCCATCTCATTTTTATTTTGGCACTCTGGAAGCATAATGTGACACATCGTTATTTCTCGGTCAAATGTCACACGCATACCTTAACTCACAGTTATTTCTTTTTGAAATTCAGTGTTTGAAAGGAGGGATATTAGATTTTAAACACTCCAACGAATGCAAAGGTGCAGGTAATATATTTTGGTACCGGCGTTCATTCTTGATAGCACTTTAGGCCTGTTAAGGAATGTTAATCTCATGTAAGATTCTAATGATTCCTAACATCGCAACAAAGAGTAAAAAAGAATATTACATATTCGCGAAGAAAAATGAGACCACACTTACTCCTGAAAATGGTCGAGTGCATTTTACGGAGGTACGATACCAGTTGTCAGCAGAATTGTGATCTATAAAAAAATACAAGTGGATAACCATTGAAACTGAAGTTTTTCTTTTCAACTGAGCCAAGCAATTTCTTTTTTGACCTTCCTCTTCAAGCCAATGTGATATATTTGTGAAATTTGATGAGGGCAATGTTCAAGTACGCGCTTCATATGTTACTATTGCAGTCTTGAAAACGGTAGCGCAACAACAATTGCTAGCAGCACAAAATTACCCGAGATATCCAAGAAATCTCCAATGTAAGGCTATATTTTGAAATTATATGAATAATAGTACGAAATAACAGTAATACGAACTGCTTTCAAGAAAAACAAATAGCAAAGGACAAAACTGCTGAAGACATGTCGCGCGTTGCAATATGCGACCTGTTTTTATATATTTTTATGGGATGTAGCCCTCGTTCCGGGAATAAATTTCCATTTGTAATTGGCGTAAATTATCCTATTGAATACGGTCTTATTAATATATTCGTGTTAAGTCAATAATAATGCAGGCTCACCAGCAAATGCGCTAAAAATGAGAGAGAGACACAACGTCAACTTCATTCCGAAGCAAAAACCGCTCCTCCGATTTGCCCTATTCTACTATAGCTTGTTAGGTACCATAGACGGCATAAATATATAGTGCCGCTGTATCCTTGTACCTCAATTGAAAGAATATTGTTATGTATTGGCTCGCCGGATGTTCACTACTAATTTGACAGCAATAAAATACGGGTAACTTGAGTTAGACACAGGCTAAAATCGCTTTGTGTTGTCAAGCATACTGAAACAGAACGGCAGTAGGTATGACGCACTTCCTTCGTACATGCTTATATTCTTTATTCTCTTCTGTGCAACCGCACATTCTGAAGAAGGGGTGGGTTGCACCATGAAGTCAATATGAGTATAGCATATGCGCAACAATAAAACGAAACAAGTAGGAATAGTTCACCGGCACTACCGACAGCAGCATTATTTTTAAATTACAAAATCAGAAAAATAAGTACGGCAACGATAACAGTCTGATAAGCTTGAAGCAATATGAAAAAAGGAGAATATGCTGTTTTATAATCATTATTTATTTATGGTTGGTTTGTTTGCTAAGCTTGCCATGCGAAGCGAAACATGCTACGGTGACAATTTTGGTGAAAGCTTTGTAACGGAATTTTAAGTCCGATAATTGCGGCAGATATGAGGAATGATATCTCAAAATAACAGCTTAAGGGGCAAGTTGTTGCAGGTTGTGTTTGTTGCTCCACATTTCTGGGTACTATGAGGAATGCGGCATTTCTATAGTCAGTACTAACAATATTTTTGTTATCACATCTAGAATACAAGAAATTGTGCGTTAAAGTGGCTCCTTTTTGCGTAGAGAGCTCTATTTTCCTATGTCATTGTTCCTATTCAATGTTGGTAATTTGGGATTCTAATTTTAAAAATTCCAGTATCAAGAAGGTCGTGCACTTTAGCCTTTTCTATCCGATAATTGCAAAATTAGTTCTTCGGAATTTCCTGTGTTAACGTTCCTTTCATGACACATGTAAAAATGACTGAAATTATCTATATGTACCCCGAACAAAGTATAACAGAAAATGAGTTTAGGTTCAAGTTTTTTTCCCTAGTAGCATTGACTACTCACTGGGACTACAGGACAAAGTTTAAAGCAAGATTTTCCTCATGATTATAAAGCCTTTCTCAGTAATATATTCATAAAAGCATTTAACATATCCCACAGTTGCTTCACAAATAAAAGTGGCGCCCAGTACACGAGACCTGAATAATAGGCTGCAAGGTGGTTGTAAACCAACGACGTCAAAAGGATGCCTTTTTTCGTGAAGTGACGTCGAAATATATTTTGCGCATAATAAAAAAAATTGAACTGTACATTTGTGGAGTGCATGGACATTTGTCCGAATTAGGCACCCATGTCCAGGAGAACGCATCCGTACTCACCTTCATACGTGACACTCATTTAGTGCATCCGAATTTGAGACGGCAACCTATAGAAACTTTGAAAAGAGCTGTCAGTGCATGAAGAACACATACACCCTCCCACTTTTTTAACCTGAACGCACGAGCGTCGACCGCCGAGCCGATGAGCGAGAATACGTGCGTGCGCGCAGTGAACACTCTGGTGCAGCTGTCCTCTGCCAGGCTGTTACGGGAACCGGATCCAAACCCATCTGCTTTTTTTTTGTGTGTTATCGCATTTTCTTGTTTTCTGCATGCTGCTGGCAAAAGATTTGAAAATGCTACGTGCTACCGCCTGCATTCTTGCATGAGAGGAAGGTGTGAATTGATAAGCGAAGAATCTTTAATTTGCCGCAGGGAAGTGCTACGTGACCCATAGCAAAAAGAAACAAAATGCTGATACTCATGTAGTACAATAAGCGGTCGTGTATTGCATTCCATCCAGCGCTAGCGCTGCCACCTGAACGCTTATTTATAACTTGATGGACGCATTAGGAAAAGAAAAAAAGATGATGACAATAATGATGCTCAAAAGAAGCAGGGGTGAGATCCCGTTCCCAGAACAGCCTGGCAGAGGACAGCTGCACCGGAGTGCTCATTGCGCGCACGCGCGTATTCTCGCTCATTTCGCCGCTCATACGGCGCTTATCGACTCGACAGTCGCCGCTCGTGCGTTCAGGTTAAAAAAGTGGGAGGGTGTACTTACATACATATAAATATGAGTTACAAGCTATAAAGTTAGACACCTTTGAAAAATGTCGTTTTTTTTTTTTTGCTCGTACACCTGCCGTACGCTGAAAGACCAAAGAACTTGTCGACTTGTTAACGAAGAAGGTTTATGAAGCTGAGTTTTAAAGCAACCAAACAAGCTCGTTCTGTTAGGGCACAATAAATAGGTGTGAGGACAAGTAGGCATAATACGTAGCTAATGCACCTTTTCATTGATCATATGTTAGCCATACTATACATATACCTTTGTTCTGGGACTCCTCACAAACTCTATTTGGTGGACGGCATGAAGCAGGCAAGTCTTCACTAGCTGAATAGCGAATCGCATTCCTATGCAGTTTCTGGGACCAGCACCAAATGGGAGGAAGTTGTATGGAGGGATGGACTTGACATGCTCTTCGTTGAACCTGCATATAAAAAAAAGGCAGTGAAAACAGCCCGCTAATCATCGTTGACTGACGGGCAGCTTTCGCCCTCAACCCCCTTTAAAATTTGCTTGTTCTGCATCGTTCTCACTTTTATCCTCTAGTTTTGACATTCGTTTTTTTTTTATGACTGCCGATGTATGCCGACTTAGCCGCACTGGGCCAAAACTATTTTTATTCTGTCCGATTTCCATTTAAATTATTAAGATGCATGACAAGGATCCTCGAAGCTGATCAATCCGAGCTCTCCACTCTAACAGAGGACAAAAAAAAAAACAAAACAATAGAGAGGCCGCGCTGTAGTCGACCGAAGACCTGTGTCAGTCTGGAACGTTCTCCCGACCGCCACTGAGATTAACTGCGCTTGAAAGACTGTGAATAGCAGATATCTCATTGGAGGCCTACATTTCCCAATGGAGGTAACTGCCAAAAGCATATCAGCCAGAAATATATTCTGGCTGCCGATAGAATAGACACTGCGTTAATTAACAGGGCGAACCTGTCCAGCGCTAAAAACGCTGCGTAGGTTAGAATGGGGCGGAGCGAGAATTTGCTCCTGGGAGCATATAGAAGACGAAGGTTCGGTCTGCTGACCGACGATAGACCGAAGGCGTGGGGTATACAAGTTGTAAAGGACAATAACGCGCCATACTCTGACTCAAATCGCGATAAAACCCAGTCATGAGCAAACCCTAGTAACAAGAACGTGATTACCAAGAGACAACGAATTGAAGCGGACAGTAATAAGCAAATAAGGTTACATAAATAAGACTACATACAGCTTGAGTTAAATGTGCTGTCGTGAGCAAAAGTGGTAAACAACACTTAGGCAGGGGTGGAGCTCAATAAACCTCAATCTAAAAGCCACCTAGCGACAGCGACAGGCATGTCGATGAAATGGGGCAGCGCCACGATTGTCTCTATCCCGGATAGTTATTTTTATCTGACGTTGCAAGGCACTTTTATCGAGCTCCCCACTGGCTGAGTTTTGTATACCCCTTTTGCGCACGACTGTACGTCCAGCGACTTTGGGTTCTCGTTTCAGAGGTTCTAGCTCCACTCCAGCCTAAAAAGTAGAGATATCTAAGCATGTCTGCGCGCAACCAAGCGAAGCTGCAGTCATCTGGTGTGATTTTATTACATCGTACGTTCTGATGACTAATCAGCGCAGAGCCATGTCACGTAACTTTATTACGTGATCATTTCGACGAATAAAAATTGAGTAGTACCTCTTTATCAATCAGGTTCTATCCTACCACCAGGCTTTCCTCCTTGTGTAGGCTCAAATGCTGTGTAAAATAAAATACGCACGAATGCATACAACGTCAAGCTATCGACTGAATCATCATAAACAGTAAGCTCTAGATACGGCCAGAACCTTGTCTTGGTGGTGGGTGTGGCCCAAGGAAAGCAGGAACTGAAACATCTCAGATAGGAACGGCGACACGAAAGTCAAAAAGCGGTAGCGGAGGTAGTCGAAGATAGTGCATGTATCAGTCTCCCCTGTCGCTGTGGAAAGCCGTTGAAGCATCTCGGAGGGCCTGACAATCACCTTAGAGATACGAAAGTCTCTTCAATCCCGCAGGAGAACGGCGAACGCCGCCGGACACCCACCGGTAAAATTGGGTACAAGCGTCTCCCGGCCCGGCACCCGGCTCTTTCAGGGGTGTGCGTTTGGAAGAGGCTCTGCTAACCCTGCTATGTTCCTTTGAGGGCTTAGTTTCGAACAACAATGGCCTGCAAAGGCCGTGCTGAAGAAAAAAGAACTCGGAAAAGAAAGAGGAAGTAGCTTCTTCTTGTTTGGAAAGAGCAGGTTAGCACAGCACGACGAAGTCAAATTGTTGCTAGACGAGCAGAAAACGCAGGCCTCGGCGATGTTTGAAAATGAGCATGAAGAATTGACGACTTCGGTCGTTGTGCAGTTGCTGTCTTACATTGGATGTCACGGTATTGGGTTCGGGTCCCGTTTCCAGAAAGAGGGGTATTCTTCACAGGTATTCAGAAGAGGTATGGCCTCTGTCGGTTGTTTGTGAGCCCGCACCAGGCCCACGAAGGATTTCTCCTGCTTGCGCACCAAGTAGTGTACGTTCGCAGCGTGCCTGCGCATGTCTTCGGCAGGCTTTGGGACTCACAGAGCTCGAGCCACGAGTCTTGTGTAGCCTTCATCGGACGGCCGCTCCCACGCCAAGTAGCATCCTTTCAGCGGCACAGCTGCTGTCATGACCTGCACTCGCGGCTTGTTGGGCGCCAGAGTGCTTTTCTGACTAAGGGAAAGACTCGCAGTTCCCAGTCTAGGTAACCCAGTAGGCTAGTCAAGTTCTCTTCATGGCTGGTCTCCAGCAGACAGATGTCGCGCATGGCACCCTGCAAGTTCTATAGATCGTTCTTTCATTTGTACTCGATGATACAGCCCATGCACAGGTTCGACACCTGGTGAAGAAATCGTTCCTTCGTCTTGTCGTCGAGCTGCGGCCGAGAGGTGTGATCAAAGTAGCGGTGTATCTTGACCACCGTGGTTGCCACAACGATGTGGAGGTAAGACCGCGTGTCGGACGGATACTGACTTCCGCTTCATTTGTGTCCACATGCGTGGTCATAAAGATCGGCGCAGGGATTAACCGGGGTTTTCTCAGAGATTTCTGGACACAGTGCCACCCTGTGGCAGTCCAGGTGTTAAATAGAAGAGTCTCTGTGGCAGGCGGATTGACTCTACCAGAACGTGGTCCAAGAATGTCATTGAAATACAACAGGTCCTGAAGAAGGCCTTCGGAAGTGCTCTGGCTGTTTGCCTGCTTGAGTCGATTGAGTACCCTTCGGTGCGGGTCAGTGACCTATTTGCGGACATTGTTCAGATTTTCAAGTTCCCAAAAGGAGCGGAGCCATTCGTCGCTCTCTGTTGTGTTCGTTCTTAGCATGCAAACCATCCTTTCTGATGTCGATTTCTTCATTCACAAGCAAGTTATCACCCCTTGAAAGGTCCATCCCAACTTTGACTCCAAAACGATGAGTGATGGCATTGCGTCGCATATACGAACCTGCCGCGTCAAAACTGTCCAGATCTGGTCCGACTCAATTAGAATGCTGATCCCACTCCAGTTGCCAGCGTTATGACATAACAATTCGCCTGCAATATATCGGCCACGCTGCTTAAGTGACGCCACAAAAGAAGAATCCATGGGCGTCTCCTCGATGTCCTTGCACATGTGAGGAATCACAATAGCGCGCAAAGTGATCCGAAAACTAGCTCTTTAAGTGCAGCCCTACAATGTGCCATTTCTTGGTCGCTTGGTCAGAAACGTTTGCAAAGTTAGCAGCAATTTTATTGTTTACATGAAACTCTAAAAAAATCAGGCCATATGTGTTACTGAATACGTAATGCTCGCGGGATTTTTAAGATGATGACACTAATTATTTTACTTGAAGCACTCAAGGAACAAAATATTACTAACTAAAAAAATCAAGGCACAATGACTGCAGGCAATATGGTAAATTAAACTAAACACATAATCGTGAATATTTTTATAGCAGCCTTTCAGCTTCACTCTAATAAGAAAACAAAAAACGCAAACTCAGACCATGGATATCGAAGCCATGCCGCTTCCACGAATGCCAGATATATGGCCACAACTTGGACAGCTGCTTAGCCAAATTCACATGTGCCTAACATAGTTCCAACATCCATACTATTGCCGAATGTGCAACCGAGCCATATCCTAAGAAATGGCTCGATCCACATACGAAATTACTGTAGAGTGGTACACGGGAAGCTAGACTATTTTGTCGCATTCTCTCTTCTACACAAACAGCACTATACCTACCCTCATTGCCATCAACCACCAAGGAAAATTCTTTCCTAGGGCACTTACTATTGCCGTCAACGACTTGCTCATATAGTCCTGAGTACATTAGATGACTTTAAAAACGAAGGATAACTGTTTCTTAAACTAAACGAAAAAGTTAGCTTAGAAATATTTCTGTAAACACCTTGCCTCAAATAGTAGAACACATTGTTCCTATCCTGTCTGTTTTGGTTTATTTTTTTGTTGCGAACACGTGCATAATAATTTTTTCACGCATTGTGTGATACGTAATGCCCATTTTAAATAGAATTGTGTCATATCTGTACCATGCATTTTGCATATAGAAGTGTAAAATTTGTTTTAGCTATGTCAGAGCTCTGTCTACGTTGGCGCAGTATACAGACTCCTAAATGTAGAGGTCTCATATTTTTAGCCTCTTCTTGAGTGCATGCAAAAATATATGCTTGGAAGAGCCATAATAATTGCAGGTGATGTTAATCTTCCAAACGTGAATTGGAAGTCATTATATTCATCAAAGATTGTGGTAAACTTCATGTTCATTTTAAATCTAACACAAATCGTTTGCAAGGCTACTCGTGTGTAGGGTGCTTCAAGCTCTGTATTGAATCTTACTTTTTTAAGCGATCATTTTCTGAAGGAAGAGGCTAGCGTAAATATTCTTGATAGCTTATATGATGATATTATGATTTTATGCACACTATCGTTTTCAGGAAGAATCTGCCAACGTGTGCCTACAAAAAGTGCACATGCCTTTAACAAAGCAGATGATGCCGTTATCATGACTTAACTTGCGCATGAGTACCTTGATTTTCATAACCTATGCACAGAAGG
Source organism: Amblyomma maculatum (assembly GCF_055883805.1). NCBI lineage: Eukaryota > Metazoa > Arthropoda > Arachnida > Ixodida > Ixodidae > Amblyomma > Amblyomma maculatum. The sequence continues at coordinate 125,317,073 of NC_139354.1, read as the reverse complement.
TTCCGTCGACATCAATGACATATGACTACAATTGAAGGCACATGTTATGCACTGTGTGAGGCACTTTGCCCCACAAATGAAAAAGGTCGCAAAGAGCCCTAATCTATTATTAACACGTGGGCGAATTCATTGAAAACGAAAAATTAAAATGTTGAGAAAATACTACAAATCAAACCCGGTCTCAGGCTTCTGCCAAAAGATTAATACTTTAAACTAAGAGCTGAAAGAAAAGACCAAGAAAGCAAAGCAGTGTTACCGCAATACAACACTTAAGCACTTTATAAAGAATCGTGCCACATAAACTCTGGCGCTATATTAGCGACAATGAAAATCGTCCAGACCCTTTGCCTCCTCTTGAAGAAACAAAGCAGGCAGAAGCATTTATTGTCTTTTTCAATCCGCATTTACACCTCAAAATGGTGTTATCCATCCCTTTCAGCAAGAAAACTGAAATCAATACAGCGCGCTGGGTGTCCCAGTCGTAACCCAGTCCCAGTCCCAGTCGAGCTGATTTGTGGAAGTTATAGTATGCATTTTCCAAACTTCTCTATCATTACCTTTAATAAAATTTGAAATGAAAACCCACACAAGTTCAGCCGACGCAGTAAAACCACATTTATTGCGAACCTCCTCGTCAAGAAAGCAATGCTAGAAGATTCCTCTCATTGTTATAGTCGATTTAAGAACACAATGATGCAATGAAAACCGCGCACGCAGTGCGGTGTGCAGACTTCAGGATAATAATGTCTCCAAACGCTACACGGAACAGCCAGAGGATAAAATTTCACAATGAAAGGAAAAAAATTCATTACCTATTTGTGTAGATACCGTTCTGTGGATAAGACGGCAGTGGCCGAAAAGGCAGCCAGAGCCTAAAATGACAATGGAAGGAAAAAAATGTATTACCTGTTTGTGTAGATATTGCCGTAACGCTAGGATGACGGCTGCCGCGTATCTGGGCCGCACAGGTGTTTCGCTTTTTTTTTTTTTGCAAGTAGATAAAGTGCAATATGATTTCCTCGTGGTCATACTTTTCGTTCGGAAATTAAAAAAAAATGTTTTTTTTTGCAAGTACATAAAGTGCAATATGATTTCCTCGAGGTCATACTTTTCGTCCTGAAATTTCTAGGCTCTGCCCTGATGGGGCTGGTGCAGGTGGGTCACCGCTGCTTGCGGCGGGGGCTGGTCTGACACCGAATTTTTATCTGCTGTAGGCCGTCATTGCACACGCCACCGCTGGTGGTGAACGACGGCTGTTGTTGCAGCGTGCGTCTTTCTTTCCCTCTTGCTTTTCTTTCTTCTCTATATTCTCTTCTATCTGCACGCGGCAGCGGAGGTGGCTCAGCTACAGAGCCAGTAGCAGGGCCGTGCATTTTCTTTTCCTTCATCCTACAGCACAACAACAACAACAAATTTCTACAAAGCGCGAATTACTTTGATTACTTTCCGTTTTCTGCCATGCTGGCGGTTCACCTCCCAAGTTAACAAATAAAATAAAAATAAAAAATGAAATAAAAATCTTGACAGGGTCTTCATTTGGGCGGATAAGCTGCTATGAACAGCATATCCGTCTCCTTTATGCTTTTCTTACTGTTCCGTAGCCTGAGTCGCTTTCGGACATTAAAGACCACCAACAAACCAACCTGTTCTTATTAGGGAAACAAATAGCTAAAATAAAATATTTTCTTTAGGCGAAGACGACCTGGCTCCAGCACGCCAGCACAAGACGCGAGCACCAGCTGAATGAGCCGGGAGCTTTAAACGGCTCTCATAACCTTAATAATCAAGCTCGTCTTCAAAGGCCCTTTATATTATTGATGGAATGTGCGGGATACCACCCTGGAGCTCTGCAGTCACACGTTTGCTGTCACCATGCCATCCGACGCCAACCAACAAGCCGCTTCTTCACTGCCGACAGCAACCAGCGCAACGGGATTTTGCCCCTTTCAGTGGCGCGGACATCACGCTGTGGAGGACTGGCTGTCTTCCTATAACCGGATGAGCGCTCACAACTTGGCGGACTACAGCACGAAAGTCACGAATCTCTTCTTCCTGGCCCATATGCTCACCACTGGTTTGAAAACCACAAATTAAACTTTGCCACCCATTCCACTTTGAAGACGACCTTTATAGAAATCTTGGAATGTCCGGCCGCGCTGCGCAGCGTACGCCCTGAGCAGCATTGTTAGTCTCACCCAGCATGATGTTTAAAGCTTCAACAGCTACACAGAAGACGCTCTCGACCTATGTAAGCGCGTCATAGTATTCATGCAGAGGCTGGCCGCATGCAGCATGGGCTCAAATGCAGTGAGGATGATGCATTTCACAGGCTTGTGCCGAAATCCCCACCTGCATTAGCGAGATTGTCAACCTGTGCCAGAGCGATAACAAGCTACGTTGAGGTCGAGCCTTCTTCCAGTGCCCCTCAGGAGAGGCATATACTTTTACTTATGGCTACCAGCAGTTACATGTGGTTCAGGTCAAGCAGTTTGACCTTGAGGAGGTCGCTCCACTCGTCAGCAGTCGCTGCTTCCCTCTATTCAGAGCCCGCCATTGAATCAGTTATCGATGTTTCAACACATGATCCGGGAGCAAGAGTACAAGTACCGTCTGTTGCAGAAGTTTGCAGTCCAACGCGCCGAGCGGAGGAGCAGTATCACTCCCGAGAGGCGGGGCTGCGCCCGCAGGCGCTGCCTGTGAAAGGCACAGGTAGGTGAAAAACAGAGAAGGTAAAATGGGATAAATTCGATGGAGAAGAAACAGTGTGTGGATTTATACTGAAAGCGGAAAATTCAGTCAGGAAGTGATCTTTCTTTGATAACTAAGAGGAAATGCCCTACTTTTTGAAGCTAGATCAGGGTGCCTTAGAACCGCAGTTACAAAAATAAATTCAATAATGAAGATGACGCATGTGCTGTATGTGGTAACTCGATTGAAACAATTGACCATATTGACACATGCCATTCATAGACGACGAAGATTTGAACGGGCCATTCGGAAAAGACGACGAAGCAATACGGTGCTCCGCTTTTGTGCTTCGGTGCCAGAGTGTCAGAGCGCCTTCTCTGTAACGTTACGTCACAAATCTGGCGGAGGAATTGCCAGGAATCGATCCAGTCCTGCATAATCAACCTGTCAATACGGAGCTTACTCCCGTACATCAACGCATCAGCCGCCGCAAATGCCAGAAGATAAGCTGCGTTACCTGATGCGGGGTGTTAAACAAGAACTTTTCGCGAGACTGCTGCGCAGTCCACCCCGCACTGTGGCGGAGTTTCTCAGCGAGGCAGCGACCATGGAGACAACGCTGCAACACCGAGCCCGTCAGTATAACCGTGATGTGAACATATTTGGTCCGACGCACCCCGTGTGCAGGTCGGCAGCGACATGGACGCATTACGAAATCTCATCCGTTCTGTCGTGCGGGAGGAATTGCAAGCGCTTCGGATGCCTTGCAACACAACACCTTTTCCTTCACTGGCTGAAGTCATCCGGGACGAGGTGCGTATGGCAGCTGAGCAAGTTGCTGACGTTCCCCAGCAGCGCGTTTCCCACCAGACGTTCGACATGAGGCCCATATACGCGTCCGTCCTACGTAAGACTCCCCCACATGACCATAGTATCAACGCCGAAGCTCCAGCAATGGAGCCGCAGGGTCCTCGCATGGAGCACCTCGCATGGAGCCGCATGGAGCCTCGCTACTCCCCTCCGCCAATCTACCAGCGACCCCGTAAAAGCCAAGTATGGCAGCCCCGGGATCGTCGGCCCCTGTGCTATCATTGCGGTGAAGCAAGTCACCTTTGCCGGGCGTGCCCGTACCACCGCGTCAACATGCGGGGTTTCGCCTCGGAGGGCCTCTACCCTCGGAATGCGGAACGGCCTACTGAGATTGCAAGCGACCTTGCAGCGCGACAGTACCCCGTCACATCCGGTTACCCAGAGCGTCAGTGTACGTCCCCGACGAGCAACCGTTCGACAAGTCCCCACTCTTCCTGACGCCGCTCTCCCAGCCCTGGCCGAGAAAACTAATACCAGCGGCCTTTGGAGGCAGGGTCCGGGAAATGTGAAGATCCTCCGTCATCGTCAGGCCGACCCGGCGAGATTTCGCTTGTGTCAGGTAGCGACAGCATCCGGCATTCTACCTCCGATTTGTGTGTAACGATTGATGGAGTGGATGTCACCGCGTTACTCGAAACTGGTGCCGATTATTCCGTAATAAGCCGTGGTCTCGCCCGAGAATTGAAGAAAGTTTTGACAAATTGGTCCGGCCCGAAAATTCGTACTGCGGGAAGTCACTTGATTGAACCTGCAGGCAAGTGCACAGCGCGGGTCGGCATTCGTGGTTTTCTGTATGTCGGAGAATTTATCGTGCTTCCTGAGTATTCGAAAGACTTGATCCTTGGTCTAGACTTCCTGCAGACCAACGGCGCTGTCAATAACCTGAAAGAAGCGCTTGTTTCCTTTTCGACGAAACGAGCCGTGGCGCACATTGAGAACGAAGATCCGGGTCTGAACGTTTTGCGTATAATCGACGATGACGTGAGGGTTCCGGCACGTTATAATGTGCTGGTTCTTGTAAAGCATGATTTGTTCCACGATTACGAGAGCATCGCGGATGGGCACCTTCCGTTACTTCTCGAGAAGGAATTAGCCGTTGTTCGAGGACTCGTACAACTCCAGGACATTTGTGCTACTCTCCTCCTGACAGATTTTGCTAAGGAGATGCGGCATCTCGCCAAGGACACGGCTGCTGCCGTCCTTGACGATGTTACTGCCTTACCTCATTTATGCACCGCCGGAGCGAACCCTAAAGAAGAGGCCGCACCTTGTCATGCTCTGCAAACCGTTAAAATTAGCCCCGACTTGAGGCCAGATCAAAGGAATCTTTTCTCGGCTCTTCTGAACGATTTCGCAGACTGTTTCGCCACAGGCTCGAAGGTCGGTCGTACTCCGGTCGCCAAGCCCCGCATCATCACCGATGAGACCACGTTACCGGTATGCTAGCGCCCGTAATGGGTTTCTCCTAAGGAACGTGACGCCATTAAAACGCAAGTGGATGAAATGCTTGCGGACGACGTGATCCAGCCTTCGACGAGCCCATGGGCGTCACCAGTGGTCCTTGTCAATGGCACCTTGAGATTCTGTGTCAAATTACCGAAAGTTAAATAACGTGACCAAAAAGGACGTCTATCCGCTGCCCAGGATTGATGATGCCCTCGACCGACTACGCGATGCCAGGTACTTCTCCTCATTAGACCTCAAAAGCGGATACTGGCAAATTGAAGTGGATCAGAGAGACAGAGAGAAGACTGCATTTGTGACGCCCGACGGCCTATACGAGTTTAAGGTGCTTCCGTTTGGTCTGCTCTGCACCGGCCACGTTCCAACGTATGATGGACACGGTTTTATCAGGTCTCAAGTGGCAGTCGGGCTTGGTGTACTTAGATCATGTTGTTATTTTCTCGTCTACTTTCGAGCAACACTTGGACAGGTTGCGCATCGTGCTTCAAGCACTAAAAGGCGCGCAACTAACGATCAAGCCTGAGAAATGCCACTTTGCTTTCAAGGAACTACGCTTCCTCGGCCATGTTGTCAGTTCACAAGGCGTTCTCCCTGATCCCGAGAAGACTACCGCACTGTCAAATTTTCCACGTCCCACCGACAAAAAAGCACTTCGACGATTTCTAGGTCTTTGTTCGTAATATCGACGCTTTGTCCAAGATTTTTCTAAGATAGCGGAACCACTGACAGCACTAACCAGAGATGACATACCCTTCCTGTCGGGAGACGATTAAGAGCAAGCCTTCCAGGAGCTTAGAAGCCGCCTACACAAACCCCCAATACTCGCCCATTTCGATGAAGACGCCGCAACATAAGTACATACTGATACCAGCAACGTTGGCCTCGGCGCGGTACTCATTCAGTGGCAAGGCGGAGTAGAACGGGTTATCGCCTACGCGAGCCGAACACTCTCACGATCAGAGGCGAACTATTCGACAAGGGAGAAGGAGTGCCTTGCGGTAATCTGGGCCATCAGCAAGTTTCGACCATATTTGTACGGACGATCCTGCCGTATTGTCAGCGACCATCATTCCTTGTGCTGGATAGCAAGCCTTAAAGACCCGTCTGGACGCTTAGCTCATTGGAGCCTCCGTCTTCAAGAGTATGACGTTACTGTTGTCTATAAGTCGGGACATAAACACCAAGATGCGGATTGCGTGTCACGCGCGCCATTGGACTCCACTGCAGTAGAACACGCCGACGAGTTTCCCTTTATTGGGGCCATTACTCAATCCCATTAGGCTGACCATCAACATAGGGACCCGGAGCTGGCGCCGCTCATCGATTATTTGGAAAGACGCGGTGGTAGAGTACCGCTTGTTTTTCGTTGTGGCTTGCAGTCATACGCTTTACGAAGTGGAGTTCTCTACAAGCGCAATTTTTAAAGATCAAGAGAGACATTTCTACTCGTAGTACCTACGCACCTACGGTCTGACATCTTGAGCGCTTGTCACGACGAACCGTCCGCCGGCCACTTGGGAGTTAGTTGTACGTTTGCAAGAATTGGGGAGAAACACTATTGGCCAAAATTATTACCTTCAGTACGATCCTACGCTAAAACCTGCCGTGACTGTCAACGCCGAAAGACTCCACCCGTGAAACCAGCTGGATTTCTTCAGCCGATCGCTCCACCGCAAACTCCATTCCAACAAGTGGGAATGGATCTTCTTGGTTCTTTCCCGAAGTCAACTAATGGAAAGCGTTGGATTGTTTTCGCGACAAACTACTTGACCCGATATGCTGAAACCGCGTCGCTCACAAATGGAACTGCCACCGAAGTAGCAGAGATTTTGTCCACGACATCGTGTTGTGTCATGGCGCTCCGGCTGTTATCATTACCGACCGCGGGGCAGCTTTTACGGCCCGCCTGACTAAGGCTGTACTGAACTTTACACATACTAGCCATAGACGGGCCACGGCATACCACCCGCGAACTAATGGCTTGGTGGAACGGCTAAACAGAACTCTGGCCGACATGCTGTCTATGTACGTGGATATAGAGCATAAGACCTGGGGTCAAATCCTCCCAGAACTGCACCGAGAACTGCACCGAGGCACACGTTACTGGCGTCGGTATGCAATTCTGTGTCGGCCTCCTCGTCGAGGTGGCCAAGTACGGGCGTTGTTTGAAGGCGCTTGCGAAGCTCCTCGAAGGCCCTTTGCTGCTCGTCGGCCCAGATGAAAGGCTGGTCGTCCTTTGTTAGACGTGTCAATGGTTCCGCTATTCGTGAGAAGTCGTGCAAAAATCTCCTGTAATATGCACAGAGGCCCAAAAACCGACGTACGGAACTTTTATCAGTGGGGGTCGGGAAAGCAGCTACGGCAGCCGTCTTGTGGGTCAGGGCTAATTCCATCAGCACTCACGACGCGACGCTGTTGGAATGCAAAGTGGCATTTTTCTGGTTTTAACGAGAGTCCGGCCCCGCGGATGGCATTTAGCACGGCCGTCAATCGTTTGAGGTGCTCTTCGTAGGTCGCAAAGAAAATGACAACGTCGTCAAGGTAGACGAGGCACGTTTGCCATTTCAGGCCGGCTAGGACAGTGTCCATCATTCTTTGAAAGGTTGCGGGAGCAGAACACAAACCGAATGGAAGCACCTTAAATTCGTACAGTCCGTCAGGAGTAATGAATGCGGTCTTCTCTTGTTCACGTTCGTCGACTTCGATCTGCCAGTACCCGCTGCGTAGATCGAGCGATGAAAAGTATCGGGCCTATTTTTCGTAATTTTGTTAAGCCTCCTATAGTCGACGCAGAATCTGAGTGCTCCGTCCTTTTTAGCGACCACCACAACTGGTGACGCGTATAAGCTTGTGGACGGCTGGATCACATCATCGCGGAGCATTTCATCAACTTGCGCCCGAATAGCCTCTCGTTCTTTCGGCGATACTCGGTAGGGGTGTTTGCGGATAGGGCGCTCAGTGGGATCAACTATAATTCGATGTTTGGTTACTGACGTCTGTTTCACTTTGCAAGTGACGGCAAAGCAGTCACGGTAAGTGTCCAGATTTGCTTGAAGGCGGCGTTTCTGGGTAAGAGCCAAAGCTGGATTCACGTCAGTTTGAACAGTATGTCAAGTGCTCTCGGGGTGGTTCTCGTTGGCCAGCGAAAGGGCGCAATGAGCGGATGGCGCACTGACTTCGTCAAAATAAGCGATAGCAGTACCTTGCGGTAAATGGCGGTATTCGGCACCAAAGTTCGTTAAAAGCAGTTCAGTTCGTTTACTTTTCAAGGCGAAGACTCCCCGAGCGACGCAGACTTGTAGGCTCAACAATAAATTCACGTTCGTTTCCGCGAGGCCTTGAAAGGCGGGGGGGGGGGGGTTGCCGCACTGCACTGTAACAAACAAGCTGGTGCGTGGAGGTAGAGTGACATGGTCGTCGCACACTCGGAAAACTGCCCTGTCTGTGTAGTCGTCGCTGTGCTGTCTGCACTCGTCGTAAATTGCGCGGTGAGTGGAAAACGTCACCATGAAGTCCCGGAGGTCGATGATTGCGTCGTTTTCTCTAAGAAAATCAAGGCCGAGAATCAGGTCCTTGGAGCACTCTGCTAGCACAACAAAGCAGCACGAGAAAGTTACGTGGAGAATCTCGACGCGAGCGGTGCACACTCCGAGCGGCGTTACCACGTGCCCTCCGGCTGTCCTTATCGGGGCTCCCTGCCAAGGAGTCAGGACTTTTCGCAGAATGGTAGCAAGGCCATGACTCATAACGCAAAAATCAGCGCCGGTATCTACAAGGGCAGTCATGTTGTGGTTATCAACGACGATCGGTATTTCGGCAGAATGTAGCTCACCGTCGAGAAAGTTCGGCTTGTCAGGGATCGTCGGGCTGACAGGTTGTTCGTTGCGTCGAATTACGGCGTCGAAGGTAAGCTTCTGTGATCGTCGGGAGGTCGTCGGACTCGTTGGTCGTGCGGTGCGTCGATTGGGGGCGTCGGAGGAAAGCTTCGGCGATCGTCGAAAAGTGGTCGGATTGTTGATCGGAGCGAAGGGTCGGAGGTCGGTATGTGTGATCGAATCGGTGAGCGGAGGATGTTGGTCGTAATGTCCATCGACGACGGCCTTACCCCAGAGGGTCTCCGTCTTCAGTTTTCCCGGTGCGGACTTGGGGACTGCCTGAGGAAAGAACGGCGGCTAGTTGAAAACTGTCTCGGTGGTGATGACCTGGACTGGCGTCGCTGGAGGGACGCAGGTGGGACGTGGTCGCTGAGGTATTGGTCGATGTACCGAGGTCGTTCGCCATAGCGCGGCCGAGGCGCATCGTGGGAAATCCGCGCAAGCCCATCCGACGGTACGGGTAGTGGCGCAGAACGTGACCGGCTTCGCCGCAGTGGAAGCACAAAGGCACATTTCTCGGCGTGCTCCACGCGTGTGCTTTGCGAACGGGTGGTCGAGGTTCAGGCACACCAGTCCAAACTGGATATTGCGGTGGAGGACGTGCGGGAGGAGCAGGGTTGCAGGGTGCCAATTGTTCAGGCGCAGGGGTACGCAACACGTCGCTGTACGTCATGATCTGTGGTGCAGGCGGCTGGTGTGACGGTACTGATGGCACTGCTTGGCGAAGCTCTTCGCGCACCATCTCCGAGATGTCGCCAACACGTGGATGTTGTTCGAGAGAGGGCAGCTTTTGCAGCTCTTCGAGCACGATGCTTCGGATAAGTTCGCGAAGGGCTTCCCTATCGTTTCCGGCCATTGGCAAGCGGAAGTCTATGGCAGCGATGTTTGCTGAGCGATCAAAATGTACAAATCGCTGATTGAAGGCACGCTCGATGCTTGTTGCTTCTTTCGTAAAATCAGCAACAGTACGTGGAGGGTCACGTACAAGGCCAACGAACAACTGCTCCTTGACGCCTTGCATAAGGTAGCGCGCCTTCTTTACCTCCGACATGGAGGGATCCGCCCGGTTGAAAAGGCGAATCATTTCTTCCGCAAACATGGCGACGCTTTCATTAGGCCGCTGTGCTCGGGACTGTAGAGCGAGTTCGGCCATCTCTTTTCTTGCATCGTTGCCGAATGTTGCGAGCAGCTGCCGCCGGAAATCCTGCCAGGTGGAAATGGTAGCCTCATGGTTTTCGAACCACATCTTGGCGGAGTCTTCTAGTGCGAAATAAACATTCTTCAATTTTCGCTCCTCGTCCCACGCATTAAATACAGCGACCCGGTCGTAGCTGGTTAGCCAGTCCTCAACGTCTTCGAACTTGTCGCCATGAAACGGTGTGGGCATACGTGGAGCATGGCAGATCAGCTGCTGGTCACTCACGGGAAGCTGAGTGGTCTGAATTGCCGCTGTAGTCATCGTGGTTCGCGGTGGAGAAACAAGAAGACCACACTCGGGTGCTAAGCCTCTCAAGCAACGGCTCGCCTTGTGCACAGGTGTCGTGTCCACGGTGTGTAGATGGGCGTAGGGGGCAGCCAGAGGCTCTTCGTACATGGGATCTACCCAGCACTCCACCGAAAATGTCACAGAAGCCAGTGAAACTGGTTCAGCAGGTTTACTTACAACTTAGTAAAAGTACCGGCAAGATCAGGCACGGAACCGACTGTCGGGCGAGCACCGAGAGCGAAGAAGACGAGCGCGTGCCAGTCTCCCGAGCTCGCCACATGGCGGCGCCAGTAAGATAACATTGCGGCAATATCAAGCCCTAAGATAGCCTTTGTGCCCGGTCTGGTATAGGGGCATGGTATTGCCACCTAGCGTTCCTGATGTTCTTATGTGGCGCCTGGAAGAAAAGGACACTGAGGTCGGCTGGCGTGCTGTATTCGGAACTGTGCCTGCCCCTACAGCTTATCCCTGTCGTTCGCGTCTTGCCCTGTTCGCGACATATTTTGGTGTCGGCGCTAGGTCTCAATCCAAATACATGCCCCGTACACCACCGCATGCCCAGGACTCAACTCCTGTGCTAGTCGACACCCCTGTGCACCGTACTAGCCGGAGGAATCAAGGTTCTTCTGGAGGAAGTTATGGGAGTTGTTTGCTGCGGTGGGCTGCGACGCGCGCTGCTTTTGTTGCGGGCGGTGAACGAGTTGGAACGAGTCTGTCGGCGTTGATAAATTTGTCGACGCGTTCCGAGTGCCAGGGTGAGCGTCTCCAGTCACGCTATATGAAGCTGTTGCGAGCGGACTTGTCGGGCTTCTGCTCTCTTAGCTGCACGAGTCTTGTACGAGGCATGGAGAGCTGTAAGCAATTCCTTATTATGCGTTTCTTGTTCCGTGATGGGTCGTCCTTCCACGGTAATCTGCATGTTATGGCCGGATGTGCCTTATGGTCTTGTAGAGTGTTCGCAAGTGCTACAGCTGAACTTCCGAGTATCACCCGCTGCTGGCAAGCCCACAGACCTGCGAAGGAGCGGCGCTCGGCTTACATGGCGGCCACATCGTGACTCTCGAGGCGTCGGTCTGCAACAGTGCCCGGTCAACAATTAGGTGTTGTTTATTTGACTCTCTCGTGTATTGTTCTGCGTTGTAAAGCCTCTGTGTTATATATTACCTCTGTAGTTGCACGCTTAGCGTTGTTTTCTGTGAACATCTCGTTTGTGCATTTGTAGTGTCCGTGAATATTACTATGTATCATCTCTTGCTGTGTATAAAGTTTGTTTTTGCTTCTTATTTCTAACTTCTGACTCCGACCCTCTGGTTTGAACCGGCGAAAGCTGGGTACTATAAACGACCCCCCCCTTCTGTCAATACAAAGTAGTTGAATCCCGGCTGAGCTTGCCACTCCGGTCGGGGGCACTTCCTTTGAGACCGGAACAGCTACCCCCCCCTCCCCTTAACTCTAAGGGTGTCTAATAGTCTGCGCACCATTAGGGCGCATCGTTAATAATCCTATAATTAGCAACGGGTGACATCCACATTCCCTACTCGGAGTCGGTCTCGACACCCTGCGTCGGAGGGGTGGCAGCCGAACCCATGTTGAGCTGTAGAAATAAATCCTGAAGTCACGAGGCACAATGAGCCTATCAGTTCGAATGATCGCGGCGGCATACTGTATTTGGTTTGCTTCTTAAAATGAAGACAAATAGTATCGGCCGGAACATGGCATAGATTATACAACAGCCAGTTACTCTGCATTTGTTTCAGCATAATTTCCCTCCGTTTAAATGAAAGCGCGCCCGCATACGCGACATACTGATTAGTACTTAAAGAAAGTGTAGAGTGTCGCGGACGCTCACGCATGCGTTGTTGGGGCGGACTCCAGGAGGTACAGGAAGGACACTGCAGCATAAATAAGGGCCAATCAGAACCCTACTGAAAAAAAATTGTATGTGGCAATATCCTCGCATTTTCTCACACAGTCTCACTCATTTCACGTAAGAAATCACATAGAAGTCGCATATAATTGCGTAAGATTTCATGGTTTCTTTTACATTAACATGCATTATGGAAGATATGTTATGATAATCATGTGCACTGTATGAGAGCCTATATGATTTGATGAGATTGTGTGAAGTAGGGAATGAGTGAATAAATATTTGCTCGGCAAGGTTAGTCGCACTTTTCAAATTCCAAGTAAAAGGACGTCGTTAAAGAAGGCACTGAATAGATGACAAGTATGGAATAATTCTTAGATGACATCCTCGAGGCGATGCAGATTAAGTTATGTGATGTTAGGAAGATAAAGACCGGAAAGCGTGGCGTGATATGGTCCATAGGGTCACGAAGAGTCGGACGCGACTGAACGACTGAACATAATTGAACTAATGGAATAATTCATAGATCAAGCGAAAAACGTCCGAACAAAGGTGGAAACCTCTTTAGTTGTTGAACGTTTCTTGAATTCTTTACGTCCCGTGTGGGGGCTACCATCCATTGGTCGGGCCATTTTAAGTTATTATCAGAAGATATTTGCGAACAGAGGCTAGTCGTGAATAGAAATGACGTTCTTTGTACGAAAAAATCCTCCCAGATTGTGCGGAATACTTCGCATCAAAATGAGTCACCAAATAACTTTCCCAAAATATCCTGAGTATCACGAACTATTCTAGAACAGTTGTTGTTATCGCCATTGTGTAACCAAATGCAGATCTGTGTGCCTAAACAATAGGAACACAGCATGAATATTGTGTAGTCTGAACGTTTTGCATCAAACCATCAAACTAATGGAATGTTTTTAGTCATCTAGAGCTACTTTTCCCCCCTTTTCAGTTCGTGCATTTGAGCAGGCAATGCGATCTGTCGACGAGAATTATGGCTCGTATTGAAGCGGATAACGGTGTTACATATATACCTTAGACAGCAGACAAAAAAGATGGCCGCACAATAATAAAAATGAACAAGGGTTCAGGAAAGACGAGTATGGACGGCAAGTCAGTGTTTCAAGAAGGGGACTTGTCTTCGTCTGGGCAGTGCAACGATCAGTGGCAAACTTTAAATACTTTCTTGCCCCAGAAGAAAGCGAGGAAGAGAGGGAGATGGGAAGCAGAGAGAAGCGTACGAATTTCTGTGAACCTGAAACGGCTGGTCCAGTCATCTCGAAAGGGGACGCTTAATATTAATCATATGACGCGGTAGTGTTTCATACACGGACGACGTTCTTTATTTTTTTACTTTCTTATGTTTTATTTCTAAATGTTAAAGATATTTATACGATGATAATTGTCATCAGAATTGGTTTTCATTGTCAGCTGTTTTACACTGTTGAATGCACTGTTCATTTTTTCAGTTGTTTCAATGAAAAAGTTCCTATGTAGCGGCATTATGGATAGACCTTTCATTTAGAACATCCTGACAGCTTTGAACCGCATTTTGAACTTGTTATTTATTCATTTCTTTATTTATTCGATTAACACAATAAGTGCATGCTATTGTTAACTTGTCGTCGCCTATACACAGCGGTCAATCATCAACCACTAGAAGCACAAATTACCATTATGCGATTTTTTAAAGAAACCCCCGATTATTCCTGACTACTTTGTGCCGACTATACCGATGGGTTTCCGACCGAACGAGTTGCATAAGTTATCGCCAAAAAGGCAGCAGCAGCAGGGAGCAGTTTAATATGACGTAGATGGTCAGTCAGCCAGCATCTAAAGCAGCCAAAATATGAAATAGCACTGAGTAGGGGTAGAGATGGAAGCCTCTGTTCGCAGGTGGAGCCAACGTTTCGACAGGTGGACTTGTCCTCCACTTGCCGCAACGTTGGCTCGACCTGCGAATTAAGGCTTCCCACTCTACCCTTGCTCAGCGCTATTTCGCACCGTGCCATCTTGTTCCTCTTGTACTACCTGGAAGCAAAAAAGCGTTCCAAAGGGTTGAAGGGCAATATACCAACTATACAATAGTTATGAACATCTTCCCAGAAATTGTTATTTGCCAGTTCAGGCCAACAATGTTAGCAAAAAAGCAAAAAAGGAAAGGTTATGGAGAGATGGGGAATCGGGAACGAAAGAAAAGATATAAACCAGATTAAGCCATATCTGTCAAGCGGGACATTACCAGATGGCCTTCGCAGTGACGGCATTTTACATACGGTAGTCCTCATAACCTCTGAGTTCTGTGTTTTTCAGACCGATAAAAGAGGTAAAGCCTACAAACTAGGCAAATTAAGGAAAGGCCCGATGCGCCTTTTCAATCAAACTTCTGTTTCCGAACCATGTTCGTGTTTACGTAAAGTCACTAAAAACAGACAAGCTGCCGTTGAAAAGCTACAGATGGTGGACAGCTGCTACACGCCGACTGGCAAAACAAATCGCTCTCCATTTTGTTAATATTTTGTTCAAATACCGCTCCTGTTAGGGGAGACAATCCACGAATTTTAAAGTGAAGAATGCGCACTTTGTAATATATATACAGGCCTTTCCTAAATGTTAAAGCCTTCAAACACACACTCTAGCCACAAACTGCTTAGTTTCATTGTTTCCTTCTTTAATTATGCATGTTTAACTGCGCTGAGAAACGTTTGGATCGCTACATAATTTGAATTCAGATGCAGGCGGTGACCTCTAAGCGCAGGCGATCATCTTGATATGCCTCTCCTTCAAGATTTTATCATAGCATCTGGAGAACAATTTTTGAAGCACAACAATAAATACAATATACAGCATTCTTGAACGCCTAGGCTTAAGAAAAACCCGGACGTTTGGACACAGCATGCCTTGTCAGTTTTACTTCGCTCTGACAGTGTTGTTTTCGGTCAACAACAGTATCAGCTGTTTCTTATCAAGCTTTTACGAAGCAATTCGATTTTTTTCTCTTTTACACTGATAAACTCGCGTACCATCGCAGAAATATTAGGTAAGCCCGTTTCTTGTGCGTATGTTTATATTGACATATTATTTTCGTTAACAAGAACACAATTAGGAACTAGTTTTGCCAGAAGCACGTGCCATTAATGTGAGATTATAAAGTAATACAATATACATAGTCATAAGAAATAGCACATAAACAATCACTTCTAATGTCATATATATTCTACCCAATTTCCAAAAAATCTCTTCAAACTAGAACCAAGAAAAAACTTAATCTATAGTATTTCGCCTAGGTTTCTGCAACAGATATCTCAAATTTCTTAGAAACCACGGTCATTCCTCGAATCCGCATATGTGCACTTGTATAACCTGCCAAATTGTACCGCCTCTGCATTCGTTTCCTACCGCATTTGAAAAGTACAGATGACCACCAGTTTCTTCATTTTCTGTGCTCTTTTACTTTCACAACAGCCCTCTTAATTCAACATATGACACCTCCACCTTTTCTACCCTTTTTTGTTGGTGACAGCTGCGGTGTGGTGACATTAGTCAAAGGTCGGTATTTATGCGTCGCTGTTTACACAGACAGCCTCGTCTCTCTCATGACTTGATATTTCGATGGTTTGCTCTGCTTTCGCAGCCAGCATTTATGCAGATCTAAAGGTCAAGCCAATAATTCAAGCTTTCATTTGAGCTCCGCAACTGCCACGATATCGATGAAGTACAGGCTTATCACTAGATGTTTACAATTGTAATCCAGAATAACGCCAAACTGTCTTAGCTTACGATATCTGAATTCGGGTTGCCCAGATCTTAAAATGTACAATGCGCACTTCTCCCAAATATTTTTAAGATTGCAACTGAAAAAAAACCTCGTTTCTTTATTCTCTGTTCTTATTTCGTTCCTCAGCTGCTCATCTAAGTGGTTATGTAACCCTAGCCTCAAAGTAAGCTTTATTACCGACTTTTATTACAAAAATATTTGACGCAAAAGCATTATAGACCGATTCGTCCTTTACAATCCTTAATGAACATTTCAAAATAATAAAATCAATAGCACCTTAGAGATGATGATTTCCATGTGCAAAGACAAGGAATGGTCGGCGCGTTGTGTTTTCACATAGTATAAATGCCACATGATGTGACCCAGCTGATACGAGGGCAACAACTAGGAACGGAACCTAGAACTCTTCCATCCCGACTCATACACGGCACTCTAGGCCACGCAAACCCAACTTTAGAGCTTTTTTTTTATTTGGGCTATATAAACTTGTTTTCTTTCCTTTGTCCTCGCTGCGCCATCTCTCAGGGTTTTAAGAGCGTTAGCTGTCGCTACTGCAGAGAAAAACAAGCACAGATTGGGCCGTTCTTTCCAACGCTCTTCTTTATTCTGTCTTCATGTTCTCCTCTTCCTTCACTCCTGCACTGTTCACTTCATCGACGCCTAGAACGTCACACTCGGCCACAACTGCGGACGTCAATAAATGGAGTACCGCCACATCGCTGAAGTCGCATCTGCCGCAAATGCCCTTTTTTGGTGGGCTTTCCTCTTACGGAACCATGAAGATATTCGCCCCGATGATCTCTGCATTTGTTTAGTTCAGTGCGTGACGCGTTCATCTCTGGGCAGGGTTCTTTGAATAGTTGCCCCTTACGTTTTCCGCCAAGGCTTCGTTGATAGTCATGCTCCTGAAAATTTCTCCAATGCCAGTTACTTCTCTACACTTGCACTTCTTGCGCGGCATCCGAGGGTTCTCCTTGATCTGGAACTGCCCTAGAGAGGCATTCACAGTAGTGATGGAAATGGAAGAAGCGGCACCGCAATGCTTTGTGCTGCTGCAACCGCATCCACTGCCTCCACCGGAAGTACCGTGCCGTGCACAGCTACGCTACGTACGACGGTGGGTGTGGGCTCGTTCTTTCCCGACGAAATGGCGACGTTTCTGCTCGGACATGAAGTCTAGCACGCTGACACTGGCAGCAGTGAGGCCTTTTTCTCCTGGAATCACGTCATATTCAACCTCCTGCCCTTTTCGGATGCGGTCAGGTTTACACGAGTGTTGTAACGCGGTGCGGTAGAAAAAAAATGTCTCGCCAGTGTCAGTGCGGTTGATGAAACCGTAGCCGCCGACCACGTTAAACCACTTCACTGTTCCACTCATCCGCTCTCGGGACACAGAGGCTTTCTTCGGATGCTGCACCGCTTCCTGTAGTGTTGCATGTGGATAGCCTCACTTTAAGGATGCTTGTCCAGGGGTGGGCTATGGGCTGTACGACACCGAGCGGAGCTGCACTTCACCGTTTTGGATGGATAGTGTTGGGCTTTGGAGCAATATCTTTTTGCTGAGCGCCGGTGTCAACCGATTCGGTCGATTTCCCGACGCCATCGACATGCGGGGTACTACTGATGTCCCGGCGGCAGCAAGAACCCTGCGACGACTGTCTATGTGATGCAAGTTGGCCATCATCATCATCACCAGCCTGATTATATGGGAGGGCGAAGGCCTCTCCCATATTTCTCCTATAACCCGGTTCTGTGCTAGCTGCATCTACTTGACCCCTGCGAACTTCTTCACCTCATCCGCCCACCTAACTTTCTGCCGCCCCCTGCTACGCTTTCCTTCCCTTGGAATCCAGTTTGTTACTCTCAGCGACCATCGGTTATCCTCTCTTCGCACTACATGTCCTGCCCATGTCGGTAACTTGACTTATTTCTCTGACCCATTCTCCACGCTTTCTATCTCTTAATGTTACCCCTACCATTTTTCGTTCCATAGCCCTCTGTGTTGTCATCAACTTAAGTAGAACTCTCTTGGTTATCCTCAACGTTTCAGCCCCATAGGTGAGTACAGGCAAGATGCAACTGTTGTATACTTTCCTCTTGAGCTATACCGGTAAGCTGCTAGTCATAATCTGCGAGTGCTTGCCAAATGCACTCCATCCCAATCTTATTCTTCTTTTTTTTTTTTTTTTTTTTTTTTTTTTTTTTGTACGCAAACTTGCCATAAGACATATTATATAAACTCATGTAAATGGTTTTCCGTGAGGAACCGGAGCAGGCTCCCGCTCTTAGCGTTGTCGGTGAGCCATTTAGAAAAGTCATCTTCCCTTGTTGTGGTTAGACCCACTTCGCGCAGAATCTTTGTCCTTGATTCCCTTGTCCCTGCACAAGTCCATAGCAGGTGACGAACATCCACTTCTGCAGCTGGTGTGGAACACTTTGGGCATGTTGTTGGTCCGATTTCAGCTTGCGATTCCCATCGGCATTTTACCGACGGGGTAAGGGCCGCCCCAGCTCTTATCCTTCTAAGGGAAACCTCCTCCAATCTCGTTAAGTTACGAGGGAGTGGGAATGTACACGGGGGAATGAGGGCACGTGTACTTTTCCTTAAAGAGGATGCTAAAATGGAAACAGCGGAGCGGGCATCGAAAGGGAGCCTGGTGGGGGGCGCATTAGTGTGTGGAACTTCGTGTGTGAGGTGGTCAACTTTTCTCTGCTCAGCGTTCTCAGCATTGTCTTGTGTCCAATGTATCTGGATGCTTATCTTTGTTTTTTTATTGAGTGCGTGGATTTCCTGGGTAACAAATAGCGTCTTCGTCACTTTCTTTAGTTGTTTTATGGCGGCTAAGGAGTCTTTTCATGGTCCGGATCTGCGGTTACTACCTGTCCTAAGTAGACATATTCGCCTACTACTTCCAGTATTTCGCTACCTATTGTAAACTGCTGTTCCTTCCCGAGGCTGTTGAACATTACCTTAGTCTTCTGCATATTGATTTTCAAGCCTACCGTTCTATTTGTCCTGTCTATGTCATCATCATTATTTGCAGTTCATCCTCCGAGTTGCTTAGCAAGGCAATGTCATCAGCAAATCGCAGATTACTGAGGTATTCTCCATCTAACCTTTTCCCTAACTGCTCCCATTCCAAGTCTCTGAATACTGCCTCAAAGCAAGTTGTATATAGTACTGGGGAGATTGTGTCTTCTTGCCTAACACCTTTATTTATGGAAATTTTGTTACTTTCTTTATGTAGAACTATGGCTGGTGCTGTATGCTGTAACCGCGTTAACCGTGTCAGTTCTGGAGGGGGAAGACGACGAAGATCGTGCGGCGTGCGCGTGGTTCTGAGCCGCCGCTGCTTTCGCCTGGTCAAGCGCCTCCTCTCTGCCTCCTGTGCCTCAGCGCCCCAACCCGATCCTTTTACCCTGTCCTTCTGGACTGTCGTCCGAGTAGCGATAAAACCCATGACATTCTGGTTGGAGTGCGGGGTAAATGCAGCACAGCCCCACAACACCCGCTACTCTGAGTCCGCCCCAAGTCTCAGCCGCCGCCCCTTCGACGAGGAGGCCGAGATGCGTGCCAGCCGGCGAATTCAAGGGCTTGCTAATGAATTTGGTCTGTTGCCAAACTCCCGCTTTCCACGACTTACAATGGCCCGGAGTACCACGGCCCAGTGTCAACAGACGGACTCGTTTCTCGCACCGTCCGTAGTGTATCTACCGATGGCTACTAGTACGGCTGCCACGTTCCATGGCGATGCCTCCGAAGACGTGGAGGATTGGCTGGAACAGTGCTAATATGTGGCCCGCCACAATGTCTGGAATGCTAAAAACTGTCTTCAGAATTTGCATTTCTGCCTGGCCAGTACTGCTCGGCACTGGTTCGAAAACCACGAGGCATCCCTTACATCCTGGGACACCTGTAAGGAAGAGCTGCGACGGACGTTCGCCAATCAGTATCGGCGACAGCGAGCAGGAGACCTTCTGCAAACAAGAGTGCAATGACCCGAAGAAACAGTGACAAGTTTTAATCAAGACCTCTTACCACGTAGCTCCCGGGCCGACCCCCGCGCTCCCAAGAAAAAGAAGGTGCGTGCACTCATGTGGGGCGTCAAGAGTGATATTTCGGCGGGCTTTTTTGAGATCCGCCGACTACAGTGGCGCAATTTTTAAATTAGGCGAAGAACATCGAGCGAGCCTTGGTTACGCGAGCGGACCATTTTCGTCGCCTTGCTGAAGATCCCAGTGTTTCGAACCATTCAGCTGCTGGCTTTCCGGTTGATTCCCTAGACACCGCAAACCTGCGCAAGATCATCCACGAAGTTGTACGAGAGGAGATACGGCAGCTGCTTCCACCTGCTGATGGCACGGCATCCTGCGCCCTCGCGGATGCTGCCCGCGAAGAAGTACAACGTGCCCTTCATCCACAGTGCTCCGTTGCGTCTTCACCTATTCAGCCCGTTGAGACGTACGCGTACATTGCTAGTCGCCCGCCGCCACAGCAGCCACCACCGCCACCTGTTCTCCGTCAGTACTTGCCTACACAACCCCGTATCCCTGCGCACGATCTTCATCCGCAGCAGCAATGGATGAGCAAGGCCGACGCGTGGAGGACAACAGACCAACGCCCGCTATGCTTCTACTGTGGAGAAGCAGGCCACGTCTACCGTCGCTGCCCTTTCCGCGAGCTTGGTCTTCCCGGTTTCCAGCGGAATGCTCCCCGCCCGGAGTTCGTCGAGCAACCCCGCGACATAGCGGATTATCTGCGCCGTTCGCAACTACCCGACCGGTCTTCACGTCGCAACCTTCGCTCGCCACCGTCCTGCCAGTACGTTTCGCCCCTTCGCAGAACTCGACAGGAAAGCTTGTCACCTCGTCGGGAAAACTAAGCCTGGCGACGTCTGGAGGTGACGTTGCCGAACTCTTTCCTGTTAAAGAGCCTCCACGTTTCTCGCCCCGCTCCCCCACGCGAACAGACGATGAACCCGACGACCTTCCCGACGAACTTCGCGCCAAACGTCTCGCCGAACTTCCCGCCGAACTTTCCGACGAGCTTTCTGACGAACTTCACGACGAACTCCCCGACAGAGCTTTCGACGACCGTCGCGGCACAGTGTACAATAACCTTGATATTGTGATCGACGGATACGACGTGACGGCACTCGTTGACACCGGTGCGGGCTATTCTGTTTTGAGTGGGGAGCTATGCTGCCGACATCACAAGGTAACGACGCAGTGGGATGGCCCCGATATCAGAACCGCTGGAGGCCACCTCGTGAGACCAATCGGCAGATGCACTGATCGTATTGAGATTAACAATCTCAGGTGCCCGGTTACTTTTGTTGTACTATCGAAATGTTCCAGAGACATTATTCTCGGCATGAAATTTTTGAGTGAATGCAGCGCTGTAATCGACTTTCCGGAGCGCTGCTGCACGCTTAGTCAACCTCGATATACCTCGGCGCAAACAAAGCCCCAAAGTTTGCACGGTACGCGTCTTGGTGGAGCACGTAACCTTACCGCCCCAGTCTATCGTATTTCTCCCTGTCAAGTCCGACTACTTTGCTTCTGGCGAAGTTCTGCTGGAAGGAAGTGCTCAGCTGCTTCTTGAACGGGGTCTTGGCGTTGCTCGAGGTCTCGCGCAGCTGGATACTGGCTGCGTGCACGTCATAGTCACCAACCTTTGTGGCACTCCACCGCGCCTTACATTCCTTTATCATCAATAGCGTTACCACCCCTATTCAAGTTGTTGCTCTGTCCGAAGGTGCTTTCTCTTCCTTCTCTTCGCAGCAGAACGATACACCTTTGGATGTTTGCATTGCACCTAATCTCTCTGTGAGCGAGATAGCCAAATTGATAGCGCTGCTTGCAGAATTCCAAGACTGCTTCTCTACGTCATCCGGAGTTCGCCAGATGACCATTGCCAAACACAGAATAATTACCTATGACGCTGCTTACCCTGTTCGTCAGTCGCCTTACCGAGTTTCTTTCAAAGAACGTGAAGTTATTCAAAACCAATTGCTAGAACTGCTGCCCGACGATATTGTCACGTACACGGTGACTAAGGATACCTATGATAGCAGGGGGTAGCCCAGACACAAGAACACAACAGCACAGACGCAAACGTGCAAGCGACACTTTTTCGTCCTCTTCAACTTCGTCCTCCTTTCACACCTCAGTCATGCGCCACCTGGCAACGCTAGGTGGCATTACCCCCTCCCTCCGAAAAAAAAATGAGAAGGGCCGGTAAAAATGGTGTGAAAAGCAAGAGAGTGGTCACAGCGGGTGGCCATACGCTATCGGTGGTAGTACGCCTTCAGTCGCACAATGTGCACAATGTACGAGCTGTGCTTTCGACGTTTTGGTTGTGTGGCACCGTCTGGGATAACTTCATAACTAAGGTCACTCACACGGCGCAACACTTTGTACGGCCCGAAGTAGCGGGAAAGGAGTTTCTCTGACAAGCCTGGACGGCGAACTGGTGTCCATACCCAGACTTGATCTCCAGGCTTGTAGTCAACCTGGCGGTGCCGGAGGTTGTAACGGTGCGCGTCAGTGGTCTGCTGCTGCCCAATGTGCACACGGGCGAGCTGGCGGGCTTCCTCAGCGCGGATGGCATATTGCTGGGCATCTGAGGATAGCTGGTCATCATCTGGGCACGGGAGCATGGAATCGAGCATGCTCTGAACTTCGCGTCCGTAAACAAGTCGAAATGGTGTGAAGCGCGTTGTCTCTTGTAAGGCTGTATTATACGCAAATGTAACGTACGGCAGCACCTCGTCCCAGGTCTTGTGCTGCACATCGACGTACATTGCCAACATGTCCGCAATCGTCTTATTCAATCTTTCTGTAAGGCCATTGCTTTGTGGATGATACGCTGTGGTTTTGCGATGGGTCGTGCAACTCAGCTCAAATATGCGGTCGATCAGCTGTGATGTGAAAGCTGTCCCTCTGTCGGTAATGACGTAGGAAGGGGCGCCATGCCGCAAGACTATGTTGTGCATGAAAAACTCTGCTACTTCGGAAGCTGTGGCATGAGGGATTGCCTTTGTCTCAGCGTATCGAGTCAGGTAGTCAGTAGCGACTACTATCCATTTGTTTCCGGCCTGCGACAAAGGGAAAGGGCCAAGGAGATCCATTCCAATTTGGTCGAACGGAATGCGGGGTACTTTAACGGGCTTGAGAAATCCGGCAGGCTTCTGGGGCGGTGTTTTACGGCGCTGGCATTCGCGACAGCTTCGTACATAGCGTTTCACTGCTGCGGAAAGTCCTGGCCAGTAATACATGTTGCGCACTCGAGCAAGAGTCCGTGAGCAACCCAAATGACCAGACGTTGGTTCATCATGGCAAGCAAGGAGAATATCCTCACGGAGCTCGCATGGCACTACCAGAAGGTAAGTTCTGTCTTGGCTCTGGGAGTTTCTTTTATACAATACGCCTTGCCGTATGCAGAAGGAACCAAGGTGCCGAGATAGGTGTCGAGGCAGAATCGTTTCACGCCCTTCCAGATAATCAATGAGTGGAAGGATGTCTGGATCAGCTCTTTGTCGATCCCTGAGCTCAGATGCGCTGAGGGCTCCTAGAAAACCGCTATCGTCATCGGCTGTAGTATCGCCAGTGTCAACGGGTGCTCGTGACAGCGTGTCGGCGTCTTCGTGTTTGCGGCCGGACTTGTAAACAATGGTTATGTCAAACTCCTGAAGACGTAAACTCCAGCGTGCAAGTCGTCCAGATGGGTCTCGCAGATTTGCCAGCCAGCACAAACAATGATGGTCGGTGACGACCTTAAATGGCCGGCCATAAAGATAGGGACGAAACTTCATAGTAGCCCATACGACCGCCAGGCATTCCTTTTCTGAGGTGGAATAGTTCATTTCGGCACGAGAGAGTGCGGCTGGCATAGGCTATTACTCGCTCAAACCCGTCTTGATGCTGAACAAGAACCGCGCCGAGACCGATACTACTGGCGTCAGTGTGTACCTCAGTGTCAGCCGCTTCATCGAAGTGCGCCAGAACAGGGGATGTTTGAAGGCGCTCACGAAGCAAAGAGAAGGCCATCTGCTGCTCAGAGTTCCACACAAAGGAGGTGTCCTTCCTTGTAAGGCGCGTCAGAGGTTCTGCGATCTGAGAAAAGTCCGCAATGAAACGCCGATAATATGCGCACAGGCCGAGGAAGCGCTGAACAGCCTTCTTATTAGCTGGAACGGGAAATCGTGCGACGGCAGCAGTCTTATCGGGATCCGGGCGCGCCCCATCAGCGCTTACAACATGGCCGAGGAACTTGAGTTCTGTATACCCGAAGTGGCATTTCTGGGGCTTCAGCGTGAGATCAGCAGAACGGAGGGCTTCCAGGACAGCTCGAAGGCGTTCGAGGTGTTGATCAAATGTTTCGGAAAAAACAACTACATCGTCCAAGTACACAAGACAGATCTGCCACTTGAGGCCAGTGAGGACGGTGTCCATCATCCTTTGGAATGTAGCTGGGGCAGAGCACAATCCAAATGGGAGTACTTTGAATTCATATAGGCCATCTGGAGTGACAAATGCGGTTTTTTCTCGGTCTCTTTCGTCTACTTCGATTTGCCAATAGCCGCTTTTTAAATCAATAGATGAAAAATACTTCGCACGTCACAATCTGTCCAGTGAGTCATCGATGCGCGGCAACGGGTATACATCTTTCTTTGTCACATTATTCAATTTCCGATAGTCGACGCAAAATCGAAGAGTGCCGTCTTTTGTTTTTGACAAGGACTACTGGTGAAGACCACGGACTTTGTGAAGGCTGCACAACACCATCATCCAGCATCTCCTGAACTTGCGTCTGGATCACCTCTCGTTCTTTGGCAGACACACGATAAGGCTGCTGTCGTATTGGGCGAGCGTCGTCATAAGTAATGATGCGATGTTGTGTGATGGGCGTTTGACGAACCTTCGAGGAAGAAGCAAAGCAGTGCTTGAAGTCTAGCAGCAGTTGCTCTAAAGCCCGCCGTTTCTCCTTTGACAAGAGATGTTGTCAAGAGATGGCTCGTTAGTTTCTACTGCCGTGGATGCAAAACAGACCGGATCGTGCGCAACATGGTCAGCAAAAGCGATAGCAGTCCCCGGGAACAAGTGTCGGTACTCATTAGAAAAATTTGTGACAAGGAGTGCAGCCCGGCCATTGTGAAACGACAATAAACTTCGGGGAGCGCAAATGCCATGAGCAAGCAGGAGTGTATGGTTCGCCTCCGCTACAGCATCACCGGTACGGAAATCGTCACAGGTAACTTCCACAAGAGCACTGCTTCGCGGCGGCAGCGAGACGCTCTCAGCGGAAACACGAAGTGCGTTATTGCAAGGACTGCTACTATCTTGTTCGGTAGATTGTCCCATCGAAAACGTGACGAGTCTATTTCGCAGGTCGATAACTGCTCCGTACTCCCGCAGAAAGTCAATGCCGAGGATAAGGTCACGGGAGCAGTCACTTAAAACAACGCAACTAACGACGAACGTACGTCCGTTAATCTGAATGCGAGCCGTGCACATCCCCTTTGGAGTAACTATATGACCGCCGGCGGTTCGAAGGCACACACCTGGCCAAGCAGTGAGCACCTTCCTCAAAACAGTCGCCATGCGACCACTCAAAATTGAATAATCGGCACCGGTGTCCACTAAAGCATTGACCGTAGTGCGACCGTCTAAAATAACCGGAATGTCCAGAGAAACGCTTTTTGCTTCCCTAGGTGACGGTACCAGCAGCTCGCGGTCGGATCGAAGCGGCGACGACGGGAGGTCTTCAACGCAGCGACTACCAGCGGCCTCGCCCCCGAAGGTCGCTGTTTTCAGTTTTCCCGACCAGGGCTAGACGAGCGGCCTTGGTCCTCTCGCGAGGAACCGTGAGTGAACGAGGAGGAGCGCCTTGGCGAAGGGGAGCGGGGCTGACGCTGCGAACGAGATGAACGCTGCTCCGCCAGGTACTCCTCAATAACTCGGGGTCGTTGACCAAACCGGGGAGGAGGCGAGTCGATGCGGAAGCCGTGGAGACCGAGGCGTCGATACGGACAATCCCGGTAGAGATGTCCTGGTTCACCGCAGTGGAAGCAAAGCGGACGGCGGTCAGGCGTGCGCCAAATGTCGGCTTTGCGTCGGGGCAGCGGTCGATTGTCGAAGTTCTGCACTGGCTGCACCGAGGGCAGCGGAACTGTAGGTGACGCGAGAATGGGCGGTGGTGAAGGGGGAGCCTGACTCTGCAGAACTTCCGCATATGTGGGACGATTGTCGGTCCCCGACAGCAATGGCGGGCTCGGAACTACAGGCGAAAGAGGGCTCTTGAGTGCCTGCCGCACCTCCTCCCGCACTATAGCAGAAACGGAAGATGGCGATTGCTGCAGAGGGCTCCAGAACTTGCTTAGTTCTTCGCGCACGACGCTGCGAATCAGTTCGCGCAATGCATCGGGATGCCGCTCTGAAGATGCAAATGATTCCGCGGTTGTGCGTGTATGAAAAGGTCGGTCATAAGCCACGGCACGTTGGTGTAGCACCTTTTCCATTGTGGTGGCCTCCGCAAGGAATCCGTTTACAGTCGAGGGTGGGTTTCGCACAAGGCCTGCGAACAACTGCTCTTTCAAACCCTGCATCAAGTGCCTGACCTTTTTTCCTCGGACATGGCGGGATCGGCTCACCTGAAGAGGCGCGTCATGTCCTCGACGTATGCTTGGGCACTCTCATTCGGCCTTTGGATGCGAGAGTGAATGGCACGTTCTGCATGCTCGCGACGATCTGCGCTAGTGTAAGCCTCGAGCAGTTGACGACGGAATTCCCGCCACGAAGTTAAAGCTTGTTCTCGGTTCTCGTACCAGATACGGGCGCCGTCCTCAAGGCTGAAGTAGACGTTCCTTAGTTTGGTAGCATCGTCCCACTGGTTGAATGCAGCGACACGTTCAAACTGAAGGAACCAGTCCTCCACATCCTCAAAGAGGTCCCCATGGAAAGTCTTCGGTACCCGAGGGGCCTGCAAGGTGTAGTTACAGGCCGGTGCGAGGCCCGTCACCTGCTGCGCAGGAGCACTAGATGTCATGGCGGCGGGTGCTGGCTGAAACTCCGGAGACAGTCCCTGGAGCCGTCGACTGGAGCGATGCACGGGGGTGTCCAATGGTACAGGGCTGGCGCGACGTCTTGTAGATGGAGATTCTTGCATAGGCGATCGTTTTACCCAGCACCTCCACCAGAATGTCACGTACACGGTGACTAAGGATACCAATGATAGCAGGGGGTAGCACAGACGCAAACGTGCAAGCGACACTTTTTCGTCCTCTTCAACTTCGTCCTCCTTTCACACCTCAGTCATGCGCCACCTGGCAACGCTAGGTGGCAATATAATCCAACCCTCGCATAGCCCATGGGCTGCTAGTAAAGAAAAAGGATGGCACTATTCGATTATGTGTTGACTATCGCCGCCTCAACAACATCACCAAGAAGGATGTTTATCCCCTTCCTCGCATTGATGACGTACTTGATCATCTACAACATGCCCGTTACTTTTCATCCATACATCTGAAAAGTGGTTACTGGCAAATCGAAGTTGATGAGCGCAACCGAGAGAAGACTGCTTTTGTCACCCCGGATGGTTCATATGAATTTAAAGTGATACCGTTCGGCCTCTGTACCGCCCCGGCAACCCTTCAGTGCGTTATGGACACCGGCTTGGCCGGACTGAAGTGGCAAACTTGTCTTGTCTACCTTGACGATGTTGTAATCTTCTCAAGCATGTTCTCCCATCATCTTCTTCACCTGAAAGCAGTACTACAAGCTACAAAAAGCGCAGGCCTCACTCTGAAGCCAACAAAGTGCAAGTTTGCTTATGTTGAACTAACATTTCTTGGCCACGTCGTCAGTAGCGCGGCTGTTCGTCCAGATCCCGATACAACAGCCGCCATTGCCTCCTTTCCTACACCATCGAACAGGAACGCTGTACGGAGGTTTCTGGGCGTTTGTGCTTACTATAGGCGCTTTGTTCCCAATTTTGGTCATGTCGTTGCACCACTTACTCATCTCACGAAGGAGAACGTCGCCTTACAGTGGTCGGATGAACAGCAGCTTGCATTCGACCCCCTTAAACAAAGCTTACAGACCTCCCCTGTACTCGCGAACTTTGACCAGAACGCCGAGACTGAAGTTCATACAGGCGCCAGCAACAATGGCCTCGGAGCCGTGCTCATTCAAAAACAGAACGGGACAAATCGTGTAATCGCTTACACAAGTCGAACATTATCGAAGGCTGAGACTAACTACTCGACCACTGAAAAAGAAAGCCTCGCAGTTATTTGGGCGATTAATAAGTTCAGACCCTACTTGCACGGACGCCCATTTCAGGTTGTTACCGACCATCACTCTCTATGTTGGCTCAGCACTCTGAGACCCGTCAGGGCGACTTGTACTGTGGGCCCTTCGATTGCAAGAATTCGATGATACCATAATGCATAAGTCCGGTCGCAGGCACACAGATGCTGACTGCCTCTCGAGAGCCCCTATAGAATCAGCATCTGACGGTCGAGACGATCAGTATGAAGACGCTTTTATAGGCACCATAAGCATGGTCGATATGGCAGCGCGGCAGCGACACGACACTGAACTCTGTGAAGTAATCGCCCATCTGGAAGGTCAAGAAGGCACCATTCCACGCGTCGTCTTGCGCATCCTACCCGCATTACGTCTTCGCAACAATGTGCTATACAAAACGAGCTTCGCAGCGAGTGTGAGGTCTTGGCTACTGGTTGTTCCGGCTGACCTACGTAATGAAATTATGGACGCCTGTCATGAAGACCCAACTTCCGGGCATTTGGGACACAGCGGAACATTCGCACGAATTCGTTCTAAGTATTACTAGCCTCAACTTGCTAAGACTGTTCGTCATTATACCAGGACTTGCTGCGAATGTCGGAGAAGTGACTACGCCCCCACAACCTGCAGGACATCTTCACAGCATCCTGCCGCCTATGACTCCGTTACAGCAGGTAGGCATGGAACTGCTCGAACCTTTTCCTACGTCCAACTCGGGACACCGCTAGATAGCTGTTGCCATGGATTACCTCACTCGGTGTGCTGAATCGCGAGCTTTACCTTCTACAACAGCGGCTGATGTAGCTAAGTGTGTCGTCGAGTCCATCGTCCTCCATCACGGTGCTCCCGAAATCTTGATTACAGATCGCGTTGCCGCGTTCGTGCCCCAGCTAATGACAGGGATCTTGCATTTAAGCAACACGCACCACCGCAAAACTACCGCACACCACCCCCAAGCGAATGGGCTCACTGAGCGCCTAATAGGACTATGGCCGACATGTATCTATGTATGTGGACGTCGAGCACAGTACGTGGGACGACATTCTTTCCTACATAACTTTCGCTTATAACACTGAAACTCAGGAAACACCCGGGTTTTCGCCGTTATGCCTGGTGCATAGCCGAGAGGTGATTACCATGCTTGACGCCATTCTTCCCCATAAGCCGGAGGTCTACTCTAACGACCATGTCCAACTGGTAACACAGGACGCGGAAGAAGCCCGACAGTTGGCACGACTACGCATCCAAGCCCGCCAGCGCGTCGATGCACGCAGGTACAACCTCCGGCATCGTGAAGGTGATTTTGCACCTGGTGATAAGGTGTGGGTGTTTACTCCCGCTCGCCGTCGCGGTCTCAGCGAGAAGCTCCTGAAACGTTATTTCGGCCCATACGAAGTCGTTCGCCGTATAAGCTACCTGAATTACAAGGTGATTCCGATTCTTCCGAGCACATCTCGTCGGGCCCCTCGTTATGACGTGCTGCATGTGGTTCGCCTCAACACTTACTGTGAACGCTAGAACCACGTATTCTGACTCTGCGCTCTTATCGATTTAAAGCTTCTGTTACGTTGGAGCGCAGATCGGGACGATGCGCCTTTCAGCAGGAGGAGTAGTGTAACCCGCGCTAACCGTGTCAATTCTGGAGAAGGAAGAAGGCGGAGATCGTGCGGAGTGCGCGTGGGTCTGAGCCGCCGCTGCTTTTGCCTGGTCAAGCACCTGCTTTTTGCCTCCTGTGCCTCAGCGGCCTAACCCGATAGAACCCGTCACAATATATCTTCCAGCACTTTCACATAGGGCTCGTCCACTCCCTAATTTTGCAATTCCTGCATCATCGCCGAGGTTCCAACTAAGTCAAATACTTTTTCGTAATCAATAAATTCTATATATAAGGGCTGGTTATATTCCGAGAATTTTTATATGACCTGATTGATGGTATGGATATGATCAACAGTAGAGTACCGTTTCCGAAAATCTTCTTGATCCTTTGCTTGATTGCAGTCTAAGGTTGTCCTGATTCTATTAGCGATTACCTTAATAAATACCTTATACGTAACAGACAGTAAGCTGATTGGTCTGTAATTTTTAAAGTCCTTAGCGTCCCCTTTCTTATGAATGAGGATAATGTTTGCATTATTTCATGGTTCCTGTACCGTCGATGACACGAGACACTGCATATACAGGGTGGCCAGTTTTTCTAGTTTTTCTAGCTCTATAATCCCCCGTCCTTCAACAAATCAGTAGTTATCTGATCCTCTCCAGCTGATTTCCCCCTTTTTACAAATTCTAAGGCTTCCTTGACCTCGTCCTTCACCACTAGTGGAACGTCTGACTGTTTTTCCCTACCGCCAATCTCAATACGGTCCTGACTACTTTGGCTACTGTAGAGATCTGTATAGAACTCCTCGGCTACTTTTTCTATCTTGTCCATATTCGTTATGACGTTGCCCGCCTTGCCTCTTAGCGCGTACATCTGGTTTTCGCCTATGCCCAATTTCTTTACCGCTTTAAGGCTTCCCCCGCTCTTTACAGCCTGGTCAATGTTCTCCATGTTATACTTCCTTATATCGGCCACCTTGTGCTTATTGATTAGCTTCGATATCTCGGCCAGTTCTATCTGGTCTGTTGGATTGGAAGCTTTCATACACTGGCATTTCTTAATCAAATCTTTCGTCTCCTTAGACAGCTTACCGTATCCTCTCTAACTATCCTACCGCCTACCTCTACCGCAAGTTGGCCAACCGGTGGACCAAGAGAGACAGAATGCCGGCGTCCAGTGCAGTCATAATGGATGCGTGGGTATCATCGTGAAGGCCGTCGACGATGCACAGCTTAGCAGCGTGTGCGGGCTCGTCGATATTGCAGGTCTGAAGAAGACGAATCTTGTCGTAAATGTATAGGTCGACGTCTTCAATCTGAGCCAGGCGCCACAATCTTATCGTCTTGAATTTGACGTCTTTCGCACTGGCCAAGGGTGTAAAGGCGGCAAGGAGAGCAGCGCTCCAGGCCAACCAAGCGGTGTAGCGCCGACTTTTGTACAGGTGCCAGGCACGGACGGCACCACGAAGATGGCCTTCCGCGACGGCGAGCGTGATGGTAGGAGACCAGGCTAAACGCCGGCCAGCAGCGTCGACAAGTGGAACCCACGCTTTGGCGTCATCTGAAAATCCACGGAACTCCGAAAGCGGTACCGGTGGTACTCCCAGCAAGTGGAAAGCGCAGCGAGGCCAAGCGCTCCAGGGAAAGAGGGGATAACTCCTGGAGGGTGGTGAGGGCTTCGGGAAGGAGGGCAAAGGCCGAATCCACCGAGTAGGCATGGACGCCGTTCTTGGTCGGGATAGAGGTCTCAGGCGCCTAGAGAACCGGCTGTGTGACTGCCCGGCCTCTTCGAAGGAGGGAAGGAGGAGCGATGGGTCGCGGAGGTCCGGGTCTGGCCCAACGTTGGTCGACAGCGCCATTGCCAAGGATAACAAGCAGAGACACGGCCGTTCTTCCGAACGTTCTGCTTTATTCTGTCTGCATTGTCTTCTCTTCTTTCGCTCCTGCACTGCTCACTTCGTCGTCGCCTTTAACATCACACTGCTTACATTTGCCGGTTTCTCGAATTCAAGATGGCGACCAAGTCTAGTTATCATAGCTACAGCATTGCAAATATTTATTAGTTACCACGTGGACACCCATAAGCCGGATTTTACCAACAGGTCATAAAATAATGGGGCACTGGTATTGATGAGCGCTGTAATAACAATTCTTTTACCTACACTTCATTTGGACATGAAAATATTATATGAAGTTCTTGGAAGAGCTATGCCACTTAGTAATTATCTTCAAACCCATCAAGGTGAAGTCACATTAAAATATGGTGTGGTGCCGGAAAGAAAATGAACGCTGCACAGTGGGTGCTGAATGGAGTGAAAACCGAGAAATAAGTGGTGGCTAATAAGCTTGTGATGTGACTAACAGTTCGCGACTGTCATGGTGAATGAAATGAGCAGATTCTTAGGCGTAACAAATATGACTGTACTGGCGTTCTTCAATAATACATTCTAGTCATAGAGCCCTGTAGAGCCAGTGAACATGCTAGAAGCAAAGACGAAAAATAGAAAGGCTGATGATCTCGGAGATAAAATCGGCGTAAATCGCGGAGACGGTGACAAGTGATGACTTATTGACGGACGCCAGCTTCCCGACAGTCTGATATTCCGTTGCATATGTCACAGGCTAGGAGCAGGGCATTTATATAGGGCAAGCCAGATGGAAAGGCTGACGCACCTCTTCGCGGAAAGTTTTTGATATTCAGCAGAAGAGAGAACTTATCAGTAATGGGTGTCAAATCAACTGAAGCTGGATGTTGAAAGCTAAATCACTCTTTTAGTGCAACCCTCCCAAACGTTGGCGCAGCATAAAGGCTTTCGCAATGGAGCAAATTGACGCCTATATTTTCCCAAAGCCGTCATAATTATTACCAGTTAGGATGTGTATAATTTTTCAGCTTATGCATGTAGACGATTACACTTTCCTATGAGCTGACGACATCTATCTAGGTTGCGAAGTTTTCTCTAAATTATTCTAATCGCTCAAATAAATTTTATTTGGTACAAATTTGTCTGAAGACTTCTCAGAAATTCGTCTAGAAATCAGATCAAGCTCACGTTCCCCTCAATTGACGGTAATACTATACGCTAGCCATGCACTACCACGCTGATAACAATAATCCCATCTTGAGTTTTTTGTTATCATTCCATTTGCTGGTCAAATATTTAGGGGAATCCCCCAAGTTGGAGTAGATTTGTAATAAGGGATTAATTACTCCTTGCATCCACCCAAGCGAAGCCATACAGCTACAAAGGAAAGCTATACAGCTTTCTCAGAAACTTCGTAGTTGAAAAATTCGTCCTGATCCGGAAATCGAACCCGGCACCACCGCCTTTCCGGGGCATTCGCTCTACCGACTGAGCTAACCAGGACAGTCATCAGAACAGACGGTAGGGCGAGAGCGAATTGATCTATAACTCGAAGTGGGAATGGTGTTAGTCAAATATTTAGGGAAATCCCCCAAGGTGGAGTAGATTTGTAATAAGGGAGTAATTACTCATTGCATCCACCCAAGCGCAGCCATACGGCTACAAAGGAAAGCTATACAGCTTTCTCAGAAACTTAGTAGTTGAAGAAAAATTCGTCCTGGTCCGGGAATCGAACCTGGCACCACCGCCTTTCCGGGGAAGTCGCTCTACCGACTGAGCTAACCAGGACGGTCAGCAGAACAGACGGTAGGGCGAGAGCGAATTGATCTATAACTCGAAGTGGGAATGGTGTTAGTCAAATATTTAGGGGAATCCCCTATGGTCTGCATTTAAGAAGAATTTGGAGGAATTGTTCGGCCGTCCTGCAGTTCGCAAGCTCCGAGCAGAACAACGCTTGCGTGAGCGCACTCAGCATGCCGAAGAGTCATTCACAAGTTTTACAGAGGACATCGTTGACCTGTGCAAACGTGTTGACCCATAATGTCCGAAGCGGCTAAGATCGGACACATCTTGAGAGGTATCTCCGAGGACGCGTGTCAGATGCTGTGGGTGAAAAATCCTGCCTCCGTCAGTGATGTGATTAAACTTTGCCATAGCTACGACGAGCTTCGAAAGCAGCGCGCTTCTACCCGGCGGTCCGGTGTTAGAGACGACACCCTCGCTACACTAGCACTGGACGGTTCTACTTCATCAGAGGACAGCCCTTTGATTCAACAAATCAAAGCCTTCGTTCGCGAAGAGGTCGCCCGCCAGCTATCCCTGGACCCTCAATTACAAGACACTGGTCGCCTTGTTCCTGACATTGCTCCATCCTTGGCCCCTACCATGCGGCGTGTCGTGCAAGACCATATCGCTGAGGTCCTTCCGCCCAGCCCCGTGCTGCCGCCCAGCCCTGTGCAGGCGCAAGTAACGGCGCCATTGACGTACGCCCAAGTTGCAGCCAGGCCGCTAATGCCAACCGCACCTGTTTCCTACCAGGCCGCCCCTTCCAATCATCCTTCGCCTTTGCCTGGGTCAGCGTTACATGTCCCTATTCCAAGGGCATGCCAACCCCCTACGAACCCTTGGCGCACCGCGGACAACCGGCCAATCTGCTACTCTTGCGGGCTGCCGAGCCATGTAGACCGTCTTTGCCGCCAACGCCTTCCACCTTCTCGCCTTGGCCCCTGGAGCTACTAGTACGACGCCGACCAGCCCTCGCCGAGAACTCAACCCGGTTCCGCCTTCGTTTCTCGGGACAATCAAATGTATACCTCTCGCCGATCATCTCCCCTTCGTCGCCGTTTAGCATCCCCGCTTCCCCGACGTCCTACCGGCGCTGTTGAGGGAAACTAACAGTCGCAGCTCCCGGGGCAAGAACTGTACTTGGTTCGAACTCTTCAAGCCCTCCGCCTTCTCCCGCTAACGTAATACAAGTGTCCGTCGATGGTGCCGCAATACTCGCGCTTGTTGACGCGGGCGCTGCCGTATCTGTCATCAGCGAATCCCTTTGCCGTCGTCTTCGCAAGGTGACCACCGCACTAACCGACTTTTCGCTTCGCACCGCTTCATCCCAGCGAATTCATCCCTCAGCAGCGTGCACGGCCCGTATCCTCATCGAAGACGTCTTATACACCATCGAGTTTATTGTACTGGCTCACTGCTCACACGACATCATCCTGGGCTACGATTTCCTTTCCACTCCTCGTGCCGTTATTGACCGCACCCGCGCGGAAGTTGCCTTTTTTCCTATGTGTGATACTGTCTTATGTGACGTCCTTACCCGGTCTGCAAAACTCATTGTCGCCAATGACACAGACATTCCTCCATTTTCTGCTGCCCTCGTCCCACTCTCCTGTGAAAGTGTTACTACTTCGACTGTCTTCTTCACACCATCCGATGCCGCTTCACGCCATCTGTGCCTCCTGCTTCCATTTGCTGTTCTCAACTTCGAAGAAGGTCTTAGTGCAATGTATGTATCGAATTCATTTTCGTGCCCATCCGTCCTGCTACGCGGCGAGTGTCTCGGTCGTATTGAGGAACTTGATCCCGTGCGTGTAAATACTCTTCCTGGCATGCCTACATCATTAGACGTTAATATTCTCAGCTCTTGCGATATAGCGACCGCTTCGACACTACCCGATGTTCTTCAACAAGCTATTGACGCAGATCTTCCACCCGCACAACCTGAACAACTCGCTGCTCTTCTACAGCACTTCACTTCTGCCTTCGACCTTCCTCACACTGCTCTGGTTCGCACGTGTGTCGTTACGCACACAATCGACACTGGTACAATAGCACCTTTACGACAGCGTCCTTATCGTGTTTCGGCCTCTGAGCGCCAAGTCATTGCTGATAACGTGGACGATATGCTTTGCCGGGGCGTCATACAGCCATCAAACAGTCCATTGGCTTCTCCGGTTGTTTTGGTCGGCAAAAAAGATGGTTCCATCAGGTTTTGCGTCGATTACCGTAGGCTAAACAAGATCACGCGCAAAGACGTCTATCCTCTGCCACGAATCGACGACGCCTTGGACTGTTTACAGGAAGCCGAGTATTTCTCCGCTTTGGATTTGCGCTCTGGTTACTGGCAGGTGCCGATGTCTGACGATGACCGCTCTAAAACTGCCTTTATAACACCTGATGGCTTATACGAGTTCAACGTTATGCCCTTTGACCTTTGCTATGCCCCGGCTGCTTTCGAGCGCCTGATGGACACTGTTCTTCGTGAACTCAGGTGGCAGACCTGATTTTGTTATCTGGATGACATCGTAGTTTTTTCTACCGGCTTTTCTTCTCACCTTCTCCGCCTAAAGCATGTTCTCACGTGTCTCGCCGACGCTGGGCTTCAGTTGAATTTGAAGAAGTGCCAATTTGCCGCTCGAAAACTCACAATTTTAGGTGACGTAGTTTCTAAGGACGGCATTCATCCCGACCCCACCAAACTTCACGCAGTTGCAGAGTTTCCGAAGCCAACCTGCCCGAAGCAGCTCCGGAGCTTTATCGGCCTCTTCTCATACTTTCGACGTATCATCTTGAACTTCACCTCTATCATCGCTCCTTTGACCCAGCTCCTTCCCGGCAGCTGCGACCTTTCCGGCCTGCGATAAAGCTTTCTGCACTTTACGCCACCTTTTGGTTTCGC
This sequence comes from Amblyomma maculatum, assembly GCF_055883805.1. Lineage (NCBI taxonomy): Eukaryota > Metazoa > Arthropoda > Arachnida > Ixodida > Ixodidae > Amblyomma > Amblyomma maculatum. The sequence continues at coordinate 125,280,585 of NC_139354.1, read as the reverse complement.
CTCCCATTCTGCGCCACTTTGATCTGGCTGCGCCTACGGAGATTCACATTGACGCCAACGGTATTGGGCTTGTCGCTGTCCTTACCCAACGTAAGCCTGGTTACAGCGAGTATGTTGCGGCATACGCCAGCCAAACATAGACGAAAACAGAGTCCAGTTATTCTGTCACAGAAAGGGAATGTGTGGCCATTATTTGGGCCATTGGAAACTTTCGTCCCTATGTGTATGGCCGACCGTTTTATGTTATGACCGATCACCACGCTTTGTGCTAGCTGGCGTCTCTGAAAGACCCATTACAGGGGTGTGTTTGTTCGGAAGGATATAGCCGCTCAGGAGGAACTCGCATCAGAGCGTCAGGCGTGGCGAATAAGAACAGCAGCGACAAACTTCTTCCTCCTCGAGCGCGTCAGCACGCGATGCATGGCAGTGGCTGTGAAGACAAAGATTACCACACTACATTATTTATATCGGCCACCTTGCGCTTATTGATTAGCTTTGATATCTCAGCCAATTCGACCTGGTCTGTTGTATTGGAAGCTTTCATACTCTGGCGTTGCTTAATCAAATCTTTCTTCTCCTTAGACAGCTTACCGGTATCCTCTCTATGTATCTTTCCGCGCACTCTACCGCGCACTAAGTAATGAATTCTCTGAAATTATTGTTCATTGCTTCTAGAGTAATGTCGCCATCCTCGGTTAGACTTGAATATCTATTCTGTAGCGAGATCCTGAACTCTTCTGCCCTCCCCCTCACCGCTAGTTCATTGATGGGTTTCTTTCTTACTAATCTGTTGCGTTCCATCTTCAGATTTAGGCTAATTCGCGACCTCACCATCCTGTGGTCACTGCATCGCACTTTCCCGAGTACCTCTACATCTTGCATAATGGCGGGGTTGAACACCTTATGAAGTCAATTTCATTTCTAGTCTCCCCGTTAGGACTTTTCCATGTCCATTTCCGGTTCTTCCGTTTGCTGAAGAAGGTATTCATAATTCTTAGGTTATTGCGCTCTGCAAACTCAGCTAGTAACTCCCCCCTGCTATTCCTAGAACCAATGCCATAGTCACCTACTGCCTGGTCGCCTTCCTGCTTTTCCCCTACCTTAGAATTGAAGTCGCCCATTTGTATGTATACTGCGTCTTTACTTTTCGCATTACTGATTCTACATCTTCGTAGAAGCTTTCAACTGCCTGGTCATCGCAACTACATGTAGGTGCACAGGCATGTACAACCTTCAGTGTATACCGCTTATTAAGCCTATTTGATGCCTGCCTCCCTCTCATTAATACTATAGAATTCATCTATATTACCCGCTATATACTTATTGACAAGGAAACCTACTCCTAGTTGTCGCCTCTCTGGTAAACCTCGATAACACAGTACACGCCCATTCTTCAGTACAGTATATGCCTCGCTAAACATTTCGACAGATTTGCCTGTCTGGAACTATGCTTATCAAACACATACTTCCCATGCCGAGGAGAATTCTACAAACAAGTTAAGGGAACACCAATGGGTGCCTCCATCTCTGTCGCTATGGCGAATATAACTATGCAGCACATCGAAGAACGAGCTCTCAACTCTTTCCGCCCACCGCCGAAAATTTTTCTGAATAATGTCGATGACTGTTTCTCAATTATTAAGAAATCTGAAGTCCAAAATTTCCTCTCTCATCTAAATTCTATACAACCAGAGATTCAGTTCACCCTAGAAATGGAGAAGCGACGCGCCCTGCCGTTTTTGGACGTTCTGGTGACCGGAAAAAACAACCGTCTGCGATTCTCCGTATACCGAAAACCCACCCACACAGGGCGATATCTGCATTTCACTTCGAACTACCCTACAAGCCATAAAGCGTCAGTTGTGAAGACATGTTACAAAGAGTGGAAACACATTGCACCACAGAGCCCGACAAAGCAAACGAAAAACGCTTAATATTCAAGGAACTAACCATGAACGTCTACCCAAAAAAATTTATCCGGAAAATCATTCGCCGCCAAAAACGCAACGACAGGCCCCGGGAAGAAAATAACCAGCAGCAAACACCTACATCTCAAAAGTACATCACTGTCCCCTATGTCCGAGGCGCCAGCGAAACCATCGCCCGTATTCTAAGAAAAGAGGGAATTCGAGTGGCGCACAAGCCTTCAAACTCTTTGGGGAGCCTGCTACCCTTCCCCTAAGACCGACCACCAAGAGAAAGAGCCCAAGGCTTTGTCTACAAAATTCCCTGCGCCGACTGTGATGCTAGCTACGTTGGCGAAACAAAAAGCCTAAAAGAAAGAATTCGTCAACACAAGAACGATGTACGAAATTTCTCAAGAGAACGCAACCCCGTAGCTGAACATTCAGAAGATTCCGACCACAGAATAAATTTCGAAGAAACGTTCATCCTGGAGACCGAGACCAATTACCGCAAAAGACGCCTCCTCGAGTCGTGGCACATACAGTCGACCGCAAATAACATCAACCGGACAATAGGCAACCTCCCTGCTGTATACTTGCAAGGTCTTCGATTTCTCCTGGCCACTTCCCAGAAGAAAAGAAAAAAGTCGCCGGCGAGCACACCTGCACCTGCGGCACCCTCACTCGTCTAAACCCCCTCCTTCCTTCTCATTTCTTTCACACACATCTCACCCCCTCCCCATTCCCCCCCCCCCCCACCTTCTTCTCCCCCTCGACCATTCCTTTACTTATAGCTGCACGTAGCCCCGCGTCATGCACCCCTGAAGAAGTGAGCCGAGCCGGCTCCGAAACGTCGGGTTTTATAAAATAAAAGTGTTGGTTGGAGAAATTTCAAGTTTTATTTAGTATATGCCTCATTCGGCCTCCTGGCCTCACTAAGCCCTATGAGATCCCACTTCATACCCTCTAGTTCCTCTAACAGCACTGCTAAACTTGCTTCACTAGCTAGGGTTCTAGCGTTAAACGTTGCCAGGGTCAGTTTCCAATGGCGGCCTGTCCAGCGGAGCTAGGAATTATCAGCACCCCCTACTGCGTCACAGATCTGACAGCCGCCGTGGTCAGTTGTTCCGCAGCCGCTGGTGGCTTAGGGCCGGGGTTTCATGGAGCTTATCATTAGAGGTTGCCTCCCATTACTGCTCCAGGGTGGCCAACTCCTGTTCTGTTGAGAGAGTGCGTTGCCGGAGGTGTTCACCGGCATCAGCTAGGTCGCACCCCAAACCTGTTTACGCAATCCCATCTACACGCGGATTTCTTTTTTTTTTTGATCCGGTGGAGAATTGCGCGGAACCGAGATTTGAACCCCGGTCCTCTTACATGCGAGGCGGATGTTCTGCCGCTACGCCACCGCTGCGTCCGCAGCCACAGTCCGCAGTCCAAGTGCCACCCAACAATGCGGGAATATCTAACAAACGATGCCACATGGTTCAGGACATCACTCATGACATCATATATCAAACATGGTATATGAATGTGTCATGTGGCAATTTTTTTATACAGCACATGGTAAGGTGCCAATGATTGGAAACACAGCTGGATTGGTTTTGTTTGTTTCGTGGCACATAAGCGACTAGACTATCATGTAACAAATAAAGCTTTTAAAATGTCTGTAGCGCCGCTAATCACCTAATTTCGCCATAATGACAGTTGGTTCTTACATTCTCCTTCTTGACATACAGGTCCCTAATCAAAATGTTGAAATCAGCCGACTTCTATCTTTTTATTTTACATTTGTTTTGATTCATTGCTACACCTATTAATCAGCTGTTATCGCCTGTTCGCGATATATACGTCGTGTTGTATTTTTGTACGTTGTACGTTGTGTGTCTGTTGTATGTTGCACATATTGTCACGCCTCGATAGAACGCCAAGGAGGGCCTGAGATAAGAAGGTTTTAATAGTCGACTGGAACGAGTCTTGCGCTCAAGCTTCCTCTTTCTTCTTTCAGGCTCGCGCTTTTGTTCCTCGTCGTCCTCTTTTGCATCCTCTTCTATGCGACATTTGCACCCCTCCTCAGGAAGCATCGTCCCGATGAGAACAAAAGGAAGTAGGAGGTTAAGGTCAGCCCGAGTGATACGGCTTCATACGTACGACGTGGACTACGTCAGCTTGGTGCTGGCGTCGCTTTGACGTCGACACCCCGTCTGGCACCACCTCATAAGTGACATCGGTTAAACGTCGCTGAAGAACATAGGGTCCGAAATATTGCCGCAATAGTTTTTCGGAAAGTCCACGGCGGCGAATAGGCGTCCAGACCCACACGTTCTTGCCAGGTTCGTACATTACATGTCGGTGTCTATGATTGTGGCGTCGTGCATCATGCGCCTGCTGATTTTTAATCCGCACACGCGCTAGTTGGCGAGCTTCTTCTGCACGCTGAACAAATTCCTCGGCGTCCTGATCGAGATCATCGGTGTCGGCATTCGGGAGCAACATTGCATCCAGCATGTGAAGAAGGCTGAATGGTGTAATGCGAGTGGTGTCTTGGCGTGCCGTATTGTAGGCGAACGTGACGTAGGGAAGTATTTCTTTCCTATTCTTATGGTTCACGTCGACATACATGCAAAGCATGTCTGTGAGGGTCTTAATGAGCCGCTCCGTCAACCCATTGGTTTGAGGGTGATAGGCTGTAGTTTTACGGTGACTGGTACCACTGAGGCGAAGAACGGTCTCCAAAAGTTCGGCCGTAAATGCAGTTCCTCGGTCAATTATAATAAGTGCCGGAGCGCCATGCCTCAGGACAATGTTCTTAGCGAAGAACCTAGCTGCTTCGGCAGCGGTACCCCTTGGCAGAGCCTTGGTCTCCGCGTAGCGGGTCAGATAATCGGTGGCGACAATTATGCCTTTATTCCCGGCTGTAGACGTCGGAAATGGTCCCAGGAGGTCCATGCCAATTTGCTTAAAAGGTATCGTTGGCACTTGAAGAGGGTGGGGTAGGCCGGGTGGTTTCACAGGGGGTGATTTACGGCGCTGGCAGTATATGCACGTACGTACAGTCTTTGTCAAAATATACAGCCCAACGGTTTTGCTTCTAAGCCCTGTAACGCCGTTTCTGGTAGCAATACTGGAATATGAATCTAAGCTAGAGCAGAATGAGGACGAGTTTTGTCCACTTTGAGAGTTGGAACGCAGGAGTTGCGATACGAGTCCCGTTACGAGGCTTCGAAAAAAATACCTTGGGTCGTATAGTTTTGACAAAGGTTGTACATAGTGTTTCACTGTCGCCGGCAGTCTTGGCCAGTAGTATCCGTGCTGTACTCAAGCAAACATGCGGGTGTAGCCTAGGAGACCGGCGGTTGGCTCGTCGTGGCACGCTTGCAAAACTTCAGTGCGGATAGCCGATGGGACGACGAGTAGATTACTCGGGCGAAAATCTTAGGCACAACCGTAGTTCGCTTTTTCAAGAAATCAATAAGAGGGAGCAATTCCTGGCCCTCTCGCTGCTATTGGGAAAGCGTTGCGTTATCTATGACACCTAAAAACGCAGTGTCTTCATCCGTCATAGTGGAAGGTTCGACCGGCGCTCGCGAAAGGCAATCTGCATCCGTGTGCTTCTTTCCAGATTTGTATATAACTGCCATGTCGAAGTCTTGTAATCGGAGACTCCAACGCGCGAGTATCCCTGAAGAGTCCTTTAAGTTCGTCAGCCAACAAAGAGAGTGATGGTCGCTGACGACTTGAAAGGGGCGAGCGTACAAATAAGGGCGGAACTTCATAATCGCCCATACCACTGCAAGGCATTATTTTTCGGTTGCCGAGTAAGTTCGCTTCTGCTTTAGATAGGGTCCTGCTGGCGTAAGCAGTTACTTTTTCCACACCATCCTGGCGCTGCACCAACACAGCACCTAAGCCCACGTTGCTGGAATCTGTATGAAGCAGTGTAGGGGCGTCGTCATCAAAGTGCGCCAGGACAGGTGGTGTCTGTAGACGCCTCCACAGCTCATTGAAAGCTTGTTGCTCTGCTTCACCTTAGCGAAAGACAGCGTTGTCACGCGTCAGTGAAGTTAATGGCCAGGCAATTTGTGAGAAGCCAGCAATAAACCGACGGTAATAGGCGCAAAGACCCAGGAAGTGCCGCAATGTCCTTTTGTCCGTAGGTGTTGGGAACTTGGCGACTGCAGAGAGCTTTTCAGGATCAGGCCGGACACCTTCTTGGCTAACGACGTGACCTAAGAACTGCAGCTCCTCGTAACCGAAGTGGCACTTCTCGGGTTTTAGTGTGAGGCCCGCAGACCTTATCGCCTGAAACACAGCTAGTAAACGGAGTAGATGCTCTTCAAATGTAGCCGAAAACACAATCACGTCGTCAATATACACCAGGCATGTTTCCCACATAAGTCCCGCAAGCACAGTGTCCTTCAGCCTCTGAAATGTTGCTGGCGCCGAGCATAAACCGAACGGAAGGACCTTAAACTCATACAATCCGTCGGGAGTGACGAATGCTGTCTTCTCCCGATCCCTCTCATCCACTGCGATTTGCCAATATCCACTTTTCAAATCCATCGATGAGAAGTAACGTGCATTTCGTAGACGATCATGGGAATCGTCGATGCGAGGAAGAGGGTACACGTCTTTTTTGGTCACTTGGTTGAGCTTGCGATAGTCTATGCAAATTCGTAAGCTTCCGTCCTTCTTTTTAACAAGTACCACGGGGGAAGCCCAGGGAATCTTTGACGGCTGGATAACGTCGCTTCTAAGCATTTCGGCCATCTGGCGCTGAATGGCTTCACGTTTTTTCGGAGCCACGCGGTAAGGATTTTGTCGAATAGTGCGAATTGAGTCATCCGTGATAATCCGATGTTTTGTCAGATGCGTTTGGCCGATCCGCGATTCTGAAGCAAAACAGTCTCGAAATTGATCTAAGAGATCCAAAAGGCGGTCCCGTTCTGAAGAAGACAAATTTGGGCTCACATCGACGATGGTTACGGCTGTCTTGCACATTGATCCTTCCTATTGTAGTGAGAAGCAGTGCTGCGCATTTGGAAGGCTGTCGAAAAGGCCACAGTTGTGCCTTTCGGAATTTGCTGACGCTTGTCGCTGAAGTTTGTCAGCAGCACTTCGGTATGCCCATTGGTAAAGTTCACCAGCCTTCGAGCTATAGAACCTCCTCGGCTGAGTACCAGGGTAACTGCCCGTTCGGCGACGCCATCACCTGTATGCGCCACGTCGCATTTCACTTTAACAAGAGAGCATGATCGCTGAGGTAATGCCACCGTCTCATTGGCGACGCGTAAGGGCAATAGTGGTACTTGCGCATAACCAAGGTCTTCGTGGTTATTGTGAAGGCAACGGCGCTGTCACGAATGCTGATTACATCCGCATGGAGACGCAGAAAGTCCATGCCTAAGATGAGGTCTTTGCAGCAGTCAGGGAAAATAACAAAGCTGCCAACAAACACCGCGTTTCTTTTCCAATCCGGGCAGTGCATTTCCCTGTCCGTGCCAGTAGCTGCCCCCAGCACTTCTTATTACGGGCCCAGTCCATTCAGTTATTACTTTGCGCAGTGTGTCGGCCAGTTTCTGGCTTATAATTGAAAAATCCGCCCTGTTATCCAGCAGAGCATTCACCTCCAGCCCATCAATGGAAACGGCGAGGTCAGCGCTAACAAAGTCATCTGGGCTGCTCGTTTCTTTCGGCATTTGCGGCGGATTTGCGGCAAGGTCGGCGCTGTCAGCTACGTCATCATGGCTGATCATCTTGTGCGGCATTTTTGGTGGTAACGTAGGCGGCATTTTCGGCGATATTGCGGCAATGTCAGTGTTAACGGCGGCGTCAGAAGCACGGGTTGTCGGCAATTGCGGTGGTGGGGAGGGGTTTAACACTTTTCGACTGGTTGCAACCTCCCCTCGCGAGGTTGCGGCTGTTAGTTTCCCCGGCCAGGGCTAGAGGACCGCCGTTCGCTAACTTCAGCAGTGCTGCGACGCATCGGCGAATAATAACGTTGTGGCGATGGGGAGGAGCGGCGGCGGACACCCGGGGATTCGGCTTCCCTGCTGACCGGAGGGTCGTCCGTGATTTGGACAGAGTCAGCGTCGAAGCGGCGAGCAGAAGCAGGCGGGAAGGCCTGCCCCTCTTCGCGGTAGCGGCAATACCGATATACATGGCTAGGTTGTCCGCAGTAAAAACAGAGTGGTCGGCTGTCATAACTGCGCCACCTGTCAGTTCGGCGCATTTGAGGGCGCACTGAGGCCCCTGGAAGAACCGCGTCTCCTGACGGCTCGGTGAGCTCGGTGGGCGTGGTCTGGAGGTGGGCGACGAAGGACCGCGGCATAGCTCTCGGCATGCGGCTCGTGGTAAGGGGCAGGAATGTCCGCCGCGTAGCTGACCGGTTGGAGAGCGTGGTATGGTTCGGAAAGGGTCTCCGCGTTGTCGACTGGACGAGACTCGTTGCATGGTGCAGACGGTGATAAGGCGTACCAAATTTTATTTCTCACTGCTTCCATGAGGTCCCCTGACGACAGAGCCTTCGCAGCCATAATTCGCTGCAACTCCTCAAGGACAATTTCTCTAATGATGTCCCGGAGAGGGGTCTTATCTGTTGCAGACAGCGCCGCCGTAGTCGACGCGGCAAAGTTGACAGGTTGGTTGTACTGGCGGCACCGGTTTTGGAGGGCTCGCTTTATAGCCGTAGCGTCCTTAATGAACTCCCTCACGGTTTTGGGTGGGTTGCGTACCAAGCCGGCAAACACCTCTTCTTTAACACCGTGCATGAGATGCCTTAGCTTTCGTGGCTCACTCATATCAGGGTCGGCACGGCGAAAGAGGCCTGCCATGTCTTCCGCAAACATAGCCGCGCTCTCATTCGGCTTCTGGATGCGCACTTCAAGTAGGCGTAGCGCATTGTCTCGTCGATCACTTCTCGCAAATGTGTCTACCAGCTGGCGGCGGAAGTCATTCCATGTGGATAAGCCGGCCTCGTGGTTTTCAAACCACGTTCTCGCATTGTCCTGAAGGGCGAAATAAACATTGGAAAGCTTCTGGTCTGCGCTCCATTGGTGTATCTTGGCCACTCGCTCAAACTGGTCAAGCCAGTCCTCCACATCTTCAAACGCTCCCCCACGAAAGCACTCTGGCGCCTTGGTGTTCTGAAGCGTCATCGGCGTAGGGTTGGGATGTGCCATGGCTTGGGAGACCTGATGAACTTGGCCGTTTGAAGAGTCGTTTGTCAGATGGCTGAACTCCGGGGCTAGCCCTAAAAGGCGGCGGCTAGCGCGATGCACCGGCGTGTCGATGTCTGGGATCCGCTGTGGACTGCCGGAAGGAGTCTTATGCGTACCCAGCACCTCCACCAGTGTCACGTCTCGATAGAACGCCAAGGAGGGCATGAGATAAGAAGGTTTTAATAGTCGACTGGAACGAGTCTTGCGCTCAAGCTTCCTCTTTCTTCTTTCAGGCTCGCGCTTTCGTTCCTCGTCGTCATCTTTTGCGTCCTCTCCTATGCGGCAATATTCTGCTGCGATATATGGCAGATTGTTATGTGCGTGCTTTTGCCCGTGTGAGCGTGTTATGTGCGCGCCCCGTGTGTGTGTAAGTTAAGTAATAAATATTTCTTCACATAGAAACATTTAAAAGCTCGACATTTTGTCCAGACGCTGGCCTTCGTCATGACTGAGTGTCGGAATATTCAGCATTGGTTTTAACGGCAAGGCTAGCAATAGAAGGAAAACGGACTTAGAAAAAAAATTCAAAAAGAAGACGAACGAAACGTGAGGCCCACGAGCATGTGTATCGGCCTGGATAGCAAGCGCAAACAGATAAAGGGAAAAAGAGGAAATGGGCAGAGAAAGGCGGAGAAAGGTGGCACATGATGTGACCACTCAAGTCCGCATGATCTCAGGTGACACAGTCAGGTGGCTGTGTGACCTTCCTTATGCATGTGGAGGGCGAGAGGATCTGGGAAACGGGATTCGAGGGGCGGCAAGCATTCTTTCCTTTCTCGTGTGGGGTGTCAAGATTCGTAGCTTCAAGGAAGGTAGAGTTAATGATGGGGGAAATGTTGGCTCCGCACGTGCTGTAGCTACGCGGTGGAATTTTAATTGGCCTCAGACCACTGAAGACGGACAAAGTGCAGTTGTTCTCCTTTATAGCGACCGGCAGGGCAATTATGACTCACTTTGTTCGCGATCAAGGCAATTGTTGAAAGTGCTCTGCAGAAGGGTAACCCTCAGTTTATTGAACTCATCATTATTTTGCTGGTAGTATTTCGGCAGGGCAAGAAAATTAAGGAAATTTTCGTGAACGCGGTGGTTATTAAAATCTCATTCAGAATGAATTCTCGGTCTAACCACTGCATTTGATTCGACACTTGGCACACTCGAGCATGTGCACAGCGTTACTGCTGACACAAGCCGAAATTTCACGAATAGAATGCTGGAAGTGCTATTGTGTTATTTTTAGCTATCGTTGCTGTCTGCATGCGCTTGTAAGTTTGGCATCTATTCTTTTCCCACGGTAGGCAATCTGCACACTTTCCTCTGCCGATGGTAGGGTAAACTGCCCAAATGTATAAATTTTCGTCGCGTGTACCTAACCTGAAATAAGCTGGAAAAAATATTCGACAGCCGTTCATTTATTTTGATGATGCTGAAGTGTTTTTTAACGTTATTTATATTCGGAAGGTCATTCGTGAAAGTTAAGAAGAGGCGGAGAGATGTTTCCTTTGGTGTTGCTGATGGAGGCACACTAAAGAGTTCATTTCATTTACTGCCTCAGCCTTTCTTTTGGAATCATCAGTAATAGTGGACGAAGAGCGTTGGTGTTTCAGGACAACCCGCAAGGCATCCGAAGTTTTCACAGTCATCTGAGCGCGAGCAGATCCGCTTGCATCCGATGACCTTTGAGTACGGAAATAGAATTTTGCAGTGGTGCAAGTGGCAGCTATATTTTTATTGGGAACTTTATTGCGATAACAACAAGCATGTGCAAGCACTTTCGAACCGATAGCTATAAAAGCTAGCCTGGTCCTATACAAAAATTACTTATAATTGAGATGCAGAGTGCAGAAGGTTGAAAAGTTGATCATGATGTGCACAGTAGAACAGGTTTAGACCGCGAAACAAAGTAAAGTATAGGAGTCTTTAAACTATAATAGGGATACAAAATACGAAAGGAATACACAGAATACATAGAGAAATGAGGTGTCTATAATTTTTATGACAAGAGTTGCAAGAGAAATTTAATTAGACTTGTAATGTAGTTAGCAAGTAACTTTAAAATTTCTGGCTATTGTTACCTCGATCGACAATTCGTTCTATATTTTCGCGCCGTTGAACTCTATCCGGCGTTCGCCTTATACATTGCTACATTTGGGAAGGTTAAAGTTACAACTGGATGTCTATATTGTATTGCAGAAAGGTTGAGAAAAAAGGCTTAATGACGTAGAAAGTTAGTGTTTATGATGTTCATAACAAGAACGAAAATTTATAGTTGCGCAAGGATGGGAATGAAAGCACATAATTAGCATAAAAGATATTCGCAGTGTGATTTGAATCAGCTCTTATGGCGTTCAAAGCCCACTTTTGAAAACGAAATAGAGAAGATGTGTAGGTGTTATAAGTATAGCCCGAAGATTCACAACAGTAACTGAAATGTGAATGGCAGAAAAAGTAGTACAAGGAGCGTAATCCATCGTACAGAATGCAGTACCTCGCCCTGATGAGCGTGTGGCATCAGAAAGTTAACTTTTTCATACGTTGCTAATTTGTTCTTTCTGATGGTAATGACAATAAAAAATTTCTCCTAAGTATCTGAAGGACAACATTGGTTTTATTGACGAGCGACCTGGAGTAAGCCTAAACTTGTTTGTATCCTACCCAGATTGAAAGTTACCTGCTTAGTTTTGGCGACATTCAAGGTTAGGCCGTTTTCAAAGAATCAGGAAGACAGATATTAGAGTTCACTCACTGTTATTATTTGTCTTAGAGGAAAATATTCAGCAGTATTAATATACACAGGCGGCGTCACCTGTGTATATTAATCTTTGTGAATAGTGAAGTGCCTTCAGAAGACATGTGTGTAAAATGAGAACAATTTCGGACCAATACCGGAGCGCTGTGGTAAACCGCAAGATATATATTTACATGTTACATTAAATCATTAACAGGTACCCTTTGTTTCAAAACAAGATAAACAGCTGAGAAAGAATTGGAAGGCTATGGCTTTGCAGATAGCAAAGCTAGCTGTGTAATTTCTGGAACAAAATGAGACGACAGACCACGACCAATGCTTTTTAGATAACAACAACCATGCTATTTTGATTCCTAGCGGAATTAAGTGTTCGTGATAAAGTTAGCACAGGTGTGGAAGTTGATCTATTTAAAAAAAGTGTTATCTAGATGCAATATTATATTTCCCTTTAGACATGATTTAAACTGATGCGTGATTAGCTTTCCAAAAATAGTGTTTAAAACACTTACTACCGATATCGGCCGAGAAATACCCGGTTGGTTTGAATCTCCACCTTTATATATGGCACCACGTGAGCGATTTTAAGTATATCTAGGTATCAATTACCTTCTAAGCAGTCCCTACTGAAAAATCCTGTTAAAATTCATAAAAAATTCGTTTACAGGTTTATTGTATAGGAATTTGGATACAGGATTGAGGGCTGTTTTAGGAAATTCCAGTACTTTCAGGAAAGTCCGGAATGAAACCGCGCGGAGCCGTGATACCGGAATGTCCTATATGGTTGATGGCCCTCGTTGCCGTTCAAAAACACGTCACCAGGTTGGAAAAAGCATGCAAAATTATAAAATACCACGAAACATTTAAAAAATAATAAAAGTGTAAACAAAAATAAAAACTTGCAGTGACAAGCCTGCATTCAAACTGCGGACTTCACGCTGTTGAGACGGACGCTCTAGCCACAACTGCACTTTTTTTTTCTTTATTGCCTGACTATTGCAAGACAACACAACACACACAGGACATTGATATAAATAAGCCTGCCAGAGGCTGGCTTCGGCGTTCTAAAATTGTCTCAGATCCATCAGAGGTTATACCTTTGGCAGCCGCTCAGGTTTATCATCAACAAACTTCACAATCTCGACAAACCAATCTAGAGCCTCGCGGAAAAAAATTCGTGCAGGACGCGCATCAGGATGACAGGGATATCCTGTCGTGAGTGAACGCCATATACTGTGGAGGCCTATTAGCATGATTGAACCATATGGAACCCCCTCCTCATTTTGCATGGGTAAGTACCGTATTCTGTCAGGATTAATAGATAAATCTTTCTGCATGGTTCTTTGAAGTACGTCCCAAAAATAAACCCCTTTCCAAAATTGAAGAAATACATAATCTATCGTTTCTGGCTGTTTTCAAATTAAGCAGTATGCACCCCACGGAAGAAGTAAACTTTTTTTCCTGGAGAAACACTTTTACTGGCAAAGTTCCAGTGTGCAACTTAACCGGGACTTTCATTCTCTTTACCCTGTTCAGTGCATTCCTGCCAGGGCCTCCCCTGTATATGGCCCTATAGATGGGCTCCGGAAATACAACGTCGCACAAATCTTTGTACAACTTTGGCAGTGCACGTCCAAGCCTAATTTGGCCGACACTGAACAAAAATGCATCATGAACGTCACGCAGGAACAGAAATCTGCTGACAATCTGCCGCAAAAAATATGCCCTAAGCCCACGCCGCCATCCTTGACAGTGTGCAACCTCTTCTTCAATTCTAGGCTGTGGTGTGTGATGCAAGTTTTACACTGTGCAAGATGAAGTGTGCTGAGGATATTCGCGGTCTTAGTGTGGGCTTTGTTGCGACGCCGGCAGGGCCAAAGCCGAAGGTAGCGAAGGCCAGCGAGGCGAGGCGGCGAGGCACCAAAGAAGCGAGGAGCAGTGCTAATTTATTTACATGATGGTAGAGATTTTAGAGAAAGTCTCCCAATGTCCGCAGCAATGGTCAGACCCCGGGTTTTCTACACTGTCTTGTCCCTAGGTGTATAGATAGAGAATCCTTTGTCCTTGAGCACTTGCCAATCGAAAAGCTCCAATTGGCATTTTTGCACACAAAATTATGAAGACGCGCTTTCCGAATTCCTTCCCGTAGGCCACAGCACATCGACGAATACGTCACCAGCTTCCCACGGGTAGACCTGGTTCTTGACGCTGCGGAAGCGAGGATATCATATTGTCGGCGCGTCTGTTCTCTCAGGCGTGCTCTTAATAACGGTAAACTGACCACAATGCCGGGCCGGCGATGCATGCTTCTTTCTTCCACCGCTGCCCTTGGGAAGAGCGTAATTTCAAGGGCAGAGTCCCGGAGCGTTCGCCGCACCTGGGAATCCGATGAAACGCGAGCTTGTTGCTTCGCGCAGGGCCTTGACCGCCGTCGTCGAGGCAGGCCTGTTGCTATGTCCAGGTTTATATCCGCTTCCTCAAGTGCCCATGGCAATGAAGACGCGCTGGCGCCTTCGCACATGTGACCGCACAGACATCACAGCTTCTAAATGGGAACGATAGAGCCACGCGAATTCATTTAGAAGCCACTACTCCACAGCGGGTTACAATTAGAGTTGTTATCACTCAGTATATGTAGATAATTTTGCTCTTTCGTACTTCGTATATTTTTCTTGGCCGTAGAAATTGGGGCCGTAATTCACCGATTCCCTTTTTACACGCTGAAGTTTGGTACATGCTATCACGAGAGTTCACATATGTCTCGTATCTTTATAATCCGTCGTTTTATTGCAGCAGACAAACATCAAGATGTAATTTACTAGTGCTGGTGCGTTTTGTCATCGTCTACGAACGCTTGTAAAGTTTTGTACGTACAGAAATATCCAGTGCACTAATACTTGTATTACTGTGTGTTTTAGCTTCACGTGCTACCGGCGGTCCAGCGATGTCAATGAATACACTTCCGACTGAGCGGTTTTATAAGCAAACATTCGAGGAAGCGTCGCCCGGTGTGCAGCTATCTGTGCATCTTTCGATGGTCAGCCACGTTTCTTTATTCTTATCGAGCATATTTTTGTCCTCGCTTGCGAAACGATACGTTCGTGCTTCCACTATCGCGTTGAAGGCGGCAGATCTTCAGTCGTAGATATGAAGATGCACCGCAAGATCGTACGAGCTGCAGCGACTGTTGCACGCAGAAAAGCGACGCGATGCGCGTATATACTTGCTAGCACACACTTCGACGGCTTCATATTTTCGAGGTATTTGGGAGACGACGCGGGCTCTTTATATACAGAACCGTTGTATAATATGTTTTGCTTCATGCTTATTTAGTGCGCTGGCGTGTCCGGCATGGTCATTCTGGTAGAGCTTCATCGATGGGGCCGGCTTCTGCTCAGAAGCGGAAATACTCTGCGTGGTATCAATTTCAGAAATGATGGGTTCTTCCAGTTTCTGGCTAATTGATGCAGGCTGAACCGGCATAAACCGCGCGGAGCTCCGATTTTAGATATTCCTGTATCGTCCGTGGTCCTCGTTTATGAAAAAAACTGGACGCCAGGCTGAAAAAAGCATGCAGAGCTATAAAATAACCCGACTGCATTCGAAAACAAAAAAAAAAACATTTAAAGCAAGCAATAAGAACCTAAACGTCGTTATTTGAACTTCCGTCTTCACGATCAACAGGCACACACTCTAACCACAACACCATGTTTTTTTTTTTTTTTTTCACAGGATTCGAATATATGTTTTATTGCTAAGTGCTCAGGTAAGCAGTGTTAATCCATTGCACCACTGAGGTATTTTTTTTTTGACATGGTATTTATTATACAGAAAGGGTTATGTACACAGACTATTTACAATTCCTTCAGCCATTGTTGAGAGGCACAACAGAAGACAACTTTTTAAAAGGCAGGCAAAAGTAAGCACCTTGACACCAGCGGAAACCAATCAGGTTGAAAGTCATTTTCATCATAAGTGTTCTTCAGTTGCAGCATCTTCTGCTAAAATGGAGTCTAGGTGGAACAACAGGTTCAGCGTAATAAATACCATGCTGAAAACAAAAAGCCATGGTGTGTGTGTGTCTGTTTCGCGCAAGACACACACACCATGGCTTTTTTTTCAGCATCGTATTTATTACATGCTTTTAAATTCGGCGTAGAGTTATAAACATTTTTTACAGAGTAAGCAACCTGTAGGCGAAAAGTCCAATTGGAGCAAACAAGACAACACCACACAACTAGAATACGACCAGCACAACTTCACTAAAACGGTAGCAAGTAAAGACAACACATCAACAATGGCAGCCAGTCCGGTTGATAGTCATTATCTTCGTAAGCGTCTCTAAGCTGGTGTACCATCTGGCCGAAATGAGTAGTGGGGGAGAGTAGAGGTTCAGCATTCCGGCGCAACATACGCATTTTCCACAGGCTGTGCAGGCCAAGGAGGAAAATTACGTCGAAGGGTTCGTGGTCATGTTCGGTTGTTATCAAGTAACGCACACTGTGGGAATTTAAAATAAAGTCTTTCTTCAATGTTCTTTGCAGAACGTCCTAAAATAATATTGCATTTTTGCAGGTGTATCACATAACCGGCAATTAAGAGAAGAAACATTTTTTTCTGAAGCCACGCTTTAACAGGCAAAACCTCGGCGTGAAGTTTAAAGAAAAACTTTTTAGTAGAAGGCGAGATCGGCATTTTGCACACCCTTTTTAACACATCATGCCCCGTATAATTGGTATAGAATGAACAACATAAGGTAGGGGGGAACAGCATAGATATCACATCTTGGTATAAAATATTCCGTGAAACCGAGAATAAGTACTCATAAGAGAAGCGAACTGCCAAAAAACGCACTGAATCGTAAACTTATTTCATAAAACCAAATAATACGGGCCGATCGGTAAAATTGGAAGAGACCATGAAGTTTGGAAGAAGGTTCACTAGGTTAGTTTGCAGGGATGCTCTGGTAATTGGATGGGAGTTATTACGGAAAAAGAAGAAACGAGCTACTAACTGTCTAACATAGAGATGTGTCAAACCTAGTCCGCCAGCAGAAACCGGCCTGAAAAGGTTATCGCGCCGCATAGGATTAAAACTGGACGACCATGTGAACGTTGCAAAAGTTTGTTGAAAACTTTGGATGTAATTCCTCGCGCAATGGAGTACCTAAAATAAAATATGTGGTGATCTCGTCGTTAAGGACCTCCGTTGTATCGTCGTGGACCCAGAACCAAAAGTGTTGATGTTGAAGCTTTTGTGGCTTCCCGAACGCTTGCAAGACACCTTCATACGTGAGGCACTACAGGCCTACGGGAAGGTGACTTCGATTTCGAAAGGAAACTGGAAAGTGGCAGAAGTGGAAGAATTGAGAACGCTGAACCGGGTTGTTGTTGCGTCCCTCGCTGAAGGAGTCGGCGTTGGCGACGTCCCACATGTACTGACTATTTGTGGTATACAGAGCCTTGTTTTATTACCAGGCAGGCCACCGCTCTGCCTCCGATGCAACCGTGTTGGCCACATTCATAGGCACTTCCGTACGCCGCGTTGCGAAGACTGCCGACGCTTCGGTCACACAGCAGAAGAGTGCGTAGTTACCTATGCGGACAAGCTGCGACATCATGTGCGGCCACCGGACGACGCTCTACAAGAGCATATTATGGACGCCACAGAAGGGCTTGGCACGGCTTGTGTCCTCTCAGCTGCTACTGTGGACACGACTACCACAGCTAATACAACGGTTGTTCCCCAATGTCATTCCACGGAATGTGAGACGCTGCTTCGATATGAGACGCAGAATCCGAAACACGATAGGGAGCCTGCCACCTGTTCTAATCCTGCCAAAGATACCGCCCCGGTTACTCCGGCCACTCAGGTAAACGCCGACGAAGAGCTTGCAGGTCAGGCCACTCTACCTGCAGCTGAGGACGTCCCTCTTGTTGAAGAGCATCTTCATAAGCAGCGGAGATAATGCGCACCCGACTCGAATGAAGATGATGATCTGGTAAGCGCGAAGCGTCGCCTCCGCCGGCGCTCGTCGAAACAGAAGGGGAAGTGGCAACGTTCGCATTGCCGCAGTCGTGGTGGAGGCCCCGACGCGACGTCACCGTCTCCGGTGAGACAAATGCAAGCCTAGTTAGCACTTGTGCGGTCACCATGGAGACCCCTGAAGAGGTAGTATTTGCAGCGCTGAATGAGAGAGGCCTTAGGTCTCATCAGAAGCAGGTGCAACTTCGTCGACTTTTCAGCAGCAGGCGGATTGATTTTGTCGCCGTCCAGGAAACGAAGATAGAGAGTCAGCAGGATACAGAGAGGGCACTAGGACCCTTTTTGTCTGATTATAATGTTATTGTGACGCCAGCTATTCGTTTTTCGGTGGGTTCCCTACTGAAAAACCAAAGGTTCTACGGGGCAATAACCTCATAAAATCTCATTCAATCGCATTGAGTCTCATAAGGCGCACATCATTATCATAAAATATCGTTCATAATTTATGATAATGCACAAGAAACTATGAGAACTTATGCAATTATATGCGACTTGTACGTGATTTCTTATGTGAATTGAGTGAGATTGTGTGAGAAAATTATTGCCCCTTACAGATTTTTCAGTAGGGTTGCTTCTTGTTTCTGCGAAAGGCACTCCCTTATTCTACGTTATCTTACTATACTGACTGTGAAGGGCGGCTAATAAGCTGTGAATTTTTGCTCCACGGGAAGCCATAGAGACTTATCGATATTTATGCGTTTGTTAGTGCAGCTGAGCGTGTTGATATGTTTGAAGCCATGCTTAACCCCCTAGATTGTGATAGCAATGTTGAATTAATGGGATACTTTAATGGTGTACGTTACCTGAATGATCGCGCTGGGCCTAGTGTACACAGAGACAGAAGTGGTGAAGTGTTGTCGCGTGTTATAGATGACTCAGGACTGATTGATACAGGGGCCTCATATCATGCAACTACACTATTCACGCATATCCTCCCACGCGCGCCTAGACAGGATTTATGTTTCTTCCACGCTGGTTTCCCGTGATTCTTGTGTGAAACTGTACCGGTTTCCTTTTCAGATCATGGTATGGTGGTTGCTCGGCTCGCGAGAACTTACTGTTCAAAGTTAGGCCGCAATGGGAGCTTTGGAAGCTAAATTCTTCACTTGTAAGTGATCAGGAGTTTGCCTTTCGGATACGCTCACAGCTGCGTGTTTGACAGGTGCCACGCCAATATTTGCTGCATGGGAGCTGCTTAAACAGGAGGTTCGAGTGATTGCTGTTGAAATTGGGTCTGTTAGGCCATTTTACAGAAAATTTCAAGAGAGGAAATTTCATAAGAGTTTGTATAACCTCTATGAATTAGAATGAGGCACCTGGAGTATATTCAGACGAAATTGCTAGGGTTAAGTGTGACCCTCAAACACAGGACGCTTAAAGATACAGGGGTGCCCGAGTTCGATCTCGTACAAATCGTGCTTTGCACTCTGAAACCCCTACGCGACATACACCATGGCTTTTTTTTTCAGCATGGCATTTATTACATGGTTTTAAATGCAGCGTAGAGCTATATACATTATTTACGGAGTAATCAACCTCTAGGCGAACAGTCCTATTGAAACCTACAACACAACGCCACACAACTGGTATACGACTTAACACAACTTCACTAAAACGGTGGCGAGGAAAGATAACACATCAATGGCAGCCAGTCCGGTTGATAGTCACTATCTTTCTAAGTGTCTCTGAGCTGGTGCACCATCTGGCCGAAATGAGTAGTGGGGGAGTGTAGAGGTTCAGCATTCCGGCGCAACATACGCATTTTCCACAGGCTGTGCAGGCCAAGGAGGAAAATCACGTCAAAGGGTTCGTGGTCATGTTCGGTTGTTATCAAGTAACGCACACTGTGGGAATTTAAAATAAAGTCTGTCTTCAGTGTTCTCTGCAGAACGTCGAAAAATAATATTGCATCATTGCAGGCAATAAAACAGTGTTCGATGGTTTCAGGTGTATCACATAACTGACAATTAACAGAAGAAACGTAAATAGTTTTTTTTCTTAAGCCACACTAACAGGCAAAACTTTGGCGCGAAGTTTAAAGAAAAACGTTTTAGCAGAAGGCGAGATCGTCATTTGGCACACCCTTTTTAAGATATCCCGCCCCATGCAATTAGAATGGAGTGAACGATTTAAGGGAGGCGGGGAAAACCTAGATATCAATTGTTGGCATAAATGTTTCCGTGAAACAAAAAATAAGTACTCATAAGAGAAGCGAACTGCCAGAAAACGCACTGAATCGTAAACTTCTTTCATAAAACCAAAAAATAAGGGCCGATCGGTAAAATCGGAAGAGACCACTACGTTTGGGAGAAGGTTCACAAGGTTAGTTTTCAGGGATGCTCTGGTAATTGGATGGGCGCTATTACGGAAAAAGGAGAAGCGAGCAACTAACTGTCTGACATAGAGATGTGTCAAACCTAGTCCGCCAGCAGAAACGGGCTTGAATAAGTTATCGCGCCGCATAGGCTCAAAACTGGACGACCATGTGAACGTCGCAAACGTTCGGTGAAATCTGTGGATGTAATTCCTCGCGCAATGAAGTACCTAAAAAAAATATAAAAGTTTTGTTGCCAGAAACATGTTACATGCCTGGGCTCGGTAAAAACTGATAGGCGATGCGGAACAAAAGTCTGAGCATTGCTTTGGAGTGCCGTGACCCGCTCTTTCCAGTAACGCCCACTGAACTGGAATGCATGAAGGGGCACTCCAAGGTATTTAGGGAGAACACGAGACCATTCAATTCCAGCATAATGAGTCGGCATTGCTCCCCATGAACCGAACCACAGACCCGAACTTTTAGACTTATTTATTTGAGCGCCTAATACAATGCCAAACTGCTCAATGGTGGTTATAATTTTGTCAAAGCTTGGTTTGTCTGTGCTGAAAAACGCCAAATCATCGGCGTAAGCAAGCACCTTGACTTCATTTTTGAAGGCAACAAAACCACGGATACTGTGGTTTTGGAGTACACTCAAAGTGGCTCTAGGTAGAGGGCAAAGAGGACATCCTTGCTTCAGGGATCATCTATAGGACAGCCTTGCTTCATAGACAGCCTTGCTTCACGGATGATCGAATTATCACAGGCTCTGAGAGGTGACCATTAACAATCAAGCAAGTGGAACAGTTGTCGTAACAAAGTTACACTTCTTTCAGTATAGTTTATCCAACATTTGCATGCTAGAGAAGAGAAAATAGAAACGAATGCCGGACATGATCAAATGCCTAAGGAAGGTGAATCTGGAGTAGAGCAAGCTGCTCTTGGGAGCCAGAGCAAGAACGAGAATTGTACGTGCAATATGTATGTTATTTTGTATGGAGCGTCCTCTCAAGCCACAAGTCCGATGAGGCCAATGAGAACCGTCATGGCATACTGCAAACGATTTGATAGTGCTTTCGCAAAAATTTTGTAGTCCACATTTTCTGACGTGATGGGCCTGTAGCCATCCACTGAGAGCAATTTTTGTTTATCCGTACTCTTTGGAATTCAGATTGTGCGATTCCTAGTAAAGGCCTAAGGAAGGACTCCCATATCAAAACGTAAAGCGAAAATCTGCAGCAAGACAGGGTTCAGCAAAAGCTTAAAAGTTTTGTAAACTTCGCATGATATGCCATCAGGGCCAGGTGTTTCAGAGAGGGGTAATTGGTCAATAGCGTGTTCTATTTCTTCCAACGTGAAGGGATTATTGATAAGAACTAAGTCATCATCTGATAAAGGCGTTATAAGAGATTTCAAGTTAGCTAGTAGGTCCGAATTAGAAGTAACAGAAGCGTCACTGAAAAGTGTCGTGTTATAGCTCACAAACACAGATATGATGTCACACATTTCAGTTATTAGGGCGCCATTGGACATCATTCCCGGTGTCAATTTGGCAGTAGCGTAACGGTTCTCATCAAGTAGACTGTCGCGTAGGGGTTTCAGAGTGCAAAGAACGATTTGTACGAGGTCGAACTCGGGCACCCCGTATCTTTCAGCGTCCTGTTTTTTTTTTTAGGTCACTCTTTACCCTAGCAGTTTCATCTAAGTATACCCCAGGTGCCTCACATTCTAATTCATAGCGGTTATACAAACCCTTGTGCAATGTCCTCTCTTGAAATGTCATGTAAAATGACCTAACAGACCCAATTTCAATAGCTATCACTCGCACCTCCTGTTTAAACAGCTCCCGTGCAGCAAATATTGGAATGGCACCTGTCAAACACACTTGTAGTTTGGAGCGCATTCGAAAGGCAAACTCCTGATCATTTACAAGTGAAGAATTTAGCTTGCGAAGCTCCCATTGGGGCCTACATTTTTAACAGTGAGTTATCGCGAGCCGAGCAGCCACCATACAATGATCTGAAAAGGAAACCGGTACAGTTTCACACACGAATCACAGGAAATCAGTGGAAGAACATAAATCCTGTCTAGACGCCCGTGGGACCTCCTCTGGATATGCGTGAATAGTGTAGTTGCATGACATGAGGCCCCTGTATCAATGAGTTCTCAGTCATCTATAACACGCGACAACACTTCACCACTTCTGTCTCTGTGTACACTAGGCCCAGCACGATCATTCAGGTAACATACACAATTAGACTCCCGTTAGCACAACATTCTTATCAAAACCTAGGAAGTTAGCCATGGCTTCAAACATATCAACACGCTTGTGGCACTATTGAACGCATAAATATTGATAAGTCTCCATAGCTTCCTGTGGAGCAAAAAATCACAGCTTATTACCTGCCCTTCAGAGTCAGTATAGTAGGATAACACAGAATGAGGAAGAGCTTTTCGCAGAAACAAGAAGCAACCCGCCGAAAAACCAATAGCAAGCGTCACAATAACATTGTAATCAGACAAAAAGGGTCCTAATGCCCTCTGTGTATTCTGCTCGCACTCAATCTTTGTTTCTTGGACGGCGACAAAATCAAGCCGCCTGCTGCTGAAAGGTCGACAAAGTTGCACCTGGTTCTGATGAGACTTAAGGCCCCTCACTTTCAGCGTTGCAAACACTAGCTCCTCAGAGTTCGCCATTGTGACAACACATGTGCTAACTAGGCTTGCATTTTTCTCTCCGGAGACTGCGACGTCGCCTCCGGACCTCCACAACGACTTCGGGAACGCGAACGTTGCCACTTCCCCTTCTGTTTCGACGTGCGCCGGCGGCGGCGATGCTTCACGCTTATCGGATCAGCTTCTTCCCTCGAGTCAGATGTGCATTGTGTCCGGCGCTAATGTAGCGGCTCTTCAACAGGAGGGACGGCCTCAGTTACAGGTAGAGTGGCCTGACCTGCAAGCTCTTCCTCGGCTTTAACCTCAGTGGCTGGATTAACCAGGGCGGCATCTTTGGCAGGCTTAGAACAGGTGGCAGGCTCCCTATCATGTGCCGGATTCGGCATCTCATATCGAGCCAGCGTCTCACATTCCTCGGAGTCACCTTGAGGTACAACCGTTGTATTAGCTGTGGAAGCCATGTCCACAGTAGCGGCTGAGAGGACACAAGCCGTGCCAAGCCCTTCTGTGGCGTCCATAATATGCTCTTGTAGAGCGTCGTCCGGTGGCCGCACATGATGTCGCAGCTTGTCCGCATAGGTAACTACGCACTCTTCTGCTGTGTGACCGAAGCGTCGGCAGTCTTCGCAACGCGGCGTACGGAAGTGCCTACAAATATGGCCAACACGGTTGCACCTGAGGCATAGCAGTCGCCTGCCAGGTATTAAAACAAGGCTCTGTATACCACAAATAGTCACTACATGTGGGACGTCGCCAACGCCGACTCCTTCAGCGAGAGACATAACAACATCCCTGTTCAGCGTTCTCAATTCTTCCACTTCCGCCACTTTACAGTTTCCTTTCGAAAAGGAAGCGAGGCCCCATGTCCGGCTAATCTGTGCATATGTCGATGGTCAGTGATGTGTTTCACTTATATTCGAGCATATTTTTATTCTGCTAACAAAACGCTACGTTCTTGCTTGCACTTTCGCGTTCAAGGTGGCAGATCTTCAGTCGCAGATATGAAGACGCACAGCAAAATCGTACAAGCTGCGGCGACTGTTACACGCGCAAAAGCAACGCGACGCGCGTATGTACTTGCTAGCACGCATATCAATGGTTTCATATCTTGCAGGCATTTGTGAAACAACGCGTATTCCACATATACGGAAAAGTTGTAATGTATAACACGTTTGATTTCATGCTTGGCGCGCAGGCATGCTCCGGTGTTCTCAGTCTGGTAGAGCTTCACCATCTGCCGAATTGTGTTGACAAGCGGAAATACTCTGTCCCGTGTCAGTTCCATTCATGACGGCTTTTTTCAGTTAAGCCGGACATGACCTGTCCTGTATATGAGCTGAATACATGACTGGTCTGCTCTGTTTCATATCCATACGGACTTAGATGTCCTGCTCGCGATGCATACTGGAATTGGTCTGTCCTGTATTAGCTCCATACGGACCGGACCGTCCGGATTGATATAATACCCGACATGATCTGTCCGGTATAAACCTATTTAAGCTTCATACAGGACTGGTCACGCCGGTATGAAATTTATACGGTATAATACAGGACCGGTTAAAACCCGTTTGGCGCGATACGGGATTTTTCAATAGGGGTGGTAGAACAAGCGATGTAGGCAGAACAAAGAAAATCAATGTTTTCCTTAAAAGACGTGTCTGCATGCCATTAAGACCAACTTCTTTATTAATGTGAAAGCCTTACTAGGCCCATGGAAGGAAATACCGTGCGCTAGTGTTTTGGGGGGATATTTTGCGCGAGATCTCTCATATTTCGCGAGATTCCGCCAGATGGTGTCTTTTCTAGCGTTCCTGCTATCTTCAGTCCCATACTTAAACGCGCACATGGAACGCCACGCGACAGAAGGGATGTATTGTCCGACCTCACACTTGTTGGAGAACGTGGAACAGGAACTGCACCTTTCTTTTCCTGTAAACCAATTGCGATGATATGCAGCACTGAGACGAACGCCAATTAGAGGCACACGAAGAGAAGCAAATCACAGGAGAGGAAGGGTGCGCTTTCGACATTCTCCTCTGAAGAGACATTTCTCTGACTACCGATAGTTACCATAAGTAAAAGCGTCCTGAGATAGCAGCTATTACACGCAATTTTAGGTACATATTGTCACGGTGTTGGCGACTGGGGCTAGATTAACAGAGCCGGTACAGGTAGAATTACACGGTCCAAGGTTTAGGTACGTCCTGCGAGTCCGGAGCCGATTCACTTCAACGTCGTCTTTCACTCCGAGCGCCACCTGGCATTCCTCCCTCCTTAAGCGTAACGCACACAGTTACACGTGCACACAAGCGTACAAAAGCAACCTCCCCCCCTCAAAAAAAAAGTTTGTAGATGTAGTTGTCAGTCACCGTGCAAAGTACGGCTTCAGTCGCAAGACATGAACTGTCTCTGGACGAGGTAGCCGACCGCCTGTGTGCTCTGATCCATCCGGGAGCACCTCGTAATTGACGTTACTGATGCGTCGCACGATTTTATACGGTCCGAAGTAGCGGCAAATTAGCTTGTCTGAAAGGCCGCGGCGTTGAACAGGAGTCCACACCCACACCTGGTCCCCGGTGTTGTAGGAAGCCTGTCTGTGGCGGAGGTTGTACCGGCGTGAATCCCTGTCCTGTTGCTGGGTGATGTGGACGCGTGCTAGTTGGCGTGCTTGCTTAGCATCTTGGGCAAACTGCTCGGCGTCAGAACAAAGTTCGGTATCTGTTTGGTAAGGGAGCATTGCGTCCAGCATCGTCCGAACCTCCCTGCCGTAAACGAGGCGAAACGGCGTGAAACGTGTAGTCTCTTGGACTGCCGTATTGTATGCGAACGTCACATATGGTACGATCGCATCCCAAGTCTTGTGCTGGGCGTCGACGTACATCGCCAGCATATCCGCGATGGTCTTATTAAGCCTTTCCGTCAGCCCATTGGTCTGCGGATGGTAAGCAGTAGCTTTTCGATGCGCCGTACCACTGAGGTGAAAGACTTCGGCCATCATTTTTGAAGTAAAGGCAGTCCCTCTATCAGTAATAATACAGGTAGGAGCACCGTGCCGTAGTATGATCTGGTGTACAAAGAAATGGGCAACTTCAGACGCTGTACCACTAGGTAACGCTTTGGTCTCGGCATAGCGAGTCAGATAGTCTGTGGCGATGATTATCCAACGGTTGCCACCAGAGGACCGAGGGAAAGGACCGAGAAGGTCCATGCCGACTTGATCAAATGGTGCTCGTGGTGGTATTATGGGCATGAGGAGGCCCGCAGGCTTTGATTGCGGAACCTTCCGACGCTGACATTGCCGACAGCTCTTGACATAGCGCTTAACAACAGTTGCAAGGTTGGGCCAGTAGAATGTCTGTCGTATCCTAGCAAGTGTGCGAGAATAGCCCAAGTGGCCAGATGTTGGTTCATCGTGGCACGCGGAAAGGATTTCCTCTCTCAGAGCTGTGGGTACCACGATGAGGTAGGTTCTTGACTCGGATCTAGAGTTCTGCTTATAAAGTACACCACCTCTCAGGCAGAAAGTTGAGAGGCTCCGAGAAAAGCACTTAGGTATGGTGGCTGGCTGACCTTCTAAATAATCAGTGCTCGTAAATCTGGATCTGCACGCTGCTGATGTGACATATCTGAAGCATCAACAGCTCCGAGGAAACTGCCAGCGTCATCCGTGTCTGGTGGAGCGAGCTCGACAGGCGCGCGGGAGAGCGTGTCAGCATCTTCATGCTTATGTCCGGACTTATAAACAATAGTGAGATCAAACTCCTGTAGGCGAAGGTCCATCGCGCCAGGCGGCCGCATGGGTCACGCAGGTTGGCCACCCAACACAAAGAATGGTGGTCAGTGACAACTTTAAATGGGCGACCATAAAGGTAGGGGCGAAATTTCGCAGCAGCCCAAATAATGGCGAGGCATTCCTTTTCAGTAGTTGAATAGTTCGTCTCGGCGCGGGATAAAGTACGGCTAGCATAGGCGATGACTCGTTCAACACCCTCTTGACGTTGCACGAGAACCGCCCCAAGGCCAATGTTACTGGCGTCGGTGTATATTTCTGTCTCCCCCTGCTCATCGAAATGGGCTAGAACAGGCGGCGATTGGAGACGGAGACGCAGCTCGGCAAAAGCAGCTTCTTGTTCGTGCGTCCAAACAAAAGGTGTGTCTCCCCGGGTGAGCTGAGTCAGCGGTTCAGCGAGATCAGGGAAGTTATCGATAAAACGTCGGTAGTAACTGCACAAGCCGAGAAATCGACGAACAGCTTTCTTGTCACGTGGAATCGGAAATTCCGCAACAGCAGCAATCTTGCCAGGGTCGGGCTTCACGCCGGCGGCGCTGACGACATGGCCGTGAAATTTAAGCTCTCGGTAGCCAAAGTGGCATTTCTGTGGCTTAAGTGTCAAGTTAGCGGATCGAAGGGCTTCGAGTACTGACTGCAGGCGCTGAAGATGTTGTGCAAATGATTCTGCGAAGACCACCACGTCATCTAGGTAGACTAGACAACACTGCCATTTAAGGCCGGCGAGGACAGTGTCCATCATCCGCTGAAATGTGGCCGGCGCGGAACACAGGCCGAAAGGTAGAACTTTAAATTCGTAAAGGCCGTCGGGTGTGACGAAGGCCGTCTTCTCACGATCTCGCTCATCGACCTCAATCTGCCAGTAGCCACTTTTTAGATCGATGGACGAAAAATACTTTGCACGCAAGGCGGTCGAGAGAGTCGTCAATCCGCGGCAAGGGGTAGACATCCTTCTTGGTTACGGCGTTCAGTTTGCGGTAATCGACACAAAAACGTAACGTGCCGTCTTTCTTTTTAACTAGAACGACCGGGGAAGACCACGGGCTACTGGAAGGCTGGATAACCTCATCTTCGAGCATTTCCTTAACTTGTGACCTAATAACTTCGCGCTCGGTCGAAGAGACGCGGTAGGGGTGCTGGCGGATTGGGCGCACATTACCGAACGTCACGATCTGGTGCTTGGCGATGGGAGTTTGATTCACTTTTGACGACGATGCAAAACCCTCTTTGAATTCGAGTAACAATGAAAACAGCTGGTCGCGCTGGCTGACCGATAGCTCTGAGCTGACATCGAGATTGTCGAGGGATGTGGGCGGTGGCACGGTTTCTGCGGACAAGCACTCGGAGACATCAGAGATGCGTTCAGCGAAAGCTACGGAAGTGTCACGAAAAAGGTGCCGATACTCGTGTGAAAAATTATTAACAAGTACCTTGGACTAAACACGGTGAAGATGTATCAAACTGCGGGCCACGCAGACTCCTTGTGTCAACAGTAACGATACGTTAGTTTCGGCTATTGCGTCACCATCGTTAAGGGCATTGCATTTGACATTAACGAAGGTGCTGGTTCGGGGTGGCAGAGTGACACTGTCCTCATAAACTCGAAGCACATTGAGTGGTCGCTTTGCACCGCTGAGGGCCACTGCTTTCTCAGTAGAAAACGAGACCTTAGAATTCCGGAGGTCAATAATTGCGCCATATTCACGAAGAAAATCTACGCCCAGAATCAGGTCACGCGAACAGCTTTTCAGAACAAGGTAGCTTACCACAAATGTTGATTCTTGAATTTGAACTCTGGCCGTGCACATGCCCAGAGGAGTAATCAGATGACCGCCCGCGGTGCGAACGTTTGTGCCAGCCCACGGAGTCAAAACCTTCTTGAGAACTGCGGCGAACTGGCTGCTCAAAATAGAATAATCAGCGCCAGTATCCAACAGAGCTCGAACATGGCGACCATCCAGTACTACGGGTATGTCCAACGAAATCTGCTCGCGAATGTCAGGCTTCTGAGTCTTAGAGTGCTCTGCGTTGGTGTACGCGGTCTGCTTCACCTGCAATTCGTCGTCGTTGCAGGTGCGTTCTTGCAGCGTCCGTTCCACCGGCAGTGCGTCGTCGTTGCGGGTGCCTTGTTGCGTCATGTGTCCCACTGGCAATTCGTCGTCGTTGCGGGTGCGTGGTTGCGTCTTTTGTTCCACCGGCAATTCGTCGTCGTTGCGGGTGCGTCGTTTCGTCGTCGGTTCCACCGGCAATTTGTCGTGGTTGCAGGTGCGTCGTGGTGGCGTCGAGGTGGCGTTATGATCGGTAACCGCGGACTTTTCCAATGTCGATGCGTAGTCTTTCCGTGTCCGCATCAATGGGGGGTCTCCCGCGCCGCGATGTCCAGCGCGCCTACCCCCGAAGGTCGCTGGTTTCAGTTTTCCCTCTGGGGACTGGGCGAGCGGCCCTGCGCTGCCCATGAGGAACTCGTAGCAGATGGCGACGGGCGAGACCTGGGTGACGGTGATCTAGATGGTCGCAGACGAGACGGAACGATCCGGCGCTGATCATTGACGAAATCTTCAATGGCTCGAGGCCGTTCGCCGTAGCGAGGCCGCGGAGAATCAGCGGAAAACCCTTCGAGACCTAGTCGACGGTAGGGACAGCGCCGATAGACATGACCCGGTTCACCGCAGTGAAAGCATAACGGCCGTCGGTCGGGGGTACGCCACTCGTCTGCTTTCCGTGTAGGCGGTTGAGAATCTGTGACGTACTGGATCACGGCGGCTGCTGTTTTCGGCCCAGCTACGTTCGGAGGAATCAGGGACGGCGACGAGGGCGGAGAGTATTGAAGCACCTGGGAGTATGTAGGGCGGTGACACTCTGGTGGTGTAGGAGGAGGAGTAGGGCCAGGTTCATCGGTTGGAAATGGAGGCCGGAGCGCTTGCTGCACCTCGTCGCGGACAACGCTGGCGATGGAGGAAGGAGCTGGTTGAGGTGTGCGATACATCAGTCGGAGTTCGTCGCGCACAACGGAACGTATGAGCTCCCGTAGCGCCGATGTGTCCATGCTATGTGATGGGAGTTCAGCAGAGACGGAGGCGGCGTGGATGGTGGGATCCCGTGCCGAAGCTCGCTGCTGAAGCACTTTCTCTATAGTGGATGTTTCAGCAAAAAATTCTGCAACAGTTTTCGGCGGGCTGCGCACCAGGCCAGCGAAAAGCTGCTCTTTGACGCCACGCATGAGGTAGCGCAGCTTTTTGTCCTCGGACATCGTAGGATCCGCACGCTTGAACAGGCGCGTCATGTCTTCGATATACGCCGCGACGGCTTCGTTAGGCACTTGGATCCGAGTGTGTAGAGCGTGTTCGGCCCGTTCGCGGCGATCTGAGCTTCCGTAAGTTGCCGCAAGATGATGTTTGAACTCACTCCAAGACGACAGCTGCTCTTCATGGTTCTCGAACCACGTCCGAGCGCCATCCTCGAGGCTGAAATATACATTTCGAAGCCGTGCGACGTCATCCCAGAGGTTGAATGTAGCTACCCATTCGTAGTGCTGCAACCAGTCGTCGACGTCTTCATAGGTGTCCCCGTGAAAGGTCTTTGGGACGCGGGGGTTTTGCAACGTCACGTAGGTGGGGGTCGCGCCAGCATTGCGACGACGTCGTGGCTACTGGTAGTCATGCCCGAGGGGGAAAAAGGTGGTAGGCCTCGTTGCCTGCGGCTAGTGCGGTGAACGGGCGTTTCTTCGAATATATGACCAGCACTCCTGCTTAGCGTAGGGGTACGGGACATCAGACCTGACCTCCACCAGATTTGTCACGGTGTTGGCGAGTGGAGCTAGATTAACAGAGCCGGTACAGGTAGAATTACACGGTCCAAGGTTTAGGTACGTCCTGCGAGTCCGGAGCCGATTCACTTCAACGTCGTCTTTCACTCCGAGCGCCCCCTGGCAATATTATTCCCATAACTGCATTGGAAACTGACCGATAAGACTTGAAGCTACGTTGATGAAGTAATCTTTAAAGTCAATATTAACACGCGGGGAGATATTGGAGGGTGTGGCATTTTGTCATTAGGTTCTAATTAGGTTCCAACTTACATAGTTGTTTTCTGCCCTACTTGTTTTGCATAACCAGTTTTTAATAATAACGTTTTCTTGAATTTGTAATTATTGCTACTGACAGGTGCCGATAATATTTAAACTTCTCGCAATGTTATATATTTGCTTTATTTTTCTTCCATCTGTGGTGCTATAAATCTTTACTCCTCAGAACAACCGGTATGTCCTATTTATCCATGGCCACACGGGGCTGTCATAATTAGGTTTAACATATACACGAGTAGATCGGGTTATTAAATTGCTAAAATAACCAGCGAAAATTTCAAATGCAAAAGCTGTGTTGTCAATAATCACATTTTCTGAGGTAATACAGTTAACATTTTCCTAAGGCTCACATAACCAATACGGGAAGATTGCTTTGGGCGACTTCGACTAAGCGGTAACATGCATGCGCTTGGCAGGGACATAAACATGGGACAATGATCGGCAATGGCATCGCATACACCGGCTCGCAAGTTCATGACAAGGTTGTACAAAGTCTATGAGAGTTGCAGATTGACTCGTTATCCAAGGCGGAGAGTTAATGACATGTTTACATTGAATGATTGAAGCAGAACGACAAACAGTCACTGCACTCGCCCGATAACAGCTGAATATTGAAATCACCGCAGATTACAATGCATTCTAAGTAGTAGCATACATCGCAATTGTCTCCCGTTCAGAAATGAATTTCTGCACCTTACAGCTTGGGGGACGGTAAATCACAAGAGATGTGCCCACAATGAGAACGAACCGAGCTGCAGTTTCATCACTACTGTGCGTCGTTACATTGGCACTGTAGTAGTGAAGTACAACTTTTACAAACCAAACGAGAACGCCATCGCCCTGTGTGAAGCTGCTAATAGGCAGCGATAGCATTTCTTAGACCAGTGCAAAAACCGATTCCCCCTCTTTTACCATGTTTTATGAGAGCGATGACGACATATAGGAACGGAAACTCTGACAGGTAAGCTTCAAGAATATCAGATTTTTGGCGTGTACTTTATAAGTTACAATGTAGAATAGTTAAGTCATCAAAATGCCTGGCTTGCTTTATCGCAGGTATGGTGTATTTCATCAGATTAGAGAAATCTGTTCACGCTTTTAGCATGTCAAGTGGAGTAAAGTTGCTTTTTCTGCTTTCTGCATTAAAATTTCTCCATCGGACACCCAAGTACCTTTCCAGTATTCTTCTTAATTTCCTGCCAAGTGTTGCCACTGGTGGCTACGTTTCGCCAAATTTGCGAATTTCAGAGACCGCTGGCTACTGAATACTGTGGTTGGCCACATTGTGATTTTTTGGCGATTTTCGAATAATGTCTAGCGATGTGGGTTTTAAGCCCAACTTCCCAACTTATCAACAACAACGTTTTCTTCGCGTTGTTAGGATAGCAGAATGCAATTGTGGGTTACATATTGTTACGGACTTGGTCTCACGCTGAGCACGGAGGAGGGAGGAAGAAAGAGGAAGAAGCGTTGATTTCTGGGGGCTAGCAGGCTTCACCTGGTCCGGCTGTCACAGCACTGTTAATAAACACCCCCTTTCTTATTTAACCTAACAGCTTGGTGAAATGTGCTCCGTTCGACCCTTACCTACGGCGCTGCAAGACCAACTGGAGTTTCAGTCGCCGCCTTGCTGGACTGCCACCGCTCCCGACCATCATGGACCATACCGACTGTAGCCGTGCAAGCCGTGACGCTGCAAGCCAGGCTGGCGACAGGCCTGCCCACTCCAACTCCAGCCCTATTCTGTCCCAGCCTTACCGAGAATCACGACCGTTTGCAGGAGAAGGTTAGGATGTTGAGAAGTGGCTACTTCATTACCGACACGTTAGTCGGTACAACCGGTGGGACCCTGTCACCATGCTAACAAATGTAGTTTTCTTTCTAACTCACACGGCGATGACATGGTTTGAGAATAACGAGGACAATTACACGACTTGGGAACGGTTCGCCACCGAGTTAGAACAGCGTTTTGGCTACTCTGTTCCGAGCGAAAAGCAGGCTGAGCAGACCCTTGATCAAAGAGCTCAATTGCCCGATAAAACCTTTAACACTTATACAGAAGAGATTGTAAGATTATGCAGATGTGTCAATTCTTGCATGCCCGAGGAAGACAGAGTCGGCCACATTTTGTAGGGCATCGTGGCTGATGTCTGCGACTTCTTAATCGCCAAAGACAACCTTAACTCTGTCTCCGATGTCATTAGATGTATCCGCATGTTTCAAGCTCTCAAAACTCGTCGTATTGCACTGAAATTTGGGCGGCTAGCCAACGTGCCTACTGTAGCCAGTCTTGATGACCAAGCCCAACTAGATCTTCTGTCCACTGTCCGGCAAATTGTGCAGGAAGAACTTCTACGGCTCAACCCACTTCCCCTGCATGAATTTCCCGAGGTATCTGTCCAGAGGGTCTCTAGACGGCCGACTTCACTACCACAAGCGATTGCAGTTCAGCCTTTCTGCCAAGCTCCTGAAAATGCAGCTTCATTTGACCACCCGTCTATGCATTTTGCCAATCCGAATGCTTTGATTCTTGACGCCGCAAGGTATTACGTCGCCTAAAGTGCACCTAGATCTTCAATTCGATCTACCAGGATTCCTGAGCAGTATATGCATTCAGCCAGACCTACGCCACGCCCTGCTGTTACTGGCTCTTATCCACAATAGCATTTTCTACCTTCCCCACCGATATGCTACCTCTGCGGCGTTGAAGGTCACATCACCAGGTGATGCCTCAGTAGGTTCCCGCCACGCTATAACCGCCCGGCGCCTCCAACAGTATCCACCAATCTGGAATACAGCCCCATTTTTGAGCAATCAAGTACTCCCCGTGGGTATTACCGTGACATCCAGACCGAGAATATCGGCGACCATTCCCCTGCGTCTGAACGAAATGCACTGTGGGCCAACATCCCTCCAACTATAATGCTCAAGAACAAAGACCATGTGTTAATTGATGGTGTGTGTACATTAGCTTTGGTGGACACGGGTGTGACTGTGTCTGGGATGAGTAATCAGTTTAGGCGCTTGTTGGAACGCAGTTATGTTTGAATATGATCGTACTCCAACATGTTGTGGCGTGAATGGAGAGGCGTTGCGGCCTCTGGATGTGTGCATTGCTCAAGTGCATGTGGGTGGTGCAATTTTCAAGCCGAATTCATCGTCGACCCCCCCTCTGCGCATAACATCATTTTAGGGATGGTCGTTTTGACGTTTTGTGGCGCTACGGTCGACTACCGCTCCGGGGAACTCTGCGTTGATGTTTCCCTTCCTTCCGGACGTTTAGAGGAGCCACACGTGCGCGATGAAGTGTTCTGTGTAACAGAGGATACCAATGTACCAGCCCTGTCTATGGTATGCGTCCCAGTTTTGTGTCCCAGCCGTGCCTCCGACACCTTTGACGGTGCGATGTCACCGCTGCATTCTAACTGTGCAAAGAAACACATTCTGGTTCCTCACTGCCTACTGTCGGTGGTCAAGGGCTGCTCACGGCTGTGGGCCATCAACTAGTCTTCGCGACCTGTAGTTTTGCCGGTAAATTTGAAGATTGCGACGTGCCACCAATATGACGCTCCATTGGTTGCTCTGGTTACTGATGCACCTCGCGAAGTTGCTGCCGCTCCAGCCCCTGATGTGATGTTAGTGCGGCGACAATATGTTTCCAAAAATGCATGAAAATGAGTTCCCACTATCATATCACAGATGACGGTAGAGATATAACAGATATAACATTTCGCAGATAACGAGGAACCGAGCGCACAGCAGGATCGTCTCTATGGTATTCGACCATTGATGGATAAAATTAATCGCAATTTCTGCTCAGGGTTGGAGTCAGGCAAAGAGATTGTCATTGACGAAACGATAATTCAGCGGCGTGGGCGCCTCGCCTTCAGGCAATACATCCCAGGTAAAGCCCACAAGTATGGAGTCAAGCTATACAAGGCTTGCACGAAGGAAGGCTATACATTGAAAGTGCAAATATATGCCGGAAAATCTGACACCATAGCGGGCATGGGGCATGCCGAAGAAGTAGTAGTAAATTTGATGGCTGGCTTCACCGGCTGTGGTCGCACACTTTTCGTAGACAACTTCTACGCGAGCATGCCGCTCGCGTCACGCCTGTTGAAGGATGACACATTTTTATGTGGCACTCTCCGGTCGAACCGAAAAGGGCTTCCGAAAGAAGTTACAGAAGCTAGAGTAAAAAAAGGGGAAGTCGTTGGTCTTGAATCCCACAACGGCGTAAAGGTGCTGAAGTGGTTGGATAAACGGCCCGTTCTCATGATGACAACGGTTGCTGAGCATGACGCTAGCCTTGTTGATACCCGAAAAAAAAACGAGAAAGGGTGAGCCGATCATGAAACCGCGCACAGTCCTCGACTACAACGGGGCGAAAAAGGGCGTTGACTACAGTAACCAAATGACATCCTACTACTACTGTATACGGAAAGGGCTCAAG
This sequence comes from Amblyomma maculatum, assembly GCF_055883805.1. Classification (NCBI taxonomy): domain Eukaryota; kingdom Metazoa; phylum Arthropoda; class Arachnida; order Ixodida; family Ixodidae; genus Amblyomma; species Amblyomma maculatum. Next base: position 125,245,353 of record NC_139354.1, on the reverse strand, counting down.
TGGTATAGGAAAGCTGCGGTGCAACTGATCGTTGGAACTGCAGTTGTGAACGCATGAGTTGTCCGTTCAATGGTGGACGGTAAAACATCGCCAATCATCGAATTCCGCGAGGACCTGGCACGCGCACTTTTCGGCACAGCTGAGATTGAGATCGAAGGGACACGCGGAACAAAGCGCGCCCATACGCTGGAAGAGGCCGTTGGGCCTGCACGGTCTGTCCGAAGGAGATGTACTGGATGCTACGCATCGCTGAGAGCTCGCAGAAGCCCAGAGTAGGCAAGGGTAATGACGAAGAAAGTTGTTACATTCTGCGCAAATTGCGAGGGAAGGCCATTTATGTGTTTGCCATGTTTCAATCTTCTGCACGAGTAGAGCTCCTGAACATAGACTGCGTTTTAGACATCGTGAGCTGGTGGCACGTAAGACGTTTAGTTGCAAAGGCTGTGACGAACTGTTTTTTTTTTTCGGAAAATTATTTTGGAAATATTTCAATAAAATGTCGAGTTTGAGGTCTAATTCTTGTGTCTTGGTGCTTAGTGAATGCTGAAACGCAGTGTCACGTGGCGTTGCCCACAAAGAGGAGCTGGTCGGTGCGTAGTAAACGTAGCAGGCAACGGCTTCAAAACGCAAACCCTTTATTGTGGAAACTCGTGCATGCCCAGTAAATCAAAGAAGAATCGAGGACGCGAGGGCAACAAGCGCCTCTGGCACTTGTTCGGACCAGAACGACTGAAACTCTTGGCCTCGATCTAATTACATAAAGCAGAAAATTTGTCTACAGAAAGGGCGCCGTTTTTCAAAGACATCCTTGAAAACTTGCTTCAGTCACGTTCATTGGGAATGAAGCGAGCAGAGTCGCGGTAATAAATGACTCGATAAATTTTCCAGGTGCCGTATGCTACAAGGATCCATGATCCATTTGGTTCTTTACATCGGGTCATTTTTGTTCGATGACGTAGCCGTGCTATTCAAACGTTCGTGGGAAGCGACCTGACTATTGGCTCATTGGCGACCGGACCTCGCTATTGGACGCACCTTGCAGCCAATATTGAACCACAGCGCGCAACGAATGGCGAAGGCTATCGTCAACGCAGTTAGCTGCTGCTTTTCATTTCTGTGATCGGTCGATCGTCTGTCAGGCTTAATTGCGTCAAGCGAAACAGAGTGGAAAAGGGGCAATAGATTCTTATAAAATGCGGCCCCAGAGGAAGCAACTTCCTGGAAATGCACGGGCCAAGTGAACCACTTGATGATTTTCTGCGCTAGCATACATGATTGAAGTAGCCCGCGCAAACTGCGACTGAAAATGCCAGTACAGCCATCTTTCTGCAGGCGGAAAAAACAGCCTCATAAGTGTGCCCCACTGGTGTGTCACGCCGCACCCGCGGAAAGCGTCGGGTGACCCACCGGTGGGCCACAACGCACAGAGATCAAAATTATGATAAGGGGCTACGCAGTGAACGTGTTAAGCAAACTTTAACGGAATTACACAATTACTGAGCTGGAATGCCTGGCTGTAGTTTTCGCCGTTTAGCGGTTTCACTGTTATCTATACGGGCGCCCCTTCACAGTGGTTACTGATCATGATTCCCTGTGCTGGCTGATAAACCTCCGCGACCCATCTGGCCGTCTTTTATGTAGGGCAATCCGTTTACAAGAGTTCGATTACTCATTTTTGTACAAGTGTGGACGCCGGCACGCTGACGCTTACTGTCTCTCATGTTTACCGCTTCCCACGACGGAATGTGACGCCGACAATTTTGATCATTACATCGCTGCGGTTTTACCTCCATTCCCCCGATACTCCTACGTTCCTCACTGAGCAGAGGAAGAACGAGAATCTCCAACCATTTTTTACCGCTGCAGGGGACCCCACAGATTACAGTCCCTATTGTATACGGGGGGGTCTTTTGTACAAAAAGGATTATTCTGCCACTGGTCTCCGCTACCTTCTAGTGGTACCTGTCAGCCTACGCTCCTCTGTTCTGCGCGTTATGCGCGATGACTCCACTTTGGCACACCTGGGTTCTGCGCTGACACTCTATCGCAACCAAGAACGTTTCTACTGGTCGCGGATGCATCAAACCACTGAGAAGTATGTGGCTAGCTGTGCTCAGTGTGCGAGTTACAAACACCCCACTGGCACTCTTCCTGGTCTCCTTCATCCTATGATGCCTCCAAGATCCCATTTTGAGAAGGTCGGGGTAGACCTCCTGGGATCCTTTCCCAAGTCGCATTCTTGCAACTGCTGGATCGTCATATGCACTGATTACCACACGCGTTACTGTGAGACGACAGCTCTTCCATCCGCTTCTGCAGACCAAGTCTCCCTCTTCCGGCTACACTCTGTTATACTGCGCCATGGGCCGCCCAGAGTGTTGTTCAGCGACCGAGGTCGTCAATTCACCGATGATGTTGTCGAAGAGCTCCTTTGTTTGTGCCAAACGCATTTCCGACATTTTACCCCTTAACATCTGCAAACAAATGGTTTGACCGAGTGAACCAACCGGACTCTCACCAACATGCTTTCAAGTACGTCCCGCCGACCACAAGGACTGGGCCTCTGTGCTATCATTTATAACATACGCATACAATACCGCCCAACAGAAAACAACAAGATATCGTCAATTCTTTCTCCTCTATGTCCGTTCTCCTCGACACACCCTCGACATCATCCTCCTCTTCTCCACAGACGACGATCTTGGAATTGCTGAGATCTGCCGGGCTGAAGTCCGCTGGATAGCCCGCCTGAGAACTCTCGCCTGACAAAAGCGCTCGAAATCCCGCTACGACGGCCACCACTGCCACGTCACCTACCTCCCTGGCGAGATGGTTTGGCTTTGGCGTCCACTAAGGAAGCGGGGCTTAAGTCAGAAACTGCTCGCTCGCTATATCGTTCCCTATGTTATCCTCGAGAAAATTAGTGACCCCACCTATCGGATTGCGCGCCTCACCAAAGGTGGCCCGCGTTCTTCACGAAATGAGCTTGTTCACGCCGCGCGTCTGAAACCCTGTAATCCTCTTGCTGACGATTGACTCACCCGGAGGGCTTCGCCTGCGACGGGGGAAGTGTTATGGACCTGGTCTCAAGCAGAGTACGGAGGAGGGAAGAAGAGGAAGAAGCGTTGGTTTCTGGGGGCTAGCAGGCTTCACCTGGTACGGCTGCCACAGCACTGTAAAAAAAAACACCCCCGTTCTTATTTCAGGGTAACAATATGTATACCATGAATGCTTCGGTTCCATGAATTTATCGACTCAGCGGCACTTGACCCGTTTCCGCATACTCATGCGCTGCCGCCACTCTTGCAGTGCAGTACTTCGGCTGTGACGTATTCGACACGAGTGCCTCGTGCTGGAGCGTGGTAAAATCCATTCGTGCAGCGAATACTGACAGATGCTCTTCTCTGTGCAGCGGGGTTTCCCTTTTAGGGACTGAAAGCAAACTTCGGCGAAGATCGAGAGAAAAAAGAAGAGACGAAGCATGTCAATTTGCTCATCTGAAAAAAATGTTGAATGTGGTAGCGATCGCAGCACAAATTTATTTGTGCTGGTGTGGTGCCTTAAAAAGCTGAACCGCCACAATCATAGTACTTTGCGGGCATGCGCTGCGGTTCCTCGCTACATTTGTACGAAGGTACAAATGTTGGATACCGAGACCTGCCGAGACCTGCCAATACTCCAAAGCCCCGGGAGAAAAAAAGCAGAAAGATCAACGGCACGAGTGTTTCTCACTTTCGTCTAACTCATATAGGGACGTTCTACAAATACCGTGTTTGAAGTATGCTGCATCCTGCTCGCCGACGCGGAGACAGTGCGCCTCAGCTACAGTGTACATGTCGGTCGAAGAAACGTAACATTGAACGCTCTCTGTATTATATTTCACCTCTTGTTGTCATGAAACTGCATGCTTGCGCGTCATCTGCAAGAAAAAATTAAAAAATATCGCTTTCTATGAAAAGAATAAGGGTACAGAGGTAAACAAATTCAGGGCGTGACTTTCACAAAAATCAATTGGCAAAAAAACTTTCGCTGCCAGCGTTAAACTCGCGCTGCCTTAGCGGGTGCAGTCGACACGTTTGTTTCATGAACGGCTTTGTACACCATTTGGATTTACGGTTCTTACTAGAGTCGCGTACAAACCAAGTCTGCAGAAAACGCTATACACAAGTCCCCTGTGGCAAAAAAAAAAAAATATATTTGGCTGTATACCCTTTTCTGGCTACCTGAATACAAAGCTAATAATCAGACTAAATAATAAGCTCGGAATTCCCGATACCTCTGGTTTGTTTCGTATAGTAAAATATCAGAAACTGGATTTGTTTACTGCTCAACGCTGCAATGCACACGAAGCGTACAATTGGTCACAGTTAACAACTGCTCTAACCTGCGTTTGATGTTAACTATCTTCGACTGACATGTACACTGTAGCTGAGGCGCACTGTCTTCGCGTCGATGAGCAGGGTGTAGCATATTTCGAGCATGATATTTGGCGACATTTTTGGAGAAATATAAATGAAACACGGCTATATTTGGCGACATTTTTCACGCCATCTGGAGACATTGACGCAAAACTCGGTGGCACCCAAGCCAAGGCCTCACTCCGAAGTAATTTATTCGCCGGACAAAAGTGCTCATTATTGACGATAGGATCATCCTTCACACAGCCCAGTACAGATGTTTTTAGCAGGCTTAGGAATTTTCAGTACCCGATCCCGAACATTCAGGGAGGCAAACATCAATGTTTGATTTGTTCTTGTCTCTTTTTGGGACAGAGTATATAGGTTCAGGAGTGCGTGTTGTCGGGATAGTTGATTCTGCATAATAATTATTGGGATGTAGCAAAAGGAATATAAAAGAAAATATGAGCATTAGAAATAGCATTAGAAAAGAAATATGAGCAAAAGAATTAGGAAAGGCACATACAACATCATCAATCTGCAAAGGAGTGTCACTTGCACCCAACTAACAGTTGGTAGTAACGCTTGTAAGTTGAGGACAACCCAGAGGGCTATGGAACGAAAAATGGTAGGGGTAACATTAAGAGATAGAAAACGTGAAGAGTGGGTCAGAGAAATAACTCAAGTAACCGACATTCTAGTGGAAATTAAGAAGAAGAAATGGGCATGGGCAGGACATGTATTGCGAAGAGAGGATAACCGATGGTCGCTTAGGGTAACAAACTGGATTCCAAGGGAAGGAAAGCGTAGCAGGGGACGGCAGAAAGTTAGGTGGGCGGATGAGGTTAAGAAGTTCGCAGAGGTCAAGTGGATGCAGCTAGCACAGGACCGGGTTCAGTGGAGAAATATGGGAGAGGCCTTCGCCCTGCAGTGGGTATAGTCAGGCTGATGATGATGACGAACGCTTGTAAATCGTTGTTTCGGTTTTATTTATTCTGTGTTTGTCCGAGTGTTAGCGCTGACGTCATATTTATTTTGTGTATATTTTCTATGTCTGCTTTTTTTTCGTATCTAATTTCAAGCAAGATCAAATTACCTCTGTTGTGTGAAGCAGGTTCTCATTTTGCGTCAAGGAAGTGCCCTTTATTTGCAGATTTGTCTACCGACTTTACTACCGACTTTACTTCAGGAGATCAACAACCTGTCTCTTTACTTCCTTCAATTTGCTTTTAAGGCAATTCTTTTCCCGGTCAAAGTGGTTTTAGCCCAGGCAGCACAAAGCATTGGGCCAATGTTGTAAGTACGACGGCAAACAGTGGCCCTACATTGGGCCAGCCTAACCAGCATGCTCCCTACATAGGATATGCCAGTCAGCACAATGCCCAACAATGGCCCAGACTAGCCAATGCTCTCCCAGTGGTGGTGCTCCCAGTAGCCGACACTGGCTAGCTTGGGCCAAGATGTACAGTGAGTTCCCGATATTGGCACTGCCGTACATATATAATGTCTATATTGGACCGATATTGCCGTTGTTCCCCCAGTAATGGTCGCACCGGGTTTTAAAACTGGCTATAATGGGCCAAGCTGTCCTGCGTACCTCCGTCATTGGGTTTTCCGTTTTTTAAAACTGGCTACAATGGACCAAGTTGTCCTGTGTTCTTCCGGCATTGGATGTTCCGGTTTTTAAACACGGCTACAATGGACAATGTTATCCTCTGTTCTTCCAGTATTGGATGTTCAGTTTTTTAAAGATGGCTACAATGGACCAAGTTGTCCTGTGTTCCGCCGTCATTGGCCGTTCCTTTTTTAAAACTGGCTACGGTGGACCATGTTGTCCAGTGTTCTTCCGGCGTTGCCCGTTCAGTTTTTAAAACTGGCTACAATGGACCAAGGTGTCCTGTGTTCTTCCGACGTTGACCGTTCCGTTTTTTTAAAACTGGCTGTAATATACCATTGCAATTTGTCTTGTGTTTTTCCAGTATTAGCTATCCCTGTATGAAAACTGCCCACGATGGACCACTTTGTCCCCTGATCTCGCAATTGTCATTGCCATCCTAAAAACGCAGCTTTAATGGGCTGCCGAAGTGAATATTTTCCGTTGACCATTCAATCAAAACAAATTCTCCATTTTTAGGGTTGAATACACGTGCGCTGGACGCCAAACCGCGGCATTTAATTCCGACAACATTTCAGCCGATCGTTCGGACCTCACAGAGTACCACGTACGGGACGACAATTACTATAACGCATTCAAGCACGTACGCTGCAACTGTCTGGATTCGTCTTTTCGGCGCGCTCATATGCGGCGCACCTTTGGGGGTCAGCTATATGTGTTTACGGTTTTAGCCTATTGGCATGCATGCTGATTTCGTCGCAGGCGCATACGTTTGTCGCACAATTATATCTAATGATAGCACGACCGTGCGACCACATATGTATACCCCAGACCGGCTAGCACTCACGACACAATATGCCTGTATTGGACGCCGATTACATCCCTGCATCTATACTTAACCTATAGTACAATTCCAGTTGTCAGTGAGAACGCGCATATAAACGAAACCGTGTCGAGCATGTTCATGTGACATTAAATTAGTGATTAGAAGGTAGCTTTTTCATTGGCGAGAAGGAAAACGTTGCCTCAAGTTGAAGGAACAAATGACCATTTTCTCAGTGATGTTTTTGTTCTAGTGCTTTTGTATTATCCATAAGGAACTACGCGCAGCATCGCCTGTTTACCTGGAGAAAGGACCGAATACGATGTGTGTACTTTCTAGACGCAATCACTGGAAAATGAAAAGCCGGAAGACTCGCGAGGTTACCATTTTAATTTTGGGCATTCACACGGTGCTAAAAAAAATGACAGTTTTTCGTGCAGACTGCGAGCATGAAGGCCCCGGTACAGTTATATGGCGCACAACATATATATCGCCAGTAAACAAAAAAAGTTTTTTCCGCCTATTAGTTTAGAGTTTGACCATTCCAACCGCGCTAGGCGGTGGCAAAGGAATAAAAAAAACTGTACAGGAATGAAAATAATGTGCGCTGTCGAGTCATTCGAAAAAACGAATGCAGCCTAGAAACACTGTTTTAATGAGGCAGTTTTCCACGGCCTTTCCAATTCTTTCATTCTACTAAAATGATTTGGAACACGTTGCTTGCTCATTGAACGTTATCGTCTTTTTGTGCAATCCGCGTTAAGGTAAAGGTGATTGCGAAAAACGTCTGTGTGTTGCCTGATGCCACAGCGCATCAGGACCTCGACGCGCACAAAATTGATTCTGAATCATTCATTGCTATGTCTGTCACCGTCGATTTGCGAAGTCGAGACAAAACATGAACGAAGAAATATTGTTACAGCTGGAGAATGATGAGGACGAATTGGGGCGCTCGTTTGTGGAAGTTTAAGAAAAAGAAGTGCGTCGAATGGGCGGCCCTCGTAGCCTGGCTCCTTGGCTGTTCCTCAATGTGTATATCTTTAATCCTCTTTTATAAATATATTTCTCCCTGTTACAAAATTATATGCCAAAATATAAAAACCTTGAACAATTCACAAATTCCGTAGAATGTTCAGAACAGTGCGGTGCGCTATAATTGGACAAAGGCTTTATCGAAGTGGCCATAATTACTTGCGCAACAAAATTATGCAAGGTGTTTTAATGGTTTTGAAAGCTGAGGTAGTGTAGAATAGGTGGAAAAAGTTTAAACAATGTGAAAACTGTTTTTGTTTTCCTAAAAATTTTCAATGTTCGCTGTTTTCTGTAAATTAGCGCGGTCGTATCTCTGTATCCAAATGTCATAAAATATGAGCTTTAGCTGTTTGCGGATAATTATGCTGAGAACATATTGTGGAATTATTGCTGCTCTACCATGAACCTTTTCTGAAATAAAGGCCTGAAAATTAGGAAAATTTTCGTTTCCTGGGCCGATGTTGAGAATTTTTATAAAAACATCTCCTCATACCCGAAAAGCGAACATTAACTGAATACAAATAAAAACATGTATATATTTAGTCGGATAATTTTCAGCTAGCTAACTTGAGCATAATTTGTATAATCTATAACCAAAGGTGGCCAGAATAGAAGAGAAGCTCGGAACTCCGCCTCTTTGATATTATTAATCAGTCATCACGCAACAATATATAATATTTGAAGTAAATATAAAAGGTCGAACGACCATCCTTTGTTCGATCATAGGTGGCGAAAGAGAGGGGACGCGCGCATTTGTCGATGCACCAACTGTATGGATTTACGCAAGAATGTGGATGGTAGATGGGGAGGCTTTCTATTTTTTTAGAAAATGTTATGTCCGTGGTTGGCTTGAAGAAACAATGCGTTTGCGAACACACAAAACAAAACTATTTATTAGAAATCGACTCGAGCGGTGCGCGCTGGCGGCCGCTCATCGGCACGGTCCGAAGTCACGGCTGGCCGGTGCAAGCAGAAGAGCGCTGGGTAAAGGAGGAATGGAATGTTGAGAGGGTCGTTGGTCCTTCGTTCCCACGCGCAGCCCTTGCGAACACAACACCGCGGCGGGAATCGCCCACTAGTTGAGCGGTTTGTTGTTCCCCCTCGCCTACGCGTCTACGCGTCTACGTGCAAGACACAACAGACAGCATCCCCAGCTGCGCTGCAGTGCGGCCTCCTCCCGAAACGTTCATTTCAGAGCTTGTTGGAGACGCTACAAGACTTGTGACAGCTTCTTAAACCTTTCTTTAATTTCTCCCCTCATTAATTTTCTTTTTCATTGTGCTGTGCATAATTTTCTCTTGCGCCTATACATGTCCATGTGCTCCGGTTGGTGCTTGCTACATATCAGTGAATAGCTGAGCTGTGAAATGTCGCCGGAGTACGGATTACAGCAACGGCGGGATACCGTCGGCATTATCGGACTCAGTGAACGCCGTCATCTTAGACCGTGAGTATATATCTTTGCAGCATGCCATTGCTTCATAATTGGTTCTATATAATCTCTTACCAGTCCCAAATGTTCTCTTTCCGTATTCTCCTCAAAACAACTGCGTGAAGCATGACTTCAAGAACTAAGCGAATTTTCGTCCGGGTTACATGCAAGCAAGTGCGTGGACTTATTTGCTGGCTGCGATATGAATAGCATTTGCGCCGAAAATAGAGGAGCCGTGCGTAACAGGTGTGTATGCCACCAACACGTGACAAAACACTGCAGGCAGCCATTTGCGCAGTTTTTTGACTGTGCAGCGCGCCGCAATCAATTAGTAACCAGATACTATGCGCCCGGCTTTGTACATATATTTTGGACAGCCTCTCTTCTGCGCGCAGGAAGCCATGTTCACACGGTTTTTGGATTTTGTTAATAGTTAAGGGCAGTGTTTTGTTTTCAGATGTACAGACGAAGTTTTGAAAACTGTTCGTGCCGTCTGTGCAAGCGAATTTTACAGTGGGGCGGACATTATTTGCGTGATGCCGCTTGATGATTAGGCTATAATTAAGTCATAATGAACCTCCACTTTTATAATGGTTAATATCATATTGAGGAATTGAAAGCCGTGAACAGCGCAAGTGAGCCCCTTTTCAAAATTTTCTTAATCGACGCCCCCCTTCTGAGCCCGCGCCTTCAGGTGAGGGCGTTATCAGAAAGCGGCGACAATAGGAGAGCGATTTCGCAGGCGCGCTTCGAAGGCGGGGGAAAATAACAATACAAGCAAAAAGGCACATAAGCCGTGTGTGCACTGCGTCCCTGTCACTGCAAAGTAAACAACGTGCACGCGGGACACACTGTACACAACATTGACGGCCGGTATGAGGCAACCATTTCGTCCGAAATATATTGCTCGCGAAGCGCTCGATCACGGCGCGCACTTTCAGGCGAAATGGGACAGGCCGTCAGGTCCGCCTGTTCGGCAATTACAGCTCTTTGTACCTCACGTACCGTACCGTATGCATGAAGTGCACGCCATAGCCATCGTGCAAGAATGTTGAAACCGAAGCAGCGATCCACGTATTCTAATTCTATAGGAAATCATTTGGGAATAGAAAAGAGCAACTTAATATGATGTGCATGGTTTTAATGAACGATATGTATAAATGGACGGTTGAATAGTTACAGTAATGGAGTGTTCCGCTAGAATTGTTTACGGCCGTGACCGCAATAAATATTACTCATATTGCTCTTAGCTTTAAGCTCTGGCATTGATAAGCCTATCTAAAGAACCGACTGGCAGTGACAGGTTGTTTACAGCTGTTGATCAAAAGGTAGGCCATCATGCTATTCTTGCAGGCATATTTGCTTCTTTTTGTACCTCTGTTTACTAAAACTTAATTTTGTTCCCCATTCCTAGGGACGCTGCACCTCTTAAAATACTCACTGTTCAGTCGCTTTTATTCAAGGTACAAAAAGGAGGAAATGCGCATGCACTCATAGGATAGCCTGTCTTTCCGTTAACAGCTGCAAATAACACGCCACTGCTCCTCGGTACCTTGGATGAAGTTTTCAATGGGGTTACCTGAGATGCCTAGCAATTACTGTAATATTTATACCAATCACTGCAGTGAAAAAGACAGGTAACACTGCATCGCTTTAACTGCAGCATGCACCTATAAACGTGCCTTAATTTATTGCCTATTCTTATAGACGCAGGACCTCTTGCTATAGGCTTTGTTCAGTAAGCAACCGTCTTTCATTGCTTCAATTTCTATCTCTCCACCACTTTCTTGTTGCTCTGGGTGTGATCATTTGATTTCATTGTTCAAATCATATTGTTTTATCATGTGTGAATGATTTAGCCTGCACATACATACTTTCATTTTTTTAGATGCGCATCGGGAGCGTTTTCTACGTAGAAATGGATCGATTGAGTTGTATCACTGGTGCGAAAACCGACAACCCCCAGAAGATTTTGTCCTGTGGTTGGAAGGGCAATAAAGAAGAAGAAAATCAGCGGAAAAGCCTGCCTAAAAAAAGGTAGCACTGCATCCCTGTAACTGCTGCATGCATCTTTAAATATGCCTTATTTTTAATGCCTATTCTTATAGACGGGGGACCTCTTGCTATTGGCTTTTTTGCAGAAAGCAACCGCCTTTCATTGCTTCAATTCCTATCTCTCCACCACTTTTTTGTTACTTCGAGTGTGAACCTTTGATTTTATTGTTCAAATCATATTATTAAATCGCCGGTGAATGATTTCGCCTACACATACATGCTTTCATTTTTTTTTTGGTGCGCATCGAGAGTGTTTTCTACGTATAAATGGATCGATTAAGTTGTATCACTGGTGCGAAAACCAACAGTTCGGTACCCCCAGAAGATTTGTGTCCTGTGGGTGGCAGGGGTATAAAGAAGAGGATAATCAGTGGAAAAGCCTGCCGAAAAGCTTACAAAGATGGCGCAAAAGCGAAATGCTAATCAGGGTTAGAGTCTGATTACTTCTGTTATCCCAGTTCACTTGCTAGGTGATGTGACATATATGAAGCACCTTCGTATAATTTGTGGTATACTCATTGAACATTGTGTAGACATTAACTTTTTTCTCGTTCAATTATTTTGAGTGACGCACGAATTGGAATAAAATGAAGTCATCCACACATCTAATGCCCATAGACATTAGATGCGTGGATGAGCTCATTAATTGTGTTCCTATGTGAGCATGCAATAGTTTGTCGAATATATTAATATGTTAAAAGTTGATTTTTTTACTGCTAATCGGAGTAATACATATGCTCCATATCATAGCATTATTCGCCTGTAGTTTGTATCTGCTCTTTCCTAATTGTATTCTACAAAGTATACGTGTGTCATCTCGTACGTCTATTTAACTAGCGAACAATTTGCAATCGAATCCCTTTTGTGACGTTGTTTCAGCTACAAATAATGTATGACAGTTGTGACAATATAGGTAGCTTTAGGTATAACATATAGCGCGAAAATCTTTAATATATGCGATGATATTTTTATTCACCGCATTGGCTAAACCAGCCTGTTTGAAGAGACGAAATGAAAACAAATATGGATGTCTTCGGACAGGAACAGTAATCGTGGTGCCATGACCATTTTTTTAAATCAAATTTTCATATGTCGTGGGCTAATGTCTCGACACAAAGGAATGACCCTTAGGTTTGCCAGATGCGGCGTAATATTCTCGAAAAAAAAAAAAGAACGCCTACCACTAAAGCTGGAAAACGCCGTTTTTGTTGTTTCAAAAAGTTGCACGTTTGGAGGCCGGCTGGTTGCGTAAAATTTTGTCATCCACTGTTTTTTGCTCACCGCATTTGGGTAACGTTTGCTTGTATAAGAAGTATTAAAAGTGTGTTTCATTGATGCAGTTGCTTTAGTAAAAAATCGCAAACTTTGCTTCAAGAACAACGCGCTACAAAAATGTTAATGTTCATCCTTACTTACTGGCGTGACGCGTTGCGTTGTTTGCACTAAAACATTCAGTGTTTATTACGCAGGTCATATTGTTAATTTAAGGCAGAATTTGGAGCTCTAAACTGCTATGTGTGTTCTTTGTAACGCCACCAAAAGTATTATGCTGGAAAGCGATTTGCTTATGATTGTAATTATAAAAATTACACATTGAAAAATCATCTTCAAAAATATAGTATTGTTAGTGGTGGTCAAAGCTGAGAATTGGAATAATATATTAATAACCTAGATTGAATACTATTGCACCTAGCAATAAAAAAGAATGCAGGACAGAGAGAAAGTTCAGCCTTCACTTGCGTTCTGGCATGAAATTGACAGAAATAGTGAATTAATACCATTTTAAGCTATATTAAGTATTTTTCCCAGAAGCAGAGAAAGGGTGTATAAGCGCTGACAAGGTTTTAAATTTTACTTAAGGTAAAATGTAACTAAATTCAGCAAATACTAAATTGAAGTTTTGATGCCTACTCCATAAGGGGAGCCATATAAGCACATCCATAGAACAAAAACAAGCATTTTTATTTTTCTAATATTACATTTTGCAGAATTCAATATATTTACTGACTCAAATTAACAAAGTACTTTGCATTGTTTCCACAGATTTTGATAAAAATTGGTGTTGCGGCCGTTTCTTCAATTCTAATCAGTTTTCCTTATTTTACCATTTTCTTACTTTTGTCCAATTTCAAAATAATATGCAGATACACACACAAATCTAGAGCTTCAAGTTTTTTCAGAAATAAAGAATGGAACCTAGATAATGTAGAGAAATAGTTTCTGTGCCAAGATATTATTGGATCTTGCAAGAATGCAGGCTGAGTTTGGCCATTATCAGCACAAGCACTCGGTTTAATATTATGTGTTATTTTTAAACAGTATAACGCAACACTTTTTAGTCCGTGATATTTTTGAGGTACTGAAGATTTTGGAGAGGGATTTGAATAAAAATCGAAGATGATCTTTTTTTAATGGCAGCAAATTTGCCCTTTACTGCTGTTTCCGAATTCTGAGCAATTTTGATGCGTTGTGGAGAACACACCTAGTGGTCTGGAGCTCCAGATACTGCCTGGAATTAAGAACATGCGTCAGGAAGTGAAAACATATTTAGTGCAACCAACCTAATGCATCATATGCCAGTACATAAGGTTAAAAATGAATATTTTTGCAGCGTATCGCTCCTGAAGAAAAGTTTGCGATTTTTTATTAACTCAACTGCAAAAACAAAATGGGTTTCTAATAGTGTTTGTAAATATAAAACCTGCATATATTTAGTGAGTAAAAAAGAGTAGATGACAAAATCATGGTATCCAAACTTGCAACATTTTGAAATGGCAAAAAAAGCGTTTTCTACCTCTAGAGATATACCATACAATTATTTTTTTCGAGGAAACTACGCGTATCTTGAAAACCTACGGTTAATTCTTTTGTGCCTAGATATTTGCCCACCACATATAAGAATTTCATTGGAAACGAAAGATGGCCATGGGACCTCGATTATGTTTCTTATCTAAGGCACCCATAATACGCTGTGAGAAAGCCAATATCAAGGGCTTTTTTTTTAATATTCCATATTTTGAACGGTTGTGCCATCTAAGAAAATTCGAAAGCTAGGCACACCTTAGGTGTCGCCAGCCCTCACTTTTTGTTACAGTTGCATTTGCTAAGCTGAATTAATGCGTTCAGTACTTTATTTTAGCCACGAATATAGCGCTATTACGTGTCAATTTTAAAGAAAGGCCGCAGTGACGCGATTCCTGTAGAATTTGTAAGTGAAATCTGTAAACCTTACAAATCTACCCATATATATGATCTCTTGCAGGTTTTATTCAAGCTACATTACACCTGCTGCGCCCCATAGCTTGAGCCAAGGGTTATAAATAAACCATTAGAAACAGACGATGGAAACCGGTGGCGTATTTTTGCTGGCAGCCACTTAGGACAGCGCAGAAAATTTTTATTTTGTACGTAGGGAAGTGAGGTTATTCGCTTCAAGTACTAAATATTCACTTTAGAAAATAAGTAGACTTAGAGTCGGTGAGCACGTTCGGAAACCCCTGTTTCAATATTTGCGGTTAGAAACCTCATGTGTACCTTTTTTTCCAGCTGCGGATAAATACCGGGTTATGTAGATACCGAAACCGTTACCAGCCCATTCGCGCACCTCGATTGTGCTGCTCACAACATGATTTTGAGCGGACAAACCAACCTGCCGCTATGATGGCTAGCCCCATGCATGAGTAAGGGTGATATGCTGGCGATGGTTGCTTCGCGTCGGCCCTTTGGCGCACATGAAGGCTCGAGTTACAATGAGCGCGCCGAACTTTGCAATGCGGATAATGACTACAAAGCGGTAAGGATACAAATGAGTTTAACAGTATTTTTCAGCTGTAAAATACAAATACAGTCTTGTTGGACGATGTGCTGGCGCGGACGAAGAAACCATAGGCAACTTGTAGGTCTAACGCTACACAGGGCTGTCGAGCCAAGCCAAGTCCTCAATTGTATTGTCCAGGAATCTGATTTTTGTATTTTCGTGGTTTCCTCCCGTATCTGGCGTTCAATATGCAGACGTGAGGGTTCTTTATCGCAAATAATCAAACGTGGTTTGTGCCGGTACTCTTCAAAGTAGCAACACCATTTATTGTGTAAGTCAATAATCAGTAATTTAGGTAAATAATGTCAATTAAGGATTCCAAACAAAATTAACCTTTTTTGTGGCGCTCAAGGTAGCTTCCAGCAATATGTATCTGGTTTTCTTTTCCTGCCTCCGAAATGTTTTTTTTTAACCCTTGGATCAAATTTGCTTGGACAAGCAGTATATGTGTAAAAATGATGCACCTGTGAGCTACCCGTTTAAGTGAGCTCCCGTTTAAGTGAACTACCCACAAAACCAGTCAAAAGCGTATATCAGCTAACCAGCGGCCAGTGCAGCAGTCGTGGGCTTAGATCGCTTGTGTATATTATATCTAGCCATTTAAAAAATGCAAATGGTCGCCAAACATTCTCTTGGTAACGATATTTAGTATAAACTGTTTGCACATCGCAAAAGCGTAGGAGCGGCAAAAAACTAGCGCGCCAGTCATATGCGGAGACAGCCGACAATCAAGCACTAATTCCTAGTGTGGGATGAAACACTGGCTGTCTCAGCCGTATTGCTGTGGAGGCGATCAGAATGCAACAGGGCACATGCTATGCAATGTATGTACGTCTTTCATCCTAATAAACCCAAGGCAGCTGAAACTAATCTGGAACTCATCAGTATACTGTTTCTCATTGACCATGAATTTCGGTACATGAATCCTGGAATTTTCTACATCTTCCTAAAATAATGCGCGCGATTTTATATGCCTCGTAATAGTGTTGTAAATTTTGTTTCCTCATTGTTTTGTGCAGGTGCCATTTGCGAAAAAGTTGGGGTGGACGATTTGGAGGCACGCGCATTTATTCGCAGGTGGCTGCCTGGTTCCTGTGACAGAGGGGGTGGAAGAAAAAGGCGTTATGCTGAAACCTCTCCTGGCGAACCAGGCATGCCACCTGTGAATGCAATTGCAGGGTCAGCCCCCTCACTACGCCTATGAGTGTGCCCTCCAGCTCCCTGGCCCCTTCCACTTCCCGAGAGCCCGCCCTGCCCTGACCAACCCTGCCGCTGCCCCGCTAACTGCGGCTGTGTGTGCCCTCAGCGCTGGCTAGTAACAACTGGCGTCTATAGTAACAATTGCAATAAATATTATCTTTTTGTGAACCATGCCCTTGTTTTGTGAATATCTACTGGTTGCTCATGAGCGACAATTTGAATTATTATGGCCACTCTTATTTGAAAGGCCATTATTGTCCCAGCAAGTTCGATGTGCTGTCACGAATATGGCTAAAATGAAAAGGGCTGCATTTTATGGCCTCCAAAGGCAGTGCCACAAAATGTGTAATCTTGACATCATCAATGGTACATGAATGGAGTAGCCGGTGTACCCATAAACCATTGGATTAATATTGGTATCGACAATATGCGGCATGAATGGAGTAGCCAGTGCACCTGCAATGGCTAACCATTGGTATGATATTGGCATTGACAATGGGCCATCAATGGAATAGCTGGTATTAAACAAATATTGGTAATACAATGATGGTATAATGCTGGACAGTATTGGCAAGAATCATTGTGCATGAATGGAAAGTCTAATATTGTGCCTACATTGGTGGCTCCAGCTTGGTTGAACACTGGACCAATCTTGGAACGAAAGATGGGCCAAGAATGGAGAATGTAGTAAAATGCCTAAATGCCAATATCAGTCCAATATTGATGCCATTCTTTTCCAGTGATGAACCATTGTTGGACCAATGCTGGTGTGCTGCTTGGGAGTCTTATAGGGATGCAAATTCTCTTTAGGAGTTATCATATCGCTCTTGATGCCTTCAAACTTTACATTCATGAGTTCAATAGACCGTTTCACACTGTCCAGCTCCCATTCTGTTACGCCTGTCAGGGCCTCCTTCAACCACTCTTCCTTCTCATTAATTCTAGCCTCAAAATCTGAAATGCTTTTGCCAACTCTTTTATAATGGAAGGTGGATTTTCGCCCATTTTGTTAGCAAAGTACACACCAAACACAAAGAAAACAAAAACCAAACAAACTTGGAGCAGACCAGGTGCTAGATATTCAGTAGCTAAAACCGACGTACCTGCGCAAAGGTGATCCCGAACAACAGAGCGACAATATATAGGCGCCATGCTGTCTGACGTCAGCGTCTCTACCCGAAACGCATAGAAGTTGTTTGCGGCAAATCCATGGTGCTCGCTGTTGTACATGAGTAACGCAGGATCACAGCAGAAGGCAGGCGATATGTCTGGTCGTCGGCGCAGATGCTCGGCTTTCAAAATTCGGCCGGCGAGAACTGCACAAACGGTGAACAGCATGTAAGCCACTGAGCAAACCTGAACCTGCCTAGTCTATTCCAGGGGGTGGTCCCTCAGGCTTGTTCTATGTTAAATAGGCGCCATGTCATTTCTTTATGGCCCGGCTGTGTCAGCTTCGTATATGCATTTGTGTGTGTGTCAACAACTTTCATTTCCGCCAGATTGGAGGCCCTCTAATACCCATCCCCGACACGCAGGCCTAGGGGATGCGTGCCGGGACCTCTGCGATTAGAGGCAGGCAAAGAGGTGCGGCCTCTTCCGCCGGGCGGATGGCTTGCTTCCTCAGAATTGGGACGTTGCTCCGCAGAAGGGGTTCTCACACATCTCTACTATCTATTTCTTCCTTAGCCCATAGGGAGTTAGCCCACTCCCAAACTACGTGGTTGAGGGTCCTCTCTTCCCACATTGTTTGCATTTATCGTCCTGTCTCTCATCTTCAGTTCAGTTCAGTCGCTCAGTCGCGTCCAGCTCTTCGTGACCATATAGACCTTGTCACGCCACGCTTTCCGGTCTCTAACAATCTTCCTAACATCACATACCTTCATCTGCAGTGCCTCGAAGATGCCATCTAACCATCGCGTTCGCTGCCTACCACTTCTCCGGCGACCCTCAACCTTTCCCAACATCAAATCTTTCTCCAGCGACTCCTCTCTTCTCATCAGATGACCAAAGTAGCTGAGCTTTAACTCTCAAGAGTCTTCGCCAGCACCACAATTCAAACGCGTCAATTCTTCGGCGGTCAGCCTTTTTCACAGTCCAACTCTCGCATCCATACATCACAACTGGAAAGACCATAGCACGAATTATACGGATCTCGGTTGGCAGACTAATGTCTCTGCTCTTTACTAGGCGGTCAAGGCTAACCATTGCTCTCTTTCCCAGAAGCAGGCGTCTCCTAATTTCATGGCCGCAGTCTCTTTCCGAGGTAATCTTGGAGCCCAAGAAGAGAAAATCTGTCACAGCTTCCACTTTGTTGTCCATTGATGCTCCAGGATTTGATAGGGCAAGACGCCATGATCTTAGTCTTTTTAATGTTCAGTTTAAGCAAAAACTTCTCACTTTCTTCTTGTACGCGCATTAGTAGTCGCTTGAGTTCCACTTCACTTTCTGCCATTAAAGTGGTATCATCCTAATATCTAAGGCACATCTCTCATCTTACAAGACGTGATATGCCCAGACCGTAAGTATATAATTCCTTGCGTGTTCACACCGCCATCCGATCGCTTCTCTGTTCCTCAATCTTATCCTGTGGCGGCACCAGTTTTCTGCTTTGTTCATAATTTTTGACAATTTATGTATAATTTAATAGACGTTTGTCCATGTTCTGGCAGTCAGGTGGCTCCACGGAAACCGGAAGTAGAGACCTCGGGTTAACTCGTCTGCCGCATCATGACCATGAACAGTACGCAGGCGTTGGATTCCGTATTAAGCTAACTTTTCTTTTCAGCTGTTTTGCGGTCAGGATTCTCATCACTTCCAGTGGAACCCTGCCCTTTCCGTAATTTTATGTGGCTGTTTTGCTATCACCAAATAGTAATTTGACTTTTGTTCCTACGTAACCAAACACTATTGCAACTTCTTCAGCTATTTCGGAGTTGCGGCTTCTGATAGTGGCTGCCGATAAGGAGGCGCCTGAGCCATCGACTACCTAGGCTACCGCCGTACCCCACTTTTTACTCACCGCATCTACGCATGCAACTGTCTTACTGTCCTGTGGCTCGATGCGCTTTCTGAATGCATCTCTCGTTTGTCTCCTTTCTGCGTCGTATATGGGGTGCATGGTTCGAGGAAGGTGTAGATAACTAGGTTATTTCGGTAATGGGAATCCTTGAATTTTGTTGCATCCCTCTGTCTATCTGCAAGGCAACCATATATAGAATGGCTCTTCCTGTAGCGGTCTGGCTTAGACTTTCGAGGTGCGACACGCTGACTGCCTGTGCTGTTTCTTCTCACGTATTGTGCAACCCCGTAGCGAGGAGCGTCTCTGTGGATGCACTCATTGGTAGACCCAGGGCTCTCTTTATGCATCGTGTAATGAGATTTTCTAATTTTATTTTTCCTCTGCTCAGACGTTTAAATATGGCTCAGCATAGCTTATGCGGCTTATCGCATATGCCTGCATAGGTTTCATCAGGCTTCTTCCTTCCAAACCTCGGCCCTTCAATGTTATTCTCCTTAATATGCCCAGGACCTGTGTGGCGTAGCCTTCCAGTTTCCTTACTAACCCGTCGGTGTATCCATTCTCTTGAATGTCAAATTCTAGGATTCGTATTTGGTCAACCTTTGGTACAGACATTCCTTCCACTTTGATGTCGAATTTTCCGATTGGCTTGAACCTCAACGACTTTGGGTTGTAGGCTATTCAGATTTTGTACGGTGAGCACGAGAGCCCCTTACTGGCCGACAAGTTCCTTACTGTGTCCTCCCCTGCCTGCAGTCGTATCCCTATGCTCGCATCACTCCCCTGGTTCATCCAGAGATTGATGTCGTCCTCGTACATGATGACCCTGAGCCCGTAGATCTTGCTTAGTGCTTTTAGGAGACCATTTATCGCCCCGTTAAATAGGAGTGGGAGAGACCCGAGCTTTGTGGTGCACCCGTGCTTCATAGATTCAATGTGGAGACTCTATGTCTTTGAATTTTATGCGGACTCTTCTGTATGTTAAGAAGCCCTTTAGGTAGTTATGTCCGGGATGCTGACGCAACATTCCATGCTTGGCCACGGGTGGTGACGATCGACACCGTCAGCTGTTGCTGTCCTTCGGCCCGGCACCATGACGCCGCGGTGCCCCTCGGCTCTGCAGCATTGGTGGGAAGGTGTCGCTGAAGACTGAGGCTCAGGTCTACTACACTGTGAGCCTACACGTGAATATCGCGCTCGTCCTGAACAGCGCATGCCCGTCTTCGCCTCCTCGGCTGCCAACACCTGGAGGCCCAAGCATGGCGATGAGCAAGAACGTGCCAACCCCGTATCCACAGCACCAGGCTGGTGGGCCAGCAGAGCGGTGGCGTTCTACCCCGGAACGGTTGCTTGGCGGGCTAGTTGGTTCATATCTAACTCGTATTACAGCGCGAACCACAAGAAGGGACGACGACAGACAGAGTGAAAAGAGCGCTCTTTTCACTCTGTCTGTCGTCGTCTCTTCTTGTGGTTCGCGCTGTAATAGAAGTTCTACCCCGCACATTCACCACAACTGTTAAGTACTCAGCACGTAACGGGGGTGTTTATATGTAGTCTAAGCGGTGCGAGTCCACAAGGCACACCGCCACACCAGCTTCTGTTTCTTCTTCCTCTCCCTAGCCTCCTATTCTTCCTTCTCCTGGCTCTCCGAGGCAGGTGACAAATGTTTTGGACACCACTCTGATCTCCTGGAAACCACGGTGAATCGCCTCATGCCTAACGTTGTCGGAGGCTTTTGTTCAGTCTAGTGTTAAGATTACTTTAGCGTTCCTGAATCGCGAGTTCATCATGTGGTGTTTTATTGGGAACATCACTCCCTGTATGCTGAAGCCTGACCGGAGATTAACAATCTCGTGTGGCCCCAGGTTCTTTTGCTCCGTGAAGCGCGTTAGTCTAGTTTGGACCATGTGTTCCAATAATTTCCCTAAGCACGAGGTGAAGTAAATTGATCTTAGGTTTTCGTTTTTGAAGTTTGAATTTCGAAGTTTGTTGTGGTATTAGGATTACGCTTGCCGCTTTACATTGATGGCGTAGGCCTCGTTTGATCCAGATTTCCTTCATGTACTCCGTCAGGGCTGTTATGCAGTCATCGTCTGGTTGTCAGGCTGTTTTTGGTCACCCCATCGGGTCTCGGGGCTGATTTGACTTTAGGTCCTTCTTCCTCTTCTGTGATAGGCGCGTCACGTTCCTTGTTAGCGGCTCCACTGTACTCTGGGAGTGCGATTCAATTGGTGTCGCCATCTACGTGTTAGAAACTTCTCAAGTAGCACAAATTACGTGGCCCACGTGGGGCCCGTATGGGCAAGTTGGGCTTGGGCAACCACAATAACACCCATGAGGGTTTCCTTTAGGGATCAAGCGGGCAAGCTCAATTTCTGCTTGCCCCTGCTTTTTCCATCTGGGCATCATATAGGTGTGGAAAGGGCTAACTGAGTACATATTGCCGCATCTGGCCCTCAAGGGTCCCGCTCGGGGAATTTTAGAGCCGATGCAAAGAAAATTTGAGTTTTGTGTAGAAAAAGCCTGGGCTAATCTAATTGGGGCTGCCCACTCAAAATCGCAATAGGTCCCGCATTGGCCGCGGCAGGGCGAAATACGAGCATGCCCGCGCATTGTCTACATGAGACTCTTGAGGAGTTCTCGAAGGTAGGTAAAACGGAATTATAGGCTTCATGCAGAAAATTCCTGGGCTGCCCCAAATGGGCCTGCCCACCACGAACCTAGATAATTTCCTCATGGTCTGTAGCGGGGCAGGAAAGTGCACATTCCCGTTTCTGCCCGCATCGGTCTCTTGCGGGGAACTTTAGGGAACGTCCGATGCAAATGTGGGCATAAAGCGAATAATATAAATATTTATATTTATATTATATAAATATATTATATTATATATTATATTATATAAACAATATAAATATTTAGTGCTCAATGTTTCACACTTGATGAAGAATGGAAGAATGGAAAGAATGGAATAGTTGGGCTAGCCCAAGTCGGGCTGCCCACTCAAAACCTGAATAGGTCCTGCATGGTTTGCCTCTGGGCTGCAAAGCGGGCTTGCCTCCACGCCGGCCACATGGGTATTTCTTGGTTTAATTGCGGGAAAATGCAACATATATTCGTACTCTATGCAGTAAAAATAAGATGAGCCCAGTTGAGGCTGCCTATGAAATGCCGCAGTGGGCCCCAAATTGGCCATAGGCGGGCTTACCGCTCTGAAACGTGTTCACCCTATATTTCAGGCAACATTTTGTTATGTAATTCATCTTATACCGGCCGCTAATTGCATTTTCTGGATTTTTCATATAACCATTCTATGCATATTCATGCAATAAATAAAGGCTATCTAATTTTACTCTGAAAACTACGTTAATTATGCATTATTTGCAGAAAATATGCTGCAGTAACACTTCCGCTTTACGAGCATCTACTGCACTACCTCAAACTTTTTCCTGCGCCATTATTATTTACATACACCACCGAAATAATATTCAGACCAACATTTGGCGGTGATGTGGGCTAGCCCACATAATTGTATTGAATTGGGAATAAATTTCTCTTAAGGTACTGAATGTCGAATACAATATAAATATTTAGTGCTCAATGTTTCACACTTGATGAAGAATGGAACTTGGGCAGCCC
Organism: Amblyomma maculatum; assembly: GCF_055883805.1. Classification (NCBI taxonomy): domain Eukaryota; kingdom Metazoa; phylum Arthropoda; class Arachnida; order Ixodida; family Ixodidae; genus Amblyomma; species Amblyomma maculatum. The sequence continues at coordinate 125,222,327 of NC_139354.1, read as the reverse complement.
CGAAAAACCAGATTCAATCCATGAAGTCAGCACGTGGGTGAGCCCGAAACCGAATGGCCTCCGCAAAGCCCGCGCCGGGACAATTCAGGTACTGGAGGGATTAATCGACATAAAAATAAAACCTTCATCAATGGTGCGGCACTGCCTTATTAAACGGAGGACCCATTGTTGATTCTGGTATGCCGCCCATATTCAGGTATCTGGGCTGAATGCGGCCAGCCCTGTTTGGGCTGCCCACACGGATACAGATTGGGAGCAATTCGGCAAATTTGGGCAGCCCACGCGGGCCCCTCCGGGTACGTATCGCAAATCCCGCATGGGGCTTGTATGGGCTGCCCCCACGGGCCCAACGCGGGCCCCAATTTCATAGGTCATTTTGTGCTACCTGGGTTTATTCAGGAACTCCTCGTCCGTCCTCACGAAAGCATGTCTTGTTTGCGCTAGTCTGATTCCTGACTGGGTTTTTGATTAAGCTGGGTCTAGTAGGTGCCTCTATAGACTCCACGTCCTAGAGAGGCTCATGCCTTTTTCCATATCGTCGCATAGGAGCCCTTGTAGAACTCAACCACCATTCCATTGAACGCATCAGTTTACACGCGTTTTAGAATTCGTTTACACTAAAGGAAAGCCGCAGTATCTGTCACTTGCGGAATCCCACTATCAGGGGAATTACGATGAGCGTTTCACAATCTGGGGGATGGCGCAGTTGGTTAAAGTGCTGGACTGGGGATCGAAGGGATGGAGGTTCTATTCACAGTAGAGACAAAATATGTTTATATAAAAAGAACTTCGCGTCCTGTCATGGACGATGACGTCACAAGGTCATGACGTCCTGATCTCACGATATCCAACGGAATCTCGCGAAGAAGTGTGACACTTTTCGCGAAGAGACGAGAGCTCAACGATTACATGCCTTCGCCCTAATGTGGCCTCCCATGGCCAATAATCTGTCTCAACTGTTACTGCATGCTGTCCCAATAGGTAATCATGAAACTTGGTGCAGCCGTGCACTATCGCTAGAGGTTCCTTTGCTATCACCTCGAATTGTTTTGCGTCAAATAATCAGGTAACTTCTTTGTTGGAGTCGAAATAACGGAGGATCGCGTCTTTTATCGGAGCCTCGAGCGGCGCGAGTTTTTGAAACTTTCCTGTTGGTTTTCTGTCCGTACCCATGCGATTTCTTTGTGCAGTAAAAACCGAAGAGGGACGGTCGCTGCAGATGGTTTAGGCTTCTGCAGCAGCTTACCGACATCCTTGCTCGAATTGACACAATTAAAGACCTCCTATATCTAGATTACATATGAGTGCATATCCTTCAATGTAGACTGTCGCGTTCAAATGGTCTGAGGCTAGAGCACCGACGGTCAAAGTTTGTAAAATGAAATCGCCATCAACCTCACCTTGCAGTTCGGGAAGTTCCTTAATCGACCATCTGTTATGACGTGGCGTCGATGCTTTGCATGCTTGGACGAAGGGAATACGCCCACTGCACTACGTATATATACCTTCTCTTGAGCCTGGCGCGTTACGCCACGGTGAGTGAAATAATCGTAACCACTACAAGGTCGTTGTCGCGGACTGAATGCATGAACTAATGCGTCGCCTATCGCATCGTGTTTTCAATGATTTCCTTTAGGTGTTCCTTTTATTGTTCGTGGGCTCGGCATAATCCAACTGCCTTCTCATACGAAGCGTTTTCAATATTAAGAGTCTTTGTCTACACTCCCAGGGTAATACAGCTGCGGAGCAAGCGATTTTCTAAGTCTCCGAACTCGCAGGTTTTTGCTAGGAGTTTAAGCTCTGCTGCCAGTAGTTAAAAGGTTCCCCTTCGTTTGGTCTAGCAATCCAAAACTAAAGTGACGAAATCTCAGATTCATCGAATGTTTGTAGAATTCCTTAGACGTTTTAGCAAAATGTCAACATCGTTCTTGTCGTCATCGTTGTCGAATTTGAAAGTTTCTAGCCTGTATTTTCCAGTCATTACAATTAACGTAGTTCCTTGAAATTCTTTAGGCTGCTTGTTACCTGGGTGGCCGTGGAAAATAGCATGAAGTTACATTTCCGTGTTTTCCAAGCACTTGATGCGCCGTACGAAGCATCCATTGGTGTAGGTACCAGGAGCCAAGTCGAAGGGGTGGACATAGTGAATGGGCACCGGTGCCACAATGTGCATGGGCACGCGTCAGGTAATGAAGCGGAGTTTATTCCCAATCAGAAGGCATATACATATACAGCTTGCTGACACACTACTTCATTCGCAAATTCGCCTGAGGCATTTGACGTCAGGTTCACTTAGTTCTGCTACAAGGGTTGAAACTGTCTTCGACGTCGATGGACTGGCGTGTGGATTACAGATTATCGGTGGAAAATCCGATGTTGCCTCCCTTGTTTCTCGGTATTTGTCCTTTGCTTGTGATTTTTGCGCTGCGGTATAATCCAGATGGATGTTCACAATGTGAGAAGGTTGTTTTTGGGATGAATTGGATGTGCCTCGAGTGGTGTAGAGCATATCAGAATTTTGGTGTTCACTGCGCTGCCATGGTACGGGTTTGAATTTGGCCGAGCATCTGTCTTGTCCGCTGTAGTCGTTCGGTGCAAGATTCGTGTTCCAGTCCTCAGTCCCGCGTCCTTATCTGTTGCTTCTGCTAGGGTGGGGAATAGTCGCTTACTCGATCCGTGGGAGTACTTTGGTCAATGACAGCTGTGGCGCAAGTAGGATGAACTGGTTTACTGTTTTTCACGCAAGACTATATATATATATATATGTATATATATATATATAT